>NC_091066.1:1423400-2623400 GCF_000393655.2 Nicotiana sylvestris | reverse complement strand
AGATCGCAATTGCACTCCTGCGATCGCAGAGAACAAAAATGTTTTGCAACACTTAGCTGAAATCTGCAACTTCAAAAACCAAGATTGGTCTGATTGACCATCCGAAATCACCCCGAGGCCCCCGAGACCTCAACCAAAAGTGCCAACCCATCCTAAAACATCATTCAAACTTGTTTCAATCATCAAAACACCACAAACAACACCAAAACCATCAAATTACATCAGATTCAAGCCTAAATTTCTTAAAAACTTCCGAAATACGCATTTGATCAAAAACCCGACCAAAACACTTCCGAATAATCTGAAATTTTGCACACACATCCAAAATCGCCTAACAAAGTTGCTGCAACTCTCGGAATTCCATTCCGACCCCCGTATCAAAATCTCACCTACCAACCGGAATTCGCCAAAATACTAACTTCGCCAATTCAAGCTTAATTCTTCTCTACAACTCCAAAACCCATTCCGATCGCGCTCTTAAGTCACAAATCACCTCCCGAATCTAACCGAATCATCGGAACTCACTTTCGAGCCTTCTAACACATAAGTCAACACCCGGATAACTTTTCCAACTTAAGCCTTCTTAAAAGAGACTAAGTGTCTCATTTCTTACCAAATCCTCTCCTAACTCGAACTAATCAACTCGATCACATAAAATACGGATAACGAAGCATAAAGAAGCTGAAATGGGGGAAACGGAGCAGTAACTCATGAGACGACTGGTCGGGTCGTCACAAAACTAGTTTTACAGGAATTAAGTAATGGAGTAACTAATGACTCATCTCTGGAACGTATCCCAGAAGCCTGTATTGACATACTACTGCACTACCGTATAGGGAGAAATGTCAATAGGCAACAGAACGCACAAGAGCAATTGACTGACATCTCACTACCCCTGTGATGACCCGACAGGTCCTATAGAGTGTTAGAACCTAATTTTGTGTTTCAAAGCCTCCAATAGCTTCTTTAAGCCTTCCTAGATTTGCATGCACAGTCCTGGTATTTTTTTGGAAGGCTTTTATATTAAAAATTTGATAAAAATAAGAATTTTTCCTTAAAAATACATTTGAGTTGACTTTAATAAATGTATTGAGCAAATGGACCTGTATCCATGTTTTGACGGCCATGTGGCTCCGTATCGTGATTTGGGACCTAGGCGTATGCCTGGAATCCAATTTGGAGGTCACTAGCTCAAGTTATTGATTTTTGTCAAAAATTAAAAGTTTTAAGTTTTAAGGATTTTAAAGAACTTATCAATGTTTGACTTTGTTGATATCGGGTTCGTATTTCAGTTCTGGAATCCAGTATAGGTCCATAATATATTTATGACATATCTGTTAAATTTGGTGAGAAATGGAGTTGGTTTGATGTGATTCAGATGTTCGGTTGTTAAAATAGAAGTTTTAAAGTTTTCTTGAAAAATTCATTTGATTTGGTATCCGATTCATAGTTCTAATAAATACGATAAAAACCAATATGAATATTATTAGTATTTTGATCACGTGAGCACGTTCGTATGAGGTTTTTAGACTTATGTGCATAATTGGTTTGGAGCCCAGAGGGCTCGGGTGAATTTCGGATAGGCTACAGATAGTCTTAGACTTAGAAAATCTGGTGTTTTCCTCAGCTTCAGCTGTCATTTGGTTTCCTTCTTGGCGATCGCAAAGGAAATCTTGCGATCGCGAAGAGTGAATTGGGATGGATGGGTTTTTCTTCTATGTGAACATGAGACACTGGTCGTAAATGCGGAGCACTAGGGTCCAAACAGGCTCTGGTCTTCGCGAACGCGTCAGGGTTCACACGAGCGCAATGAACACCAGACACTAATGATTAAAACGGTCCCAAAAATGGGATTTTGCCCATTCTTTTAAAATTTTAAAACTAGAAAAATCCTAGCAGCGATTTTCCCAAGAGCTTTTCCTTTCCAATTTATTGGTAAGTGATTCTAACCTACTTCCTTCTAATTACCCATTACATTTCATAAGATTTTCACCTAAAATCTAGGATTTACATGGTAGAAATTGAGGGTTTGGGTAGAATTAGGGATTTTTGTAAAATTAGAATTTAGACCTCAAATTGAGGTCAGATTTCAAAATAAATTACATAACAGGGCTCGAGGGTAAATAGCTAATCGGGTTTTGGTTCGAATTTAGGGTTTTGACCAAGCGGGCACACGGTCGATTTTTGACTTTTTGAGGGAAAGTTTAGAAATTCTAAATTTATGCATTGTAATTGATTTCTTTAGCAATATTTGATATTATTGAGTCAATTGTGATTAAATACAAGTGGTTTGGAGGCGGATTCTAGGAAAAGACCCAAGTAGAGCTCTGAATTAACTGCGGAGTGAGGTAAGTGTTGAGTTTAACCTTGAATTAAGGGAACTAGGAACCCTAGGATTTGTGCTATGTCAATTTCATGAGTTACGATGTATATGCTAGGTGACGAGTGCTTAAACGCCGCCAAATTACTTATTTTCTCTGATTTCCCGCTTTTCCTTAATTATCTCCTTCCCTTTCTTAAACTTTGAATACTCTCAATGTCTTCCATGCTTATTTTCTAACTTTTAATCAATGTTTACTTATGTTAATAATGTTAGATCATTCCATATTTTCATGATTCGCTACTACTTGCCTTAACTGACTTACTTGCACCTTCTAATTGTCATTTACCAGACTTGACTTGCTGTATAGTATTACCTATGTGAATTCCCATGTTGTACAAGGTTTCCTTTTTGGTTCAACTTGGTATTTATTGATCGTAAGGGTTCTAGTGATTTGAATTTTTGCTTTGATTATGCACATTGAGTATTTGGTACTAATATGGTGGGATCAGGTTGCACGTCGTAACAAGTGAAATAAAAGTTGATTGACATGGTGGAATAAGGGTGAATTCGCACTAATACGATGGGATCGGGTTGCGCGCCGCAACATATGGAATAAGGGTGGATTGTCACAGCGAAATAAGGGTGATTATGATATTGATATTGTTATGTGGTGGGATCGGGTTGCGCACTGCAACATATATATATATATATATATATATATATATATATATATATATATATATATATATATATATATATATATATATATATATATATATGTTGATGTTGTTGTTGATGTTGTTACGGTGAAATAAGGGAGGATTTTGTGTTGTACAGAGGGATCGGGTTACGTCCCTTGAGCTGTGTTCGTTTTTGGTATTTCACTTGAAACTCTAAGGATTGGTAATTCGGATCGCCGCTGGCTTATTTCTTAAGGCTGTATCTATTATCTTCCGCTGACTGTCTTATTTTGTTTCATATTTCCTTTTCTGTCTTTATTATATACTGCGTACATATTGTAGTGTAGGTGACCTATCTTAGCCTCGGCACTACTTCGTCGAGGTTAGACTCAGCACTTACAGAGTACATGAGGTTGTTTTACTCACACTACACTCTACACTACACGCGGTTATTAGCGTGCTTGGATTGGATAACTTGTGGAGACTTGAGGTACAACTGCTCAACGCCCGCAACTCCTGAAGTCCCATTCCCTTTTTATTTGGTTGTGTACTTTCTTTTCAGAAATCTTTATGTTATTTCAGACCCTTGTTTGTACTATTCTAGTAGCTCCCACACTTGTGACACCGGGTCCAGGGATGTATCAGACGTTTGGCTGTTTTAGGTTCCGCATTATTACTTTAGATTATTGCAGTTATTTCAGTTCCTTCTTATTAAAATTAATTTAAACTTGTAAAAAATGGATAAAATATCCTAACGTTGGCTTTCTTATCAAGTGAAATGTTAGGCACTCTAACGGTCCCGACGGTAGGAATTCCGGTTTGTGACAAGTTGAAATCATAGCACTAGGTTTCATAGGTCTCACGAGTCATAAGCAAGCTTAGTAGAGTTTAGAGGATCGGTACGGAGACGTCTGTACTTATCTTCCAGAGGCTATGAAGTTAGGAAAAATTTCACTTTTATTCTTCTCTATCGTGCGATTCCATTCTACCATTAATGATTGAACTCTTCTATTCTTGATCTCTCGCAGATGGAGAGAACATGCACCGCATTTTTAGCTGGATAGCAGCCGGAGTCCCCCAATAGTAGCTCCTACGAGGGGCAGAGGTCGAGGCCGAGGTAACGCTAGGGACAGGCTCAGCCTAGAGCTTGAGAAGCAACACTAGTAGTGGAGCCGTAGGTAACTTTTGATGAGGAGGTTCCAGCTCGTACTATACATATTGCCACCTAGTGCTTCAGGATGCTCTAGTCCATTTGGTGGGCTTTATGGAGAGTGTGGCCCAGGCGCCGGTACATTTCTTGTGGCACTAGCCGTCTCTCATGTTGGGGGAGGAGCATAGACTCCCGCTACTCACACTCCGGAGTAGATGGCTCTCTAGTATCAAACACCAGCAGATCCACCAATTAGGGTAGTTCAGCCAGTTGTTGCGGCACAGGCCGATGATAGGCCCGCCATGTCCTCTAAGGGCTTATTGAGATTGGACAAGTTTACCAAGCTCTTCCCAGTTCACTTCAGTGGTGCATTTTATGAGGACCCACATGATTATATTGACCACTTCCATGAGGTGTTGCGGAACATGGGTATAGTGGAGACCAATGGGGTTGATTTTGTTGTGTTTCATATGACAGGTTTCGCCAAGAGAAAATGGAAGGCTTTTGTGTCTACCAGACCAGTTGGATCACCTGCCAGTTCTCTCATCTATTTATAAAGAAATTCCTTCCTATCACACCAAGGGAGGATTACCGCAAACAGTTTGAGCCTCTCCAGCAGGGCAGTATGTTAGTCACTCAATACAAGACCCATTTTGTGGATCTAGCTCGTCATGCCCTTACCTTGCTTCCTATTGATAGGGAGAGGGTGAGGAGGTTTATTGATGGACTCATTCATCCTATAAGGCTACAAATGGCCAAGGAGATTGGGGGTAAGATTTTCTTTTAGACGTCTACTAATGTTGCTAGGCGGATCGAGATGGTTCATGCACAAGAGAGATGGCAGAGGTCTGATAAGAGGCCTCATCATTCTGGTGGTTTTAATGGTTCCTTATCTGGAGGAAGGGGTACTTTTGGTAGGGGCCATCCTCCCAGTCCATTTTAGTCGGCGCTTTAGGCATCCCACAGTGCTTCATGGTGTCGTGGTCCTTATGTGCCTTATTTTGGGAAAACCGGTTTGAGGTAAGTAATGATTGTAAATGTTGTCACGTTGTATGAAACCCCAGATTTCACATTGTTATGCTACTTTGAGGTGACACGCACGTTAGATGACGAGCGTGGGGTCGTGCACCATTAGGGATTGTGACTTGGTCCATCCCGTACGACTATTAAGTCGCGTATTTGATTGAAAACTATTTGATATCATTGTGTTTTGGAAAGTATTACAATGTTTTAGGTTGAATGCGTAATTGTGGATATAATGTTATATGAGAACTTGAGTTTGCCTCTTTCGAGGATGAGGGATCGAATAAGTAGCTATTGCAATAGCGAATGATGTTTGGGGGTATTGCGAGTAATAATACCCTCGTTCTAGTAGTGAGTCCTTTCCATATGTGATTGGATTTCTACATAGAGCTTTAGTATAACCTTTAATTGGTTTTGGAATTTTACAGCTCTTTGTGCTCGCAGGTCGCACCAACTATTTGCCAGTATGAAAAGTGTGTCAAAGACATCGGTCTAGCCCACTATGAGCGAAGTGGGAGATGTTGGATTATGGGTCATGGGTCGTTCCATGTAGGCTGACCCGACCCGGTTAGGAAAGATAAGGGTGATAGGTTAAGGGAAGTGACCACTAGACCACAAACACCCACTAAATTGAACGTGCAAAAAGGGGTGAGTGGTGGGTTATCTTCCTTAACCACTATTTCTCAGTCTATTTATGTGAAGGAGAAAATATAGAACTACGTACAGTAAGAATTTTCTCTGAATCTCTTCTTCTCCCAACGAAAAGTACACACAAGTAAGGGCATCTAGTTGGTGGAAGATTAACTTTGTTTCCTAGTGATTCAAAGTTCGGTTTGGGGCAATTGTTTCGGTGGTGAGTTTAACAATTCTTCCGCTGTGTTGACAGGTACGCTAATGTTGTTCTCGCCCCGCGATTATTAATCTAACAATGGTATCAGAGCGTGGTTGTATCCGTACTCTGCTTTCTCCGCTGCAAATTTTATTCTTATTGGGAGACGACTCTAGTTGGTGCCATAAAAAGGAACAATCTGTTTGTTTTTTAAAAGGATCTTGTGTGTAGAATTTTTGCCGCTATTGACAGAGTTTGAGATTAAAAATTATTCTTTTACAGTATTGTTGTTTGCAATGGAACTTAAATAAAGGTTTCAAAAATTAAATTGAATTTATGTGAGATCACCATGGCTTGATAGCTTTATCTGCATTATTTGAAGTTTATTACATATAATATAATATAAAGCCTCATCATGTGAAAGTAGCCATGTTATCTTTGGCATGTGAAATTTTTCTTGCCACTTGGATAGCATTACGTATTTGCATATTTACTTATATGTGAGTTTTAGAGTGGTGGAGTTGATGTAGATGTTCATGATGATAATCAATATGGTTCTGAGATTCTTGGAGGGCCACTTGCCGCAAAGTTTTCAGCGCTATCAGTCTCTATAATTGGTTTTCCTATCTCATGAACGAAAGGACAATATATTTACCATAATTGGATTTTCCTTCTTGTAGAAGGAAATAAATCTCCCATCTCTAGCTAGTTCTTTTTCCTCTAGGAAAAGGTATGTGTCACACCTCCTTTTTACTACCTACACCCCCGCGAAGAAGGGGCGTAAAGGAGTTTTTCTAATTAAAGGACAATCGGAACGGGATTTAATTATTAGTTATTCAGAGTCGCCACTTGGGAGATTAATGGTGTCCCAAGTCACCGGTTGAATCCCGAACCAAGGAAATTTATGACTCTGTTAACAGTCCGCGAACCAGAAATCCGAGTAAGGAATTCTGTTAACCCGGGAGAAGGTGTTAGGCATTCCCGGGTTCCGTGGTTCCAACACGGTCGCTTAACTGTTGTATTTGATTTTATTTGATTTTAATACATGCTAACTTATGTGCTTCTTATTCGTAAACCGCTTTTATTATTATTTATTTTAAAAGAATTGGGACATCGTGAAAACACGTTTCAAACCACGTCACAATCAATGCACCCGTAGTTATCAACGCATTTCGACTTCGTCGAGATTTGGATCTGAGTCGCATCAATGCGCACCCAAATTTTAAGAAGGTTATTTAATTAAACTGTGCCTAAAGATACTAACGTAGTGTTACTTTGGGGAAAAGCCATGAAGTTCGCTAAACGGCCATCCCAAATTCTAATTATTTCGATAATTATTTACTAAGGGCCCCATATTTATTTATTTTTGTGCGGTAAGGCCCGTCTCAATTTGTAAACCTCTTTTCTATCATTACTTATTTTATAAGAATTACGATGTCGCGAAAACGCGTTTCGAACCATGTCGCAATCAATGCACCCGCGGTTATCGACACATTTCGGCTTCATCGAGATTTGGATTTGGGTCGCATCAATGCACACCCGAGTTTAAGAAGATAATTTTATTAAGAGCGTGCTTAAAGATTCTAACGTATTGTTATTTTGGGAAAGGCGGTGAAATTCACTAAACATCCTTTCCAAGTCTACGCAATGAAATAATTGTGTTGTTAACTACTTGAGGATTCTAATTGATTAGGCCTACAATTTTGTTGAATTTGAAGTTGAATGTCCGGACAGAAATACCGAGCGAATGGGCCCTGAGCTCACAAAGCCCAACCTGGCCAAGGCTGCGGACACAGCCTCTTAGAGCACGTTGGCGTCAGGCACGAAGCAGGCCCAAAACTTGGCTTGCATTCGCACAGCCCAGGGATTGAATCCTTGGGCCCCTTTTGATTTAACCAAATTCTTGGACTTCCTGCCAGAATGTCAGTCCCAAAACTGGCCCAATATAAGGCTATTAAGTATGTGATTAATACCAGCCCAAACTTAAAATCAACCATGCGTATAGACTACAAATCAACTGCAACTTTTGCAGATTTAATTTCAGCATACTATGAAGCTTAAGCAGATAGAAAATGACAATTGTATAAACATGAAATGCTCAATTTAAATAACCCCCACCCTGGACTATATACATGAACCTGAATACCCAACTGTCCTCTTACTAATTAAAATAACCAAAATCATGTTGGACAATTCATCAGTCTCAATTATACAACTCAGTTATTGGCTCGAATCAACACCAATTAGATCCCGAATTTTAAGAAGGTTATTTAATTAAATTGTGCCTAAAGATACTAACGTAGTGTTACTTTGGGGAAAAGCCATGAAGTTCGCTAAACGGCCATCCCAAATTCTAATTATTTCGATAATTATTTACTAAGGGCCCCATATTTATTTATTTTTGTGTGGTAAGGACCGTCTCAATTTGTAAACCTCTTTTCTATCATTACTTATTTTATAAGAATTACGATGTCGCGAAAACGCGTTTCGAACCACGTCACAATCAATGCACCCGCGGTTATCGACACATTTCTGCTTCATCGAGATTTGGATTTGGGTCGCATCAATGCGCACCCGAGTTTAAGAAGATAATTTTATTAAGAGCGTGCTTAAAGATTCTAACGTATTGTTATTTTGGGAAAGGCGGGGAAATTCACTAAACATCTTTTCCAAGTCTACGCAATGAAATAATTGTGTTGTTAACTACTTGAGGATTCTAATTGATTAGGCCTACAATTTTGTTGAATTTGAAGTTGAATGTCCGGACAGAAATACCGAGCGAATGGGCCCTGAGCTCATAAAGCCCAACCTGGCCAAGGCTGCGGACACAACCTCTTAGAGCACGTTGGCGTTAGGCACGAAGCAGGCCCAAAACTTGGCTTGCATTCGCATAGCCCAGGGATTGAATCCTTGGGCCCCTTTTGATTTAACCAAATTCTTGGACTTCCTACCAGAATGTCAGGCCCAAAACTGGCCCAATATGAGGCTATTAAGTATGTGATTAATACCAGCCCAAACTTAAAATCAACCATGCGTATAGACTACAAATCAACTGCAACTTTTGCAGATTTAATTTCAGCATACTGTGAAGCTTAAGCAGATACAAAATGACAATTGTATAAACATGAAATGCTCAATTTAAATAACCCCCACCCTGGACTATATACATGAACCTGAATACCCAACTGCCCACTTACTAATTAAAATAACCAAAATCATGCTGGACAATTCATCAGTCTCAATTATACAACTCAGTTATTGGCTCGAATCAACACCAATTAGATCAATTAGTAACAGTCAGACAATTTTAACAAATTAAACTATGAAAGGGTAATCAACAGACAATGTTTCTAGGGCAACAGAATTCAGTAACATTCTCATTGTTCTTCACTTCAAACTTGGCTTCACATAGATGAGTGTCAAGGAAATGTACCTGGGAATTGTAATGAAAATAGAGAAAAGGAGAGGAATCAGCTACTTTCAACAGCAACAAACAACACACCCAGCAATGATACACTACAGAAACACAGGCAGATTGCTTTGAAACCAGAAATATAAACAAATTCCACATATCAGCTTAACAGACTTCTAACACTTCCCTGACCCTCACGGCTGAAACCCAGAATTAGTGATAAAGCTGTGAAACTGTTTTAGATCTCCATATTTTGGTGTTTTTATTTCTGAATAACCCCAGAATTGAAATCTTAACTCAATTTTTAAAAATGAAAGATCAAATTAAAACTTAGGGCTCAAGGCAGAAGAATGAGAGCAGGCCCCCTTTCCCAAGGCATCTAATCCCCTTTTATAGGCAACCCCAAAAAGAATAAACTAAGTTCTGATTTTCTAATTAGTCCCTCTCTATTTTCACTTTGGTCCCTCTCTATTTTCACTTTGGTCCCTCTCTATTTTCACTTTGGTCCCTCTATTTTTATCTTGCTAAACAAGTAACTGCAGTGTACTTATTAAGATTTACACTTGAAACCCATTCTAGAAGGTCCTAAAGCATTCCTCTACCCATACAATACCCATACTGCCCTTCCCTATACCTTGATATTACTATTCCTATCAGAACTACCCTTTTCCATACCCAGATTACCCCTGAAAGCCTTTCAGAATCACTGACCCTACCCTTATCCTTAATAACTAAACCCAATACCCTAACCCAATCTGAAACTAACTAAAAACAATTAACTAGCAATCATAAACCAACTAGAATTAATCACCTAACAATCAGAAACCAACTAATCAGACTGACTGACCCAATTATGTTCAATTGACCAATTCAAATAAGCTAAACGAAAATAAACTGTGCTTAAGCCACCACGATTAACATTAAAAGAAATTAAACTAACTATTAAACCATGAAATTATAATCATTCAACCCACTAACAAACTCAGAATCAACAGTAATTAACAGAACTTAACTATCACAATTAAACCATAAAATTGACAGAACAATAATGAAACAACGACTGCAAATAATATTTTAATCATGCGAGTAAAAGAAGCAGTAAAAAAAACAGAAGACTCACAAAGGCAAAAGGGGTTCCGGCCAGTCAAAAACATCTGAATCCTTTTAGATTTTTGACGCGTAACACCCCTAACCATGTGTTCTTACACGAGAACACATGGTTAAAGGTACTACGGTTCGAAATCAGAAGGATTTAGTTTTAGGGATTGGTCAGCAATTCTTAGATCTAAGATTTGGGTCGTTTTAGGGTGATTTGAAAGAGAACAACCACAGATTAGTGTTGAGGAGGGCTGGGGGTTGTAGGGTGTGATTTTGGGCTGATTCGGACAAACTTTCACTTGGCCGGAAAACTTCAAATCAAGATTCGAAGAGTTCCAGCCTTATTCGAGGCAAACCAACGGGTGTAATAGAAAGAGGAGGGTGAGGGGAGCCCATGGTGTTAATTTCAGGGTGAACGGCGTAGTTCGCGTTCACCGTCGGCAAGGAATTTTAGGGCGGCGCGGATTAGGGTTTGGGGAGAAGGGGTGGGGTGAGGAAGACGATGTAAATGGGGGTAGGGGGTCTGGTTTGGACACTTAAATACTAGAAACCTCGTTAGTTCCGGACCGTTGGATTGATGAGATCCAACGGTCCTGATCCAAGGGCCCTGAAACGACGCCGTTTCATTTTAAAGGGAGGGGCGGACCGGGTATGGACTTGGGCTGGACTCATTTTTCAAAGTTTAATGCGTTTGGGCCGGAAATATTTTGTGTATTTGGCCCAAATTTTCGGATCTCAAACAAGCTCACTTCCATTATATATATTTTTTCATTTTTCTTTTGCAATTTTGTATTTTTTTGTATTTATTTTCTGATTTTTTCAAAGACGTGAAATTAAACTAATAATTAAGCTAAAACCAATTAATGCCTAAAATTAACTTAATAACTATTTGCGACTGTTTCTCAATTAAAATAATAAAACGCTAAAGTAAACTATTTTTGTCATTTTCTTCACATCCTACTCTAAAACAAGTTAATGCCTAATTAATACTAAAGTATAAAATTAAATCCTAAATGCAAAATAAATACGTATTTTGTATTTTGTAAAAATTAACACGCACAAAATAAAAATGCAACAATTATCAGAAGATGACACCAAAAACGCACAAAAATTATAAAAATAAAGAAAAAATTACTTTGTTTGGAATTTTGGGAATTATTCATATATAGGGCAAAAATCACGTGCTCACAGTATGGACTTCTATAAATTGAAGATTCGTCCTTCTCATTCGGTAGCATCCACAATGTAGCCATATGGGGTTTGAGAGTCGTGTTTAGGGGGAGAACTTTACAGGACAAGTGTTTGTGTGTGACTTGTGTTTGCTTTATCGTGAGGTTGTTTTCTCGATATTTTATACTCCCTTTTGTTATAGTTGATTGCTCATCTCCGTCCGTGGACGTAGATCAATTGGCCGAACCACGTTAAATGTTTATGTCTTTTTGATGGATTTCTCATTTGTTGTATAATTTATCGTTATTCAAGGTTTGTTTTACTAGTTTCCGCATGACACCTGATTTTTTCGGTCCTAATAGGTTAGGGACGTTAATTAGATGCCAAAGGCTGATCTAATAAAATTATTTCATGATCTATTCGTTTTTAATAATAAAACAAGTATGGGACAAAGTTTTAATAATGATAAAACTGGAATCTATGGCCGCGAAGCATATGGCCTCTTTTGTTCTGGTCTAAATCTCTCCATTCTTAAATAGGAGTAATTAACTCGAAGTCTCTAGCCTTGTATCTGCCATTAATGAACGAATAAAATTTGCCACTACTGGGTCCCACATATATGAATTTATATATACAATTATCTTCGGTATATGTCCCCTCCTCTTTTGTAATTTTTGTTGCATTTGAATAGACATGGTAGGGGTTGAGCCTAACCACCCAACACCAATGGCGCAAAGCCTATGGTGATGGCTTATTTTAAATAAATAAATAAATAACTTCAGATAATGAAAAATACTCAAAAGGCATCTCTTTCTCTTTTTTCTATAAAGAAGAGAGCAAGGAGAGAAAAATATCCAGCTTTAATTTCAGGTAAGGCTAAAAGAAGTCTCTTTTGAATTTTGAGGTGCGCAGTTTTTTTGCCACTAAAATTCTATCTTTATTTACCAGCATTTCTTATAGTAATTGAAATGTTTGCTGTTAACATTCTCATATTTACCAATTGACCACCTTATATCATTACTACTATAATAGATGAACCATGATTTGAAGCAAATTTAATTGTTTCAGATTTGAAGCAAAAAATGGGAGCTGGTGGCAATATGTCTAGTCCAACTAAAACTGAACAAAAGAAAAATCGTCTCCAAAGAGCGCCAATTTCAAAGCCCCCTTTTACTATTTGTGATATCAAGAAGGTCATCCCTCCTCATTGCTTTCATCGAT
This sequence comes from Nicotiana sylvestris, assembly GCF_000393655.2. Taxonomy (NCBI): domain Eukaryota; kingdom Viridiplantae; phylum Streptophyta; class Magnoliopsida; order Solanales; family Solanaceae; genus Nicotiana; species Nicotiana sylvestris. The sequence goes on along the minus strand of NC_091066.1, from coordinate 2,610,494 downwards.
CTCTCGTTCGTTCGTTCTCTTATCTTATTCAAGATCTCATACTTGTCTCCATCTTCTACTATAAAGAGATAAAAATTTGCGCAGCTTACTTCCACTTGCTTCAGACGCCGTGTTATTACCTAGCATGGCCGATTTACTGGATCGTTCAAGGTTGTGTTTGTACAGGACTTTGGTCATTGCCCATGAATGCGGTCACCATGCCTTCAGTGAATACCAATGGGTAAATGACATTGTTGGTCTTATACTCCACTCTACACTTTTAACACCATACTTCTCATGGAAATATAGTCATCGCCTTCACCACTCCAGCACTGGTTCCCTTGAGCGTGATGAAAACTACGTGCCCAAGATTAAATCCGAACTAAGATGATACACCAAATTATACGCAAACAATCCACTATGACGATTATTTATAATTGTATTCACCCTCACTGTTGGCTTGCCTTTGTACTTTGCCACCAATATTGCCGAAAGACCTTATGATCGCTTTGCAAGTCACTATGATCCATCCATTTATATTGACCGTCAGAGGCTACAAATCTACATCTCAAACGACAAACGTAGGTCTGATGCTCCTCTGGCACAAGGGCTAGCTTAGCTTGTATGCATCTATGGGGTACCTCTCCTAATTGTGAACGGCTTCATAGTGTTAATCACGTTTTTGCAGCACTCACCCGTCATATTCAAGATACCCATGTTGTGCATCATCTATTCTCAACGATCCCACATTACCATGCAATCGTGGCAACCAAAGCTGTCAAGCCATTATTAGGAGAATACTACCAGTTTGATGGTACCCCATTTTATAAGGCAATATGGAGGGTGTTTAGGGAGTGCATCTACGTGGAAAAAGATGAGGGATCTCAAGACAAGGGTATTTTTTTGGTATAAAAATAACATTTGAAAGTTGAACACCAAAAACTACTTACCTGAAATTGGTTAAATGTTCAACCTAAGTCGTGGTAATTAAGTATTTTGGTTTGAGTGTTCTTATTATAAAATATTTGCATTGGAACTTTAAATACAATATTTATTTTAGTTGTCATTTTATATTTATTATATTATATATATTGTTAAAGCCATGTTAGGTAACTTTGAAAATAGCATAACAACGAATTTAAAGTGTTGGACTTATTTTGTTATTTTTCTTTCTCATTCTGCCCTATCTTATTTTGTTTGAAAACCCTATTTTTCCCAATTTTACCTTCATCATACTTAATGTCTGAGATATATGCATTTACGAAACACAGTTAGGATTGCCAGTTATATAAAGGAAAGCAATGAAACAATGCTGAAGCCTGCGCATGCATCGACCTCCTCTCCAACGTACATGTCCATTTATTTGTGTAGATATATGTATAACAAGATGTGATCAGATTCAACGTCTTCATCAGCTAGTTTTTCTAGAGTGATGAGAATATGGGGACACCTGGTAAGGTACCTCCAGCGTCGACAATGAAAACATTGCCCGATACGTATTGCGAAGAATCATGGATTAAGTACCTGACCACTGATGTTAAAGCCGGATCCGTCGTTCCAAACGTTCTCAGAGGAACGGCCTTGAAAACAGCATTATGGAAACGTTTTTGTTGGACAAGGTTCTCTGTTATCTCAGACTTGAAAATTCCTGGTGATATTGAGTTCACTCTAATCTTGTGTACTCCCAATTCAAGGGCCATTATCTGCCATTAAATTTTTGAATAATTAATGTGTTGGGATCGAAATAACATGATGCATACGGAAATTAATAATGCAAAGATTGATGGATGATAAAATAGAGTATAAAAGAAAAATATATTAAACTAGGCATAATAATTTATTATGGTTTGGTGAATGGAACCTCAATTTGGAGAAAGACTTGCAAGCACAGGAAGTAGAAGGTGAAAAGAAGAGTCTGATTAGCGAGAATAAAACTTTCCACACTCAGTTTCAACTGATGAAGAAAACCTACATATGATCTATCACTAATATAATATGAGAATAAATTTTTTAAGAGAATAATCTCCCCTAAACATGATTCTCCTAAGAACTACATTGTAGAGGCTATTATTTTTGTTGTGAAAAGAAAACGTCAATTTATACAAATACAAAACTCATCCTCCAAGAAAAAGATAAGGCATGCGAAGGAGATGTATTTCTTTTAAAAGCCTTTTTCCCTCCCTTAAAGAAAGGGAGTCCTAATAGATTAAAAATTCAAGGCAAAATCCTAACATAATGCAAATATATGTATAACAGAGAAGAAAATTGCAGATAAATCAATGCCAGATGCAGCCTTGTAGGAGCTAAAACCAATTAAGACAGTGAAGAATGGTCAACGGCACATTCTTCATCAGAAATTATACTATGTATAGCGTATAAATCAAAATTTACTTTTTGAACATGCATGTCAAATCTTGAACATGACCCTTAATAAAATTCATGCTTCACCACTTATACGCACCTTAGTGATCATGTCAAGAGCCATCTTTGAAGAAGCGTAAGCAAGACTCCCTTTGAATAATGCGCGATTCAGTGCAGCAGCTGAAGATATATTAATGACAGATCCTCCGTCCTGTTTAGCATCGCGCATGCGACTACAAACATATTTGGAAACCAACCATGTCCCTTTTAGGTTTGTATTAAAGGTATGGTTCCACTCATCCTCTGACAATTTCAGTGAAGAGCCTATATTACCTACATAGATAGAACTTTTTGTTTTATGTCTTGATCGTGTAAAGTATATAATTAGATCATTTATAAGCTAATTATAAGTATATCTCTTGATAAGTAGTAATTGGTAATTATCCGATAAAGATGATAACTAATCTTAATATTTTACGTTAAAATTCACTAACAGTCTCAGTCCCATTTTTTGTGACTCTCTTTCTGTTTTAGTTTGTCTAAAAGAATTATACTTTTTCATATTTAGAAATAATTTAAATTTAAACTTCTCATTTAGCAATAACTTTGTAAGCATAAAAATGTCTACACACATGTTATGGCATATACAAAAAACTACTTTCTCCATCCCAATTTATGTATAGTGTTTGTCTCGCCACAAAATTTAAGAATGAAATGAAGAGACTGTTTCCAAATAGACCCCCGGCATCCTTCCCTCCAAGAACTTCCCACCTTGCTCTTGGGGAGATTCGAACTCACAACCTCTCAGTTGGAAGAGGGGGTTGCTTACCATCAGAGCAACCCCTCTTGTCAAGTTTCTTAGAAGTCTTTGATTTAAATAAATTGAATAGAGCAGTAGTAATTGAGAACTTCATAATACTCAACCTCTAACGCCGGCATTGTTAACCAAGGCATCGATACGTCCGAAGGCATCCCAAGCTCTTTGTACAGCAGCCTCAATTGTAGAACCATCAGCAGTTATGTCAAACTCAACGGCGAATGCCTGTCGGGGGACCTGTAAATTGATCTCGTCGCAGAGAGATTTGAGCCTGTCAACACGGCGAGCGGCAGCAATAATGCTGCAGCCGACTTTCGCCAAGTCGAGACACAACTCTCGCCCAATTCCTGATGACGCCCCTGTCACCATCACTACTTTTCCTCTCAGGTCTTTCCACGGCTCCATTGTTTGATTTGGGTAGTTATGTAGCTAATAATGTAATAGTGCAGAGAGTTATATAACATTGTGGCAGGCAAGATGAGAGGCATTTAATTGTTTACGAAAGGGGAATAGTGTATGCAATTAGTGGCTGTGGCTCTAGCGGTGGATTTAGAGCCCGTTTGTATTGGCTTAAAAAAGTAAATTTTCAGCAGAAATAACTTTTAAATCAAAATAATTTAAAAGCTGATTTGATCAACTTAAAAGCCTATCCAAACACCCTCTTAGCCTTAAGCTTATGGGTCCCTGTCAACTTAATAGTTTTTGTCCAAATTATGTAATTGTATTAAGAATTTCGCTAAATGTTTATAAATTTTATTGCGAACTTAATTATTATTATATATATAACTCAAGGTCGTTGTAGAAACTCATAAACTTCAAATTTTGAATCTGCCTCTGAATAGCTCACACACGACTAGATTTTTTTTTAAAGTATAAATACAATAAAAATAAGTGGGCTAACCTGCATTTATGTTTTGCGGTAGTGGCGAACCACCTAGCTAAATTGGCCTTTAGAAATACACTTATTATGAATATCCCTTGTTGCCATAGGTTCCTCTACTATTTGGACAAATGCCAAATGCCTAGTAATAGGCTAAAATATAATAAGCCAATTTTTTTGTTAGCTAGAAGTAGATAAGAATTTTTGCGGGGCAAGTGCATGATAGACTATAATTACGTATTTTAGTCGATTATTACACTCTAATTTACTACACTTTAGTTGAGTTTGCGCTTTAATCGCTAGTGTTTTGCACTAATTGTGTGTTTTATGCCTTGTAGGTGTGATTCCGAGCTATATAGATGCTATGAAATGAATTTAAGTGGTTTGGAGCTTTGAAGTCTGAGTAAGAGCTCAAGGCATTAAGCCGGGATCGTGTTCGGGGATCAACGGATGATAAAACAACAAAACAAAAACTCGAAGAGGCATATTGCGCACTATCTAGTAAAATAGACATAACGTTTTACTCAGAATTCCATTTTGGCTCCATAATATATGGTTGGAAAGATAACTCAAAGGACTACAACTTTTATGTTTTGCGTTTTTCCAAATTCCAAACGGAACAGGATGAAACACCGCAGTTTCACCGCGACTGCGGCAGAACCGCGGCAGCGTGCAGACGCAGACAATTGAAGAATCAGAGGCCATGTTTGGCCGCTGTTTGACCGCGACCGCGGTAGGAGGCGGAAATTTCAGGGACTAAAGTGCAAAACACGGGATTTTTAGCCCAAAACCCTATTTTAAACACTAGACTCCGCCCAAGAGAGGATGTATTGATTTTTAGAGTATCTTGGCAAGAAAAATAATTGTGAGAGATCACCCAAAACATCTTTCTTCTTTTCTTTGATTTTGATTGCTAGTTTATGATGGATCTTATCTTAGTTTGTTTACCCATAGTTATGAGTAGCTAAATCTTTTGTCTAAGGTTTTGATGGAACCTATTGGGGGATGAACTTCTTGTTTATGTGAATACAAATTGCTAGTTTCAATCTTTATTTATTCAACTATGTTCTTGTTGTAGTTAATTGACAGGATCCTCAATTAGCTGTGCCTATTTAGTGTGCATAACTCGAGAGAGAGTGCATATTTAGGTTATTGTTGAGCAACATCACTCCCAAAGTATAAGAGGGATCTATAACTGCGGGTTTAAAGGCGGGATTAGGGATAACGAAGCCTTGGGTGCAATCTTAAGTGAACTGTGTTAATTAAAGCTAGCTAGTGTATCTCGGGAGAGTGCAATAGTATATTACTGTGATTACTCGGGAGAGATTTACGGTAAGAAAAGTGTTCATGATTGATAGAGGTGTGTTGGTAAATTTGTATGACGCATAAACAGAAGGGATTCCATCAATAGGGGAAATCTTTACCTTAGCTTTTTTTTTTCTCACCATTGTTTACAACCTTAGCATCCTTAGTTTACAGCTGTTTATTTACGTGCAATTTTAGTTATTGAAGACACCATCAACTGTGATTCAAACGTTTGGGGAAATTGGTTCTCAAGAGTTTAGTAGTTCTAAAGATAGTGATTGATAGGTTAATTCTCTGTGGATTCGACTCTGGGCAGAATACTCAGGTTATATTTGCAACGTCTGCATTGTCCTTTTTATAAGGCATAGTTGGGCGTGATCAAATTTTGGCGTCGTTGCCGGGGAACTAATGGTGTAGCTGTAGGTGTACATATTGCTAGGTTTCAAGTTTGAACTTTTATTTTTATTTTTTGTATTTGATATTTTTTTTTGTTTTACTTGTTGATTTAAAACAAACATGGCATCATTGAATTATGAAATTTTTGATGTTGCTAATTCTACTTTTAATCCTCCTTACGAATATTGTGATGAAAACTACCCTTGGCAAAATTATCAAAATATTCCCGAGAAGGAGTTATGTGCACCAACTCAATCTTATGTGTGGAATGTGTGTGATATGTGTGGTGGTCAAGATGGTCACTTTCATGGTTGTGCTTATATTTCTTATCTTCCCCCAACCCCTTATTATGATGATTCTACGTTTTCTTGTGAGGATAACAGGAACAAAGAACCTAGGGAAGCTGACCTAAAGAAGATCGAAGATATGTTAAAGTGCATTATAGAACAACAAAGTAAAATACAGCTGCAGGTAGAAAGGCAAGATGAAACTATTCGCAACTTAGAGGCTCAAGTGAGTCAACTAGTTGAAGCTTTTAATGCTCAATATGTCAATATTATGGATAGTAGCCGGGATCAATTTGCATTAGAGACGGAAATTGAGGTGCCAATGGAGGGATCCAAAGTAGAACCCCAACACTCTAACCATCTAGATTAAGAGGATGCTGATGTTGTAGAGGAGATACTAGAGTCTGTCACACCTCCTTTTTCCATACCCGAGAGGGTACAAGGGAGTTTTTTCCAATTAAAGGACAATCGAAACGGGATTGGTTTGTTTATTTCAGAGTCGCCACTTGGGAGTTTTAGGGTGTCCCAAGTCACCAATTTTAATCCCGAATCGAGGAAAAGAATGACTTCATATTACAGTCTGCGTACCAGAAATCCGGATAAGGAATTCTGTTAACCCGGGAGAAGGTGTTAGGCATTCCCGAATTCCGTGGTTCTAGCACGGTCGCTCAACTGTTATATTCGGCTTGATTATCTGATTTTATACAAATATGAACTTATGTGCAAATTTTAACTTTTTACCGCTTTCATAATTGTTATTATTATTTTCTACAAGGAATTGCAACGTTGTGAAAATATATCCCGAACCGCGTTACAATCAATGTACCCGTGGTCGTCGACACATTTTGACTCTATTGAGATTTGGATTTGGGTCACATCAATGTGCACCCGTGTTTAAGAAGGTTAAATTATTAAAGGTGCGCCTAAAGCAACTAGCGTATTGTTATTTTGGGAAGGCCGTAAAATTCGCTAAACGGCCTGTCCCGAATTCTAAGTATTTTAATATATACATTTAGAGGGCCCCGCAGCTTGTGCATTTTTGTTTGTCGAGGCTCGTCTCATTTTTATTTAAAAGGATAAACCTACAGTGACTATATTTTCCTATTAAGTTCGTCTCTAAAATAAAAGAAAATCTCTTAATTAATTACATGCTAAAAACGTAACTTATTAATTATTAGTTTACGGCTAATGCGAATGGAAAATTGCGACCGAGTTTGTACAAAGAAAAACTGCTTTCATTCTATATTCTATTATTCAATAATACTAAAACGTGAGATTGACACACCATAATATCAAAACAGATTAACTATTCTTTGATTAATTTAAACTAACATTATTAGATGAAGAAGTTATACATATGTGACATCGTTACTAATTTAATCAATCAACTACATTTTTATACAAAGAAAAGAAAATTATATTCAACCACAAATCTAAACAGGAGGAATTCAACAGGAACAAAGCCTGATTAATATTTCATTTTTGCTTCAAGCCGAGATTGTACAAATGTGTACCTGGAAACAGCAGTACAAGAACAAAAGAAGGAGAAGTCAGCAGCAGTAATAACACAGCAACAGCAGATTCAGCAACACCGCAAACCAGTACAGTAGGAATAGCAGAAAACCCAGGAGACTATAAACGACTCCAAGTATAGAGAAGAAGTAAAAGGCAGGAAGGTTCTGACTATTTCAGATCTTAAGCGAGGCAATGAAGCAGTAACTATTCTTTTTCAACTTCAAAACTCTCCAAAATGAATTCTGCCCCTGTATATTCAGTGTATCCAGAATGTATATCGGGTGTATACTTCTCACTCCGCCCCCTCTTTTTTTCTTCTCTCTATCTAGTTTTTCCTCTCTTTTTTTCCACCCTTCTTCCTAAATTTTCTCTTCTATTTATAGCAAAATTTTCGAAATTTTCAGATTTGTTTTTTATTATTTTATTATTTTTTTAATTAAAAGAAATCCCACTTACAAATTGCTTTTATTTTTTTAGAAAAAGAAATCTCACCTTTATTTACTTTTATTTTTAAAATTCCAACTTTAATTACTTTATCTTATTTAAAATCCCACTTTTTATTTTTTTAAAAGAGAATCTCACTTTATTTAACTTTTCTTTAAAAAAACAAACCACTATCTTTTCTTTTTCTTTCAAAAATGCTACTTTCAATTACTTTAAATTTTTTAAATTTTCAGATACCTTTATATTTATTTTTTAATTCCAACCTTCTTTTACTTTTAAATTTTTTAAAAATTCCACAAAACTTTTTATTTTTTTTAATTTTCTACATTCTTTTACTTTTTTTAAAAAAGAAGAGAATTTCACCTATTTTTACTTTTTTTTTTTTATTCAATACTTCCCTTTTTCTTATTTATATATTTTTTTTAAATCATTCCCGTAATTATTATATATTTTTTTAAAAAAATTAAAAAATAATAATAATAATTAAAAAAATATAATATTTTCGGAATTTTTATACATAAAAAAACAAAAAATAAAATTATTAATAGTGATAATTCACCTTTTATTTTTTATTTTTTTGGTTTTGTTTTGTGTTGGACAAAAATGAAGAAGGGGTGTTGGGTTAATGGAGCGGACCGGGTCGACCCGGTTTGAAGTGGACCGGGTCATGGGGAAAGTTGGGCAATTATTTGGGCCTGTGGTTTGAAATTGAAGAAGTGGCCCAATCCGATTTTTCTTTGTATTTTTGTTCTCTTTTCTTCTTTTATTTTTCTAAAACTAAATTATAAAAGTACTTAAATTATTATTAAGAACTAAATTAAGTTATAAAAGCGCAAATTAACTTCCAATAACAATTAACGCACAATTAAGTAATAATTAAGCATAAAATTGTTCATTTGGACATTAAATGCTAAAAATGCAAAAGATGCCTATTTTTGTAATTTTTAATTTTTGTAAACAAATTTAATTACTAACAATTGTAGAATTAAATCCTACATGCAAAATGCGACATATTTTGTATTTTTTTATTAATTTAACAAATAAACATGCATAGACAAACATACAAATAGTTACACAAAATATCACAAAATATCACAAAAATTGCACACCAAGAAAAATTATTTTATTTTTGAATTTTTTGGGAGTAATTCTCATATAGGGCAAAAATCACGTGCTTACAGCTGCCCCTCTTTGCCCGAAGACACGAAGGGTTTTCGTGCAAAGATAAAGCGAGCGATTTTTGCCCATCCGAGTACTCCGTGTGAAGCATTTTTTTTTATATTTTTTTTTTGAAAAAGATTTGACCGAACCTTTGCTTCAAAGGTTTCCTACATATCCTGGGCTAAACAGGAATCAGGTCAATGTAGTTCGGGAAGTTTTTGGTAGCTGGGACTACCGTGGGACTGCGATGTTACTGTTGTTGCATGCTGTTATCACTGCTTACCGATCTCCTTGTTACACCGTGCTTAAAAGAAAACAAGAAGCTAGGCTAGACTAAAATTTGTTCTTGTTGCCTTGCTTTCTTGTCGGCTTGTGTTTCCTCCGGTGCTTTTCTTCCGATGCTTTTCTTCCTTTTGACACATGGACTTGAGTTTATGCTGGGACCTCTTGTTGCAACCTTCTGCTTCCCGGTGCTGGGGATTTTATTGTTTACTGCTGGGGATTCCTGTTGTAACCTTCCGCCTTCTGGTGGGGTTACTGATTCCAAACTCTGTAATACAAGCTGGAACATCTTGTTGCAACCTTCCGTTTCCCGGTGCTGGGGATTTTTATTGTTTCCTGCTGGGGATTCTTGTTGTGACCCTCTATTTTATTGTTTTCTGACTTGATCTTGAAATGTATGCCTCTATTATATGGGCGGGCTCCCAACTTCAACGCTTGTAATGAAAAAGACTGAATGTATTCCCGCATTATACTGGTGGGCGACCTAGAACATGAATGTATTCCCGCATTTTACTGGTGGGCGACCTAGAACAGAATGTATTCCCGCATTTTACTGGTGGGCGACCTAGAACAGAAAGTATTCCCGCATTTTACTGGTGGGCGACCTAGAACAGAATGAAAGGACAGAAATGTATGCCTCTGTTATATGGGCGGGCTCCCAACTTCAATACTAACTTAGGAGGAAATGCCTCTCCTATGGGTAAAACTAAACTTAGGAGGAAATATCTCTCCTATGGATAAAATAAACTTTAGGAGGAAATGCATCTCCTGTGGGTAAAACTAAACTTTAGGAGGAAATGTGTCTCCTATGGGTAAAACTAAACTTAGGAGGAAATGCATCTCCTATGGGTAAAACTAAACTTAGGAGGAAATGCGTCTCCTATGGGTAAAATGAACTTAGGAGGAAATGCGTCTCCTATTGGTAAAGGCGTGGAATGTATTCCCTTGTTATACAGGTGGGCGCCTAAAATATGAAATGGACAGACAAAAAGTATTCCTCTCGTTATACAGGTGGGCGCCTGGCTTCAACAACAATTTAGAAAATAAAATCCTATTCGAGGGCGGATGAACCCAAAATATCCTATTCGAGGGCGGATGAACCCAAAATATCCTATTCGAGGGCGGATGAACCCAAAATATCCTATTCGAGGGCGGATGAACCCAAAATATCCTATTCGAGGGCGGATGAACCCAAAATATCCTATTCGAGGGCGGATGAACCCAAAATATCCAATTTGAGGGCGGATGAACCCAAAATATCCTATTCGAGGGCGGATGAACCAAAAATATCCTATTCGAGGGCGGATGAACCCAAAATATCCTATTCGAGGGCGGATGAACCCAAAATATCCTAGTCGAGGGCGGATGAACCCAAAATATCCTAGTCGAGGGCGGATGAACCCAAAATATCCTAGTCGAGGGCGGATGAACCCAAAATACCCTAGTCGAGGGCGGATGAACCCACAATACCCTATTCGAGGGCGGATGAACCCAAAATACCCTATTCGAGGGCGGATGAACCCAGAATATCCTATTCGAGGGCGGATGAACCCAGAATATCCTATTCGAGGGCGGATGAACCCAGAATATCCTATTCGAGGGCGGATGAACCCAGAATATCCTATTCGAGGGCGGATGAACCCAGAATATCCTATTCGAGGGCGGATGAACCCAGAATATCCTATTCGAGGGCGGATGAACCCAGAATATCCTATTCGAGGGCGGATGAACCCAGAATATCCTATTCGAGGGCGGATGAACCCAGAATATCCTATTCGAGGGCGGATGAACCCATCTTCAAAAACTTGGAATTGTCTTACCTCCGACTGTCTTTCTTAGAATCGTGTTGTCTTGCTATCTCTTAAAACTTGAATTGATTTCCTCGTTCCTTCGAGAAAATTTTCGACAAATGGCAGAAAATTTTCTGCCCCAGTGTTGGTGCTTTTCCTTGTGGCATGTTTTTTCGCCATTAACAAGATTTCCTTTTCCTGCTTCAAATCAAAGAAAATTTGTTAGTTTTAACACATGGTGAGTGGTCGTGCCACTCCTGCTGGGGATGGTTTTTCCCTTTCCCTCTTCCCCGCTCTGTGCTTCATTACGCTATCAAAACTTGCTGAGGATGAATTTTCCTTTCTTCCTTCCCCACTCTGTGTTTGCGACCAACTTCTTTTCACTTTATTGCCTTATCTTTGGCCTATTGTATTCGCCTTTTGCTTTGCATCATTTTGGCAACTGGTAGTAAACTCTGAAAATCCTTTTCAAAGACAAACTGTTGGGGAGGTAAAATCTTTAAACCAAGAAATAAAAAAGTGAAGAATTTCAAAAATAGAAAAAGAAGAAGTCTTTCTGAACAAAATGTTGGGGAAAAGGAAAGAAAAGAACTTATCTGAATGATATAACTGATCCCAACGATCATGTCACGCATTCCGGATTAATCAACCCAGTCTATTTGTATCAATCAACCCTTCGGACGGCCTCATGTTGCTGGGGATAAACAGGCACTCAACTCTTTGCCAAATGTGGATCCTTCCCGCCAATCTTGTCTTGTCGCCTCATAGTGCCCTTCGAGGGGTTTTCACTAATAAGACTCTCTCATTTCTCTCAACTCACATCATCTTATGGTGCCTGTGAAGGTTTTCACCGATAAGACTCTCTTATTTTATTTTATTTTTCAGCTGGGGATTGGAGTGCTGCCGATATGACTCTCTCTGTTGGGGGATTCTTTCGGCTATCAATTCATTTCCAGCTTATGATCTTCTTCTTTGCTGGGGATCAGAGTGTTATTCCCGACTTCCATTTGCATTGACTTAGCACTTCTCAGTTACTGATCGGGAGGTCTTTTTTGGACATCAATAGGGGTTTTTGTGTATGGCTGAAAGGAGAAAGGGTATCCAAAGTTCAAAAATAATTTTTAGGGGTAAGATAGTACAACTCTTGGAATCAAACTTTCTTGCCAAAATTACAAGAGCCAACTTCTGCCCCAGTTTTTCTTGCTTGGGGATTTTTATTTTGTCACACTATGTTATCTTATGCACACTATGTTACACTATGACCGAGCCGTGAGGCGCCTACGTATCCTCTTCGAGGAATCAGGTCAAACGTAGTTCCCAATTCCTTTGTTTTTTTTTGTGTGACTTTTCTTTTGTTCTTATTATCATTACTTTTTTTTCTTTCATTTTCATTACTGATTCCAAAAGAGGGGTATGAAAGAATAAATAAGACTCAAAAGGGGAAGGAAAGGTTAAAGTGTTTGGATAGAAGAAAGAATTGTCTCCGTCATTTCATTCTCCGATAAATGCTAAATACAAACAAACAACAATTACAATCATACATAATATCTCTTAACTGCGTCAGAATTGATAGCCATGTTGACGCATTTCCCTTAGATATTTGTTGATCACAAAGCGTCATTGGGTTTGCTCTGTTTAGATTGCAATAATCAACACACACCCGGATTTTCCATCTCCTTTTTTTTTTACAGTGGCACCACATTAGCCAACCAATCAGGATATCGAGCGACCCGAATAACCTTAGCGTTCAGTTGTTTGGTTACTTCTTCCTTAATCTTCACACTTACGTCGATTTTGGACTTCCTCAATTTTGCTTGATGGGGTGAAATGCTGGGTCAGTGGGCAATTTTTGAACCACTAAATTGGTGCTTCAACCCGGCATGTCGTCGTATGACCATGCAAAATGTTTTGAATTCATTAAGTGCTTTGATTAGTTCTTCCCTGATGTTTTGTTCCATATGGACGCTTATCTTAGCTTCCCTGATGTCATCCGCATCCCCTAGATTGACAGCTTCCGTGTCAGTTGGGCTCTTTTTTCAAATTGGCTCAACTCTCTGTTAATTTCTTCGAAGGCTTCATCCTTATCGTATTCCGACTTATCATCACAATCTTGTACTATAAGTTCGAAATCAAATTGATTTTTTAGACTAGGTTGAAGATCCGTCGTGCATGCCATGTCATTAGAACTAGTATAAAGAGAACTGTTCAGAAGAGAAAAATAAGAAGAAAAATTAAAACAAAATAAGGAATGAGAAAAAAAACTTTCACTTTATTAAAATACGGGATAGCAATGTTTCACACTTTGGCGAGCACAAGAAAAATCTGACAACCCTGGAATAATCCAGACAACAAAAAAGAAAATCAGAGCCCACTACCAAGACTCCCTTCGTATAGGAAGAGGAGTAGCCGTTCAATTGTTGATTTTTGCTTTCAACCCCACAAACTGCACATCTGCCTCGTTGGACCCTTTTCCAACACCATAACTGGCTTGTCATCCACCTTTTCCAACTATACCACCGCTTTTCCACTGGTTAACATTTCTTTTGAACCGACACGGATCATCATCACTGTTTGTGAGGGTTTCTTTAGCTCCCCTCCTTCGTGCACTAGCTCAATCATGTGGGTTTCAAGGTGTGCCGGCAACGGGTTCTGATTGATGTTGGGCGCCTCTGGTGTCTGAACCTCAATCTTGTTGGTGTCAATAAGATTTTGTACTGCATGTTTCAACTTCCAACACTTTTCGGTATTATGTCTGGGAGCCCCCGAACAATACTCACAGCTTACCGAGTGGTCCATATTTTTAGGAAGGGGATTTGGAAATCTGGGCTCAACAGGACTCAACAAGCCTAACTGCCTTAATTTGTGGAACACAGCAGTATAGGTTTCTCCCAACTCAGTGAATGTTCTTTGTATTCTTTCATTTCTGAAAGCCTGATTTCCCCGGAAACCTGCCCTTGAGGGTTCCTGTAAGCTCTTGGCGGTGGATAGGTGTTTTGCGATGGTGTATGTGAGTTATGGGGAGCCGGCGCGCGCCATTGCGGGCGAACCGGAGGCTGAGTGTATGTTTGGGCTTGGTGCACGGAGAAGTGTGGTTCTTGAGGTGGATAGTAGTATTGTGGTGGGCTGTATGGGTAGTTTGGCATGTGGGGTCTAGGTTGGTTGTAGTATGGTTTACCAGACCTGGACCAACTGCTTGCCTCAATCGTGGCAATTTCTTCTTTCTTCTTTCTTCCCAGCGCACCTCCTGTGCCGCTCTGAATAGCCTGGGTTGTTGCCTTGAGTGCTGAGTAATTCAGGATTTTGTCAGACCTCAGACCCTCCTCTATCATGACCCCTATCTTTACTACTTCATTGAAGGATTTCCCAACCGTCGTCACCAAGTGACCAAAGTAAGTTGGATCCAGTGTCTGCAAGAAGTAGTCCACCATTTCTCCCTCTCTCATGGGAGGATCAACTCTGGCTGCTTGCTCTCTCCAGCGGAACCCGAACTCGCGAAAACTTTCCCCGGGCTTCTTCCCGGTCCTCAACAATGTGAGACGGTCAGGGACTATCTCGAGATTGTATTGGAAATGACCTGCGAAAGCCTGCGCCAGATCATCCCAAGTGTACCATCTGCTGGAATCCTGCCTGGTATACCATTCGAGTGCCGATCCGCTCAGACTTTGGCCAAAATAGGCTATCAGCAGTTCATCTTTACCGCATGCCCCTCTCATTTTGCTACAGAAACCCCGCAAATGTGCCATGGGGTCACCGTGCCCTTCATATAAATCAAACTTAGGCATCTTGAACCCAGCCGGGAGTTGGACGTCCGGGAAAGGGCATAGATCTTTGTAGGCCACACTGACCTGGTTGCCCAATCCGTGCAGGTTCCTGAAGGACTGCTCCAGGCTTTTGAACTTCCTCAATACCTCCTCTTGTTCTGGGACTTTAACCGGCTTTTCAATCTCTGCCGGTACCTCCAAGTGTGGATTGTAGTCATGTGGTTCGGGGGCATGGAATGTGGGCTCAAGGGGATAGTATTGCGTATCGTGAGCCTGAAACAATGGCTCGTTGGAGGATCTTTGCAACGTGGCTGGCGGAGGTGCCCCGACGACGGGGACGATTGGCGGAGGAGGGTTTTGTTTGGGTGGTGGAGCTTGGGGATTATAGGAAGTATCCCCTTGGTAGTATTGGGCAACGGGGAAGCTCGTTGAAGGGCCGGGTATAGGGTATTTCGGTGTGTGTCCCGGTGGGGAAGTAGGAGTGACGAGTGGTTCGGGCCCCTTTTGCACCTTAGCCATGGCTAGCTGCATTTCATGCATTTCCAATCTTATTTTTTCTATATTGGCCATCGCCTCCTTCAGCATCTGATGTGCCGCCCCTTCCGACTCAACACTATTTTCTGAGCCAGTCATGCTTTCTGGTATAATCCCTTTTGACCTTATTTGATAATGGTATGGTGCCAGTACGCTTTAACAACTAACTGTTTGGATTTGGACAAACAACAAACTTGTTAGAGTTAAAGTTTTAACAGATATTGCAATTGCATGTTGGGGAACGCAATTTTCTTAGGCAGTTAACCATTTCTAACATGTTTTTTTTCTACCGCGTGCATCCTCCCGCGTGAAACCCTTCATTCCACCCTTTTTTATTTATTCTTTGTACCTTTTTTATTTATTCACTTTCTTTTTATTTTTTTCTTTTTTTTTTGTTGTGGTCGAATCTTATGCAGATTGCCTACGTATCATGCCCCCGCATGAATCAGACCTTGCGTAGTTCGGACCAATAATAGATAAACAATAATGAACATTTTTTTTCAATTTTCATATTAAAACAAACTGAGTTTCAAAGGTTTGAAGATGACCTACAAACTCGAAAATCAAACAACCCACATATTCTAATCAAAAGATTTACAAACTCAAAAACAAACGGCCAGCTTCCTTTCCCCGTTTGTCAAATGCAACCAAACGGCTATTTTTGCAAATGTTGCCCCTTCCAAATCTCACATGAATTTTGAGGCTGGGGAGGATTATTTTGACACTTTACAAACTTGTCCATTCTTTTACGAAAATAACCTTTCGACAACTGAAAGATACTCTAAGGCTATTTCGGCGAGAACGGTTTAAGACGCGGCCGAAGCTGGCTCGGCTTATTATGACAAAATTCAAACGGTATTCACCTGACCGCTGACTCTTTGTTTTTTTTTCTTTTCAAAATTACGAAAAAAACTGGTGTTGCAAACACGGCCCTTCAGCGCCTCGGGGACGAAGATTTCTAAGGCTGTGTGGGTCCACTGGACAAAAAATCCTAAACATGACCCAAAAGGTGGCTGTTTATGCAAAGTCAGCCTTTCGGCGTCCCTTTAGGGAACATTCGGCTATTTATGACAAAACAACATCACCTGACTTATTTATGACTCTTTTTATCGATTTTCAAATTAGAAAACTCAATATTGCAAGCACGGCCTTTCAACGTCTCGGGGACGAAAATTTTTAAGGTTGAGTGGGTCAACTGGATCAAAATCCTAAAATGACCCAAAGGTGGCTGTTTATGCAAAGTCAGCCTTCCGGCGTCCCTTTCGGGAACATTCGGCTATTTATGACAAAACAACATTACCTGACTTATTCATGACTCTTTTTATCGTTTTCAAATTAGCAAACTCAATATTGCAAATACGGCCTTTCAACATCTCGAGGACGAAGATTTTTAAGGCTGAGTGGGTCAACTGGATCAAAATCCTAAAATGACCCAAAGGTGGCTGTTTATGCAAAGTCAGCCTTCCGGCATCCCTTTCGGGAACATTCGGCTATTTATGACAAAACAACATCACCTGACTTCTTTATGACATTATTTTTATTATTATTTATTTGTTTTTGGTTATTTTAGCAAAAATGGGGGTTGGACCCGATGAGGGTTGCCTACGTATCTCACATCCGGTGAGAATCAAACCCGCGTAGTTCGGACAGATCATGAATAAGTAAATGAACTAACATTTTTTTTTAATTGGAATTTGTGAAAGAACTGCTTCAAAAGAAGAAAGGAAGTATTTTTTTTTGATTGATTTTCTTTTTGAAAGAAAGACTTGTAAGAATTCCTTTTCTTTTGATTTGAACTTTGAGAATTGCAAAAGTAAAAGGAAGATATTTTTTGTCTGAATTTTCATTTGAAAGAAAATATTTTTTTTGGGATTTTACCTTTAATAAAAGAAATACTTCTAAAAAAAATATTTTTTTGAATTTTGAATTTTCTTTTCAATTTTGAAAGAAGAATCAAAATATTTTCGGTTTTTTTAAACTAAAATATTTTTATTTTTACTTTTATATATTGTTTTTATATATTTTTTTTTTTAAAAAATAAAACATTTAAAAAGACTTTCTAAAGAAATCAATAATGGAAAATAAAGATATATATATCTATTTTTTGCAAGACATATCTTTTTGGAATTTTACTTTGAATTTTCTTGATAAGACAAATACTCTTTGCAACAAATAAAGATATATATATATATATATATTTTGGAAGTAAAGAAAAATACTTTTTGGATTATATATATATATATATATTTTTTGGAACAAATAATAAAACCACGTTCAACGCGCGACTCGTTTTATTTTTATTCTTTGGCATTTTCATAAAAAAAACTATTTTAAAAATAAGACTCTTTTTTATTTTCATTTTCATAACAAACTATTTTTTTCTATATATTTTTTTTTTTTTGAACAACAAGACATAACAACGATTTTTTTTCTTCTATTTTTCTTTGCTTTTAATAAAACAAACTAATAGGACCCTTTTTTTTTTCATTTTCTCAAAATTTTGGCAGAGTTTTGACAGTATTTGGGTATTGGTTTTTTTTCAAAAATAAACAATCAATTCCCTAACCGCTATTTCTTTTTTTTTTCAATTTCAAAATATTATTCCTGACATTCACAAGTCAGTCAACACACAAGTCCGAATCAAATAAATGCGCAAGTAGTAGCAAGTAAGATGCATCAGGATGATCATTTTCATTTTTTGGTACACCTGTCCTAGACAGACCCAACCCTTGTGTTGAGCCTCCAAAGTCAAATGCACGTGATGCAAACAAACGTTCCTACTAGGGATCCGGCATGAAGCTGAGTTATTCTAGGTTCATAACCTGGGTATTTGTTCTAGACTGTGTACCCGAGCGGACAACTCGAGTCGAGGAGGGGGCTACGTACCGGGGACCCGCGGGATCGTCCGGCTTTGTAACTTGTCCGACCTCTTTCTTATTTCAAGGTATGACACTAACAGAATAGGGAATCTCGACCAGCGAGCTTCTCCCCGGAGGTAAGAAGAGAAGGGTTTCGGCACAGTTTATATGTACAGTTCAAATAATATCAAAGCGGTAAAAGCAGCATTTAGCACATTAGGCTCAAACATGTAAAAATCAGATAAAACCAAATATAACAATTTATCTAAGCTCGAATTTCTAACCCTGAACCAGTGGTTCTGGGTTTAGTATCCCCAGCAGAGTCGCCAGAGCTGTCACACCTCCTTTTTCCGTACCCGAGAGGGTACAAGGGAGTTTTTTCCAATTAAAGGACAATCGAAACGGGATTGGTTTGTTTATTTCAGAGTCGCCACTTGGGAGTTTTAGGGTGTCCCAAGTCACCAATTTTAATCCCGAATCGAGGAAAAGAATGACTCCATATTACAGTCTGCGTACCAGAAATCCGGATAAGGAATTCTGTTAACCCGGGAGAAGGTGTTAGGCATTCCCGAATTCCGTGGTTCTAGCACGGTCGCTCAACTGTTATATTCGGCTTGATTATCTGATTTTATACAAATATGAACTTATGTGCAAATTTTAACTTTTTACCGCTTTCATAATTGTTATTATTATTTTCTACAAGGAATTGCAACGTTGTGAAAATATATCCCGAACCACGTTACAATCAATGTACCCGTGGTCGTCGACACATTTTGACTCTATTGAGATTTGGATTTGGGTCACATCAATGTGCACCCGTGTTTAAGAAGGTTAAATTATTAAAGGTGCGCCTAAAGCAACTAGCGTATTGTTATTTTGGGAAGGCCGTAAAATTCGCTAAACGGCCTGTCCCGAATTCTAAGTATTTTAATATATACATTTAGAGGGCCCCGCAGCTTGTGCATTTTTGTTTGTCGAGGCTCGTCTCATTTTTATTTAAAAGGATAAACCTACAGTGACTATATTTTCCTATTAAGTTCGTCTCTAAAATAAAAGAAAATCTCTTAATTAATTACATGCTAAAAACGTAACTTATTAATTATTAGTTTACGGCTAATGCGAATGGAAAATTGCGACCGAGTTTGTACAAAGAAAAACTGCTTTCATTCTATATTCTATTATTCAATAATACTAAAACGTGAGATTGACACACCATAATATCAAAACAGATTAACTATTCTTTGATTAATTTAAACTAACATTATTAGATGAAGAAGTTATACATATGTGACATCGTTACTAATTTAATCAATCAACTACATTTTTATACAAAGAAAAGAAAATTATATTCAACCACAAATCTAAACAGGAGGAATTCAACAGGAACAAAGCCTGATTAATATTTCATTTTTGCTTCAAGCCGAGATTGTACAAATGTGTACCTGGAAACAGCAGTACAAGAACAAAAGAAGGAGAAGTCAGCAGCAGTAATAACACAGCAACAACAGATTCAGCAACACCGCAAACCAGTACAGTAGGAATAGCAGAAAACCCAGGAGACTATAAACGACTCCAAGTATAGAGAAGAAGTAAAAGGCAGGAAGGTTCTGACTATTTCAGATCTTAAGCGAGGCAATGAAGCAGTAACTATTCTTTTTCAACTTCAAAACTCTCCAAAATGAATTCTGCCCCTGTATATTCAGTGTATCCAGAATGTATATCGGGTGTATACTTCTCACTCCGCCCCCTCTTTTTTTCTTCTCTCTATCTAGTTTTTCCTCTCTTTTTTTCCACCCTTCTTCCTAAATTTTCTCTTCTATTTATAGCAAAATTTTCGAAATTTTCAGATTTGTTTTTTATTATTTTATTATTTTTTTAATTAAAAGAAATCCCACTTACAAATTGCTTTTATTTTTTTAGAAAAAGAAATCTCACCTTTATTTACTTTTATTTTTAAAATTCCAACTTTAATTACTTTATCTTATTTAAAATCCCACTTTTTATTTTTTTAAAAGAGAATCTCACTTTATTTAACTTTTCTTTAAAAAAACAAACCACTATCTTTTCTTTTTCTTTCAAAAATGCTACTTTCAATTACTTTAAAATTTTTAAATTTTCAGATACCTTTATATTTATTTTTTAATTCCAACCTTCTTTTACTTTTAAATTTTTTAAAAATTCCACAAAACTTTTTATTTTTTTTAATTTTCTACATTCTTTTACTTTTTAAAAAAAAAGAGAATTTCACCTATTTTTACTTTTATATTTTTTTTATTCAATACTTCCCTTTTTCTTATTTATATTTTTTTTAAATCATTCCCGTAATTATTATATATTTTTTTAAAAAAAATAAAAAAATAATAATAATAATAATAAAAATATATAATATTTTCGGAATTTTTATATATAAAAAATTAAAAAATAAAACTATTAATAGTGATAATTCACCTTTTATTTTTTATTTTTTTGGTTTTGTTTTGTGTTGGACAAAAATGAAGAAGGGGTGTTGGGTTAATGGAGCGGACCGGGTCGACCCGGTTTGAAGTGGACCGGGTCATGGGGAAAGTTGGGCAATTATTTGGGCCTGTGGTTTGAAATTGAAGAAGTGGCCCAATCCGATTTTTCTTTGTATTTTTGTTCTCTTTTCTTCTTTTATTTTTCTAAAACTAAATTATAAAAGTACTTAAATTATTATTAAGAACTAAATTAAGTTATAAAAGCGCAAATTAACTTCCAATAACAATTAACGCACAATTAAGTAATAATTAAGCATAAAATTGTTCATTTGGACATTAAATGCTAAAAATGCAAAAGATGCCTATTTTTGTAATTTTTAATTTTTGTAAACAAATTTAATTACTAACAATTGTAGAATTAAATCCTACATGCAAAATGCGACATATTTTGTATTTTTTTTTATTAATTTAACAAATAAACATGCATAGACAAACATACAAATAGTTACACAAAATATCACAAAATATCACAAAAATTGCACACAAAGAAAAATTATTTTATTTTTGAATTTTTTGGGAGTAATTCTCATATAGGGCAAAAATCACGTGCTTACAGAGTCAATCAAGGATATTGAGGATACATATTTAGTTGACTCTATTGTCATTAGTGTTGAGAATGTAGACTGTCCCAATGTTCATGTAGTTGAGCGCATTGGTCCTCACTCCAAGCATTTTTCCACATTGTGTTTGGATGATGATATGAAAATAGAGTTGTCCGAGCCACTTGAGGAGTCAAGGAATGAGGAACAAAGTGCTTACATTCTGGAATTCTTCTTTCCAGAAAGTCGGGATTACACACCTCATCTAAAGGCCAAGAAGTGCAGAATACTACATTATTTTATTGGGCCAGTCAGATTCGTTCCACCGCCCCATGACCAAAATCATAAGCTTGAATCAAAACTTGGGGTTCAATTCATAAACTCGACGTAGAGGCAAAAAGTGATCCGCGTCGTGCCGCGACGTTAAATCAAGCGCTTGTTGGGAGGCAACCTAACTTTATTGCTTTCTTTTATTTATTTTTTATTTTTTTAATTGTATTATTTTTGTAGTGTCAATTTTTTATTTTCTAGGAGCATGGAAAACAAAGGTAGTGGAAGGATGCAACAGCAAACCAAATGGTTGAAACTAAGTGTGAGGTACCCGCGCAAAGGACCAAACTTGGGAGAAGTCTGAGTACCCCATGAGCTGTTAATGTTTCGGCCTTTGGCCTACCAGAGAGTCTCTTTTACCCTTTTTATTAGTTATGGTGTGCATTGGGGACAATGCACAATTTTAAGTGTGGGGTGAGAAGATTGTCTAGGTGACTTTCTATGCTATTTTAGTTGTGTTAGTTTAATTGAACAATTTTTTTTTAAATAGAAAAGATTGGACTTTTCCCGATGATGGATCTATTAGACAATTTTCTTGAGGGATTTAAGTCTAAAGAAAAAGTACAAAAGGATTTTCTTTTGTTAGGTAGTGTAATAATTACCCCTTGGTTTTTCTTTAAACCACGGTTCTTTTCCAAGGGTTTTATTTGAACCGGGGTTAGTTAGTTTTTTTTGAGGAATAGGAGCCATTGTGTTGTGTTTTGAAGTGAAGCAATGTCTCTTGACTTTGTTATGCCTTGAGAATAGTGAGTACTTTGGTTGTGACGCTTAGGCTCAGTTTTTGACTCTTGTAGAAGTACCTTAAATTGTATGATCTTAACTTTGCTTAACTGCTTTGACTAGAGTGTCTTGATGATCCAATCTTGAGTGAGTCATGTGCCATGTGTGTGTAAGGATTTGTTATATTCTTTGCATTGCATTTGATGCCTAGAACTTGCCCCGTGTGTTTGCAAAGCGAAATAGTAGTTTTATTCAGTCTAGGAAGTGATACAGGCATATCTTTGTTGAGCCAGATATGTATATTCTACCCACCTAATTGTTATGTATCGTAGTTAACTCCTTTGAGCCTATAATCTTATTTCTTTGGCAACCACATTACAAGCCTTACCCATTTGTTTGAATTAACCATCTATTTGAACCATTGTAACCTCTCATGAGCACTTGAATTGTTTATGAACTTTGTAAAAGTTAAAGTGTGGGGTGGTTGATTTGGCTTTTGAGTGGAACTAATGAAATAAGGAGAAAGGGTGCATTGATTTGAAAAGCAAGAGCCGCTTGAATTGAAAAGAAAAGAATGAAAAAAAAATAATATAGTTGTATTGTTGTGAAAAAAAAAATTATTCTTTGATAGTGGTGACTCTTGATATAATTGTGCTTAAATAATTTGGGAGTTGATGTGTATTGATGTGAATGTGGAGTTTGGCTTGACATAAGGATGTGGTTTTAATGTTAAAGTATATGTATTAAAGTGTTAAGGAAGTTGTAGTCACTCTTATATCTAAATGTATCCTACCTGTCCCGTAGCCTACATTACAACCAAATAAAGTCCTAATTGATCCTAGATTGAATGAGCTCGATTAGTGGAGTAGTACACTACGGGCAAGCTTATGGTGCATCTTTTGTGGCATATGAATGTTATTTCTGAGAGTGAGTGAATTTTTTCTATCTTGAGTTCCTAAGTATTCTTAAATTTTATTATGTGGAACTACTCTCTTTTGTTGTGTGAGGGCACTTGATTCATGAAGGAAAGGTAATGTCAGTGACCTCTATATTAGAGTAAGTAGGTCAGTTGTGAATAATGCGTGGTACTTGTGAGTCAAATCTTGAGGTGAAGATGTTACACTTTTGTGCTTAGTCTATTTTAAATACTCTTGGTGTGATGAGTTAGGAGAATTGTTTAAAAAGGTCGTGTCTAAAAGAAAAAGTGTAGTTTGATTGCTCGAGGACGAGCAATGGTTTAAGTGTGGGGTGTTGATGATAGACTATAATTACGTATTTCAGTCGATTATTACACTCTAATTTACTGCACTTTAGTTGAGTTTGCGCTTTAATAACTAGTGTTTTGCACTAATTGTGTGTTTTATGCCTTGTAGGTGTGATTCCGAGCTATATAGATGTTATGAAATGAATTTAAGTGGTTTGGAGCTTTGAAATCTGAGTAAGAGCTCAAGGAATTAAGCCAGGATCGTGTTCGGGGATCAACAGATGATAAAACAACAAAACAAAAACTCGAAGAGGCATATTGCGCACTATCTAGTAAAATAGACATAACGTTTTGCTCAGAATTCCATTTTGGCTCCATAATATGGTTGGAAAGATAACTCAAAGGACTACAACTTTCATGTTTTGCGTTTTTCCAAATTCCAAACGGAACAGGATAAAACACCGCAGTTTCACTGCGACTGCGGCAGAACCGCGGCAGAGTGCAGACGCAGACAATTGAAGAATCAGAGGCCATGTTTGGCCGCGGTTTGACCGCGACCGCGGTAGAACTGTGGCAGGAGACGGAAATTTCAGGGACTAAAGTGCAAAACATGGGATTTTTAGCCCAAAATCCTATTTTAAACACTAGACTCCGCCCAAGAGAGGATGTATTGATTTTTAGAGTATCTTGGCAAGAAAAATAATTGTGAGAGATCGCCCAAAACATCTTTCTTCTTTTCTTTGATTTTGATTGCTAGTTTATGATGGATCTTATCTTAGTTTGTTTACCCATAGTTATGAGTAGCTAAATCTTTTGTCTAAGGTTTTGATGGAACCTATTGGGGGATGAACTTCTTGTTTATGTGAATACAAATTGCTAGTTTCAATCTTTATTTGTTCAACTATGTTCTTGTTGTAGTTAATTGACAGGATCCTCAATTAGCTGTGCCTATTTAGTGTGCATAACTCGGGAGAGAGTGCATATTTAGGTTATTGTTGAGCAACACCACTCCCAAAGTATAAGAGGGATCTATAACTGCGGGTTTAAAGGCGGGATTAGGGATAACGAAGCCTTGGGTGCAATCTTAAGTGAACTGTGTTAATTAAAGCTAGCTAGTGTATCTCGGGAGAGTGCAATAGTATATTACTGTGATTACTCGGGAGAGATTTACGGTAAGAAAAGTGTTCATGATTGATAGAGGTGTGTTGGTAAATTTGTATGACGCATAAACAGAAGGGATTCCATCAATAGGGGAAATCTTTACCTTAGCTTTTTTTTTTCTCACCATTGTTTACAACCTTAGCATCCTTAGTTTACAGCTATTTATTTACGTGCAATTTTAGTTATTGAAGACACAATCAACTGTGATTCAAACGTTTGGGGAAATTGGTTATCAAGAGTTTAGTAGTTCTAAAGATAGTGATTGATAGGTTAATTCTCTGTGGATTCGACTCTGGACAGAATACTCAGGTTATATTTGCAACGTCCGCATTGTCCTTTTTATAAGGCATAGTTGGGCGTTTATCAGTGCACATATAGCAATTCTTAGGGATGTTTTTTAAGGATTAATCCGTATTTATTTTTGTCCTGAAATTTTAAATTAAAATCTTAACTTCAGGACAAATCAGGATATTTTTGTCCTGAAAATTTGAATTGAAAAACTAAAATCCAAAACGCACTGGCTAATTCTTAAATACATCCTTTTAGAGTGGCTACCCGGTGTCATTTCAACAATTTTTGCCGAGGCTGGGATTGTCGATAGGACACCACCCCCCTCCTTCTTTGACATAGATCTTATCCTTGTGTTATAATATGAGGTAAGGCCAAGTCCACCCCTGGTACTCAATCTTGAGATACATAACACCCTTAGCAAGCCTGGAAAATTATATTTATTAAAAAAATTACTTTTGTTTGGTCAAAAGAAAAAATGTAAAGCCAAACTTTTAGAAAATTAGAAATGTGTTTTTCAATAAAATAGTCAAACCATACTGTTATTTCTCTCATTTGAGTTTACAAAGGCATTAATTCAAAGACAGCAGACTCCTTCCACTTGTGAGAACTGTAATTGATCACTAAACAAACCTTCTGACGTGGTAGAGACTTGAAATTGTCTCTTAAGCATTGTGATTCTGATTTGTTGATAAACGTAGTATTGATGATGAAATTCAACTCCATTCTGATAGAGGTATTTAGCATAATTTCCCCTTACTAGTTATGGGTATCGTATACGGTATCCTCCTCCAAATTTGATGATTGGCACAACTACATCATTGGTTTATCTTGGTCTGCTACTTGATGATGTATTTTTATGGTACGTATGTAGGCACCATGTACATTACATAATATATTTTTATCAGTTACTAAATCGTATTACCTACATGTATAAACAACCCCATATTTTGAATCTTAACCTATAAACAATCGGTCTTCCCGTGAATTCAGTCGAAGAATCACATGAATCGAGCTGTAAGAAACAGTAACACACCATCTAATTAGATGTGAGTGAGCTCTGATACCAATTGATGGATTATTATATGCAGCGGAAGCAATCCCAGTATCAAAATCACATGTAATTTAGACAACTAGCATAAACGGGATTTCACGGGTTACCTCTTGAAGCGTGAACATATCTCTTCTACCACGTGAGCCTTCAGTTCCATAACTTCTCAATGGAATCTCCATCACCCGCACAATCGTGATCCTCGAACGTTCCACGGTCTTCTACTGTGTTACCCAAATAATACCCGAAAATAGCAATTTCGTGTGGGCGAAATTTCTAGGAAAACTTGGCTGAAAATTTCAGCCACCATGTACTCATCCCTCTAGGTGGAAAACCTTATGTATTTATAGCACAAGTTTTAAGGGTTAAGACCCTTTTCCAAAACCTGTTAGGTTTTCTTTTCCACCAGAAAAAGGATTCCTTTATTTCCTATTATTTAGGCACAGTAGGGACCACAGAATTTAATTAACAAGGCTTCCAATTATGGAATTAATTTGTAATTTTCGAAATTAATATCCACCATAATTAATTACGAATTATTCCACTAAAAATTCGTAATTACACTCCTTATTCAATTTCGAAATTCATCCATTAAATCTTATTTAACTCCCCATGTTAAGATTCAGATACGAATCAATTAAATTAAATTACTGACGATTTAATTTATTGATTATTTCCTTTAGACTTTCGCTTAACTTATTTCATGTGTCGGATACAAAATCCACCGGCCGGGTTTACACATGCAAACTTATAAGCTTTCATAAAGGTATATCATCAATCTCTAAACCGAGACATGGATTCCATCAACTAACTATTACTTCGCCAATGTATATTATTATTATCCAATTTACCAGGCATATTGACCCACGAAAGAATCTCGCCTTTTAATAAATCAAAACAATAATAATATACACAGCTAATAATAATTATATCAAGATTAAGAGTATAAGTACATTTAATGGCTAGAGAGTTTATTTTATTAAGTCAGTATAAAATACTTATCTCTACCTGGTCCGTTCAATACATACAAAATGTACTAGCACAAGAAGTTGGAATTAAACCATTCCCATAATCAAGATTAATTATATTTAATCTTGTGCTACAATCATTCCTGATGGTTTGTCCAATTCCATCATTAGATTGTGAACTCAAACTTTATACTTATAAGAACCGATGATTTAATCTTCCGTGTATAAGCTAAACTCTATACACTAAATCATCTACTATATAAGCAAAGGACACAGACTATTATATGATCTATTTAAAACTTTATTAAAACTGAATAAACAATTATTTCATAATAAATACTATATCTAAACCAAACTCATGGTTAATAGTATATATCCCAACAATCTCCCACTTAGACTTTTAACCATGATAATTATTAGAATATACTATATCCAAATGCATGGTTAATAGTATATGCCCCAACAATCTCCCACTTAGACTCATAACCATGCATCTACAACTTTCTCAGGCATTCTTTTACATGACTATTAAAAGTCTTCACCAAATAAGGTTTTGTTAAAGAATCTTGCCAAGTTATATCTGATGCAATATTTGTCCAGTAGTACTTTGTCGTAATTATCTAGTTTGGTATTAAACTCTTCAGAGATCCTGTTACCGAAACTATCCCAAGAATGAACACCGAACTATAATTTTCTTTAGCTTTCTCCCACTAAGACGAAGTACCACTAATATTACCTTCGTTACCTCACGACATTGAAATATTAGTGACTTCTTACTATAGTGTTCAATGTTCAAACATCACTCCCACTCGATAAAGGCATATTATGTCTATTAACGTTCTCCCACTACTTAAATGCAATGGAACGTCAATTCTGACGTGTGGGTTTTGATGTTCTTGAACATCTAGTTATTTCTTTGCCCAGTTCCTGTAAAAATAGTTTACTTCTAGGAACATGTTTTATTAAACAGTCCTTATCTAGAAAAATGCATTTGTTTTAACAATTGCCTTATTTTCTTTAGGACAATAAAATAAAGCTTCATTCGTTTTCTTGGATATTCGATAAACATGCACCTATCCATCCTTAGTTCCAACTTACATATCTGCTTTCCCTTTCAGCACATATGCGGGATAATCCTATATCTGAACATGCCACAGACCAAGCTTACATTCAGTCCACAGTTCTATAGATGTCCCAGGTACTAGCTTAGAAGGAACTAAATTCAGAATGTAATTTGAAGTTTCCAGGAAATATTCCAAAAATAAATAAGGCAAATCTGAATAACACGTCATTAGTCTATCCATATCCAAAAGAGACTTATTTCTTCTTTCTACTACACGACTCTATTATGGAGTTTACGGTGTAGTCAATTGAGATGTAATCCCTATTCTGATATGTAACTAAAAAACTCTTTAGAGAGATGCTCGCCACTACAATCAAATTGTAGTAACTTAATATATTTCTTTGGTGCTTCTCTATTTCAAGTCTTAAAAACCTTGAATTACTTAATTCATTAAGACTTACAGTGCATCAAATAAATATATTAATATTTTGAGTAATCATTTATGAACGTCATAAAATACTCAAAATCTATCTCTTACGAGTATGTTCATTTAACCATACAAATCAGAAAGGATTCATTCTAGCTTATCACTAGTTTTATTTCCTTTTAAAGGGAAACATCTTTTAGTCAAATTTCCTTCCAAACAGGATCCACAAGTTGGTAGTGCCTCTACTTTCAATGAACCTTAAGGTCCATACTTGACCAACTTGAAATCCTATCCAGATTAATATGACTTAGATAAAAGTGCACAGATAAGTTTTACTCAATTTTGAAGAACATATTCTCTTATGAGGTAGACTAATATTGTTCTGTTCAGGAGAGACATCAATATATAATAACAAGGTCACTCATTCATGTACCACAAGAGATAAAGTGTTTATTAAGCTCAATAACTCAAGAGTTATTCGAAAAATAAAACAAATATCCATCTCTTATTTTGCCCAGAAACCGGAATTAAATTCCTTCTAACAAAAGTACATATATTGCATCCTTAAAATTAATGCCTTATCACTAAAAGAAAATTTTAACAAGTAATACGACAAATTGCATAAAATCATTGTGGAGTTGAGATAAAAATATTAAATAGATCATAATAAGTCAAAACACTGAATAGTAAAATTCAGACTGCATTCAATATTTATATACATACATGCATCTGGAATAATAAATTTCGATGGGAAAAGAATTATTCATGCAAAGTATATTATATAATGCAAGAATTATACAATCCAAAAATAAATAGAACCAACTCAGATGGAGAGCATACTATTATTTTCAGTCAATTGTATATAACTTTTTAATACAAAAATTTTAAAACACACTACACATATATGTCATGCATCTTGAATAGCAATTTCGACGGGAAAGAACTACTCATGCAACATACATATGCAATGCCAGATTATTCACTCCAATAATTAAAACAGACCCAACTCAGATGGAGAGTATACTGTTAATTTAAGTCAAGTGAACATCATTTTTAATAGCTCTAGTTTCATTGATCCAACATGTATACTCAGATGGAGAGTAAGTACACGATATCAATTACTAGTATTTCACCTAGTGAGCTTACAATAAATTTATCCGATATGGAGGAAGACCTAAAGTCAACGCATAAATTTATTACTCACTTGAAATTAATAGTGGAAGACCATAGAAATATATTTCTATCACCACTTAATCATGATTGTATTGTAGTTACAAAATTGATTCAACCCTTTAAGCTCAGATGGAGAGTTAATACTGGTTATCAATAACTAGTAACTATAGCCAGTGAGTTCATAATAAATTTATCCGATATGGAGGAAGACCTAATGTCAACGCATAAATTTATTATCTCACTATAAATAAAAAAAATGAAGACCATAGGGGTTTATTCCCATCACCACTTTATCACAACCACGAACTTTTCTCTGAGGATTAAGTTCCATATTAAAAAAAATGCTCAATACCCATTTAAACAGTCTTAAAATACTAAAATTAATATTTCACACTGTATAGTGGTGATTATTGTTGACTGGACTATTTCTGATAAATCTACCAAATTTCATATCAATCAAAAATTGCGACCAAATTTGGAAAATTATCATTTTAAGCATTTTTTTAAGAATTTAAAATATGACCTACATTTTTTTTATCATATACCAATTCATGTCAAATCAACATGTGTTATCATGTTCCAGATTAGACATATAAAATGATAGAAAGAATGACTTTTCGTATGTAAATCACATTTTAATCCGTCAAACCTCCAAAAAACTCACCAAAACGATCCCAAATCGTCAAAATACGATCTGATTCACTGCATAGCAGTGAGATCTTCTTAAATGATCGTTTCCAATGATCCTACCGAATTTCAGGTCATTCGGAGATCGTGAAATTCATGATCGCCAAAAACTAGACCAAATTCGAATAAATTATTTTTTTGGCGTAGTCAGGATTAAATCCATGTGATTTGCATTCTTGCTATATATCATATCAAGTTAAATCATCATGTTTCAGATTTAACACAAATATAGCCGATATATAAAGAATAATTTTTCATATTTATAACAAATTCAATTTAATAAACTGCTTGAAAACCCATCTAAACGACCTCAAAATGCCAAAAAAACAACATGATTCACTGCATAGCAAGGAGTTTTTTTTTCACTAGATCGTTTTCGATGAACCCACCAAGTTTCAGGTTAATCGGAGTCCGTCAAATTCATGACCACTAGCCTGTAACCAAACTCGGAGAATAACCGTTTTAAGTAGTTTCATGAATTAAAATAAATATGATATTGATTTCCATTCTCCTTATAATTACACTATGAGCTCAAGGCATATATTATTTTCTTCCTATTTCTAGGATATATAATATCTCCTTTTGCAATAAATTATCCTTTTATTAAATACATAAGAACCTGAGATATTATATTTTCTCCCGTTCAGTGAAAACCCCAATATCTCTTCTCATGGGTGGAGTTAGTTTCACTAGTACCCAAAGATAAATACTCTTTTTCTAGTTATGAACCTCCACCATTAATGTAGATTTCTCAAGGATAATTTTCACATGGTATATTAAACATATTTCAATGACTCAAATAAATAGACCATTTTGTGGATCCTACTTATTAATCATAATGCTCAATCCATGAATAGATATAATTTCACATGTACAAATTTACTAAGAATTTTTCATGAGTTCAAATAAACAAACCACTTCAGTGGTAACTATTTATTACTCATAAAATTCTCAATTTACAAGTGAATATATATTTAGCTCATAAAATTATTTTATGGTAGACCATAGCTTAAAAGTCATACCAACATTATAAAACTCATACAACATACCGTCATATTTCACTTAATTAGAACCTCCAATCAGAGAACAAAATTCTTCATCGAAAATCCAAACTAGTAATCACGTAGGGCATGAAAATATAAACTTAAATTTGAGAAATTTTTTATGCACAAACATGCCAAACGCTCCAATCATTAGTCATCCAGGATATCAAATAGAGAATTTTACTTTCTTACAAAATAATTATATCATTACACAATATGAATTATACCTTGTAAGACCTAGTCAATAAAATCTTACACCTCTATTATTGAATTTAATACAACAACACGTTTATTTGCTAATAGTCAATGTGTAAACCTATTATATGACTAGTATTTAATCATGGGGACCATGGGGAGTCATCCCCAACACCATTGAATTAAAAAAGAATTAAAATTATTAAGAAATAATTTCCAGAAAATAAAAAAAACGTCCAAAACACAGTCCAAACGACCTAAAAACGCCGAAACATACCATGATTCACTGCAGCAGTGAGTTTTTCTCACCACGGCGTTTCCGATGGACCCACCAAATTTCAGCTCAATCGGAGTCCGTCAAGTTCGCTGACATCCGAAAATTCCGGCTATTCGGTCAAAAACAGGTTTTGCGTTTTTCTAGGGTTTACCCCAAAAAATTTAGATAATCTCAATAAAATATCAATAAGAAAACATATATCTCATGATTATAAGAATAATCCATAAATTATGCACAGTTAATTCACAAAACAGCAGTGCAGTTTTTCAAAAAACCACATATATATGTAATTCAAAAAATGCACATAAACACCATATTCTTGTTTCATGAAAAACTTAGTTATCTAATTAGATGTGAGTGAGCTCTGATACCAATTGATGGATTATTATATGCAGCGGAAGCAATCCCAGTATCAAAATCACATGTAATTTAGACAACTAGCATAAACGGGATTTCACGGGTTACCTCTTGAAGCGTGAACATATCTCTTCTACCACGTGAGCCTTCAGTTCCATAACTTCTCAATGGAATCTCCATCACCCGCACAATCGTGATCCTCGAACGTTCCACGGTCTTCTACTGTGTTACCCAAATAATACCCGAAAATAGCAATTTCGTGTGGGCGAAATTTCTAGGAAAACTTGGCTGAAAATTTCAGCCACCATGTACTCATCCCTCTAGGTGGAAAACCTTATGTATTTATAGCACAAGTTTTAAGGGTTAAGACCCTTTTCCAAAACCTGTTAGGTTTTCTTTTCCACCAGAAAAAGGATTCCTTTATTTCCTATTATTTAGGCACAGTAGGGACCACAGAATTTAATTAACAAGGCTTCCAATTATGGAATTAATTTGTAATTTTCGAAATTAATATCCACCATAATTAATTACGAATTATTCCACTAAAAATTCGTAATTACACTCCTTATTCAATTTCGAAATTCATCCATTAAATCTTATTTAACTCCCCATGTTAAGATTCAGATACGAATCAATTAAATTAAATTACTGACGATTTAATTTATTGATTATTTCCTTTAGACTTTCGCTTAACTTATTTCATGTGTCGGATACAAAATCCACCGGCCGGGTTTACACATGCAAACTTATAAGCTTTCATAAAGGTATATCATCAATCTCTAAACCGAGACATGGATTCCATCAACTAACTATTACTTCGCCAATGTATATTATTATTATCCAATTTACCAGGCATATTGACCCACGAAAGAATCTTGCCTTTTAATAAATCAAAACAATAATAATATACACAACTAATAATAATTATATCAAGATTAAGAGTATAAGTACATTTAATGGCTAGAGAGTTTATTTTATTAAGTCAGTATAAAATACCTATCTCTACCTGGTCCGTTCAATACATACAAAATGTACTAGCACAAGAAGTTGGAATTAAACCATTCCCATAATCAAGACTAATTATATTTAATCTTGTGTTACAATCATTCCTGATGGTTTGTCCAATTTCATCATTAGATTGTGAACTCAAATTTTATACTTATAAGAACCGATGATTTAATCTTCCGTGTATAAGCTAAACTCTATACACTAAATCATCTACTATATAAGCAAAGGACACATACTATTATATGATCTATTTAAAACTTTATTAAAACTGAATAAACAATTATTTCAAAATAAATACTATATCTAAACCAAACTCATGGTTAATAGTATATATCCCAACAAAACTCACACTTATTGTGTGCAAACTTCTTCAATCAAGACTAAGGGGTCGTTGGGTTGCTGGTTAGAGTTATGCACATATTAATAATATAGAGATTAGTTATAAAAGGATTAGTTATGCAGAATTTAGTTGTGTAGGAATAAGTAATGCAAAGATTAGTTATGGAGGGACAAGATTTGTCAATTAGATGGTAGCACATGAAGCGGCCAATGTATGGCCTCTTCTGTTGACTATTTGAATATTAATTTTGTTAAAATCGAATCCATACTTTTAGTGCCATACTTCTCATGGAAAAATGCTCAGCGCCGTCATCACTCTAACACTAGTTCCCTTGAACGTGAGAATTTTTTCGTGCCAAGGCTTAAATCCGAACTAAAATGGTACTATAAATATTTGAACAATCCATTAGGACAAGCAGTCACACTTGCCTGCACAATCATTCTTGGCGAGCCTTTGCACTTGGCATTCAATGTCTTCGGCAAACCTAGTGATCTCTTTGCATGTCATTTTGATCCATATGCTCCTATATATAATGACCGTGAGAGGAAACAAATTTACATTTCAAATACAGGTGTGATTGCAGCTACTTATGTGTTGTATAGTCTTGCTTTGGCACAAGGGCTAGCTTGGCTTATATACTTCTATGGGGTACCACACCCTTTATATATTAGCCACTTTCTTTGCAGCTTACTCATCCTTCATTGCCACATTATGATTCTGTAACGACACGACCGGTCGTTTCGAGAGT
Source organism: Nicotiana sylvestris (assembly GCF_000393655.2). Lineage (NCBI taxonomy): Eukaryota > Viridiplantae > Streptophyta > Magnoliopsida > Solanales > Solanaceae > Nicotiana > Nicotiana sylvestris. Next base: position 2,576,029 of record NC_091066.1, on the reverse strand, counting down.
TGTAGCCCCGTTTCCTTATTTACTACTTTTTTTTGTGCTTTATAGTTGTTATATGACTTACCGGATTAGTTGATTTGGGTCCGGAAAGATTTCGGAATGAACTGAGACACTTAGTCTTAAGGTTGGGGGCTTAAGTTAGAAAAGTTAATCGGATATTAACTTATGTGTAAACAACTCCGGAATGGAGTTTTGATTGTTCCGCTAGCTTCCTTGGGTTATTTTGGACTTAGGAGCGCGTCCGAATTGTGATTTGGAGGTCCATAGTTGAATTAGGCTTGAAATGGCTAAAGTTGAATTTTTGGAAGGTTTGATGTGATAACCCGAAAGGTCATCTTATGTTTTAAAACTCAATTCTATGCTTTTAAGCTTTAAATACATCATTTTATCATTTCTCAATTTGCGTGCGTAGTCCGAGTGTATTTTCGGAAAGCTTTTATGTTAAAAATTGATAAAAACAAAAATTCTTGCCTAAAAACTTCATTTGAGTTGACTTCGGTTGATATTTTTGGTAAACGTATCCGAATTCGTATTTTGATGGTCTCGGTGGGTCCGCATCATGATTTGGGACTTGGGGGTACTCCCGGAATTGAATTCGAAAATCCCTAGCCCGAGATATCGGACATTGTTGAAATTTGAAATTTAAGGGCTTAATGAAATGGAAATGTTTGATCAAAGTTTGACTTTTTGGATAACGGGTCCGTATTTTAGTTTTGGAACTTGGTATAGGTCCAATACCATATTTATAACTTGTCTGTGGAATTTGGTGGGAAACAGAGTTGGTTTGACATTATTCAAACGTCCGGTGGTTAAAATAGAAATTTCAAAGGTTTCTTGAAAATTCCATTTGATTTGGTGCTCAATTTGTAGTTCTAGGTGTTATTTTTGCGATTTGATCGCGCGAGCAAGTTTGTATGATGTTTTTAGACTTGTGTGCACTTCTGATTTAGAGCCCGAGGGCTCGGGTGACTTTCGGATAGGCTCCGAAGTGAAATTTAACTTAGGAAATGTTGTTGGTGTTTGAGTTCTGTTGTTAGGAAATTTAACAGATATTTGCGAGCTACTCATCGTAAATGCGAAGAGTAGCTGGGCCACACAGATTTCGTATTTGCGAAACATTCTTCGCATTTGCGAAGTGAGTCTGGGGAAGGCAGTGATCGCAAATACGTTCATAGGGTCGCAATTGCGGAGGGTCATGTTCGCATTTGCGAAATGATCTTCGCATTTGTGAAGAAAGCAGAGGTGTGAAAGGCTTCGCATTTGCGATGGTTCCATCGTATTTGCGAAGCCCAGGGCGCAAATGCGACATCTACAACTGAACAAAATATGACTTAGACGGGATTTTTGGTTCATTCTTCAAATTTTCAAAACCTAAAACCTTAGAGGCGATTTTTCCAAGACTCCTTCTTCCCCAAATCGTTGGTAAGTGATTCTAACCTATTTTCTTTCAATCTTTCACTACATTTCACATATTTTCAACATAAAATCTAGAGTTTTCATGGTGAAATTGGGGGGGGGGGGTAGAAATTAGGGATTTGGTAAATTAGAAATTTAGACCTCAAATTGAGGTCGGGTTGCAAAATAAATTACATAACCGGGCTTGGGGTGAATGGCTAATCGGATTTTGGTCTAAATTTCGAGTTTGGACCAAGCAGACCCGGGCGTTGACTTTTTCAATAGTAACATAAATTGAATTCTTTACATTCTTGGGTATTTCCTAAGGCTTAATTTGAATCGTTTGGTTGGTAAATTTCTAGATTCTATTGGTTCGGAGGCTTGTTTGAAAGGCAAAGCAGTGATTGAGCTTTGAGTTTGGTCTTCAGAGCGAGGTAAGTATTGTGGTTAACCTTAACTTGAGGTATTAGGACTTATTTGTCTATTTGCTACGTGTTTAGATGTTGGGTATTACGTATAGGTGAGGTGACGAGTATTAAGACTTGTTATTGTAATTTCTATCTCCCTATTGTCTTTTGTTCATTGCTTTATGGTAAGGTAGAGTGTTAATACACGAAAGGTGATGCCGTGCTGTGTTTTGAGAGAATAAAAACATGAAGGGTGATGTTGTGCCATATTGTGACTGTTAATGCATGAAGGGTGATGTCGTGCCATGTTATGAGAGTTAATGCACGAGGGGTGATGTCGTGCTGTTTCCATTGATTATATGGTGAGGTTGAGAGTAAAAGCACAAAGGTTGACGTCGTGTATTTTTCTTTACTGTGTTTACTTGTTCCTATTGGTTCAAGGTATATTGGTTGATCAAGTTCTTATTACTGCTGTGATTCTTTATCTTGTGACCCACTCAGCATGTCCCCCTCCCGATATTACTTGTCTAGATTATATTTGTTGTTATTTTGTACGCATATTGTTATCTGCATAGGTTTATTATGTAGGTGTTTTGTCATAGCCTCGTCACTACTTCATTGAGGTTAGGCTTGATACTTACCAGTACATAGGGTCGGTTATACTGATACTACACACTCACTTCTATGCAGTTTTTGGTACCGGCCTTAGCTGATCATGAGGCTAGCAACTGGACTTGATCATCAGGAAACTAAGGTAGATCTACTAACGTCCGCAGACCCTGTAGGCTCTTCCTAGACTTATTACTTTACTGTTTCTTTCTCTTTCAGAACAATGTACTCTTTTTTAGACTCTATTTGTAGTAAATCGTAGTAGCTCGTGAGTTGTGACGCCAGATCCTATATGCATCAGATGTTATGGGTTTTATAATATTCCGCAAACTCTGTTTTAGCTTAATTATTTCTGTTATTAAAAATTTGCTAAAGTTGATTTGAGAATTCTCTAACGTTGGCTTGCCTAGTAAGTGAAATGTTAGGTGCTATCACGGTCCCGAATGTGGGAATTTTGGGTCGTGACATTTGACCAGGAGTGAACTTTTTGATATCAGGGTCAGATTGGGATCTGAAAGTTGGAGTAGGTCCGTGGTGTCATTTGTGACTTGTGTGCAAAATTCAGGGTCAATCGGACGTGATTTGATAGGTTTCGGTATCGGTTGTAGAATTTGGTAGTTTCAAAGTTCATTAGGATTGAATATATGTGTGATTCGTGTTTTTGATGTTGTTTTAGGTGATCTAAGGGTTTGACTAAGTTTGTATGATGTTTTAAGACTTGTTGGTATGTTTGGTTGAGGTCTCCAGAGCCTCGGGTTGATTTCGGATGATTTTCAGAACAAGGTTGAAGTTGAAGAGTTGCTGAAGATTTGCAACTGTTGGTGTAATCGCACCTGCGGAGTGGACACCGTAGATGCGAGCTCGCAGAAGCGAGAAGGGGACCACAAAAGCGGTCAAGAAGGAAGCTGGTAGAGGTCGCAGGTGTGAGGCCCTTTCTGCACTTGCGTGTCAGCAGATGCGGGTATTGGATCGTAGAAGTGCATGGGCGCTTGGTGAGGTAGCTTCGCAGAAGCGGACGACCCTTCGCAGAAACGTGTCCTCATAAGCGGACTGGGCGCTACAGAAGCGTGGGAAGCCGCAAATGCGGTTAAGTGAACCGCAGAAGCGGTTTTGCTGGGCAAAATTAACAATAATAGAGTTCGCGATTTTCTTCACTTTCAAACATTTTGAGCTCGGTCTAAGGCCATTTTTGAAAGGGATTTTGAAGGGATTCTTGAGGTAAGTCACTTGTGGTTAAATTTCTTCAATAATTTTGTTTCCCCATTGATTTTCCCACCTTGCTGGTGCATTTTTTAGGTAAAATTTGGGGGTTTGAGGCTAGAGATTTGGATAGTTGTTTTGGCGATTTGAGTGGCGATTTGGTGTTGGATTTTGATGAATTTGTTATGGCTAGACTCCTGGTTGAATGGGCTTTCAGGGTTTGTGACTTTTGTTGGATTTCGAGACATGGGGCTGGGGGCCAGCTTGAAGCCGATTTCGAATTTTTGACTTATAATCTTGTATTTTCTCATGGAATTGATTCTTTTAGCCCGTGTAGATTGTATCGTATTGTTAGTGGTTAGATTCGAGGCATTTGGAGGCCGATTCGCGAGGCAAATGCATGGTGGAGTAGAGATTGGCACAGATTGAGGTAAGTACTCGTTTTAAATCTGGTTTTGGGGGTGTGTGACACCCTGTATTATGTGTTATGTGATTGGTTTAGAGGTGACGCACATGCTAAGTGACGGGCGTGTGGGCGTGCACCATAGGAATTGTGACTTGGTCCATTCCATAGAACTGTAGAGTTGAATAACTTGTTGTTAGCTATATGCTCTCCATGTGTTATAGAAATTTGATAGCAAATCATGTTAGGTTATGTGTTGATATTGTTTGGAGCCGCATAAGTTGTGTACTTGTTGAATTATTTTCTAATTGCTTTCTTGTACTCAGTCACGGTTTTACTTGCGTATCATATCTCAGCCTCTTCTTTCTTCTTGTTGACACCTTACATCATTTCTGTTTGGGCTGATTTTGTGATTTCTGAGAGCCCGAGAGACTGGAGAGGTTGGTGACTGAGTTAGGGCTTGAGTGCCGAGCTATGAGCAATATGTATATATGTGTGGATCGGGTTGCATGCCGCAACGAGACTTAGGGCTGTATATATGTGGATTGGGTTGCACGTTGCAACGAGCCTTATAACTATATATATATATATATATATATATATATATATATATATATATATATATATATTATAGGATCGGGATGCACGCCGCATCGGTATAGCGCTAGGGTTGAAGAAGCCCCCCGGAGTCTGTACACACCCCCAATGAGTGTAGGTACCTATTGAGTACTAGTGTTGAGTGCTGAGTGCCGAGTGCCAGTGCCGAGAGCTGAGCTATTGAGAAAGATTGAGTGACTGTTGCTCTGAGAGAATGCTCTTTTCTTTATTATTGTGCACTTAGCTGCCATATATCACTGTCAGGAAGTCTTCTGAAAGATGTTATATTCTGTTTTACTTGAATTGTCGAACTTGAAAGCATGCCTATTTTCTTATCTTGAAATTTCTGAAGTTGAACTAGAATTGCAGAGCTCGTCACTACTTTTAGTTCTTTATTTAGTATTGTTACTTACTGAGTTGACTGTACTCACGTTGTACCCTACACTTCGTGTGCTGATCCAGGTGTTTCTAGACATGGTGAGTGTTGATACTTTGCACAACTGATATTTGGAGACTTGGAGGTAGCTGCCCGGCGTTCGCAGTCCTTGTTTCTCCTTTCTTATCTTTCCTTTTACTATATTTAGTTTCGGACTATCTTAGGCAGTGTATTTCAGACTTATGACTTTAGATGCTCATGTACTCTGTGACACCCCGATTTGGGAGCTGTTTTTCCGTGTTTTTGGGATCTTTCTATCCTCTTATGAGAAGTTGCTAATTAAACTACTTTAAATCTGTTTTTGTTAAAAGTGTTGGAGTTATTCGTAAATGCCAGCTTGCCCAGTACCATGATAGGCGCCATCATGACAAGTTAGGATTTGGGTCGTGACAGATTCATCCGAGTAGAATTGGTTAAGAGGAGCTCTAGCTACTGTAGACAGAGACAATGGTGTTTTACTAAATAAAGTGTCTCACCACATTGCAGATACTCATGCTGTGCATCATCTATTCTCGGCCATTCCACATTACCATGCAGTGGAGCCGATCAGACCTATTAAGTCATCATTAGGAGAATATTACCAATTTGATGATACCCCGATTTATAAAGCAATATGGAGGTATTTTAAGAAGTGCGTCAATGTGGAGAAAGATGAAGGATCTCAAGATAAGGGTGTTTTTTGGTATAAAAACAAGTTTTGAAAGTTGAACACCAATAACTATTTATCTAAATTGGTTTAATATGTTCAATACTCGTGGTAATACGTATTTTGGGTTGTGTGTTGTATTTGTTGTTACTTTAAATACAATGTGCGTTTCAGTTGTTACTTTATATATTTTACTTATTGTTAAATTCATCGTTATGTAACTATGAAAATGTCTATTGTATAGTATTGTTAACTCCCTCGTTACTTAACTATAATAATATCCATTTTAAATAACCACCAAATTTGTGTGACGGGATTATTATGTTATTTTTTTTTTCATTCTGTCATATCTTAAGTGAATTGATGTGAACTTATAGTGACTTTTAGTTTAATGGAAGCTTGAGGAAAAAGAAAAGCCGGAAACTATACAAGGGGCCGTATGATTCAAATAAGAGAAGACATAACTTTATTTTATTTATAAATAAAGCTTCCCAGATTCAACTCTGGGTCTGTTGTATTCCAAAAAAGTTCATGGAGTCGGGCAGGGGCGAAGCCACCTTTGCTAAGGGCGGTCAATTGACCACCGTCCGTTGAAATATTTTTTGCAGAGATGTCCCCCCACCTCTTATTTGCTTTTCTTTCTATTTCGTCCGACAAACTCAACCACCTGTTGTTGAGAAAAAACAAAGTATATATAGTGTTCATAAGGCCATCTTTAGTTCTGTTTCAGGATTCAAGGCTCATGCGTTGTCGTAGATGGTGTTTCAAATCAACATTTCTGCTGTGCATAATCACTGAAACTTGGACTACTTAGAGTGTATAATCTGTTGTTAATTATAACAATTCGGACTTTGAGAAAGCTAAAAGCTAATAACAGTATGATTATATATAGTTGGTGAAATATATTGACAGCCCCTTATAGTTGGCACGTGAACTGCCAGTACGGTAACAACATTATTCGGGACATTATTTTTTCTCTAACATATATGTCCATTTATTTGTGCAGATAATAGTGTATATTTCTCGATCAAGAAAAATGATCAGATTCAACGTCTTCATGTGTCTTCATCAGCTAGTTTTTCTAGAGTGATGAGAAAATGGGGACACCTACTAAAGTAGTTCCAGCGTCGACGATGAAGACATTGCCTGAAACATATTCTGAAGAATCATGGATTAAGTACCGGACCACTGACGTTAAAGCCGGATCTGTTGTTCCAAAAGTTCTCAGAGGAACAGCTTTGAAAACGGCATTATGAAAACGTTTCTGTTGGACAAGCATCTCTGTTATCTCAGATTTGTAAACTCCTGGTGCTATTGAGTTCAATCTAATCTTGTCTACTCCTAATTCAAGGGCCATTATCTGCCATTAATTTTTTGAATAATTAATCCAAAAATATGTATCACAGAGAAGAAAATTGCAGATAAATCAATGGTAGATGCAGCCTTTTCGAACATGCATGTCAAATCTTGAACACCCTTAATAAAATTCCTATTAGTACCTTAGTGATCATGTCAAGAGCCGTCTTTGAAGAAGCGTAAGCAAGACTCCCCGGTAATGGTGCACGATTCAGAGCAGCAGCTGAAGAGATATTAATGACAGATCCTCCGCTCTGTTTAGCATCGTGCATGCGTCTACAGACATATTTGGAAACCAGCCAAGCCCCTCTTAGGTTTGTATTAAAGGTATGGTTCCATTCCTCCTCTGATAATTTCAGTGAAGAGCTTAAACTACCTAGATATAGAGTTTTAAGTTTTATGCATTGATGATAACGAAGAATATGAGGTAATTATAAGTATATCCCTTGATAATATAATTGGTAATCTGACAAAGATGATAATTAATCTTGACATCTTGCTATCATCTGTTAAAAATTCACAGATATTTTTACATTATCAATCTCATTTGATATGACATTCTTTCTTTTTTAGTTTATCCAAAAAGAATTACTACTTTTCATATTTAAGAATAATTAACTTTAAACTTCTTATTTACTTATAGCTTATAACCACGCAAATATATATGACTTGTTTTGGATATATAAAATGTAGATAGCTTAAATTTTTTCCTATTTATTTCGTTCCAAAAAGGCGGAGTGTATCATCAAATTTGACTATGAAGGAAGGAAAAATACTTTGTCAGTTCATTTTTTATTTAACTTCAATTCAATAAAGTAACATATTTTTATATTTCCTTAATGACAAGCTTTTATAGTCGCACAAATATTTAAAGTCATAAGTTCCGAATGTCCTATAGCTACACAAATGTTATGGTATATTTACAGAAAACTATTCCACCGACCCAATTTACCTCACACTGTTTGACTAAGCATTAAGAAAGAAATAAAAACTTTTAAAATTTATGGTCTAAAATAAACCATAAATATTTGTGTGAGTGTAAATCAATTTATTAATGATAAAGTAGGAACTCTAAAGATAAATTATTTCTAAATAAGGAATGATTGACATTCTTTTTGGGACTAACCAAGAGGAAAAAAGTGTCATATAAATTTGGACGGAGAGAGTACAAGTTCTAGTAGTCTTTATTTAAAAAAATATATAAATTGAATAGAGGGAGTAGTAATTTAGAACTTCATAATACACAACCTCTAACGCCGGCATTGTTAACCAAGGCATCAATACGTCCGAAGGTGTTCCAAGCTATTTGTACAGCGACCTCAATGGTAGCACCATTGGCAGTGATGTCAAGCTCGACGGCATATGCACGCTGGATGCCCTCTGAGTTGATCTCGTCACAGAGAGATTTGAGCCTGTCAACACGACGAGCGGCAGCAATAATGCTGCAGCCGGCTTTCGCCAAGTCGAGACACAACTCTCGCCCAATTCCTGAGGACGCCCCTGTCACCATCACTACTATTCCGTTCAGGTTTTTCCACGGCTCCATTGTTTAATTTAGGTAGTTATGTAGCTAATGATGTAATAGTGCAGAGAGTTATATGCATGGCTACGTACGTTTTATAACATTTGGAAGGCAAGATTGGGAGTCACTTAATTGTTTTAGGAAAGGGAAATAGTGTAGGCAATTAGTGGCTGTGGCTCGAGGGGATCTGGCCTTAAGCATACGGTCCCCTGAACTTAGTGACTTTTTTCCAAACCCTGTATTTATGTTAAGAATTTCATTAAATATTTACAAATATTTGATTGTAAATTCAATATATATATATAAATTCATAAATTTTAATCTTGATCTGCCTTTCCGTAGTTCATGTACGATTAGATTTTTTTAAAATATAGAAACAATAAAAATAAGTGGGCCAGCCTGCGTTTATGGTTTATGTGGTAGTGGCGGACCACCTAGCTAAAGTGGCCTCCAATAATTAGGAATGCACTTATGAACATCCCTAGCAGTTGATGCTATAGGTTCCTACTATATGGACAAATAGCTAGTATTAGGCTGAAACTATAGGTGTTTAATGGGCTAATCGGGCCGGGCCTCCATTTTTTGGACCCGTATGGGTTACGGTCCGGGCCGGTTTCGGGTTGGTCTTTAACGGGTTTAACGGGTTCGGATTCATCCGGATAAACACTGAACCGTACGGGTTACGGGTTGAGGGGGCGGGTCGGGTCGGGTTTAGTGTAATTTTAATATTTTTTTTGGAATTTTGTATAAATATTGTAAGTTATAATATTATATTAATACAAAGTACTAACATAAGAATACAAGAAAGATGGGAAAAAATTGCACTTATTGCAAGTGCTACTTTTATTTCTTAATTCAAAGTTTCAAACTTACAAATTGAAAGGTTTACATTTTTTTCAACAAGTAAAATAGTAAATTCAAAGGTTTTGCATTGCCTTAGTAAGTTCATCATAATCAATATGAACCGATTGACCTTCTTCTGGAGTGTTAAATTCGGATGGGTTACCATGTGTTAATATATCTCCAAGTTCCTCGTCATCTGGGCTATCAACATCTTCACGTCCTTGATTTCTTCGTCCCGATCTAATCCAATCTCTGAAACATACTAAATTGTAATAGTTGAAATTGGCACATTCAGCACGTCCCAAGCCATAGCGAAAAGAACATGAAATTGCTTTCCATTCTCATGCCACCATCCCAACGGTGAAAATTCCTTTGTGCGAGGCTCTTTTTGCTTCTGCAAGTAGAATTGAAGTTCATCAATGTTCCTGCTACTGGTTTGAGTGTTAGAAAATGTAGAAAAAATATTAAAACTATCAAGGCCTTCTTCATCATCCACAGTAGCAGAAGTGGTACAATGCATAGTTGGATTAACATTGCCTACATTAAGAGCAGCATCATCAATGACATTTGCATAATAATTATATAATTGTTGTAAATATTCATTTAGCATGTTCATAGAGACATATAAATCTGGGGTTTCAGTTCGTCCAATCTCCATATAAGCATATAAAGCATTCATTAATTGGTGACAATAAGACATCTTAATAGAAGGATTTAAAACTGCACCAATTAAGTAAATCGGAGGAATTGGAAAGAAATATTTTTTGAATTTTGCTTGCATTTTTTCAACAACATCCTTATATTTTTCTTTCTTTTTAAATTCAGAGAGTAGAAAAGAAATTTCAGCTATATGTACTAAAGCCATAGTAACAGTGGGGTAATATGCTCCAGAAAACTCAACAGTAGCTGTATAAAATTTATGTAAAAATTTAACAACATCATTAATGACCTCCAAAGTACCACTTGTTAACATACGGTTTGGATCAGTACAATGCGCATTAGCAACTTCAGTTATTGGGAATCTATATTTGTAGCAACATTTTAAAAATATATATATATAATTCCATCTAGTAACAATTTCGTCTGGCATGAATCTGGGTTTAAGGTTATACTGGACACACTTATTCTTAAATTCCTTTATTCTAGATTGTCTATTATTTCCTTGAATAACACCATCTGCTCTTCTAACATGAGTAATCTCAGTTGAAAATGAATCAAGGCCACTTCAATTAAATTATAAACATGACATGCAACCTAAGATGAAAAATTTCAGCAAGAGGTGGTTGCAAATGCAATTTTAATATTGAAATTGCGGCATTATTGTTAGAAGCATTATCAAAAGACATACACAATACTTTTTGCTTTAGATTATAAAATTCAACAACTTCACAAATAATGCTACATATAAAGCAGCAGTATGACTCTAATCGTCATCATATCTAAAAGCGATAATACGTTTTTGCATACAAGTAGTATCATCTATCCAATGACATGTAATTGTCAAATAATCATTTCCATTAACAGCATGGCCAATATCTGAAGTTAGACAAACTCTACAAGGAAGGTGGCTAAACAAATAACGTATGTATGTTTGATATTGTCGATGAAGTCTAAAGATATCAGCTCTACAAGTACTTCTAGGGATACCTTTAAATAAAGGATTGTAAATCCTTTGAATATACATAATAAGATATGATGAAGAAGCAAAAGAAAAAGGTAGACAACCCAAAGCAATCATTTTTGCTAACTCCTCACGATCCTTCATTTTATCATATTTCACTAGACCTCCAGTAGTAGGTTAAGAGTTGTTTGATTTCCATCACCATCAGCGCCCCATTCTATGGGATGCTCAGTTCTCATATGTCTACTAAGCGTCCCAGTCCCGCCTAAATTTCCTCTAGTCAAATGTTTAAAATCACCTTTACAAAGGTTGCATTTAACTCTATTAGTACCTTCTATTATTTCAAAAAAAAAATTCAAACCTTACTTCTTTTTCTATGATTAGTAGTCGGAGCCACATGTGGTCTACTTCTAGTGCCACGACCACCACCTCTTGTAGCAACCCCAACACTACCAACTCCAACACTAGTAGGTGTAGCTGGTATCTCATCTTCCATTCCTATTTCATTATCTTCTATTCCAAAATCTTCTTGTAATTGTTCATAATCTATATCTAAATTATCATTAGGTGATGATTCGGAAACATGTGTAAATGATAATGGGTTATTACTATTACTACAAGGACTACCTCTTTTTTTATTTCCCCTACCAGTAACTCTTTTACACTCTCTTTTAGAAGCGTTAAACATTGTAAAAATTAAAGTATAAGCTAAAATTAAATATGCAATTAAAATAGTAAATAAGAGAAAGAGTTGGAGGGAGTGCACCGAATTCGACAATAAATTGAGCACTTGATTAGGCAATTCCGATGTTACCACGAACAAACGTCAAGCAAGTATTTCAATTTTAAACTTCAATTGTTCAAAGTTCAAACTTCAAATTCCGAATGACAAAACACGATAAATTAAATTAAAGAAAAGAGAGCCAAATAAAATTAGATTGAAGACTTGAAGTTTTGCAAACTGGAGAATGAGAGAATGAGAGAATGAGAGAATGAGAGAAATTGAGATTGAGAAATGAGTATTGAGTGAAGAAATGAAGAAGAGGGGGGGAGGGTAATTTATAGTTTTAGAGAAGGTTAGTTTTGTAAATTGAAAAAGGGTTAAAAATTTAAAAAAAAATAGGTTATTTGTGCAATATTTCCGTTGGCCAACGGACCAAAACATGGTCTGGCCGTTGCCAACGGTCTGTGGGGCCCACCAGTTCGAAATTTTTTTTTAAAAAAAATATAGCCGTTTGAACCGGGCCGGTTAACCCGGTAAGAGGTACTATTCACTCTACCAGGTTCAACCGGTTCCGGTTACCTGTTTGGGCCAAATAAACCGAGCCAACCCCCCCAAACCCCCCTACCTAGCCCAGCCCCCTATTACCGGTCCGGGCCGGTTCCGAGTTCTACCGGTCTTGGCCGGTCCGGAACCGGTCCAACCCAGCCCGTTAAACACCTATAGCTGAAACATAATAAGGCCAACTTTTTTGTTAGCCATAAGTAGAGCCGATTTTTTGCCGAGGTGGCATTGTCGACAGATCCCACCCAGCCACCCCATCCTCTCTTTTGAAGGATAAAGATCTTATCCTTGTGTTGTAATCTAAGGGTAAGACCAATTCTACTTGTACTCTATCTTGAGATACATATAACACTCTTAGAAACAGAGGCAGAGCTACAATAATGAGTGTGGGTCCGGGCGAATCCAGTGACTTTTACCCGAAACTTGTATTTGTATTGAAAATTTCAGGGAAGATAATAATATTTTAACACCGGACCCAGTGACAACGAGGCTTTGAGTCTCTGGGATCCTCGGTAAGGCCTCTGGGTTCTGAGTCCAAATACGCAGGTAGTCATCCCCTTTAGTTTTTAAAGACGTTTTTCTTTTCTTTTTTGAAAAAGAACCAAAAATTAATTAAGGCAAAGAAGAAAAGGACAAAATCTCCAAACAAAGAAGGCCCACTCTCCCGCCCACGTTTTTCTTCAAGTACCATACCTTATATTCTTTCTTCTTCTTTTTTCTTGTTTGCCTTTCTTTTCTCTTTTGATTTTTACGTACGTGTTACTTTTATTTTAAAACTTTTGTTTCCAAAGGTTGAATATTATTTTTTTTACTGTTTTGCTATGCTTCCCCTAAAATATTAGACCGATCCTTTTATTTATTTTTTCTCACAATTGCCATATGAATATGATATTTGTATATTAATCGAAGGATAGGGACAACATACTTTATTCTCTTTCATTTTTGGTTTTTATAAATTTTAATAGTTTTAGATACATGGCTTCACAAGTTTAATGGACAAATATTAAGCAATTTAAATCTTCAATTTTTTTTTATTTTTATTTGTTTTATGGTGCAAGATCAAATTATAGTGAGATATTCAATTTATACTGATAGACTACAAATAATTTTTATTAAAAAAATCGTTAAACTGGCAAGGAATCTTTGCATCATCATCTGATAACCTTCTCCATATATTAGAAAAAAAAGAACCTTATTCATATCAATAAGGAAAAAATAAAGAAAAGCAAAAACGTTTTTCTATGCATCTACTATCATATGCAATAAACTATTAAAAAAATTATGCACAAGATATGGAGACTTGTTTATTTGTTTAAGTTTTATATTATTTGTCGCTATTGCAACGATGAATTTTTTTTTTCTTTGATGAAATATATTAAAATTATTAACATTAGTAATAACTTTTTAAATGATTGTTTAGTTTGTTATATAGAGTACGAAGACTTGAAAGTGCCTAATGCTACAATCACTTATCGTTCTACAAAGTATGACAAGTCATCGAATGTAATTGTATGATAATATTTATATTCATATATTGTGTTTAAATGGTTTGTTACTTATTGAATATATACTATTAAAAATTGGTACTTGATCCTTGTCTTGTTATTATTGTATATTTACTTGAGGCTGAGGTTCTGTCTAAAAATTCATAACTCCTACACTTAAAATCTTGGCTCCATCTCTTCTCAAAAAACTCTGAAATTTTTTATTTATTAAGAAAAAAATACTTTTGTGGTCAAAAGAAAAAAATGTAAGGCCAAACTTCTAAAAAATTAGAAATGTGTTTTTCAAATAAATTGGTCAAACTCATACTGTTATGTCTCTCATTTGAGTTTACAAAGGTATCTTTATCTTACATTCAAAGACAGCATATAGACACCAAGATTCATTTGATCTAAATTCCTTCCACTTGTGAGAACTGTAATTGATCATTATAAACATGAACCTTTTGTGGTAGAGACCTGAAATTATCTCTCAACCATTGTGATTTTGATTTGTTGATAAACATAGTAATGATGAGGAAATTCAACTTCGTTCTGATAGAGGTGTTTCATGTAATCTCCCCTTAATTAGTTTTGGGAATCTTATACAATATCCTCCTACAATAATACTAAATCGTATTATCTACACATATAAAAATCAAATATTTCGAATCTTAACATATAAACGAGCAGTCTTCCTGTGAATTCAGTCAAAGAATGGAATATCATATGAATCAAGCTGTGAGATACATGAACTCATCATAGAATATAAGGAAGGAGGATTATGTGGTTCAAACTCACACATATTGCGTGCAAAACTTCAACAACACTAACGGGTCGTTTGATTGTTGGTTAGAGTTATAAACGTATTAGTAATATAAATATTAGTTATGCAAAGGCGGATTAAGGATTTTGGTAGGATGAGTGCACTATTAAGAAGAGGTGAATTCAGAATATAAATTTTTTACGAGTTCTTACTATCGCACACCCATTACACTTTTAGAATTATAAGTTTAATTTTTTTTTAAAACAGTGATTTTCTTACATCTATATCTATTTTTCATGTTGACGATATTGGGATCAGTTGAACTCATTGACTATATGCTACATCATACATTGCTACTAGTTTAAATATACACTTTTTGTTTAATCATATAAGAATTTGCAGTGACAAAAGAAGAAAAAAAAATTCAATGTGTGAAAATTTTGAAAGAATAAACCAAACAAAAAATGAAATAAAAAGAAAAAGTACTTAATTAATACGAAAAAGTGACACAGGACACGCCCATCTCATATAGACGTCTAGTTCTACAAAGCAAAAAAGGAAAAAATAACAAGATTGACATACGATTTGAATTTACAACCTCACTTAAATAGGTACACCCAATAACCATCACATCATGTAATATTTTTAGCATTGGTGCACACACATATATTTAAATATTTTTGAGAAAATATAACATTACTAAACATAATTTAGAGAGGGGAGCATGAGTTCGCGTGCCCCATGAAACCATCCCTAGGTACACCTTTGTAGTTATGGAAGGATTTGTAATTATGCAAAGTATATGTTGGGTGTGCGAACAAAGTCTCATATTAATAGATAAAAAGATTGGGAACCTACATATAAAATGTAGAGATCTCTTAATGGTGTGAGGCTTTTTGGGAAAAACCGTGTGGGCTTGGCCCAAAGTGGAGAATATCATATCATGTTAAGAGTATTTTTGGGCTGGCTGAGCCCAACAACTGGTATTAGAGCCCAGGTTTAGTGGGACGAATATGGAGATTGCAAACGTGAAGGTGCGAGGCGGTGTGCACAAAAGAGACTAGTTGTCACAACCCAAATCCCACTATAGGTCGTGATGGCGCCTAATGCCGCCATCAGGCAAATTAACGGTGATTGCTCAATTTAATTACTAATTTGATTACTTTAAAAAACATAAATTTTAATAAGGAAGGGAATTTACCATTTTTAAATCCACGGGGACATACAAAATTTGTAGTTTAATAGGGAAATGAAAGGCAATGATAATATACATAAACGTAAACATTAACTAGTCTATCCAAAACCCGTGGTCAGAAGTTTATAAGCATTCACTAAGAAGTACAATAATAATACAATATCTGTCTAGAATGTAAATGAGATAGGATAAAATGAATAGTACGATGGAGACTATGTGAACTGCGATGCACAACCTGAAATGCAACTCACATAAAGTCTCCTCAACAGCTGCGCCTACGTGCCAAGATAATCACCAAATAAACATGTCAGATCCTGCACAGTTAGCGAAGAAGTGCAATATGAGTACGTAAATCAACGCATACGCGTACCTAGAAAGTATCTACACTAACCCGGAAGTAGTGACAAGGGATCGATATCGACACTTACTAGAGGTCCAATAAAGCAATAAACCAAACCATAAGCAGATATGAAGTACATAGCAATAATGAGGTAAATCTGCAAGTTACCTGACCTTCCAAATATTTCTTTTAAAGTATGAATTTCTTAGTCTTGTCTTCTACCTTAATAGCTCAGAAAATGTCAAGTGCTAATATCAAATGAATACAAAATACCATATAAAATGCCGGGCATTAGTGAAAAGATAATCTCGTGAATATTAGGACTGTAGCAATATAAGGCACGATATTGCCTAAGTCGTTCGGTCCGATCCAAAATAATGTGCACACTGCCGAGGGTTGAGCGGCACGAACCATAGATGCATCTATTATACTGGCGAAGCGTTCGGCCCACTCCACAAGAAAGGGAGGAAATTATCTAGTTATGAGACACATGCTTACAATACAGTACATGAGTACAAAGTGAATTTAACCTTTACCATTTCTCAAATAACTTGCCAACAACTCAAAGCGATAAGGTTCAGCCTAATATGTATGTATATATTTTTAAATCAAGTTCAATTATCATTCCAATTAATTAAGCCAGTAGAATCAGTTCAAATAGTTCAAATATCACACGGTAAAGTCCTAAGTCTACTCGGACATAAATATGCTTTAGCTACGTACAGACTCTCGTCACCTCGTGCGTACGTAGAATCCACAACAAATAGCACATAACAATTACATCACCTAGGGGGTAGTTTCCTTCTCACAAAGTTAGTCAGGAGACTTACCTCGCTCTGAGGATCCATAACCGACTCCAACATCACTCTAACACCTCGAACCGATGCCCGTCGCTCCAAAAATAGTTAAACAATGTGCAAACCAATAAAAATATACTCTAATACCCCTAATTAATCAATTTATAATAATTCCCAACTCCGTTCGAAAATTCAATAAAGTCAACCCTCGGGCCCATCTGCCCGGATTCCGAAAATTTTCAAAGATAAACATTACCCACAACATTACGAGCTCAAATATATAATTTATTCCCAATTCTATATCTAATTTGGTGGTCAAATTGCAAAATTACCAAATTCTAAGTTTTCCACCAAAATCCCAAATTTCTACAAATTTGCATGTTTAAATCCTTGTACAATCCACATAACTAGCTAACAATATGAATGAATTACTTACCTTGCAATAGATGATGAAAATTGCCCCTTGAAGCTCTCCAAAAATCACCCAAATCAAGAGAGAATGAGTGAAATGAGCAAAATCCCGACTTAAACACATTCTGCCTAGGCCAGTCTTTCATCGCGATCGCGAAGGCTAAAACAATAGCCTCCATAACATTCCTCTAGTCGTTCACAACCTCCTCGTCTTGTTCATGAAGCCCCAGACTCCTGCCCCTTCACGTTCGCGGGCCACAATCCACGCTCGCGAAGGCCAAACTGCTCCAGGCCTAGCTCTTCCTTTCCTTCTATGCATTCACGACCTCCCTGTCGCATCGCGTAGGTTGCCTTATCTTACCCTCTACATTCGCGACCACTGAGTCGCGTTCGCAATGCACAAATCCCTCTATAGCTCCATCTTCTCTTCACGATCGCGTTCCTTCAACCGTGATCGCGATGCTTACCAGAAACCAGCAATATCAAAACACCCAAACTTGTTCTAAAACCACCCCGAATCACACGGAGGCCTCCCTGACCCCTTCCAGTCACACCAACAAGTCACAATACCTTATACAAATGTATCTAAATTCTTGTAATGCCACAAATAACATCAGAATGATGAATTGACGATCAAAATCTCTCCTTCAACTTTCAAACTTCCAAACTTCGACGAATGCATCTGAATCATCTCAAAACATTCCAGAACGACGCCAAACTTTACACATAAGTCAAAAATCACGATACGAACCTACTCCAAGGCTCGGGACCCTAAATAGACATTGATAATATAATAGTCCACTTCAAGCCAAACTTAGAAAATTCTAAAACATTCAAAATGCCAACTTTCCACAATAAGCGCCGAAATGCTCCCGAGTGACCCGATACTCGAACATATGCCCAAGTCCGAAATCATCATACGAACCTATTGGAAGCTTCAAATCCCAATTCTGAGGAAGTTTACTCAAAAGTCATACCTTAGTAAATTCTTCCAACTTAAAGTTTCCGAAATTAGAATTTTCCTTCTGAAACAACTCCGAACTTTCCGAAATTCAATTCCTATAACCCGTACAAGTCATAAAACATGAAATAAAGCTACACAAGGCCTCAAATCACCGAATGAAGCGCTAGAGCTCAAAACGACTGGTCGGGTCTTTACATTCTCCCCGCTTAAACATACATTCGTCCTCGAACGTGCCAAAAACTGCTCCGGAGTTGTCCAAAATCATTTTTCAACACCTTGTGCACCTACTTGTGCCACCACAAACCAGTTGAGCACATTAGCCCGGGCCAGACTGAAGATTCTCCCTTTTATTTAGTCAAAAACTTTAGGACCTAATTCCAATCTCCGAATTTCTCTACCAGACCTGATTTTTACATACGAACACCGTATCGATCTCCAAACAGTGAACCCACACATGACCATGTACTCATACTGATATCACACAATGCACCACATCACTCATTTTCCCAAGGCAACCTTCTCTAAGCACAACAGTTGCAAATTTACTGTCCCGACGCCTATAGTATACCTTATAACACATATAAGCATGATTTCAATCCTCACAATACTGCAACGATGAAAGAGATGCATAGGAGCTCATAACCGCCTGCCAATTTGTTAAACTCCATATTTTTGTACGTTAAAGTACGCCATAAGTAATTGATATAAGCTCGGAAATGATATGTTACATCCCGCATTTTCATAGGTTAAAGTTTCATCGTAAGTTAATCAACGTAAGCTCGAGAATGAGATTATTTTTGAAGTTATAAGTATTATGCTATTTAAAACACGTGATAAGTAAATTCATGAAGGTGAGAGGATACGCAAATCGAAGAGAATATGTTTCATTGAAGTGTTATTTTGAGATAAAATACGGTCCAAGCTACAATACCTCGCATTCATGGACTAGTGCCATAAAAGGTACCACATGACCATGATAGTAAGGTATATAAAATGTGTTAAAAGTGGGTAGTATTTTGAGTAATTTAAGATAATTCTTAATTATGTGGATAATTTGGTAATTAATGATATTTGGGGAAAGATTAGCTAATTAATTAAAACATTTGGATAGGCTTTAACCCCCCTCCCCCCCCCAAACGTGGTAGCAAGATGAATTAAGGACCAAATATCAAAGGGTGACTCTTGGGTTTTATGGCTAGGTGGCATGTTAGTGGGATTTGTGGCAAATAATCCTTACATAAGTGGGGGCCCACAAACCCACAATTATAAGAAATATTCTTACCTCATTAAGGGGTGATGGTATGTTCTCTAAAGTAACGATGGAGCTTCAAAATAACTCATATGAGATTTCTTAGCATCTTAGCAACATAAGATTTTATAATTATAAGGGAGTACAGTACAATCTTTCTCAAAAATATTATACGGATTTTTTCCTACTCTGATATTGCCAACACATGTTTTGTCACGATCGTCGTGTGTTAGAGGGATTGTCAAGAGAACCGGCGCAGGCATGTTAAGGCTATCCCTTATTTATTTTTGGCTTGATCCATACGATACAAACGAAACAAGCAAATGCACAACTTTCATAAATGACTTTATTCATAGAAGTACTAGAAGTGCCTATGTTATTGATTCTCTATGTACCCTATTATTCCATCATCTGTTCATGGGTCTCAGAAAATACGTAAGTTATAAAGTTTATTTCATGATATTAATCGAAGGAATATTGATTTTATGACATACCGAAAGATCTTAAGAACGTACTTCATATGAATTTCATTAATTTATACATGTACATTGGCCCATGAACATATGACGTTATATACGCGTATATTATATGTATATGGGATATGAAAAAAGGTTATGGTGTTATATATGCACTACCACCTAATCAGCTGGTATACGTTGATAATTTTGCCCATAGTGGCCGAGATCATATGATTGGATTCCCTCAGAGGCTTGATGATGTTATGTACACACAAACCTATGCATGGCATGAAATTTATACGCATATGCATGGCATTATAAAT
The DNA here is from genome assembly GCF_000393655.2 of Nicotiana sylvestris. NCBI lineage: Eukaryota > Viridiplantae > Streptophyta > Magnoliopsida > Solanales > Solanaceae > Nicotiana > Nicotiana sylvestris. The sequence goes on along the minus strand of NC_091066.1, from coordinate 2,555,728 downwards.
ATTAATGATACTTAGAGTTATTTATACTTACATGTTGGGTCTTTTACTTTATGTTTCTCTCATGTCTATTATTTATTGATTTTTATTTCTTACATACTCGGTACATTATTTGTACTGACGTCCCTTTTGCCTGGTTACACAAATTTTTATGCCTGCAAATCCCAATAGATAGGTCGAGAGTCCTCCAAATAGGCTATCAGCTAAGCAGAAGGTGTTGATGCGCTCCATTTGCTTTGGAGTTGCTTATTTGGTCAGTATGATTTGGACGTGTACTGATTAGTATGATGGGGCCTTGTACCGACCTTTATAACATTTATTTACTCTTAAAGGCTTGTAGACTGATGTCATGAATATGGATATTTGTATGGCCTTATCGGCCTATGTTTTGAGTTTAGAAATGATCATGTCGTCCTTGTAGGCCTGTATGTCACATGTATAGGTTTTTATATTAGTTTGGGTAATCCTGTATTGAGTATTCCCTTATGTTTATTCCATGACGGCCCTTTTGGCCCATTTATCAATGACACTACGATAAGAAAGATATGTTACGTTAGTACTCGATTGAGTAAGGCTCCGGGTACCGGTCGTGGCCCTTCAGTATGGGTCGTGATGAATGTGGTATCAGAGCAGTTCTGTGTTGGGGAGTCTACAATTCCTTGGGTTTTAAAGCATACATTGCACTCTTTTCCCTTTGATTGAGTTTTATCCCAAATGGGTTTTACCGATGAGGTTTTTAACGAGGCAACATCCATATGCTATCTAAGGAGAACTCATCATGTATTCAAGGCTTCTTGCCTATCAACCTCAAATACTAGGGGGCATCACCCCGGGAGGTTACCTCTTACAAGAAATCGAACTATGCCTAGGAGGACCTAGATAGGAGAATGTTGTATTGGGCCAAACGGTCAAATGAACCGTGTCCATGTAGAATAATCGAGCCTCCAAAGGCCCAAAATATGTACGCATATATCAAGTAATTAAGGAAGCCTCTTTTCTTATTAAAACACTTTGTGCCTCGAAGAAGTACACTACTTTCTCATAAGATGTCTCAAGGGCCAAAAACTTTCGAACACTCGAGGATTGTCATCGACAGTCAGCTCATCGAGCCATCGAAAACTCGAATTCATGAGACCTCAATCAGAAAACTTCGAGCTCGTAAGCCTTCAATGAGGCAACATCAAATTTGTAAGACCTCAACGAGGCATGCCCAAACTTATATGACCTCAATGAGGCAATGCAGAGCTTATAAGACCTCAACGAGGCGTACTCAAATTTATAAGACCTTAAAAAGGCATAACCCTGATATTAAGGCTAAGGCTATATATTCGAACATGTAAGACTACAAAAAATGCATACCCTCGATATAGACGCCAATGTCACCGCACCCGGGGACTAAAGGCTACGACCAAACATAAAGACCATGGTCAAACTAAAAGGCTACGGTCAAATTAATGCGGCTCGGAGACGTCCGACAGTCGCCATAAAACTAAAGGCCTTCAAATGCTTCGAAAATACTTCGAAAAGAACCTGTTAATCAGGCTACCCTCAGAATAAGCAAAGGAGCTTCGATAATATCAGCTCCGAACAATAAAAAGGCTTCGAAAACAATCAGCCTTCGATGAAAAGGTTTCAAAAACTCAGCCTTCGAGCAAACCTCTTGAGGTATTCAGATATCGTCACATATCGACTCATAATCGAGGTTCTCATTTGAAGCTGTCAAAGAGTCGGACGAACATAAAATATGCCAAGGCATAATCAAAACTTCAAAAGTCTTTAGCTAAAATGAGGGAAAACTATAGCCATATTAGAGGTTGCATTGACCCAATCTAAAAAGAGCCTAAGGGCTAATGCGTAAGAGCTTAAGGGCCAGCCTAAAGAGCCTAAGGGCCAATGCTTAGGAGCCTAAGGCCAGCCTAAAGAGCCTAAGGGCCAATGCGTAAGAGCCTAAGGGCCGATATAAAGAGCCTAAGGGCTGTTGTGTTAAATACTTGAGGGTCGATAGGCCGGGGTCTAATTTCACTCGAGGATCGAACCCCGAACGGACAACTATTATCGATCATTCATTGAGCATGAAAACCTAAGGAGTTTATATTATAAGTCCGACACCTCGGACTGGCTATCGACAAGCATCAAAGTTTACTCCAAAAAGGAAAAAGGAAGACAATAAATGACGAAAAGAAAAGATCCTTATATATATATATAATAAAGGTTCACAAAGACATATTTACAAGGCTCGCGCTGGAACCCTTACACAAAAAAGGAACAAATAAAAACCTAATCTACCACCGGGGTCACTTGACCGGACGCGGCTCCCTCAAAAGTTGTGCCTCCAACGGCTTGGCCCTCGACCCCCAGAACATCGGCGGCCTCCTCCTCTTTGGGGACTTCACCTTAATCTTCATCATCCTCCAAGCCACTGGCCAAACCACTGGCTGAGTCATTATCGGAAGAAAGTAGAGTTGCCGATTCTTCCTTTAGGGCCTTCACCTTCTTGATCTCAACAGAAAAATCGATGCCCCCTACATGTACATCCTCGAGAGACTGTCTCCGAGATCTTAATCGAGCACACTTTAAGGCTCGGGTCAGTTCAAGCTCGGCTTCTTTAGATACCTTCTTGGTTCGGGAACTTGCCGCATCAACATATTCTCGATATGAGAAGATAAGCGCATCAGCTTCGGACTTGGCTGCAGATAGCGCGACGACCAATTCATCATGAAGATCCTCATACTTTCCATTATTCGCCCTTGCATCCTGAAGATGATGCTCAATCGAGGTCAACTTCCCTTGGAGGGTATCTCTATCGGAGGCTATCTCATCCACACATTGCTTGAGTCCGAGAATCTCAATATCCCTAGCTCTGAGCCCCTCCTTCATCAGGATATCTTTCTGTTCTAGCTGCAATAATCAACCCAAAGGTGTTAAATGCTAAAGTCAGGACAAGCACGAAAATAAAAACATATGAAGACTGTATTACCTGCCCAGCAAGAGCGGTTCAGTCGTGAGACGCCATCTCCAAACGAGCCCGAAGGTCATGAAGTTCTTCCTCCTTTTTGGTAAAAAGAGCTCTGAGCCCGTCAGCCTCTGATAAGAGCCTCCTACACTCTTCCTCATAGTGGGTCAACTCAGCTTGGGTCTTAGCAAAGGCCTGATTGTAAAGCATTATAGCCCGAAAGCGTAAAAAGTACAAAATCAGGAAGATGAGGATCAAAGCTCAGAGCATAGTTGATGAAAGATTACCTGTTTGTAGAGCCTCTCGGCTTCCTTGAAAATGAGCGGGGTGTTAAGCTAGGGGTTTTCTATGACCCTATTGAAGAATCCTTCAAACAGGTCAATCTACCCGAGGGATGCCCCCACATCGGAAGTCTCCCTATTATGGGCATCCCATATCTCTCTCTGTGGGAATGCCAGACCCGGCGGAGAATCACCCGCATCAATAACTTTGACTAGATCGATCGGGACCTTCTCTTGCCTCCGGGGAGCCTCAAAATTGGGCTCCCCTAACTCATCTACTAAATGCCCCTCGGTTCGGGAAATGTTTTGGCCGTCAACCGGCTGAGGTATATCATCTGACCCACCATCGAGAGCCTCCTCGGCTTTAGGTGGGACAACATCAACAACTTCTGGTTTTTTTTCCGTCAGCTCAATATCCATCGGCTTAGAAAGGTTCGAAGAAGTCACGCTTCCCCTTTCCCCGAGCGCTATCGGGGAGTCATCTTTCTCTCCCCCTAGCTCGAGGTTCTTTGCCACTTCCAAAGTTAAGGCCGCTGAATCAACCTTAGGCTTTTGAACTTTAGCCTTCTTTGGATTCAAGGGCTCAACTGGCGATTTCTTCTTTCTATTTTTCTCCTTAGGAGGATTCGGGGTATCTGCTTTCGTAAACGGGGGTTCCCTCAACAAAATGGCCTCTCCAAGGCTACATAATCTTAAAGGGTAAGAGTAATATCAAGAGATATCTTCTATAAGGAGCTCGAGTATGACAGAAATAAAAACTCACCATGGTTTTTGGCCTCCCAATGGGTCTTATCCAGATCATGCCACACGTGCTTCGCATTTGGGCAGGTCAAATCAAGTTGTCGAACCCAGTACGGGAGATCCTTGATAGCACCACGGTACCACTCGATAGCTGCATCATCGAAGGGAGTTAATTTGAAGGAAGGAAAAGATATCCGATTAGCAAAACATGCTTACCTATGTTTCGCATTCCATTCCTCAAGGAATGGCATTTTCTCAGCGGAGATCAGGTCCGAGGTTTTGAGTCGGACAAAGTGGCTCATCCACCCTCGGTCCTTGTCCTCGTCAATGCTAGCAAAAAAGGCCTTCGGGGATCGACGTTTTAACTTGATCAGGTCACCTCGATAAAGTTGGGGGCTATACAATCCAATCAGATGATCAAGAGTAAAAGTTATCCCCTCAATCATGTTCGAGAAATACCTAATCAGATAAACGATGCGTGATAATGATTGATAGATTTATCCAAGCGTCACCTGATATTGCCTGCAGAAATCAAGGAGTACTGGGTCAATCGGTGGAGAAGAGGCTTATACCGGGCCTAAGATGAAAGGATGTGTGTGTATACTAAGAAAACCAGCTTTGTGTTTGGCTATGTCTTCTTCATGAAAAGGAATCTCTACTTGCACCGCTTTCCCCCAACATAAGTCAACCTTCACTTTCTCAGTTTCAGTTATAAAGCTGATGTAGCGAGACATAGGTTCGCATCATCTCGGAACAGAGGAAAGTTTTTTGACCTGGAAATCAGAAGATGTTTCACAAGGCCCGGGAATACACTCCTCAATACGAGGTGGTACTACCGTTTTGCTCTTAGGAGAGCATGATGAAGAAGGGGCTTTCTCCTTTTGGGGAATGGTCTTAGAGGTTTTTGCCATTCTTGCTGTAAAATCTCAAAAGAAGAGGAAGAAATCGGTTGAGAGACGAACACAAGAAAGAAGTAAGAAGAGTGATAAGTTGGTATTTACCAACTTATCTTGTCTTTAAGCCTATATATTTTCTATGTTTGAGTGATAAAACCATATGTTTAATGCCATTTACTTCTATATCATAGGTTCTATGTGATTTAGAACTGATCTTGAAGAAACCAAGTGAAACGAGTAAAAAAGGAGATGAAAAGAAGAAAATCTGGAAAATGCCCTCAGTTGTCACAAATGCGACACATTTCCGAGAAATGCGAATAAAAAAGTCATGGTAATTGCTAGTGGACCATTGCAATTGCGAAGGAAGACCAATCAAGCAGTCTTCGCAAATGCGAAGTCAACCCAGACAGTCAACCTTCGCAAATGCTAAGTCCTGATCACAAATGTGAAGGTCAACAGTATGGTCATAGTTTGCAATTGCGAACTTTTGTTCGCAAATGTGAAAATTATGCTTCAGTTCTGGGAAATTATGTCATTGCATATTGTTTGGCCTCAAACCCTTTAATACCCAAACCAGCTCATTTGTCAATTATCTTTTGGCTTATTTTCAGTCTTAGGGCTAGAGAGAACAAGGTTGGAAGCCAGGGTTTATGTACTTACACTTGGGTTTTGAAGATTTGAATATTGTGGTTAAGAATTTCTTACTCATTTGTACTCATTTCTTCATTTCCTTATTTTGTATTGAATATATAAGTGTGTAGTATTGTATTCAACACTTGAATCTTGTTTATGGAAATAATCATATTTAAAGTGTGGATTAAATACCTTATTGTGCTTATGTATTGAATGATTTTTATCTTTTTATTAAGTGAGTTATTGTTTCTTTAATTATTCTTGTTCTTTAATGTTTCCAAAGGGATTAGCTAACCCTAGGACTCGCCTATTAACTCGGAATTAATTTTGGGAAAGATTATTTGGGGTTGTGAAAGATTAATTAACAAAATCTTGAGGCTTTAACCCTCATTTTATAGGCTCTACCTAGGGATAGGATTGAACTACTTGTAGCCTTATCCGGGTGTTCTTAGTCTCTTAATTGTTTTAGGGATAATTCAATTAGGAAGTCTTGTTAGTCTTTGGAAGAAACTAATATAAAATTATTACCCGTGGCTAATTAACATAAACTCGCTCATATTTGTAAAATCGCGAAATACATTGGATCGTTACTTGAGTGTGATTCCCGATGCATCCATCCTTGTAGCCATTGATCATTTTAGTTGCTTTCTAGGATAGTTTACATTTTCGCATTTAGATATAAGCATTTTCTAAAAATAACTTTAAGTGTTTGGCATTGCATAACAAGTGATAATTCTCTTACATTCCTAATCGCCTATATATTGTTCTCTGTGGGATTCGACCCCGACTCATAGCTGGGTATATTATATTGCATGCGACCGTGTCCATTTACTTTTTAGTAATGGATTTGGACGTCATCAAAATTGGCGCCGTTGCCGAGGAACAATTTGGCGTAATTTAGGTTGTTTGAGAAATAAGCGTAAGTGATTTGGTCCAAACTTGTGAATATTTATGTAATTGATTTGTCTTACCTTGGTCTATTTTTCTTGTTTGTTTCTTGTTTATTTTCTTATTTTTGAAAAATGGCATCATTTAATGAAAATTGGTCGCATGGTAGTTGTTCATATTTTGATGACCCTTGTCCTTATTGCGGAGGACCACACTCGTTGTAAAATTATTTAAATTCTCCTGGGGGTGGATTGTGCGCACACTATCAAACTCATGATTAGAGTATTTGTGATAAGTGTGGTTATCAAAATGGTCATTGGGATGATTGTGATTATTTGTCCTTCCCTTCCCCATGCCCCCCGCTATGAAGATTCTACTTTTTGTGATGAAATTATAGGGCTATGGAAATGGAAGAGGCTGAGCATGGTCAAAGTGGAGAGTTCAAGCTCATGTTAGAATGCCTACTTGAAGGAGGAAACAAAGAACAAAGTGCCTTGGAGGAGCTTTTGGAAAATAATCTACAAAATGACTTGGCACTTGAAAGGTTGAACTTGCAAATGGAAGAAATGCTTGAAGCTTTAGAGGTCCAAAAAGCCTTGGAAGTTAATGATAGCCAAGAATCTTTCTTGGAGGTTGAAGCTGAAAATCCTTCCTTGGCAATTGATCAAAACCAAGAAGAACTCTCAAATACTCACAATGAGAAGATGATGCTCATGTTGGAGACCATTCTTGAAAATGAGGAGAAGCACAACTTTGCACTTGAGAACTTTAAGCAAGTCTTGACTCAAAATGATGATAATATATGCACTTTGGAAAGTCAAATGAAAATATTGGTTGAGGCTCACTATGCCCACCAACTTGAGAGTGTGGAAAGAAGTCAAGAAGAGTCCGACTACAAGGAAAAAAGTGAGCTCTACTTTGAGGAATCAAGAATTGAACATCCGCCAACCAACTCCATGAGTGTTAGTGATGCCAAGACAACAACAACAAATTAGAGTCAACTGGTCTGAATGAAAATATGGTTGAGATTGACTCTAATCCGGGGGAAAAAGAGGATTTCAAAATTCGGGAAGAATTGCAATTTGGAGGGTTGATGTTGCATTCCAAGAATTTTTCAACACGGAAATTGTGTGGTGATATGGGAATTGAACTACACGAATCAATGAGGGATTGCGAGGAGGAAAGGCAAAAACCATACATCTTACAATTTGAGGTAAAAAAGAAGGCAAAATGACATTCCTCACATGAAAGCCAAGAAGTGCAAAATGAAGAAATTAAGGCTTGGCTTGATCATCTACTTACCAACCTGGTCCATCGCATTTCCCATACTTTTGTCGCAATTACAACAACTATAGGGCTCACTTAACTTTGCAATTACGAATGTAGTGTTGCAAATGCGACATCAGAGAGTTTTAACAGGTTAGTGCCCCCACTTTGAACAAAAGTCAAGAAAACTTCTAGGGCTCTCAAACCTTTGTCTCTCTCACTCTCCTTACTGTAAAACTCCACTACTTCTCACTCCTAATTGCAAGAATCCAGGTATGAAAGTTTAATCGCTTCTTCTTCTTCTTCTTTTTGTTCAAATCGTATGTTGATTTCTGGGTGAGGTTGGTTGAGAGTGTAAGTTTTGTTCTTTGCTAAAAAAATAGGGAAGTCTGAGTACCCAGGGCTTTGTAAAATAAAAGTGAATTTTTGTGCTTCTTATGAGATCGATGAAAGGTTCGAATGAGATTCTTGGCCAAATCATTGATATATTTATAATTTATGGTCGTCTATGAAGTTTATTGCATGAATCTGTGTTTGAAAATTGCTTGGGCTCTCTTAAGTTAGCCTTTGGTCAAAATTTTGGGGATTAGGACTGTGTTCTGAAAAAAACTTGGCTAGGGACGATGAGCTCACAATTGTGATGGCCTCTTCGCATTTGCGAATTCACATTTGCGAAGAGGTGGTGGCAGTTGCGAAACATGGCAGCCCTGACCATCTTCGCAAATGCGAAGATTCATTCGCAATTACGAGAACTGCCTGAGTCTGATACCTTCGCAATTGCGAAGACTTCTTCGCAATTCCCATGACTGGGCAGTCCTGATAACTTCGCAATTGCGAAGAAAATGTCTCAATTGCGACATTAGAGAGCAGGCCCCTAAAAATCTCAAAATCCTAAAATTTTTTCTAAGGCTGGGGTTTGACTGTCCGATCATTCCTTTAGCATATTTGACACATTTTGCAATATTCTTCATAGCTATACCATGTTTTCACTTCTATCATTTGTTGACAGGTACTATAACTGAAAATGAGCTCTAACTCTGAAGGATCCGCAAATGACAATCCCTTGGAAGCTGAGCCAAACTATGACCAACACCGATTCTCGTTATTGGTGTGCCAAGAACGGTACTTTGCTAAGCTGATCTCGAAAAAGTTGCTCCCGGAGAGTGGTATACTTTTGGACAACATCCCTGAATGCCTTCCCCAGTTCTATCAAAGGGTAGTAAACATGGTATGGGACTGTTTTGCCCCTCAACCTTGCCGAGCCAATGAGCAATGGGTGAGGGAGTTCTATTCCAATCTCCCAGCTATCAGGTTAAGGAAGCCAAAGATGAGAATTCACGGCAAAATGGTGCACTTTGGAGCTGAAGCTATGAATCAAGTGTATCACCTGCCAGACCACGACATGGCCCCATTCTATGCAAAATATTGTGCCTCATGGGAGTGGTTGGTGTCTAAATTATACTCGGGTGTGGATGTTCCATGGGTAGCTGAGAAGAAAGGGATCACATCCAAGGAGTTCACTGCCGAAGCAAAGATATGGCTGGCCATCATATGCAGTCATATCTCCCCTGTGTCGAATATGTGGAATGTACCAGCTACAAGAGCTCAAATGATAGCCTCCATCCTTGATGGTATTCAGCTAAATTTTGGTGAAATCTTCATCAATGAACTGGGGAGTATCGGATCCAGAATAGTACATCATTGGTATTCCCATCTCTTATCACTGAGCCGTGCCAACTTGCTGGGGTGGAAGAATCTCCGGGAGACAATTGGATAGAGCCAGGAAAGCCTCTAAATCCATTGAAGAAAAGAGGAGAGGGCGGCGCTGTGAAGAGCAAAAAGAGAAAGATGGGGTCTTCTTCTCAGATTAATCAGAGTAGCCAACCATCATCTTCTGCAGGAGGACCATTTGTTGTGCTTATTGAGGAAATACGGCTAATTCGTGACCTAGTAGCTGGCCTTCCATAGGGACCTGGGGAAACATCTGAGGGACCCGCTGCATACATTTCAAAGAAAGATTTTCAAAAGTATCTTGAAGATTAAAGGAAGCAGGGGGGTCACCTTAAGACACTGAAGAAGGCATACACTAATCTAGCCAAGGCGCATGGTAAGTTGAGTAGTTCTCATGACACTCTGGCAAAGGCACATACCAAGATGAAGAAAAGGGAGAAGAAAAGAGACAAATTCTTTACCTGCATGTGGAAGGGTGTGAAGGGGTTGTGGAAAGTCCTAAAGCCTCAAGACCCAATGCCATCAACCAGGCCGGTAGATGATGATGATACTCCAGTTGATTGGTCCGAGGAAGAAGGAGAAGAGGAAGCCTCTAAGTCAGACAATGAGGAGAGCACCTTATGCAGTATTCAGGGAGCACTTTTCACCATTTTACTCTATTATATTTAGTTGCATTGGGTACATTGCAACATCTTTAGTTGGGGGTGGCTTCTTGTATAACTATTGTTCTTGTATAAATATGAATAACTGTGGATATAGCAGATTGGTACTTTGGTTGTTTTCATTTTGATGTTATTGTATTTTCATGTGATGTGTTATATTAGTATGTTTACAAGCTTCTTGAATTCTTGTTTTTATATATAGTATGTTTTAGTTACTTGATGTTTATTAGCTTCTTAGTTTTGTTTATTAGCTTTTAATTTTTTATATAGTATGTTTTATTTTAGTGGCGATATCCTTGGTTTTCTTTGTACCACGGTACTTTTTCCGAGGATGCCAATTTTTTTCTTGAACCGGGTAATTGTTAGTAAATTTTGTTGATTTTTCCCGATGATGGATAGCTAGGCAACTTTCTTAAGGGAATTAGTCTTGTAGTTTAGATATAGTTTTTGTTAATTTAGGAAGAATAAGTGATTTGAGTGGGGTATGGGCTCATTGGCAAAGTTATGGCTTGCTTGGTACCAACACAATTTAAACCTTGGTATATTAATGTTTGATCCTTGAAAAAGAAAAATGATTGAAGTAAACAAAAAATCATTGTCATGACTTTTAGACACAATTTTTGGCTCTTTGATTCACTAAATAGCTTCTTAGGCTACACGAAACTTCCTTGAGATTCATTGGTTTGAATTGGATTTTAGATTTGTATTCCACTTGAATTTTCATGTGCCATGTGTGGTGAGACTTATTTTGAAGTTCTTTTTCAACATTTGTAGTCTAGAACTTGCCCGTTTAGTTTTTCAATGCTAATGTTAATTGTGTTTGGTTGGACGGATGACCATAAGCATTCTTTGTAATCTTTAAAAAAGCCTTTTTAGCCTTTCAAGCCTACCATTACATAAATATAATCACTAGTTTCCCCCATTTGAGCCTTTAACCTTTTTTTTGGCCACCTTATTACAAACCTTTACCCTTTGTGACATAATTTCCTCTTTTGCACCCGTCCCTCCTTGAATATTGAGAATAAGGCTAAAAGCCTAATTTTGGGGGTTTTGGTATCAAAGTGGAAAATCGGTAAGGTTGTACATTGAGTGGAGAAACATATACCTCAAAGTGTCCTTATGAAATTACTCAAGCTCCAAAAGAAAATAGCTTTACAAAAAAATATATTATGTAGATATATAAATATGGAGTCTTGAGAAAATAAGAGAGGTGCTTTAAGATGTCTCTATGTTGATAACTAGATGCCAATAAGGGATATGTGGTTTAAAAAAAGAAGCAAAGTGCAAAAAGAAAGAGAAATGTGAGTAGTGTTCAAGGAGGGTGTAGTCACTTGTATCCTAAATGCTCCAATCCTTCCCTAAACCCATATTACAAGCTCAAAAAGTCCTTATGTGACCTCCAACCGAATGTTCTTGAATAGGCAACGAATTAAAATAAGGGCAAGCCTATGGAATTACTTTTGAGCATCTGAATATCTTTGTGAGAGTGAGAGCTTGTTCTTTCCACTTGATATCCCATTTATGTTTTGAATTGCAAATTATGAGTGTGGGATTCTCTCTTAAGTGTGAGGGCACATGAGATTTGAGTTGTGAATTTAATCACATTTCCAATTGAGAGGAATGAACGAGGGAAGATAATTGTGATAGAGAGGCAAATTATGAAGCTTTAGTGTCATGACTTGATTTGTTACTTGATTTGCATAGTGTTTGAGCACTTGAAATGTAATGACGTTCAAGAAAAGTGTTCGGCAATTCATATGCTTTGGATTAAATATTGGTACCAATCGAAGTCATGTGTTTGTGCTTATAGTAGACCTTTTTGGCTTGGCATGGTATGGATGCACTATTGAGTTAAATACTTGGGAGGAGATTTTGTCGCTTTCATTGCTTGAGGACAAGCAATAGTTTAAGTTTGGGGGTTTGATAAGTTGGTATTTTACCAACTTATCTTGTCTTTAAGCCTATATTTTTGCTATATTTGAGCAATAAAATTATGTGTTTAATGTCATTTACTTATATATTACACATTCTATGTGATTTAGAAGTGATCTTGAAGAAACCAAGTGAAACGAGTCAAAAAGGAGATGAAAAGAAGAAAATCTGAAAAGTACCCTCAGTTGTCGCAAATGCGACACATTTCTGGGAAATGCGAACAAAGCAGTCATGGTAATTGCGAGTGGACCATCACAATTGCAAAAGAAGACCAATCAAGTAGTCTTCGCAAATGCGAAGAAGACTTCGCAAATGCGAAGTCAACCCAGACAGTCAACCTTCGCAAATGCGAAGGTCAACAGTATGGTCATAGTTCTCAATTGCTAACTTTTGTTCACAAATGCGAAAATCGTGCTTCAGTTTTGGGCAATTATGTCATTGTACATTTTTATGCCCCAAACTCTTTAATACCCAAACTTGCTCATTTGTAAAATATCTTTTGGCTTATTTTCAGTCTTAGGGATAGAGAGAACAAGGTTGGAAGCTAGGGTTTATGCAGTTACACTTGGGTTTTGAAGATTTGAAGATTGTGGTTAAGAATTTCTCACTCATTTTTACTCATTTCTTCATTTCCTTGTTTTGTATTGAATATATAAGTGTGTAGTATTGTATTCCACACTTGAATCTTACTTATGGAAATAATCATATTTAAAGTGTGGATTAAATACTTTGTTGTGCTTATGTATTGAATGTTTTTTATTTTTTTATGAAGTGAGTTATTGTTTCTTTAATTATTCTTGTTCTTTAATATTTCTAAAGGGATTAGCTGTTACATCTCTCGTTTTCGTACGTTAAAATTTCGTTTTCAGTTAACCGGCGTAGACTCGGGAATGAGATCATCTTAACTTTAACATACTTACGCTATTTATAACAAGCGATAAATAAGTATTATGAAGCATAAAGGGGTACATGGATTAAAGAAAACAAGTTTCGATGAAAGTGGCCAAATTGGAATAAAATACGGGTCGAGCGATAATACTCGATAATTATGAACTAGTACTATGCGAGGTACCATATGGCCGCGGTAGTATAATATATAAAGTATATATGCAGTATTTTAAAAAAATAGAATTTTAAGTAATTTATGGCAATTTTTAAATAATGCCGGTAATTGATTAATTACTAGGTAACAGAACATTACACGGTTAACTAATAAGTGGATAAATAATTAATAATTAACCCCCCTCCCCATGTGACAAGGAGACACAAAGCCTAGACAATGACTAAGTAGTCATTATTCTAGGTGGCTACATGTAATCACTTAACAATAACTTAAGGTTAAAGTCTTAGAAAGACTTAGAAAAGTCTTATCCAAGAATCTGCATTAGCTTCATTTCATTACTTTGGTTTTGAAATCAAGAACTAGGAAATAGAAGCTTCAAAACGTTGGAACAAGCTTAAAAATTTAAATCCATTCTTTGGTTCAAAATCGTTCAAGGCAGAACAAATTCGTCAAGGAATTCAGGTGTAATTTCGTTCACATTTCGCAGAAGCAGATTCGTTCAAATAATTTCAGGGACAAGTATGTTAAGGCTATGTTTTTCATTCATTTTAGCATGATATCATAATTACACAAGACTGATAACGAGGCATAAAGAAAAATTCGTACCCCAAAATTTACGTATATTTTGCTAGTCTCGCAAATTACATATATTGTCCTAGTTTTGTAAGTTACCACATTCTTCTTATTGGGACTGCATATTCAGTTGAGTATTTTCTTCTTCCGATCAAAAGAGCAGAGAGTTTACATATATACAGTATTAAAAGTATTTTCATTACCATCAAGCTATAATCGATGGGTAGGCCTCTATTGGGCAACCTCTGATCAGATGGTAAGATATATACAGAGCCTATTGTGGCCGGGCGCCTATGAGCGAGCCGAGTTGGTCGAGATACAGAGCCTAGTATGGTCGAGCGCCTATGAGCGAGCCTACTACGACAGAGCAGTTATACATATATACCGAGACTTATAGGGCTGGACAACTATTTTACTCACTATATTGAGAGAGTTGAGTTAGTATCAACAGATGAGCATATCTTCAAATTTTCTTGACTCCCAGTTGTTTTCAGTTATTATATTTTCAGTTCAGTTTCAGCTTCAGTACATTTGCCTTACATACTCGGTATATTATTTGGTACTGACATCCCTTTCCGGGGGCGCTGCATTTCATGCATGCAGGTTCAGACAGAAGATGGGTAAACCTCCTCAATAGGTGTTGTCTGAGTTCAGCTTTATCGGTAAGCTCCCCTTCTTTCGGAGTTGCTGAATCTAGCAGTGTGGTGTATATCTTGTGTATATATATAGATAGGTTATGGGTAGGTCGGGGCCCTATTCCGATCATAGTATATCTATCAGTAGAGGTTTGTAGACATATCCTGTCGGTTAGTGTAGTATGTTGGACTTGTAGGCCCTGTACGTATATTTTGTTGGCCTATCAGTTGTAGTAGTTATGACGGCCTTGCCGGCCTAGCTTTGTGTTGACATTAGTCAGTGTTAGTCTCCATTTTAGTTTTATATTTTGCATCACACATTATCTTGTAATATGGCCCATAGCCAAAGTATGACATTACATGTTCAGAGTCTCTTAATCGCAAGTGGTACGCAAGGATAGATGTGGCACTAGGTGTCGGTCTCATCCTCGGGATCGGGGCTTGACAAAGTGGTATCAGAGAAGTTCTGTCCTAGGGAGTCTACAAGCTGTGTCTAGTAAGGTCTTGTTTATAAATGTGTGGTGCACCACATTATATAAGCAGGGAACTACATGACATTTAGGAATTGGTTACTCTTCTTTCAAATCTAATTGTGTTGTAGTAGCACTGAGTTATAGGAAATTTGAGTTAAACTTACGTGTTGACATTTGCATGCACAGATGATAGTAACTAGGAAGACTACGACTATCCAAAGGAGAGAAACACCAGTAGGTGAGGGGACTAGCAGGGTACCCCCAGCAGATGGGGCCCAATCGGAGTTGGAGGGGGAGATCCCTACCCAGCGATTACTGGCTCCTCCGCCACCTAAGGAGACTCCTAGGGAGACCGGCTTCCATCAGATCAGGACTTGAGAAGTGCGGTGCATTTGTTGGCGTAGTTGGTAGCTACCCAACAACAGGCTAGGGCATCCGCTAGTGCAAGACCTTCTGAGGGATCTGGGAGTTCATTGGTCCGAGAGTTTATTGCTTTGAATCCCCCAGAGTTCACGGGGAAAAATCAGAGGGAGGGCCCGTAGGATTTCATAGATCAGCTTCATAGGATCTTTTGGGTTATGCATGCCATGAAGAAAGAGGCGGTTGAGTTAGCAGCTTTTCGACTCCGAGATATAGCCATCCTTTGGTATGAGGGATGGGAAAGGTCCAGGGGACGTGATGCACCTCCTGCTATTTGGGAGAAATTTTTAGATGCCTTCCTTGACCAGTACATACCATGAGAGATCCGACAGGCCCGACTCAATCAGTTTCTATCCCTCAAGCAGGACAATATGTGTGTTCGAGAATATAGGCTCCATTTTGACTCATTGGCCAGATATGCACCATCCATAGTTGCTACTATGCGGGATAGAATCCATAGGTTTATAGCAGGGTTGACCCTAGAGTTTACCGAGGCATGTGCCACCGCTGCATTGCAGGATAGTATGGATATCTCCCGGATTCAGTCATTTGCCTAGAATATTGAAAGGGGGGAGGCGTCGGCAGCAGAATACAGAGAGTACTAAGTCAGGGCAGCAGAAGAGGATGAGATTTGCCAGATCTCAGGAGCAATCTCAGGGTAGTTACAGGCCCCAGTACTTCTAACGACCACCTAGACCTCTGCCACCTCAGCTACAGGGTTACAAATATGACCGTTATACTCAGTCATGACCAGGTGAGAACTCCCAAGCGTCAAGTTTGCAGCAACAACGAGGTTTAGGGCTGACATGGCTAGTTCCGCCACTGTGTGCCATCTGCAGTAGAGGACATTTTGGCCAATGTCAAGCCAGTTTCGATGCTTGCTATACATGTCGACATCCAGGGCATATGATGCGAGATTACCCAAATAGAGATTTTGGGGGAATGGCTCAACCAGCGAATTCAGCAACAGGATGAGCTATGTCCGCGCATCCTTTAGGGCATGAGTCTTAGTATTCGGCGGGTAGAGGTCAAGGCAGAGGTAAAGGGTCCAGTTCAAGTGGTAACCAGAATCGTATCTATGCGCTAGTGGGTCGATAGGACCAAGAATCCTCACCAGACATTGTGACAGGTACGTTGACCATTTGTTCTCAGGATGTTTATGCCTTGATAGACCCAGGATCTACTTTATCATGTATTACCCCGTTTGTCCCGAGGAAATTTGGTATAGTTCCTGAAATACTAAGTAATCCTTTTGCAGTATCTATACCGATCGGAGAATCGATTATCGCTAGATGCACTTACTGAGGTTGTACGATATCAGTTTGTTGTCGTCGGACCTCAACCGACCTAGTTGAGCTAGAGATGTTGGATTTTGATGTTATCGTGGGCATAGACTATTTGGCAACTTGTTATGCCATAGTTGATTATCGAGCAAAGATAGCCAGATTTCATTTTTCGGGTGAGCCAGTCCTTGAATGGGTAGGTAATATAGCGACATCCAGAGGCAGGTTTATTTCCTATCTGAAGACGAGGAAAATGATCGCAAAAGGGTGAATTTGTCATATTGTGCAAGCTAAAGATGAAGATGCTGAGATACCTACACTTCAGTCTATTCCAGTAGTAAAGGAGTATGCAGATGTATTTCCAAATGAACTTCTAGGTATTCCTCCAGAGCGAGAGATTGATTTTGGCATCGATTTTCTTCCAGGAACGCAACTAATATCCATCCCTCTGTATAAAATGGCACCTGCCGAATTGAAGGAGTTGAAGGAGCAGTTAAAAGATTTGTTGGAGAAAGGTTTCATCAGTCCCAATACTTTACCTTGGGGTGCACCAGTACTATTTGTGCAGAAGAAAGACGGTTCGCTAAGGATATGTATCGATTATAAGAAATTGAACAAGGTAACTATTAAGAATAAGTATCCCCTTCCAAGGATAGATGACATGTCTGATCAGTTGCAGGGAGCTAGATGCTTTTCAAAAATAGATTTGAGGTCAGGATACCACCAGGTCAGAGTTCGGGAGAAAGATATTCCCAAGATCGACTTCAAGTACCGATATGACCACTTTGAGTTCCTTGATATGTCCTTCGGGTTGATGAATTGTGACGACCCGGCCAGTCGTCTCATGAGTTACCACTCAGTTTCCCCCATTTCTGCTTCCTTAAGCCTTGATATCAGTGTTTTGTGGTATCGGGTTGGTCGGATCGAATCTGGAATAATTTTGGTAAGGTTTGAGACACTTAGTCTCTTTTAAGGAAGTTTAAGTGGGAAAAGTCAATAGGATGTTGATATATGTTATAGAGGGCTCGGATGTGCGTTCTGATGGTTCGGTTAGCTTTGAGAGGTGATTTATGACTTATGAGCGTGATCAGAATGAGTTTTGGAGGTTCGGAGTAGATTTAGGCTTGAATTGGCGAAGTTAATATTTTGGCGATTTTCGGTGGGTAGGCGAGATTTTGATATACGGGTCAGAATAGAATTCCAAGAGTTGCAGTAGTTCCGTTGTGGCATTTGGGATTTGTGTGCAAATTTTCAGGTCATTCAGATATAGTACGTTGGGTTTCTGATCAAAAGCGTAATTCGGAAGATTTTAGAAAGTTTGGATTGAATCCGATGTGTTTTAGGTGATTTGATATTGTTTGAAATGTTTTTATGATTGGAACAAGTTTGAATAAGGTATTAGGATATGTTGGTTCTTTTGGTTGAGGTCCCGGGGGCCGCGAGGTGATTTTGGATGGTTGACGGAAAGGTTTGAGACTTTTGAAGTTGCAGAATCTTAGCTACTTCTGGTATTTTCGCACCTGCAGATTGGGGACTGCAGGTGCGACACCGCACATGCGGAAGAGGAGCCGCAGAAGCGAATTTTGGAGGAATCGTCAGGAACCACAGATGCGGTAGTGTGACCGCACCTGCGAAGGTGCAGGTGCGAAGAGTTGACCGCAGATGTGGATTGGGCCTTAAAGTGAAGAACCGCAAAGGCGGTAATTTAGTCGTATATGTGGTACCGCAGAAGCGGGTATTGTGTCGCAGATGTGAAAATGCCTGGGCAGAAAGTAAAAATTGTGGCCTCCGCGAATTTTAGCTAATTTCACCATTTCTATCTCGACTTTGGAGTTTTTTGGGCGATTTGAAAGAGGGATTTCAAGGGAACTTCGTTGAGGTAAGGAATTTGGACCTAAAACGCGTTCCTATGTTATTATTTCATGGATTAGAGCTAGAAATTATGGAAATCAAAGGTTAAAATTGTGGAAACTAGGACTTGGAAACTTAGGCCTTTAATTGTGGATTTGAAGGACCATTTGGGGTCGGATTTCCGAACTTTTGATATGTATGAACTCGTGGGGAGATAAGGAATCTATTGATGTAAAAGTTATTAAATTCCGAGACGCGGGCCTAGGGTCAGGTTTTGGTAATTATGGGATTTGTGCCATTTATTGATTGTTTTCGCTTGGGCTTTGTTCCCTTAGCATATTTTGACGTCCTTGTTCTGATTTTGGATAGATTCGACATGAGTTGAGGCCGATTCAAGGGGCAAAGGCGTCGCGGGATAGATATTTGACCGGTTTGAGGTGAGTAATGATTGTAAATGATGTTCTGAGGGTTTGAAACCCCGGATTGCCCATCGTAGTGCTATATTGAGGTGAGGCACACGCTTGATGACGAGCGTGGGGTCGTGCACTATTGGGGATTGTGACTTGGTCCATCCCGATTGATGATTTTACCGCGTATTTGACTTAAATCTATTTGCTATCATAAATATTTGGGCTAAATGCCATATTTGGGCTTCGTGCCAACTATTTGAACCCTTCGGGGATTTTACTAATATTTCCTCACTATCTTGACTTTATACTTGAACTCAGTCATGTTATTTTTCACTTTTTCATACTCAGCCTTGTTTACTCAGTTTTAATAAATAAATGATATTTTACATGATGTTTGGGTTTAGAAACACTATTTTACTATTGCCCGAGTGGCTTGTGAGGATTTTTGACTGAGTAAGCCGAGGGCCTATGTTGTGAAGAAACACTAATATTGATTTGAGGCCGAGGGCCTGAGATATGTACGCCACGAGGTGGCTTGATTGATATGAGGCCAAGGGCCTAGTGATGACGCCACGAGATGGCTTGATATTGTGCTTGGGCCATAAGGGGCCCCTCCAGGAGATTGCACACCCCCAGTGAGCGCGGGTACCCATTGTGATGTGAGATTGAGCCCGAGGGACTGGTATTGTCCTGAGATGTTGCTCGAGGGGCGGTTTTGTTGATACAATGCCCGAGGGGCGAACATTTACGTGTTTATTTCTCCTTAATTGCCTGTCAATTACCTACTTATTTATTGGAAAAGGATTTTAATTATCTTTTCACTGCTTCGTTATAGAATGCCTTGTGCCTTACGTGTTTTATTGCTTCCAGTCTTTATTTACATTTGTTACTCACTGAGTTGGAGTACTCACTTTACTCCCTGCACCATCTGTGCAGATTCAGGCGTAGCTGATCCCGCTCCCAACTACTAATCATTTCCAGCTTTAGGCGGATCCGAGGAGTCTTTAGGTAGCTGTTGGAGTTTGCAGCCCGGAGCTCCTCCTTGTCTCTTTTCCTTTATGTCCTTTGTTCAGTACTAAACTCTGTAGTTACTTTGGAGTATTCAGTGTTGTTAGATGCTCGTGACTTGTGACACCCTTGTTAGGACTGTGTTGGGTTGTACTTCCACATTTTGTTGATATTAACTGCTATTTAGTGTTATTAAATCATGTTTTATAATCTTTTCTTGATGTTTAACTGTTTAACGTCGAATTGGGAATAGTTTGCTGGCCTTGACTTCACAAGAGGCGCCATCACGACCGAGTTTGGGTTTAGGGTCATGACAAGTTGGTATCAGAGCCTAGGTTACATAGGTCTCACAAGTCATGAACAGTTTAGTAGAGTCTCGCGGATCGGTATAGAGACGTCAGTATTTATCCTCGAGAGGCTGCAGAACCTTTAGGGAAACTTCATATTCTTGAAAATCCTGTCATGCAAATTTGTTGATCCGAGTACCAAACTTCTATTATTCTATTCTCTCACAAATGGTGAGGACACGCGCTACCGGTCAGGATGGATGACCACCAGTGCCACTAGCACCTACAGAGGTTGAGGATACGATCGTGGTCGAGGTAGGGGCAGATCAGCTAGGGCAGCACCTACAGATCCACCAGCTGCCCCAGTTTAGGACCAGGTTCCAGTTATGAACGCTCCAGTAGCACGAGCTTAGGCACCAGCTGGGCCCATTGTGATTCCGGGTCTTCAGGAGGCCTTGGATCAGATCTTATCAGTTTGCACTAGCCTAGTTCAGGCTGTTTCAGCCACTACAACTGCAGCTACTTCTTAGGCCGGGGGAGGCAATCAGACTCCCGCCGCTCGCACACCTGAGCAGGTCATGCAGAGACTTCAAACGCCGGGGGCACATCCAGTACAGCCGGTTGCAACTGCTCAGGACTATGTAGTTCCTGCCATGCCATAGGATAAGCAGCGTAGGTTGGAGAGGTTTGGTATACTGCAACCTCCAACCTTCAGTGGTGCAGAGGGCGAGGATGCCAAGGGCTTTTTGCATAAGTGTTAGAGGATGCTTCGTACAACAAGTATTCTAGAGACCAGCGGGGTCGCTTTCACTACATATCAGTTTTGAGGAGCTGTTTTCACTTGGTGGGAGGATTTTGAGAGGCGTTGGCCTGTTGGTGCAGCACCCCTTTCCTGGCAGCAATTCTCTATTCTTTTTTTGGAGAAGTATGTGCCGCAGTCTCGCAGAGAGGAGCTGCATAGGCACTTTGAGTGGTTGCGCCAGGGGGAGATGACCGTGTCGCAGTATGAGTTGTCTCATCATTCAATCTGTTTGGTTCTGACAGATAGAGAGAGGATTAGGATGTTTGTTGATGATCTCACTTATCAGCTCCGTATTCTCATGACTAGGGAGAGGGTGAATGGTGCTACTTTCGAGGAGGTTTTAGATATCGCCCGTGAGATTGAGTCTGTTCGTCTCCAGGAGCAAGAGGAGAGGGAGGCCATGAGGCCTCAAGGATCTAGTAGCTATAGTGGTGCTCCTTCGAAAGGTCAGTTTCAGCACGGTAGAGGTTGTCCAATCAGGTGTACTCAGCCAGCTCGCCCAGGTTATCATGGGGTGTCTTCGGGTCAAGGTTATCATAATTCTCAGTAGAGCCAATCATCACTTAGTCCCCTTCTAGCTCAGAGTTCGACCTGTGCTCCATCAGTTCAGGGCTCTTCCATGCGGAGTGCATCTGCTAGTCACTCCGGTGCTAGGGGTTCCCTTCAGTCTCCTTCTACAACACCTGGGAGTTGTTATGAGTATGGAGAGATGGGTCACATGTGGAGGCAGTGTCCTCATCGTTTTGCTAGTTTATCCTAGCAGAGGGTCAGTCATCGGCTTCAGTACCAATTGCTTCATCACCACCCGCCCAGCCAGCTAGGGGTGAGGGTCAGTTAGCTAGAGGCCGTCCCAGAGGGGGAGGTCGATCAGGTGGCATTCATGCCCATTTATATGCACTTCCAGGAAGACCTGATGCTATTGCTTCAGATGTTGTCATTACATGTATTATTTCAGTGTGCAACAGAGATGCCTATGTATTATTTGATCCCAGTTCCACCTTTTCTTATGTGTCATCATACTTTGCTCATTATTTGGGTACGCCTCGTGAGTTTCTTACTTTGCATGTTCATGTATCCACCCCGGTGGGCGATACTATCATTGTGGACCGTGTGTACCGGTCGTATGTGGTGACTATTGGGGGTTTGGAGACCCGAGTGGATCTGTTATTATTGAGTATGGTGGATTTCAATGTCATTTTGGGCATGGATTGGTTATCTGCGTATCATGCTATTCTGGAGTATCATGCTAAGACAATCACATTGGCTATACCGAGTGTGCCATGGATCGAGTGGCGAGGTGTGAATGATTATGTTCCTAGTAGAGTGATCTCTTTCTTGAAGCCCCAACGTATTGTTGGGAAGGGTTGTCTTTTGTATCTAGCATTTTTGAGGGATGTCGGTGATGAGACTCCTAGTATTGATTCTCCAGTTATGAGGGATTTTCCCGATGTGTTTCCTACAGACCTGTCGGGCATGCCACCGGACAAGGATATTGATTTTGGTAGTGACCTGGTGCCGGGCACTCAGCCCATTTCTATTCCACCGTATCGTACGACACCAGCGGAGTTGAAGGAGCAGCTTCAGGAACTCCTTGATAAGGGGTTCATTCGGCCTAGTGTGTCACCTTGGGGTGCATCAGTTCTGTTTGTGAAGAAGAAGGATGGCACGATGAGGATGTGCATTGATTATAGGCAATTGAACAAGGTAACAATTAAGAACAAGTGTCCTTTGCATCGCATTGATGATTTATTCGACCAGCTTCAGGGAGCGAGAGTGTTCTCCAAGATTGATCTCCGCTCAGGTTATCACCAATTGAAGATTAGGAACTCAGATATTCTTAAGACGGTTTTCAGGACCCGATATGGTCAGTATGAGTTCTTAGTGATGTCTTTTGGGCTGTCCAATGACCCAGCAGCGTTCATGCATTTGATGAACAACGTGTTTTGACCTTATCTTGATTCGTTCGTGATTATCTTCATTAATGATATTCTGGTGTACTCGCATAGCCAGGAGGAGCATGCAGAGCATTTGAGAGTTATGTTGCAGAGATTGAGGGAGGAAAAACTTTATGCAAAGTTCTCCAAGTGTGAGTTTTCGCTCAGTTCAGTGGCTTTCTTGGGGAATGTGGTGTCCAGCGAGGGTATTCAGGTTGATCCGAAGAAGATAGAGGCGGTTCAGAGTTGGCCGACCATCCTCATCTATAGAGATTCACAGCTTTCTTTGTTTGGCAGGCTATTATTGTCGGTTTGTTTAGGTATTCTCATTTATCGCATCGCCCTTGACCAAGTTGACTCAGAAGGGTGCTTCATTTGTATGGTTGAACGAGTGTGAGGAGAGCTTTCAGAAGCTCAAGACGGCCTTGACAACAGCTCCAGTGTTGGTTTTGCCATCAGCTTCAGGTTCATATACCGTGTATTGTGATGCTTTGAGAGTTAGGATTGGTTGTGTGTTGATGCAGAAGCGTAGAGTTATTGCTTATGCTTCTCGTCAGTTGAAGCCCCATGAGAAGAACTACCCCGTTCATGATTTGGATTTGGCTGCCATAATTCACGCGTTGAAGATTTGGAGGCATTACTTGTATGACATATCTTGTGAGGTGTTCACTGATCATCACAGTCTTCAACATTTGTTCAAGCAAAAGGATCTCAATTTGAGGCAGCGGAGATGGTTGGAGTTTCTTAAAAATTATGATATCACTATATTGTACCATCCAGGAAAGACCAATGTGGTGGCCAATGCTTTGAGTCAAAAGGTAGTGAGTATGGGGAGTTTGGCATATATTCTAATTGGGGAGATACCTCTTGCAGTTGATGTTCAGGCCTTGGCCAATCGGTTCGTGAGGTATATTTCGAAGACCGGTCGGGTATAGGCTTGTGTGGTTTCTCGATCTTCCTTATGTGATCGCATCAGAGAGCGCCAGTATGATGATCCACATTTGCTTGTCCTTAAGGACAGAGTTCAGCATGATGATGCTAGAGATGTGACGATTGGTGATGATGGGGTGTTAAGGATGCATGTCCAGATTTGTGTGCCCAATGTGGTTGGGCTTCGGGAGTTGATTCTAGAGAAGGCCCATAGCTTGCGGTATTCCATTTATCCGGGTGCCACGAAGATGTATCAGGATTTGAGGCAACACCATTGGTGGCGTAGAATGAATAAAGATATTGTGGGATTTGTAGCTCGGTATCTCAATTGTCAGCAGGTGAAATATGAGCATCAGAGACTGGGAGGCTTGTTTCAGCGGATGGATATTCCCGAGTGGAAGTGGGAGAGGATCACTATAGACATTGTTGTTGGACTTCCACGGACTTTGAGAAAGTTCGATGCTATTTGGGTGATTGTGGATCGACTGACAAAGTCTGCGACCTTCATTCCTGTGTGTACTACCTATTCTTCAGAGCGATTGGCAGAGATCTATATCTAAGAGATTGTTCGTTTTCATGGTGTCCCAGTTTCCATCATTTTTGATAGAGGCACTCAGTTTACATCACAGTTTTGGAGGTCTGTGTAGCGAGAGTTGGGTACTCTGGTTGAGTTGAGCACAACTTTTCATCCACAAACGGACGGGCAGTCCGAGCGCACTGTTCAGATATTGGAGGACATGTTGCATGCTTGTGTCATTGATTTTGGAGGGTCATGGGATCATTTTCTACCGCTTGCAGAGTTTGCTTATAATAATAGCGACCAATCGAGTATTCAAATGGCTCCATATGAGCCTTTGTATGGGAGGTGGTGTAGATCTCCAGTTGGTTGGTTTGAGCCCGGTGAGGCTAGGCTATTGGGGACTGATTTGGTGCAGGATGCGTTGGAGAAGGTGAAGGTGATTCAGGAGAGGCTTCATACAGCGCAGTCAAGGCAAAAGAGTTATGCTGATAGGAAGGTTCGAGATGTTTCCTACATGGTTAGTGAGAAGGTTCTGTTGAATGTTTCGCCCATGAAGGGTGTTATGAGATTTGGGAAGAAAGGGAAATTGAGTCCGGAGTTCATTAGGCCTTTTGAGGTGCTTTGGAGGATTGGGAGGTGGCTTATAAGCTTGTCTTACCACCCAGCTTGTCGAGTGTGCATCCGGTATTTCATGTTTCTATGCTCCAGAAGTATATTGGGGACCCATGTCATGTTCTGGATTTCAGAACGGTTCAGTTGGATGATGATTTGACCTATAGTGTGGAGCCAGTAGCTATTTTGGGTCGTCAGGTTCGAAAGTTGAGGTCATAAGATATAGCTTTAGTAAAAGTGCAGTGGAGAGGTCGGCTCGTAAAGGAGGTTACTTGCGAAACCGAGCGGCAGATACATAGCAGATATCCTCACCTATTTGAGGCTTCAGGTACATTTCTTGACTCGTTCGAGGACGAACATTTGTTTAAGGTGGGGAGGATGTGACGACCCGGCCAGTCGTCTCATGAGTTACTGCTCCGTTTCCCCTATTTCTACTTCCTTATGCCTTGTTATCGGTGTTTTCTAGTATCGGGTTGGTCAGATCGAATCCGGAATGATTTTGGTAAGGTTTGAGACACTTAGTCTCTTTTAAGAAAGTTTAAGTTGGAAAAGTCAATTGGATGTTGACTTATGTGTTAAAAGGCTCGGATGTGAGTTCTGATAGTTCGGTTAGCTTCGAGAGGTGATTTATGACTTAGGAGCGTGATCGGAATGAGTTTTGGAGGTTCGGAGTAGATTTAGGCTTGAATTGGCGAAGTTAATATTTTGGTGATTTCCAGTGGGTAGACGAGATTTTGATATAGGGGTCGAAATGGAATTCAGAGAGTTGCAGTAGTTCCGTTGTGTCATTTGGGATGTGTGTGCAAACTTTCAGGTCATTCAGACGTGGTTTGGTTGGGTTTTTGATCAAAAGCGGAATTCGGAAGATTTTAGAAAGTTTGGCTTGAATCCGATGTGTTTTGGGTGATTTGATGTTGTTTGAGGTGTTTTGATGATTGGAACAAGTTTGAATAAGGTACTAGGATATGTTTGTGCTTTTGGTTGAAGTCCCGGGGGCCTCGGGGTGATTCCGGATGGTTGACGGAAAGGTTTGAGACTTGTGAAGTTGCCGAATCTCAGCTGCTTTTGGTATTTCCACACCTGCGGATTGGGGACCGCATGTGTGACATCGCACGTGCAGAAGAGGAGCCGCAGAAGCAGATTTTGGAGGAATCTTCAGGAACCACATATGCGGTAGTGTGACCGCACCTGCGAAGGCGCAGGTGCGGAGAGTTGACCGCAGATGCTTATTGAGCCTTTAAGTGAAGAACCATAAAAGCGGTAATTTAGCCGCATATGTGGTACCGCAGAAGCGGGTATTGTGTCGCAGATGTGAAAATGCTTGGGCAAAAAATATAAATTGTGGCCTTCGCGAATTTTAGCTAATTTCAGCATTTCTATCTCGGCTTTGGAGCTTTTTGGGCGATTTGAAAGAGGGATTTCAAGGGAACTTCGTTGAGGTAAGGAATTTGGACCTAAAACTCTTTCCTATGCTATTATTTCATGGATTAGAGCTACAAATTATGAAAATCAAAGGTTAAAATTGGGAAAACTAGGGCTTGGAAACTTAGGCCTTTAATTGTGGATTTGAAGGACCATTTGGGGTCGGATTTCTGAACTTTTGATATGTATGAACTCGTGGGGAGATAAAGAATCTATTGATGTAAAAATTATTGAATTCCGAGACGTGGGCCCGGGGGTCGGGTTTTGGTAATTTCGGGATTTGTGCCATTTATTGATTATTTTCGCTTGGGCCTCGTTCCCTTAGCATAATTTGACGTCCTTGTTCTGATTTTGGATAGATGCGACGCGAATGGAGGCCGATTCGAGTGGCAAAGGCATCGCGGGCTAGAGATTTGACCAATTCGAGGTGAGTAATGAATGTAAATGATATTCTGAGGGTTTGAAACCCCGGATTGCACATCGTAGTGCTATATTGAGGTGAGGCACACGCTTGATGACGAGCGTGGGGTCGTGAACTATTAGGGATTGTGAATTGGTACGTCCCGATTGATGGTTCTACCACATATTTGACTGAAATCTATTTGCTATCATCAATATTTGGGCTGAATGTCATATTTGGGCTTCGTGCCAACTATTTGAACCCTTTGGGGATTTTTACTGATATTTCCTCACTGTCTTGACTTTATACTTGAACGCAGTCATGTTATTTGCCAATGTTTTCATACTCAGCCTCGTTTACTCAGTTTTAATACTTAAATGATATTTTACATGATGTTTGGGTTGAGAAACACTGTATTACTATTGCCCTAGTGGCTTGTGAGGATTTTTGACTGAGTAAGCCGAGGGCCTATGTTGTGAAGAAACACTAATATTGATTTGAGGCCGAGGGCCTGAGATATGTACGCCACGAGGTGGCTTGATTGATATGAGGCCAAGGGCCTAGTGATGACGCCACGAGATGGCTTGATATTGTGCTTGGGCCATAAGGGGCCCCTCCAGGAGATTGCACACCCCCAGTGAGCGCGGGTACCCATTGTGATGTGAGATTGAGCCCGAGGGGATGGTATTGTCCTGAGATGTTGCCCATGGGGCGGTTTTGTTGATACAATGCCCGAGGGGCGAACCTTTACGTGTTTATTTCTCCTTAATTACCTGTCAATTACCTGCTTATTTATTGCAAAAGGATTTTAATTATCTTTTCACTGGTTTACTGTTTTCAAATGGTTTTTACTTCTTCTTATAGAATGCCTTGTACCTTACGTGTTTTCTTGCTTTCAGTCTTTATTTACATTTGTTACTCACTGAGTTAGAGTACTCACTTTACTCCCTGCACCGTGCGTGCAAATTCAGGCATAGCTGGTCCCGCTCTCGAGTGCTGATCATTTCCTTCTTCAGGCGGATCCGAGGAGTCTTTAGGTAGCTGTTGTCATTCGCAGCCCGGAGCTTCTCCATATCTCTTTTGCTTTATGTCCTTAGTTCAGTACTAAACTCTATAGTTACTTTGGAGTATTCAGTGTTGTTAGATGCTTGTGACTTGTGACACCCCGGTTAAGGTTGTGTTGGATTGTACTTCTGCATTTTATTGATATTACCTGCTACTTAGTTTTATTAAATCATGTTTTATACTGTTTTCTTGCTGTTTAACTGTTTAACGTTGAATTGGAAATAGTTGGATGGCCTTGTCTTCACGAGAGACGCCATCACGACCGGGTCCAAGTTTGGGGTCGTGACACGAATGCACCTGCCATATTTATGGACTTGATGAATAGCTTATTCTGTCCATATTTTGATCTGTTTGTGATAGTCTTTATTGATGATATTCTAGTTTATTCACGTTCAGAGGTTGAGCATGTTGATCACCTATGAGCCGTACTCCAAACCCTCTGTGATAATAAATTGTATGCTAAGTTTTCTAAGTGTGAGTTCTGGTTGAAGTCCGTATCATTCTTGGGGCACATTGTATCCGACGGAGGTATAAAGGTAGACACTCAGAAGATTGAGGCTGTGAAATCCTGGCCTAAGACCTACCATGCTGACAGAGATTCGTAGCTTTCTAGGCTTATCAGGATATTATTGGAGGTTCGTAGAGGGTTTTTATTCTCTTTCAACACCATTAACGAAGCTGACACGGAACGCGACTAAGTTTCAGTGTACAGAGGCCTGTGAGTAGAGTTTCCAAGAGCTTAAGAACAGGTTGACCTCAGCGCCAGTTCTAGCACTTTTAGAAGGTTCAGATGGTTATGCTATGTATTGTGATGCCTCTGGTGTCGGGTTAGGATGTATCCTAATGCAACATGGGAAAGTAATTGCATATGCTTCACAATAGTTAAAAAAAGCATGAGCGGAATTATTCGACCCACGACCTCGAATTAGCTGCAGTTGTCCATGCACTTAAGATATGGCGGCATTATTTATATGGTGTTCATGTTGATGTATTCACAGATCACAAAAGCCTGCAATATATCTTCAAGCAAAAAGAGTTGAATTTGTGACAAAGGTGATGCTTGAGTTATTGAAAAATTACGATGTTAGCATTCTCTACCATCCATGGAAAGCTAATGTTGCAGCAGATGCCTTAAGTCGTCGATCTATAGGTAGATTAGCACATGTAGAGGCCGAGAAAAGACAATTAACCGGAGAGATTCATCAATTCACTTATTTGGGGGTTCAGTTACTAGACTCTGGCAATGGAGGAGTTATACTCCAAAATACTGCAAAATCATCTCTCATAACTGAAGTAAAAGAGAGGCAGTACGAGGACCTAGAGTTAGTCGAGTTGAGAGAGCAGGTTCCCCAACAGAAGAAGCCATTGTTAGAACTCAAAAGAGATGGGGTTCTCAGATACAGGGGTCGTTTGTGTGTTCTAGATGTAGCAGGGCTACGAGACAGGATTATGTTAGAGGCACATTATTCATGGTACTCAATTCACCCTGGGTCGACAAAGATGTATCATGACATTAAGGATGTGTATTGGTGGAACGATATGAAGAAGAACGTTACTGAGTATGTCGCTCAATGCCCTAGTTGCCAGCAGATGAAAATAGAGCACTAGAAGCCCGGAGGGCTAATGCAGACTATAGAGATCCCGACATGGAAATGGGAGGCGATAAATATGGACTTTGTCGTAGGTTTACCTTGTTCTCATCATAAATTCAATTCCATATGGGTGATAGTCGATAGACTCATGAAATCAGCTCATTTCCTACCGATCAGATCTACATATATAGCAAAAGATTATGCAAAGTTATATATTAAAGAGATAGTGCGACTACGCGTAGTGCCAATATCTATTTTATCTGACCGTGGTGCCCAGTTTACAACACATTTTTGGAGGTTTTTTTAGAAAGGTCTAGGGACTCAGGTGAATCTCAGCATAACTTTTCATCCACAAACTGATGGACAAGCCGAGCGTATATATTACGAGCATGTGTGCTGGATTTTAAAAGAAGCTAGGAGGAACATCTACCTCTTATCGAGTTTTGATATAATAACATTTACCACTCCAGTTTCCAGATGGCTCGGTATGAGGCTTTGTATGGGCGCAGGTGCAGATCTCCCATAGGGTGGTTTGATGTTGGAGAATTTGGGTTACATGGGCCAGACCTAGTTCAGCAGGCCATAGAAAAAGAAAAGATTTTACGGGAGCGATTGTTAACAGCTCAGAGTCGTCAGAAGTCATATTCTAACGTGCAACAACGAGATTTATAGTTCAAGGTTGATGACTAGGTATTCTTAAAGGTGTCACTTATGAAAGGTGTGATGAAGTTTGGCAAGAAAGGCAAACTTAGCCCACAGTATATTCGGCCTTATAGGATCACTCAGAGAGTGGGCCAAGTAGCTTATGAGTTATAATTGCCATCGGAAATGGAGTCTGTCTATCTGATTTTTCATGTATCTATGTTACAAAAGTGCATTGGCGATCTTATACTAGTGGTGCCCACAGATGATGTACAGATTACATAGGACTTGTCATACGAGGAAATTCCAGTTGCCATCCTAGACCGACAAACCCGCAAGCTACGGAATAAGGAGGTAGCCTTTGTAGAATTACTTTATAGGAACAACAATGTGGAAGAAATGACTAGGGAGACCGAGGAAAACATGAAGTCTAGATATCCCTACCTATTTCCTCCTCTAGAAAAGGGTCCGACCGAGAAGTCATAATCATAAGGTACATATATAAATTCTTGTGTTGGTTATTGTCGTTTGTCATGTGAGGCCATTGCCGTTATTGATAATTATGGTAAGGTGTAGCGTTGGATTATTAAGCTTCTACAGGGAGAGTTGGCAGTAGTGTTGTTACAAAGGCGACCCTGCCAAGTTAAATGGATCACGGGGAGTTGAACATTCGAGAACGTTTCTAAGGGAGGAAGGATGTTACATCTTGCATTTTCGTACTTTAAAATTTCGTTTTCAATTAACCGACGTAGACTCAGAAATGAGATAATCTTGACATTAACATACTTACGCTATTTATAACGAGTTATAAATAAGTGTTATGAAGGATAAAGGGGTATACGGATTAAAGAAAACGAGTTTCGCTGAAAGTGGCCAAATTGGAATAAAATATGGGTCGAGCAATAATACACGATAATTATGAACTAGTATCATGTAAGGTACCATATGACCACGGTAGTATTATATATAAAGTATATATGCAGTATTTTAAAAATAAATAGAATTTTAAGTAATTTGTGGTAATTTTTAAATTATGTGGGTAATTGATTAATTACCGGGTAATAGAACATTACCCGGTTAACTAATAAGTGGATAAATAATTAATAATTAACCCCCCATGTGGCAAGGAGCCACAAAGCCTAGACAATGACTAAGTAATCATTATTCTAGGTGGCTACATGTAAATCGCATGACAATAACTTAAGGTTAAAGTCTTAGAAAGATTGAGAAAAGTCTTAGCATGATATCGTAATTATAAAAGTCTGATAACGAGGCATAAAGAAAAATTCGTATCCCGGAATTTACGTATATTTTACTAGTCTTGCAAATTACATATATTATCCTAGTTTTGTAAGTTACCATATTCTTCTTATCGGGACTGCATATTCAGTTGAATATTTCCTTCTTCCAGTCAAAAGAGCAGAGAGTTTACATATATACAATATTAAAAGTATTTTCATTACCATCGAGCTATAATCGATGGGTAGGCCTCTATTGGGCAACCTTTGATCAGATGGTAAGATATATACCGAGCTTACTATGGCCGAGAATCTATGAACGAGCCCAGTTGGTTGAGATACGGAGACTAGTATGGCTGAGCGCCTATGAGCGAGCCTACTACGGCAGAGCAGTTATATATATATACCGAGCCTTATAGGGCCGGACAACTATTTTACTCACTATATTGAGAGAGTGGAGTCAGTATCTGTAGATGAGCATATCTTCAGATTTTCTTGACTCCCAGTTGTTTTCAGTTATTATATTATCAGTTCAGTTTCAGCTTTAGTACATTGCCTTACATACTCGGTACATTATTTCGTACTGCTATCCCTTTCTGAGGGCACTACATTTCATGCGTGCAGGTTCAGACAGACAGAAGGGTAGACCTCCTCAGTAGGTGTTGTCCGAGTTCAGCTTTATCGATAAGCTCCCCTTCTTTCGAAGTTGCCGAATCTAGCAGTGTGGTGTATATCTTGTGTGTATATGTAGATAGCTTATGGGTAGGTCGGGGCCCTGTTCCGATCACAGTATATCTATCAGTAGAGGTTTGTAGACATATCCTTTCGGTTAGTGCAGTATGTTGGGCTTGTAGGCCCTGTACGTATATTTTGTTGGCCTGTCAGTTGTAGTAATTATGACGGCCTTGTCGACCCAGCTTTATGTTGACATTAGTCGGTTTCAGTCTCCATTTAGTTTTATATTTTGCATCGCACATTATCTTGTAATGTGGCCCATAGACAAAGTATGACATTACATGTTCAGAGTCTCTTAGTCGCAAGTGATACGCAAGGTTAGATGAGGCACGAGGTGCTGGTCTTGCCCCCGGGCTCGGGGCTTGACATTAGTTAACCCTAGTACTCGCCCATTGACTCTGAATTAATTTTGGGAAAGATTATTTAGGGTTGGGAAAGATTAATTAACAAGAACTTGAGGCTTTAACCCTCATTTTATAGATTCTACCTAGAGATAGGATTGAACTACTTGTAGCCATATCTGGGTGTGCTTAGTCTCTTAAATGTTTTAGGGATAATTCAATTAGGAAGTCTTGTTAGTCTTTGGAAAAAGCTAATATAGAATTATTACCAGTGGCTAATTAATATAAACTCTCTCATATTTGTAAAATCGTGAAATACATTGGATTGTTGCTTAAGTGTGGTTCCCGATGCATCCATCATTGTAGCCATTGATCATTTTACTTGCTTTATAGGATAGTTTACATTTCGCATTTAGATATAAACATTTTCTAAAAACAACTCTTGTTTGGCATTGCATAACAAGTGATAATTCTCTTACATTCCTAATCGCCTATATATTGTTCTCTGTGGGATTCGACCCCGACTCATAGTTGGGTATATTATATTGCATGTGACCATGTCCATTTACTTTTTAGTAGTAGATTTGGAAGTCATCAAAGAGTTGTTGAAAGTTTGGAGATATAATGAAGAGCAAGGAGTGAAGGGTTGGAGTATTTATAAGGGTCAGTAGTGCGCATTAGGGAAAGCCAAAGGACGGCCAACCGTCATAATCAATTCGAGGCTTTTTCAAGAACCGTGCGAACGTGACTTTTAAACATCCCTTTTTGTCGCACCAGCCGCTTACATGGCATAACTAACATGAGGTAGTGAAAAGTTGAAGAATTCAAATCATTCCTTGTCATTTCATTCCAAGAAACGCGAGGACTATTTGTATAGAGTCAAAATCAGGGAAGGCTGATAAGAAGGTGACTTCTATGACATTTCAAGCCCGATTTCGATGGGCTCGAAGCACAATCTGAGGCTCGTCCCCGAAGCACTCGCCCCGAGAGGGTATATCAGAGACTCATCACAGAGTACCTTGAGATGGCATGAAAATCGACGATCGTCATGAAAGGGAGGGAAATTCTCGAGGGCACGAGATTAAAGCTGACAAAGTGTGCGACAAATAGTACAAATCCGTACCAGGCCATTATACAGCTGTACCAATAGTATTTCCTCGTCATTATTAGACATGTACTATGTTGTGATTCCCCATCCTATATTAAGGGGACCCTTGTCATTTTGTAACATACATGAATATTGAATACAATAGAACATTCTCTTCTTTTCTTGCCTAAAGGTGCTCAACAACTAATCTACAAATTTATCACTTGTTCATTTATTGTTCTTCATTTGTTGTTCATTATCAACCGTTAAGGGTTGCCCTCGAGGTCCTATATCGCTGAGTTCGAGGCCCTCAATCTTGTGACCACACTGGTTTGCTTATCATTTATTGCTTATTTACACTTAGCATTATTCACATAATAACTAGTATTAAGATAAATCACTATTTTCAAGGTAAACTCCCAAGCCCATATGGAAGGCGTGGGCTATAGGACATGAAAATATGGGAATTGGGCTGAATACCAATTTTATGATCGTAAAATGCCAAAAAATGAGAAACATTCATGGCGGGGAAATGACTAAAGGTCCTTAGGTTGTTTTTGATGGCTCAAAAAAAAAATAGGTCATGCGGTTCCGGGGGCCCGAGCCCATGCGGAAGGCGTGGGCTATAGCACAAAATAGTTTGGGAATCGGGCAGAATTCCAATTTTATGGCCATAAAATGCTAATAAATGAGAAACGGTCATGGGGTAGTGACTATGGTTCCTTAGATTGTTTTTGATTTCCCTAAAAAAAATTAGGCGATCCGAGTTTGGGTGCCCGGGCTCACATTGAAGGCGTGGGCTATAACATACAAAAATTTGGGAATCAGACGAAATTCTAGTTTTATGGCCGTAAAATGCCTAAAAAGGAGGAATGGTAATCACGGGACGGTGACTATGGTTTCCTATATCGTTTTCTATGGCCCAAAATATTTTTAGGCAATATAGGTCAGGGGGACTGGGCCCATACGAAAGGCGTGGGTTATAGGACACAAAAATCTGAGAATCGAGTAGAATTGCAGTTTTATAGTTGTAAAATGCTAAAAAATGAGGGAAGGTCAAGGCAGGGCAATGACTATGGTTCCTTAGGTTGTTTTTGATTGTCTGAATTTTTTAGGCGATACAAGTCTAGGG
The DNA here is from genome assembly GCF_000393655.2 of Nicotiana sylvestris. NCBI lineage: Eukaryota > Viridiplantae > Streptophyta > Magnoliopsida > Solanales > Solanaceae > Nicotiana > Nicotiana sylvestris. The sequence continues at coordinate 2,521,293 of NC_091066.1, read as the reverse complement.
GGCCTGGACCATACAGAAGGCCTGGGCTATAGCACACGAAAATCTAGAAATCGTGCAAAATTTTAGATTTTGGCCGTAAAATGTCAATAAACGAAGATCGGTCATGGTGGGAAGGTGAATATGGTTCCTTAGATTGTTTTCGATGGGGTCGGGAACATTTTAGGCGATTTGGGTTTGGGGTCCCGAGCCTATGCAAAAAGTGTGGGCTATAGTACACGAAAATTTGGGAATCGGGCAAAATTCTAGTTTTATGGCCGTAAAATGCCAAAAACATAGAACAATCATTGCAGAGCGTTGACTATGATTCCTTATATCATTTTCGATAGCCCATATACTTTTAGGCAATCTGGGTCTGTAGTCTCGGACCATGCGGTAAGCGTGGGCTATAACACACGAAAATCTAAGAATTTTGTGGAATTCCAGTTTTATGGCCGTAAAATGAGGAACGCTCATGGCAGGGTGGTGATTATGGTTCCTTAGGTCATTTTTGATAGCCTAAAAAATTTAGGCTATCCGAACCTGGGGGCCTGGACCCATGCGGAATGCATGCACTATAACACACGAAAATTTGAGAATTGAGCGGAATTCCAGTTTTATGGCTGTAAAATGCCAAAAAATGAGAAACACTCATGGCGGGGTGGTAACTATGGTTCCTCAGGTCATTTTTGATGGTCTGAAAATTTTTTAGGTGATCCGTGCCCATGCGGAAGGCGTGAGCTATAACACACAAAAATCTAAAAATTGGTGGAATTCAAATTTTATGGCCATAAAATGCTAAAAACTCAGGAATGGTCATGGTGGGGCGGGGACTATGGTTCCTTAGTTCTTTTTTGATTACCAAACAAAATTTTAGACGATCCGAATATGGGGGAATTAGAGTTTTATGGCTATAAAATGCCAAAAAAATGAGGAACATTATTGGCGGGGCAGTGACTAAGGTTCCTTAGGTCGTTTTTGATGGCCCAAAAGATTTTTAGGTGATCTTTGTCCAGGGGCCGAGCCCATGCAAAAGTCGTGAGTTATAGCACATGAAAATCTGAGAGTCGGGCAGAATTCCAATTTTATGGCCGTTAAATGCCAAAAAATCGAGAAACGATCATGCAGACGCGATGACTATGGTTCCTTAGGTCCTTTTTGATACGGGTCCAGAGACCCAGCCCATGCGGAAGGCGTGGGATATAGCATACAAAAATCTAGGAATCAGGCGAAATTTCAGTTTTATTGCCGTAAAATGTCAAAAAATAAGGAACTCCCATAACGGGGCTGTGACTATAATTCCTTAGGTTGTTTTTGATTGCCTAGAAATTTTTTAGGCGATCCGAATCTGAGGGCCTGGGCCCATGCGGAATGCGTGAGCTATAACACATGAAAATTTGGAAATTGGGTGGAATTCCAGTTTATGGCCGTAAAACATTAAAAAAGAGGAAAAGTCATAGCGGGGTGGTGACTATGGCTCCTTAGGTCATTTTTTATTTTCGAAAATATTATAGGTGATCCGATTCCGGGTTTCCAGGCCCATACGGAAGGCGTGGGCTATAGCATACGAAAATCTGATAATTGGGCTGGATTCTAGTTTTATGGACGTAAAATGCCAAAAAAAGGAACGGCCATGGCGGTGCGATGACTATGGTTCCTTAGGTCTATTTTGATGACCCAGAAAAATTTTCATCAATCCAGGTCTGGGAGCCCGGGCCAAACAAAAGCTGTGGGCTATAGCACTTGAAAATCTAGGAATCATGCGGAATTCTAGTTTTATGGACGTAAAACACCAAAAAACGAGGAACGACCATGGAAGGTTAGTGACTATGGTTCCTTAGGTCGTTTTGATTGCTCGGAAAACTTTTAGGCGAACCAGGTTTGGGGCCTGAGCCTATGCGGAAGGCGTGGACTATATCACACAAAAATCTAGGAATTAGGTAGAATTTTAGTTTTATGACCGTAAAGTGCCAAAAAATGACGAAAAGCCATAGCAAGGCAGTGACTATGGTTCATTAGGTCATTTTTTATTGCCCAAAAATTTTTAAGGCGATACAAGTCCGGGGGCCTAGGCCCATGTAGAAGGCATGGGCGCACACAAAGATCTGGGAATCGGGGGAATTCTAGTTTTTTGGCCGCAATATGCCAATAAATAAGGAACTCTCATGGCAGGGCGGTGCCTATGGTTCCTTAGGTTATTTTTTATGGCCCGAAAATGTTTTAGGCTATCCAGGTACGGGGCCCGAGCCGATGCAGAAGGCGTGGACTAGCACACGAAAATTTGGAAATCGGGCGGAATTCTAGTTTTATGGCCGTAAAATGCCAAAAAATGAGGAACACTCATGGTGGGATAGTGATTTTAGTTCCTTAGGTCATTTTTGATGGCTCGAAAATTTTTAGACGATCTGGGACTGTGGGTCAGGCCCATGCGGAAGGCATTGGCTATAGCACCTGAAAATCTAGGAATCGGGAGAAATTCCAGTTTTATGGTAGTAAAATACCAAAAACAAAAGAACGATCATGGTTTGGCAGTGACCATGGTACCTTAGGTCGTTTTTAGTTTCCCAAAAACTTTTTAGGAGATACGGAAGATGTGGGCTATAGCATTTGAAAATCTGGAATTGTGCGGAATTCCAATTTTATAGCTGTAAAACACCATAAAATGAGGAACGATCATGTCAGGGAAGTGACTACGGTTCCGTATGTAATTTTTTATATCTCGAATTTTTTTTAGGAGATCCGGGTTCAGGGGTCAGGCCCATGCGGAAGGCGTGGGCTATAACACAAGAAAATATGAGAATCGAGTGAAATTCCAATTTATGGCCGTAAAATGCCAAAAAACAAGGAACAATTGTTATGGCACGAAAATTTTAGGTGATGTGGGTCCAGGAGCCGAGCCCATGCATAAGACGTCGGCTATAACATATGAAAATCTGGGAATCAGGTGGAATTTCAGTTTTATGGCCGAAAAATGCCAAAACACGAGGAACTATCATGGCAGGGCGGTAACTACGTTCCTTAGGTCATTTTTGGTTGCCTGAAAACTTTTAGGCGATACGGGTTTGGGGATCCAGGCTCATGCAAAAGGCGTGGGTTATAGCACACACAAATCTGGGAATCAGGCAGAATTCCAATTTTTTAGGCCGTAATATGCCAAAAATAAGGAATGCTCATGGCAGGGCGATGAATATGGTTCCTTAGGTCATTTTTGATGGCCCGAAAAAGTTTTAGGCTATCCGGGTCCAGGGGATCGGGCACATGCGGAAGGCGTGGACTATAGCCCACAAAAATTATGAAATCGAGCGGAATTCTAGTTTTATGACCGTAAAATGCCAAAAAAACGAGAAACACTCATTGCGGGGCAGTGACTATTGTTCCTTAGGTCCTTTTTTATGGATCGAATTTTTTTAAGGTGATCCCGGATCGGGAGACAAGCCCATGCGGAAGGCATGGGATATAGCACAAGAAAATCTCGGTATCGGCCGAAATTCCAGTTTTATGGCCATAAAACACCAAAAAAATGAGGAACGGTCATGGCGGGGCGGTGAATATGGTTCCTTAGGTCAATTTTGATTGCTTGAAAAATATTAGGTGACATGGGTCCTGGGCCGGGCCCATTCGGAAGGCGTGGGCTATAACATACTCTAAAATCTGGGAATCGTGCGCAATTCAAGTTTTATGGTCGTAAAACGCCAAAAACGAAGAACGGTCATAGCGGGGCAGTGAATAAGGTTCCTTAGGTCATTTTTGATGGCCCCTAAAAATTTAAGGTGATATGGGTCCGGGGGCCAGGCCCATGTAGAAGGCGTGGACTATAGCACATGAAAATATGAGAATCGGGAAGTATTCTAGTTTTATGCCCGTAAAATGAAAAAAAATGAGGAACGATTATGGCGGAACAATGACTATGGTTCCTTATGTCGTGTTTGATTGCTAGAAAATTTTAAGGTGATCCAAGTCTGGGGTCCAAGCACATCAGAAAGCGTGGGCTATAGTGCACAAAAATCTAGGAATCAGACGGAATTCCAGTTTTATTACCGTAAAATGTGAAAAAAGGAACGATCATGTCACTGCAGTGACTATAGTTCCTTAGGTTGTTATTATTGCCCAAAATCTTTTTAGGAGATCCCGGTTCGGGGGCCGGAGCCCATGGGTAAGGTGTGGACTATATCATACGAAAATTTAGAAATCGGGCAGAATTTCAGTTTTATGGACGTCAAAATTTCAAAAACTGAGGAACGGTCATGGCAGGGCGGTGACTATGGTTCCCTAGGTTAGTTTTTATTTCCAAAAAAAATTTAGGCTATCCGTGTCCCGGGTTACAGGCCCATGCGGAAAGCGTGGACTATATCACGCAAAAATTTGGGAATCGAACGCACTTCTAGTTTTATGGACGTAAAACGCTAAAGAAAAGGAACGGTCATGGCGAGGTGGTGACTATGGTTCCTTAGGTTGTTTTTGATTCCCCGGAGAAATTTTCGGCGATCCGGGTCTAGGGGCCCGGGCCCATACGGAAGGCGTGGGCTATAGCATACGAAAATCTAGAAATCGTGCGAAATTTTAGATTTTGGCCGTTAAATGTCAATAAACGAAGATCGGTCATGGTGGGGTGGTGAATATGGTTCCTTAGGTCGTTTTCGATGGGGCCGGAAATATTTTAGGCGATCTGGGTCCGGGGGCTCGAGATCATGCGCAGAAGGCATGGACTATATAACACGAAAAATCTTGGAATCGGCATAATACCAATTTTATGGCCCTTAAAAGCCAAAAAACAAGGAATGGTCATGGCGGGACGGTGTCTATGATTCCTTATGTCATTTTTGATGTCCTGAAAATTTCAGGCGATCCGGTTCCAGCGTCCCGACCTATTCGGAAGGTGTGGGCTATAACACACGAAAATTTGGGAAGCAGACGAAATTCCAGTTTTATGACATTTGGAAGGCAAGATTGAAAGTCACCTTATTGTTTTACGAAAAGCGAATAGTGTACACAATTAGTGGCTGTGGCTCTAGGGGATTTAGCCTTAAGCTTACGAGTCCCGTGAACTCAGTATTTATAGTAAGAATTTCACTAAATATTTATAAATATTTGATTGTAAACCTAATATATATATATATATATATATATATATATATATATATAAACTCAAAATCGTTATAGAAATTCATAAACTTTAAATCTTTGATCCGCCTTTGGATAATTCATGTATGACTAGATTTATTTTAAGTACAGAAACAATAAAAATAAGTCTGCCAGCCTGCGTTTATGGTTTTTGTGGTAGTGGCGGACCACCTAGCTAAACTGGCCTCTAACAATTAGGAATGCACTTATTATTAACATCCCTATCAGTTGATGCTATAGGTTCCTACTATATGGACAAATGCCAAGTATTAGGCTGAAATATAATAAGGCCAATTTTTTTGTTAGCTAGAAGTAGAGCCGAATTTTTGCCGAGGTGTGATTGCCTACAGCCCCACCCACCTCCCCCCACCCTCTCTTTTGATTGATAAAGATCTTATCCTTGTGTTGTAATCTGAGGGTAAGGCTAATTCCACCTCTGGTACTTTATCTTGAGATACATATTACACCCTCAGAAACATGGGCGGAGCTACAGTAATGATTGTGGGCTCGGACGAACCTAGTGAATCTTTCTCGGTGTTTGTATTTGTATTGAAAATTTCAGTGAAGATAAATAATATTTTAACGTCGAACCCATTGACAATGATGCTTTGGGTATTTGGGTTCGGCGGTAAGGCCTCTGGGTTCTGAGTCCAAACACACGGGTTCAAATCCCAAAATGAACCATTTTATTTTTTAAAGATGTTTTTCTTTTCTTTTTTGGAAAAGAACCAAAAATTAATTAACGGAAAGAAGAAAAAGATAAAATCTCCAAACAAAGAAGGCCCACTCTCCCGCCCACGTTTTTCTTCAAGGACCATCCGTGATAATCTTTCTTCTTGTTTTTTCTTGTTTGCCTTTCTTTTGTCTTTTGATTTTTTACCTAGATGTTACTTTTATTTTAAAACTTCTGATTCCAAAGGTTGAATCTTATATTTTTACTGTTGCGTAATGCTTCCCCTAACATATTAGACCGATCCTTTTATTTATTTTTTCTCACAATTGCCATGTGAATACGATTTATATATTAATCGAAGGATAGGGACGAGATATTTTATTCTTTTTTATTCCTGGTTTTTATAAATTTTAATAGTTTTATATACATGGCTTCACAAGTTTAATGGACAAATACTAAGCAATTTAAACCTTCAATTTTTTTATTTTTGTTTGTTTTATAGTGCAAGATCAAATTATAGTGAGATATTCAATTTGTAATGATAGACTACCAATAATTTTTATTAAAAAAATTCATTTTGTATAGTAATATTTTTTTAGGCAAAAAAATAATGTTCGCATTAAACAGGCAAGGAAAACTTTGCACATTTGATAACTTTCTCCATATATTAAGAAAAAAAGGAACCTTATTCACATCAATAAGGAAAAAATAAAGGAAAGCAAAAAAAAGAGCTTTTCTATTTATGCACAAGATAAGAAGAATTATTTATTTGTTTAAGTTTTATATTATCTGTTGATATTGCAACGATGAAAAGAGTTTTTTCTTTGATGAAATTTACTTAAAATGATTAACATTGGTGATAATTTTTTAAATGATTTGAGTATGAAGACTTGAAAGTGCCTGATGCTTCAATCATTTATCGTTTTCCAAAGTATGACAAGTCATCGAATGCAACTGTATGATAATATTATATTTATTTATTGTATTTAATTGACTTATTACTTATTGAATATATGCTATTAAAAATTGGTACTTGTTCCTGTATATGGTAAAATACACTATGCTATGTAGCGCTTAGAATATTGACAAACCAAAGGCAATTATCCCCCTTTTCACTTGAAAGAATGACACCCATGAGGATGCAACAAATATCCTTTGATCGGTGGCACTTAATGAAGAATATTCTGCAGCATTTAGTGTACGGCCCGTTACAGAGGATTTTTTATTTATGTCCATCGTTACACATTTATCAGTGGCCCTCATAATTGACATTAAAAGAAGGGCACGATCCTAGGACCTTGTTCCCTAGGCGTAGCTATAAATAGTAAGCTCTTCATCATTGTTGTGCCCGGAAGCTCTACCCCAGGAATTACTATTTTTGTGATTTCATCTTCATTTCAAGGCTAAGTATTGCACATTTCTTCAGTTAGTTTATTATTTCAGGATCAAATTATTTCACTTGTCTAGAAACCACGTATAAATTCAACTCTACCATTTTACGGATAAACAGTTTGGCGCCTACCGTGAGGCCCAGATAGTTGTGTAATTAAATTGATCCTTGCCACTTTTACTAACGTATTTTGATTATTCTTCTTAGAAAAAATCATAAAAATGGCAGATCACGGTGTTAACAACACACACAATCATGAGGTTCGAGGAAACCGACCTCATTTCGAGGATTCAATCAGTGACACCCACAATGAGGGGAACGATGCCACGTCGGCCCATGACAGGCGATACCTGCCACATATTTGGGAGGCAACTACCGATGATGCTGAAGAGGAGCATGTTATTGATGAGGTAAGGGTCCTACAAGAGCAACAAATGATTATTCTAGGCCACCTCACACGATAGGATAAGGTTATGACGGAGTTGAAGTAGGTATTATCCCTTATAGATCAAAAGATATAGGTCTCCGAAGTACGCTCCACGACTGCACATTGCTGTCCAAAGACAGCTTAGCAGCAGAAATTGCAGTAGCTTTTATTTTCACTAAAAAGGCTCTAACTCCATCATACAAACTCGGAATTAGACGATTCTTATTCCTATGAGTCACAAATAATCATACGAACATAAACCTTCAATTGAAACTCAATTCGGAGCTCGTTTGCCCAGTTCAATACCCATTTCGCTCGTTAAACAATTAACTCACATTTCACGTCAAAAACTCAATCGCGACTTGATGAAATTAAACCAAAATTTCCAGATCAGTCCTATAATTCATGATTTAAATTCTGGAAGTCTCGAATTTAAATTTGGATCTCTAAAACTAAAAATGGACCCTTGGATCATTACATGCTTATGCTAAAAACGGCAAAAATCTTCCAAAAACTCTTCCAAAACTTATCCGAGCCTCATGGGACCCTGACCAAAAATGCCAACATAATTCATAACATCATTAAAACCTGCTCAAATCATCAAAACACCTCAAACAACATCAAATTACCCAAAACTCATCGAATTCAAGCCTAAGTTTCCAAAAACTTTCGAAAATACACTTTCGATCAAAAACCCGACCAAACGATGTCCGAATGACCTGAAATTTTGCACACACATCACAAATGACATAACAAAGCTACAACAATTCTCGTAATTCCATTCCGACTCCCGAATCAAAATCTCACCTATCAACCGGAATTCGCCAAAATACTAACTTCGCCAATTCAAGCCTAATTCTACACCGGACCTCCAAAATTACTTCTGATCACACTCCTAAGTCACAAATCATCCCCCGAAGCTAACCGAATCATCGGAATTCAAATACGATCCCTCTAACATATAAGTCAACGTTCGGTTAACTTTTCCAACTTAAACCTGCTTAAAAGAGACTAAGTGTCTCAAACCTTACCAAAATCATTCCGGAATGACTTCAAATTTTGCACACAAGTCACATTCGACATTACGGACTTGCCCCATCTTTCAGAACCGCATTCTGACCCCGATATCAAAATTTCCACTTCCGGTTGAATTTTCTCAAAAACCTTCAAATTTCTATATTTAGCCAAATGACTTCAAAATGACCTCTGGACATCCGAATTCACTTCCGATCGCGCTCCCAACTCCAGAATCACCATACGGATCTATTCCCATACTCAGAATCCCAAACGGACATCTATAACACTGAAATGCCTTCCAACCCAAATTTATGAAATTCTTCTAAAGTACTAACTTTCACAATATACGCCGAAATGCTCACGGGTTACCCAAAACCAAATCCGGACATACGCCCAAGTCCGAAATCATCATACGAACATGCTGGAACTTTCAGATCCCAATTCCGAGGTCGTTTACTCAAAATTCTAATCCTAGTTCATTTCTTCAATTTTAAGCTTTCAAAATGAGAATTTCCATTTAGATTTGACTCCAAACTTCCTGAATTTTAATTCTGGCCATACACACAAGTCAATATACCTGAGATGAAGCCGCTCATGGCCTCAAACTGTTGAATAACGCGCCGAAGCTCAAAACGACCGATCGGGTCGTTACACTCTCATACACCCATTTTCCCCTAAGCAAACAAAACTCTCTCGTATAGTTAATCACCTTCCTCTTCCTATTTCTTTCTATATTAAATGTACACATCAATACTCCTATTTTTCCATCACAGAAATACCATTCATCATCAATTTTTCTTTCTACACTTTACTGCTTCATACAATAAGCTCAATCAAGTATTTATTACAATCACATTCACCAATGAAGAAGGTGGTGTTGATATAACCTGAAGAGCATCCTCGTACAGTAGCTTAATTTATGGACATGGTCAGATGTTCAGACTATGGTGAGCCAATGAAGAAGAAAAAGGTCGAGGTCCGAGCAGAGACCAAATAAATCATTGGTATAATCAAAATTAGATGCGAAGTTGTCAGGAAATATACAACAAAAAATATCGCAAATGCTCAATGATCATTACTATTGACACTCTATTAGTGTTCATATATTCAAATGTAAGTTGTATGACATAAAGTATTGGCCATATGATTTCAATTAACTCTTAAAAGCTACATAGTGGCACAACAAATATAATGTTGGCAGAAAAATAACTTGTTAAACCATAAAATCTTACAATGAAATATAATTTCAAAGAGTACCTGATTTCACTCAGAAAATTGATTTTATAAAAAATGTTAATTTAAAAATTAAATTAAGGCCGAAAAATCTGAGATGGAGAGGGATATTCGTGGGTGTTGAAGGGTGAAAATCTAAGACAGAGTAGTCTAATAAGTGGATATGGGGTAAGCCAATAAGAAATTAACACATAATAAATAATAAATTTTTTTCTTAATCAAAATAGGACTGTTAGTTTTTAGGGTATGAGTGGGCCGAAAAGTTGATGTTAGGGGCATGAATGGGCCAAATGTTTAACGGTGAGGGCAATTTTTACAAAATAGGTGGACGGAGGGTATTTTAAAACTTAAGCGAATAGGTTAGAGGCAATTTTGGCCCTTTCCGTATAACTAAAATAACTTTAAATTATTTTATTATTTTTTTATAATATATCCATATATTTAACTTTTCCATGGATGTCAATTTGTTTAATCATATTCAAACATGAACATATTTTAAATATAAAAATGATAAAAAAATATTTATTTTTTAATATTTAATTAAAATAATAAAAACATATTTGTTTAACAAATGATAGTTTTTATTGTCAATAAAAATTTTAAAAAAAGTTTCACAGATATTTGTGTTTAATATTAAGTTTTTTAAAGCTTTATCTGTTAGTATTATTTATTTGAAAGTATTAATATGATGTGTCATTTTGCTAATAAATGTAGGTATTTTATTTATTAAATTAATGGGTATGTCTTGGTTGATAAATCGATAAGCTTTGGTTTTTTTACATTCATTAAACATATTTCATTAAGCATGATTAAGAATGTGGACTTGAAATTTATTCACGGTAGTGTTACTGAGAAATTTAATAATGCTACTTATATATCTTGAAAATTAATATTAAGAAATACCTGACTCTTTCATTAACACAAGGACACACGATCATTCATAGTCTTTCTGAACTTACACTTACACACAATAGTATTCTCTCTTATTCTCTGCATTGTGGCCTGTTTACAAGACCTACTGCTTTTCTCTATTTGTTTCTTTGAAATTGGTAAGTCCTGATTTAAGGTTTCGGCATCACAACATTGTGTTTATTTCCTGCTCTTGTATCCCTATCTGCTTACTGCTTCTGTATTGTTCAACACTACTAATTTCTTTTCTGTTTGTTCTATTATGAATCCCAAACCCTTGCCCCCTATGTGTTCATGCTATGGTTTGAGGCATGACAATATGTAGATTATTGTCCATGAATTAAACTTGATCCCCTGGGATCCTAGCCTCTAACAGTATATGTTCCGACAAACTTATAGGTGTGTTAGCACTCTCCATTGTTGGGCACGCCTAAAGTCTGTCCTGGCCTAAACAATAGGCTCTTTACAGCCTCCCTACCCCCCCCCGGACCCCCTTATGTGTACTTATCTATAGTTATTTCCCTCTCCTTTTTCCCCTTTTAGAATTCTGTTTCTGCACTTCCACACTCTCTTAGTCTTTATGTTCTGCCCCTCTCTTGTGAGCCTTGCCTTGGGACCCTTTGAGCTCCCTCTGAACTTGGACACTTGAGGGTTGGCCCTTCCACACTGAACCTGTCCTAATCTGATAATACATTTGGGTGTGAGCATTGCCCGGAGTCCTTTTTGAAGCTCTTAGGGAACTTTGACACATTCAAATGGGAGAAAGGCTATGGATCTTGATTTATGAAGTTGGTTTACCTTATATTTCAGATAGGAAGTCTGAATCAGGCTCTCCATTGGTTGTAGTTATATTTACATTTTTCTGATATATTTTACTTTATTCTGGGATGTAATAATTTGTAATAAACTCTTGGGTATGACTAGTGAAAAGGGCGGGTAACTATGTATGCAAAGGGTAGATACCATGCCTATAGGTATTTTTGAATTCTGCACTCTCACATAGATACCATGCCTATAGGTATTTCTGAATTCTGCACTCTCACATAGATGCCATGCCTATAGGTATTTCTGAATTCTGCACTCTCACATAGATGCCATGCTTATAGGTATTTCATATAGATGTCATGCCTATAGGTATTTCTGAATTCTGCACTCTCACATAGATGCCATGTCTACATGTATTTCTGAATTCTGCATTCTTTCATATAGAAATCGTGTCCATAAATATCCGGAAATCTGAATTCTGCATATGCATATAGAAAATATGCCTATAGGTCCTTCTGAATCTTGTATATCTATTTTCATCTAGAAACCAAGTTGATAGGTCTTAAACAAAATTTAGCACCTAGATATCATGCCTATAAGGTTTCTACACTTTTACCACGTCTATAAGGCTTCTGACCAACTACACGTAGAAAGCATGTCTATAGGAATTATTAATCGAATCTGAATCGCTTCATTCACGTCTAGAGCTAAACCAGTAATAACAAGGATCATCATTTGTAGAACTCATGACCTTCATAAAAAATCTTGCTTTCTTTAATAATCTGACAACCTTTTTAACTCGTACGTATTCAATTTATTATTATTGCTTTCTAAATTCAGTAGATACCATGTCTATAGGATCCTTGTCCAACACTTAGGCAAGCCTTAAGGTGAAGTTATAAATTGAATATGTGCTATTAGCTACAACCAGCAGGCAGGCCTGACTCGGGCTCCTTATCTGAATTATGTAATAAATCAGTCTGCCTCAACCTTTAAGTTCTTAATCAGGCCGTAAACTATATGTGAAAGTCATGCTAATTATGTGCTTTCTTTGTTCAAGGAGGTATATCTGAGCCTTTTACTTGTTATTTGCTTTCCCCCAACTTGCTATACATGTTTTTTATATGTCACCTTAGAGCTTTGCCTTTGAAACTACAGATAAGCCTAATATCCCTCCCCCTTAGGATTAGTAGTCCTAAATGCCTCCGGGACTGATAGGATTGGGACGGGTAACAACATGCAATAAGTAAACGAGACCATTTCGCGCTTTAATACCTTAACAGGGTGGGTAAGGGTAGATATGGATATGATGACCACGCAATAACGTCTCGTGTAGCCCCTCACTGAGGAGTGATTACCGGATGTTGTGTGGGGTGATCCATATTATTAATAAACCTAGAACCCCTTTTTTTTCTTTGTTTCTTCTAAAGATTTCAAACTATCTCTTTTAAGAAAATCAACTTCCTTTAAATTCTTTCCAATTTTGTTTGTAACCACTATGTGAAAATCCCATCTTATTTGAAGTTTTATTTGCCTACATGTTATTTGCACCTAACTTTACAACAATAGTCTAGCCGTCAACCACACTAGTGGATCTTGAGTGGTGCCTAACACCTTCCTCTTTAGATAATTTCAAGCCCTTACCCAATCTCTGGTTACTCAAATCAAACCTTCTTGGTGTCTTAAAGCACCTTAATCAATAGGTGACGACTCATCAATCCAACCCCAAATTCCCAAAAAGGGAATGAGTTGTCCTTCCAAATGTAATAAACCCGATTTCACGAGAAAAAGGGGGTGCGACAGTGTGATAACTCTGCTGGGGATATTCAGGCTTTTACCATTTCAGACTATTATTGTAAATTTATGCTTCTTTATGCGCATCTTTTAAGCATTCAATTTTTCTTTTCGATTGCAAAACTGACTTATCTTTTATTTCTTTCCTTTATCTCTTTTACTACTTTCCTTTACTGCTTTCCTTTATTACTGCTTTAAATTATGAAGAACTATTATATTTACTACTTTCCTAACGTGCAAATACGTGACAACCTGCTTTAATTGTTGCATAATCATGCTCAACATCATATTCCACTCATGCCAAACAAAATACCATAGCAACGCTTATAATGGGTGGTTGCTCTCTTCCGATATTATCACCTCTTTAAATTCAGAAAAGGCGTATTTGTGGTAAAATCAGTCGATCAACAGTGTAGTCGACGGTTCCGTGTCTTTTCCTCTTGAGTTGTCCGCTTAAGGGTACCAGTCTAAAACCCATAGAAACCTTGCTCTGTTTAACTATGCATGCATCATGGTCAAACCTAGCCGAGTCAGTTATGTTGTCCACATAATGACTCTTTAAGATAGCCTTGTCCAAAGTCCATTTGGTTTCCCAAAAGCCCAAACGGACACTACCACGTTTTGTACATTAATTTGGAGAACTAAATGCTTTTATTCTAATTGTTGATATTAAATAGTCGAGTCTGGCTGGGGTAAAGGCCTAACCCTTTTGTCTTGTAGAAATATGAGGCATGAGGTCACCAGTTTCAGGATGATTAATACGCCCTCACTCTTGATAGACTAGTGGAAGAGTCTTCCATCAAATGGTCTGATCAATGAGTGGAAAGAGAGGGTCGCCAAAGCTAGCGAAAAGTTGGAATATCTGGAATACAATCTACTGGAATTGGAAGAAAAAGTGAGGAAGAGAGTCACTGACTGCCAGAACATTGAGGGAAACAAAGGAGAACACCTAGCAAAAGCATTTTTACTGGTGAACCTACGCGAGCTAGAGGATTTGATCAACGAGAGCATTAAACCTGAGGAAGGTCCTCCTGGGACCAAATAGATAGGATTTTTCTTTTGCTTTATGAAATGTAATAAGGCCACCGACCACTAGTGATATTTTATTTCCTGTTGTTTAGGGTCGATTTGGGATTCGTCTATTTTTTATCAATAAAATAAGGTATTTAGCATTCTAAGTTCTCCAAATCAACTTGTCGCTAGACCTACCTCGGGCACAAAGAGGTTCCCAAATAGGACACGATTTACATTCTTGTACTATGTGTTTAAATATCGCAACACTTTCTTATAATCCTCACTGACTTGTTATCTTTTTGTTTTTACTTTTTGTTTATTTATTCCCCTCCGCAAAGGTTAGTTCGTGCACTCTGGCAACATCATCTTATTCAACGAGATCCTGGGGCCCTCCACCCACTCCTCCTCTTAGTCCTATTAGAAACAAGAACAAAGGGAAGATGAAAGATTTGAACAATGCCATAAAGGAGAACTCAACTGAATAGGTAGAGGTCACTCATGGTACTCAGGTTTCCAAAAAAAGTGTGTTCCAACTCGAGCAGAAACTGTTGAAGTTCCATGAGGAACTTGATCAAGTTCGGAATCTGGCCAATTTGTCATTTTTCCTCACCACTCCAGACGTTAATCCCAAAAACACAAAACCATCCCTCTCTTTACCACCACTGCAACACTTTCCATACCTCCAACAATACTCCACTGCTCATCCCAAAACCGTTGAACTCAACAAATGACCATTTCCACGCTCATCATAACACCCTCCATCTATGTGGAGACCGTACCGTACACCACCCAACCCATCATAAGCAGACCTGAGTCTGATGATAAAGACTCACTCATCAGGAACCCGGCCGAAGAACTTAAGAAGTTGACTAGCGAAATTTAGGGTGTCGAAGGAAGTAAAGGGATTGAAGGGCTGAACTACGAAGATCTTTGTATACAACCCGATGTCGAACTATTCGAGAGGTACAAAACTCCTAAGTTCGAGATGTTTAATGGTAGAGGGAATCCAAGAGGTCATTTGAGAACATACTGTGACAAGATGGTTGGAGTAGGAAAAGACGAGAGAATCCGCATGAAGCTTTTTATGAGGAGTCTAAAAGGAGATATTCTATCTTGGTACATTAGCCAAGATCCGAAGAAGCGGTCAAGTTGGGTAGGCATGGCATCCGATTTTATGGATAGGTTCAGGTCCAACACAGAGAATGCGACGAATGTGTTCTACATTCAGAATCTAAAGAAGAAACCTGCAGAAATGATTTGCAAGTATGCTACTAACTGGAGGTCCGAAGCTGCTAATGTCAGACCTGCCTTAGAAGAGGAACAGATGAACAAATTCTTTGTCCGGACTCAGGACCCGTAGTATTATGAAAGGCTGATGATGATTGAGAGCCACAAATTTTCCGACATTATCAAGCTAGGTGAAAGGATCGAAGAAGGCATCAAAAGTGGTATGGTTATGAACCTTGAGGCCTTGCAAGGTACAAATAAGGCCTTACAGTCTGGTGGTGCATCCAAGAAAAGGGACATAAGAGCCATAATGGTGGCACAGAGAACCAAATCTTCCATCAAATACCAAACCTATCCAATGCCTCCACTCACATATCAGCCTACTCCAAACTACCAAGCACTCTCACCCTCTTACCAAATTCCACCACCCACTTATCAATCACCTCCCACGTATCAACCTACTTCACCCAGATATTCCCAACCCGCACATGTTTACCAAGACTACAATGCTCAACCATCCCACTATCAATCACCTCTTACACGCCAAAAATTCCCTAGACCTCGACCAAATTTTGACGGTAAGACTTCCTTAACAGTATACAACCATTGTCGAACCCATTGACCAGTTATACGAGAGACTCAAAGCTGCTGGTTATGTCACCCATATCCCTGCTATGACTACTGAGAACCCTTCTCAGTGGGTTAATCCAAACAAATCTTGTACATACCATTCCGGCATGAAAGGACATACCATCGACAAATGTCACACCCTAAAAGACAAGATCCAGGCTTTGATTGACAACAAAACCATTGTGGCAAAGGAACCCGCTCTGAATGTCCGTAACAACCCTATGCCAGACCATAAGGATGGAGGAGTTCACATGATTGAAATCGAGAATGATTGGGATCCCGAGGGATCGATCGGTTTGATCGCAAAAGGCGACGATCCAAAGAAGCCAATAGTCACCCTTAATCCGATTATAGTCCAGATTCAGCCTTCTAGGAAGCCGAGGTAAATATGTCCATGCCACTTGAGTTTGAAGCACCATCCTCTGCAAAGACGCCAACGCCGATTGAGGTTGAATTTATATCACCCACAAATGCACCTACACCATTCGAAGTTGCAGTTTTACCACCCAAGGGACATGCTTCGTGCGGGGTAAAGATAGCCATGCCAATCCCAGTAGCGATTTCAGCCGTGACGCCATTCCACGCAAAGGTTATACCATGGGACTATACAACTGAGGTATGGACGAAAGGCAAGGTTAGGTTTGAGGAAATTGTTGCCACACAGGGTATGACAAGAATTGGTAGGGTCTATACCCCGGAACACCTAGCTGAGTCAAGCAAGAAGGCCTCCAATTGGTCGCCCATCATTGAGATGGGTCCAGACGATCTTTGGAGAAAGATGCAGGACAAGGAATACTCGGTCATAGACCAGCTAAAAAAAACAACGACACAAATCTCCATACTTGCTTTTCTATAAAATTCTGAGGCATACAAGAATGCTCTGTTAAAGGTGTTGAGCGAGGCATATGTATCAAGTAAAATCACCGAAGGAAA
Source organism: Nicotiana sylvestris (assembly GCF_000393655.2). Classification (NCBI taxonomy): domain Eukaryota; kingdom Viridiplantae; phylum Streptophyta; class Magnoliopsida; order Solanales; family Solanaceae; genus Nicotiana; species Nicotiana sylvestris. The sequence goes on along the minus strand of NC_091066.1, from coordinate 2,504,184 downwards.
GATGGCAAACATGGTAGGGCAGGTATTGGAAAGTCACAAGATCACTTTTTATGAAGATGAGCTGCCACCAGAAGGGTTGAGTCATAACAAGGCGTTGCACATCACCGTGCAATGCAAAGATTATTTTATAACCAGAATCCTGATTGATGGAGGGTCCAGCCTCAACATTTGTCCGTTGGTAACTCTCAGGACATTGGAAAAGGGGATGCATGAGATTAAGGACAGGGCCATCAACATTAACGCTTTCGACGGTTCCTAAAGGCTACCATTGGGGAAATCAACATGTGCTTACAAATGGGGCCTACTTGATTCGATGTCGATTTTTAGGTGATAGACGTGTCGGCATCTTACAATTTGTTATTGGGACAATCGTGGATTTATGCCGCTGGGGTCGTAGCATCAACACTACATCAGGAGGTAAGATTTGAGTGGAACCACCAAGAGGTGATCATTCACGGCGATGGTAGCAATCCTATATACAGCAGCTAGACCATCCCAAGAATCGAAAGAAGAAGCAAGATAGGCGGGGAGACCTATCACCACATCGAGTGAGTTAATGTCGTCGATAAGGACAAATGGTGGGACAATAAAATTGAAAGCATATTGAATTGGAGCGGACATGAACCTGGCAAGGTACTTGACAAGAACCTCAAAGGAATCGCTAAGCCTATCAAACTAAAGAAACATGGCACCACCTTTGGTCTAGGATATGAGTACACTTGGGAGGAATTCAACAACTGGTCGCCACCATGGCGCGGTTCTTACTATCCGCTAGAGTAGACAATACCACATTTGAAGCAGACTTTCCAGCTAGCCAATGTTATCTATGGGTCAGAAGAAGAGGAAGCCCTGGCAGCAATGAGGAATTTGTTCCTAGAAGATGATGATATGGATAGTTGTATTGTTTTCGAGGAGGAGGGGGAGGTCCTTCCATACGGGCAGTAAGCAGAGGAGCATGCCTCAATAACTGGACCATCAGAACCGCCAGAGCGTGGAAAGCCTCGGCGTAGCAAGGCTAAACAAGCATCATTCACTATCTTTCATTTTACTAGTTGACTTTCCTTTCGCATTTTAAAATTTCGCAATAAGATCTTCAATGTTCAGAACAGTTATGGAATTTTTCAAAGCATTTCGATTTTCCCTATAAATCTTACTCTTATTATTTTCTCTCATTACTTTACTTATACAACATTACTATTACTTATCTTGATGAACCAATGACTGTGACATGCAATGAGACAATGCAACAAACGGACACAGATTTAGATGAAGATGAAATACCAGAAGTGATTGTTAAAGAAGCAGAGAATTTTGAGAACAGACCTAACTCCAACCTAGACGAGACTGAGATTGTTAACTTGGGAGATGCAGAAAATGTCAAAGAAACATGAATCAGCGTTCATTTGTCACCGTCAGAAAAGAAGGAATACATAGAATTTCTAAGGGAATATGAAGACATATTCGTCTGATCATATGATGACATGACTGGCCTAAGTACATCTATTGTGGAATACAAACTGTCAACTGATCCAACATGTCCGCCGGTAAAGCAAAAACTCAGAAAGTTCAAGCCTGATATGAGTTTGAAAATCAAAGAAGAAGTCACTAAGCAGGTCAAAGCTAAGGTTCTCAGGGTAGTAGAATATCCAACATGGTTATCCAACATCGTGCCGGTACCAAAGAAGGATGGGAAGGTCAGAGTCTGTGTCGACTACGGGGATCTCAACTGGTCCAGTCCGAAAGACGACTTCCCCTTGCCAAACATACACATTATGATCGACAATTGTGCCAAGCATGAGTTGCAGTCATTTGTATATTGTTTTGCGGGGTATCATCAGATCTGGATAGATGACGAAGATGTTAAGAAAATGGTTTTCATTACGCCGTGGGGGATGTACTATTACAAGATGATGTTGTTTGGATTAAAGAATGCTGGGGCCACCTACATGAGGGCCATGACCACCATTTTCCATGATATGATACATATGGAGATCGAAGTATATGGAAACGATGTTATCATCAAGTCCAAGAAAGCCATTGGTCACATGGAAGATTTGAGGAAGTTCTTCAATAGACTGAGAAGGTACAACCTAAAGCTGAATCCCGCGAAATGCGCATTTGGGGTTCCTGTCAGAAAACTACTTGGGTTCATTGTAAGTCACCGAGGAATAGAACTGGATCCATCAAAGGTCAAAGCTATTCAAGAGTTGCCACCGCCAAAGAACAAGAAGGACGTGATGAGTTTCTTGGGGAGACTTAACTATATCAGTCGGTTCATAGCATAATCTACAATTATCTGTGAGCCAATATTTAAGATGTTGAAGAAGGAGGCCGCTACCAAATGGACTGATGACTGCCAAAGGGCCTTTGACAGAATCAAGGAGTACATGTCAACACAACCAATCTTGGTCCCTCCAGAGCCAGGTAGACCTCTATTACTCTACCTCGCAGTATTGGATGGAGTGTTCGGTTGTGTTTTGGGGCAACATGTTGAAACGGGGAGGAAGGAGCAGGCCGTCTATTACCTCAGTAAGAAGTTCACCCCGTACGAGTCCTGGTATTCTCTGCTAAAGTGCACCTGTTGTGCTTTAACCTGGGTAGTTCAGAAGCTGCGGCACTACTTCTATGCCTATACTACATATCTCATATCAAGGATGGATCCTTTGAAGTACATCTTCCAGAAGCCCATGCCCACTGGAAAGCTAGCCAAGTGGCAAATCTTGTTGAGTGAATTTGACATTGTCTACGTAACTCATAAGGCAATCAAGGGACAGGCACTAGCAGATCACCTTGCTGAAAACCCCGTGGATGGAGAATACGAACCCCTGAAAATGTATTTTCCTGACAAGGAGGTATTATTCATAGGAGAAGATATTGCAGAATCCTATGTCGATTGGAGAATGTTTTTCGACGGAGCAGCAAACTTTAAGGGAGTTGGTATAGGAGCAGTCCTCGTATTGGAAACCGGTCAGCATTATCTGGTGTCTGCCAAAATCAAATTCCCGTGCACCAACAATATGGCTGAGTATGAAGCCTGCATCCTAGGTCTCAAAATGTCCATCGATATGAACATTCAAGAGTTGCTAGTGATCGAAAATTCAGACTTGCTTATACATCAGGTACGAGAAGAATGGGCAACCAAGAACTCCAAGATACTCCCTTATCTGCATTATGTATAGGAATTAAGAAAGAGGTTCACAAAGACAGAGTTCCAGCATGTTCCTAGAGTCCAGAATGAGTTTGCCGATACATTGGCTACCCTATCATCTAGGATACAACATCCAAACAAGAACTTCATTGATCCTATTCCGGTAAAGATCTATGATCAACCAGCTTACTGTGCTCATGTCAAGGAATAAGCAAATGGAAAGCCTTGCTTTCATGATATCAAGGAATATTAGGCAAAAGGAGAATACCCAGAACTTGCGAATACTACTCAGAAGCGCGCACTTCGAAGGTTGTCAAACAATTTCTTTCACAGCAGAGGAATACTGTATAATAGGACTCTAGATTTGGGATTACTAAGGTGTGTTGACGCAAATGAAGAATCTAAACTACTAGAAGAAATCCATGCTGGGACCTGCCGTCCACATATGAACGATTTTGTCTTAGCCAAGAAGATACTCTGGGCTGGTTACTTTTGGATGACTATGGAGACAGACTGCATCTAGTATGTCCGAAAATGCTACCGCTACCAGATATATGCAGACATGATCAAGGTACCCCCAAATGAGCTTACTGCAACAAGCTCACTATGGTCGTTCACTACCTGGGGAATGGATGTTATTAGACCAATCGGGCATGCCTCCTCCAACGGGCACATGTTTATCCTAGTAGCAATCGACTATTTCACCAAATGGGTCGAAGCAGCATCTTATAGAGCAATAACTAAGAAAGTCGTGGCAGACTTTGTCCGCGACCGTGTCGTTTGTCGGTTCGGGATTCCAGAGTCAATCATCATTGATAATGGTTCCAATCTCAATAGTGACCTGATGAAAGCCATGAATGAAACCTTCAAGATCAAACACAAGAATTCTACAACCTATAAACCTCAGATGAATGGAGCTGTAGAGGCCGCCAACAAGAATATCAAGAAGATACTAAGGAAAATGATAGAGAAACAAAAGTAGTGGAACGAGAAGCTATCATTTGCTCTATTGGAGTATCGCACCACAATCCGCACATCAATCGGGGCAACCCTCTATATGCTGGTTTATGGTACATAAGCTGTCATTCCCACCGAGGTGGAAATTCCCTCATTAAGAATCATACAGGAAGCAAAGCTAGACGATGCAGAATGGGTGAAGAATCATTACGAGTAGCTAGCTCTTATAGATGGAAAGAGAATGAACGCATTTTTCCACGGTCAGCTTTATCAAAACAGGATGATCAGAGCCTTCAACAAAAGGGTCAAGCCGAGACAGTTCACACCGGGGCAGCTGGTATTAAAGAAAATTTTCCCGCATCAAGATGAATCCAAAGGGAAGTTCTCTCCCTATTGGCAAGGTCCATACATGGTTCACCAGGTTCTGACAGGAGGAGCCCTCATACTTGAGGAAATGGACGGAGAAGTTTGGCCGAAGCCAATTAATTCAGATACAGTCAAGCGTTACTATGTGTAATCTTTATGCTTTCCCATATGATGTAAATTGAACTACGCCTGACCTGATTCTCGTTTAAGAGGGGATACATAGGCATCCCTATGGGTTAGGTCACAATTCAATAAAATTTTCATTCCCCCCCCCCCCACAATTGGAAACTGGGGCAGAATTTTGAAGAGGACCCACAAATTTCCGAAGCAATATCAGCTAGTCATCGCAAGCAACCGTCAGAAGCATCAACCCAGTAAACTGGGGTAGAATTTTGAGGAGGACCCTCAAAATTCCGTAACAAGAAAGGTTGCAATGTCTTGAACCACGTCGCAGTCGTTGGTTCATCTAAATAAAACTATTCTCGATTATGTATTTATGTTATATTTTTTACTAAATCATACCTGTTTGTTACCAAAATTGCTCTATTTAGCAATGCTACCCCAATGATACATACAGTATGACCAGATCAAAGCCGAGCAGGTCAAGCAGAGCCATCGAGATACAAACTAACCTCCCCTCTTACAAAACACACGAATTTTCTTTTGATGCAGGCACTTGAGTTGCAAAATCATCAAATATCCTATACACTCACATTACTAACATTGCTCAGAAATACAACTCTCAGAACCTTTGCACTTACTCATAACTGCTATCCGCATGCAGTATCCCCAACACTCGCAATATCGCAATTCGCTAGCCGCTAAGAAAATTCTATTCTCATTTGCCCTTTTACTTCGTGCATAAGGCTACCATTTTTCCTTCCGAGACTAAGCTCTGTCTCCATCTGCATTTTTCTTGCATTGCATAAGGCTACCATTCTACCTTTCGAGAGTAAGCTCTGACTCCATCTGCATTCTTGCATTGCATAAGGATACCATTCTGCCTTCCGAGGTTAAGCTCTACCTCCATCTCCATTCTTGCATTGCATAAGGCTACCATTCTGCCTTCCGAGTCTAAGCTCTATATCCAATCTGCATATCTGCATTGCATAAGGCTACCATTCTATCTTCCGAGGTTAAACTCTACCTCCATCTGCATTTCTACATTGCATAAGGCTACCATTCTGCCTTCCGAGGTTAAGATCTACCTCCATCTACATTCTTGCATTGCATAAGGCTACCATTATGCCTTCCGAGACTAAGCTCTGTCTCCACCTGCTTTTTTGCATTGCATAAGGCTACCATTCTGCCTTCCGAGGTTAAGCTCTACCTCCATCTGCATTTCTGCATTGCATAAAGCTACCTTTCTGCCTTCCGAGGTTAAGCTCTGTCTCCATCTGCATTCTTGCATTGCATAAGGCTACCATTATGCCTTCTGAGACTAAGCTTTGTCTCCATCTGCATTCTTGCATTGCATAAGGCTACCATTCTGCCTTCCAAGGTTAAGCTCTACCTCCATCTGCATTCTTTTATTGTATAAGGCTACCATTCTGCCTTTCGAGACTAAGCTATGTCTCCATCTGCATTTTTGCATTGCATAAGGCTACTATTCTGCCTTCCGAGACTAAGCTCTATCTCCATCTGCATTTTTGCATTGCATGAGGTTACCATTCTACCTTCTGAGGTTAAGCTCTACCTCTATTTGCATAGCTAAAAGATCGCCACCTTATTTACAGTTGCATTGACTGAAATATCGCCACCTCTACATTTGTATGGCTGAAAGATCGCCACCTTCTTTACATTTTGCATGGCTGAAAGATCGCCACCTTATTTACATTTGTATTGGCTGAAAGATCACCACCTCTACATTTGCATCGCTGAAAGATCGCCACCTTCTTTACATTTTGCATGGCTGAAATATCGCCACCTTATTTACATTTGCATTGGCTGAAAGATCGCCACTTCTACATTTGCATCTCATTGGCTGAAAGATCGCCACATTATTTACATTTGCATTGGCTGAAGGATCATCACCCATTGCATCTCATCGGCTGAAAGATCGCTACCTTATTTACACTTGCATGGATGAAAGATCGCCACCCATTGCATCTCATGGGCTGAAAGATCGCCACCTACTACATCTCATGGGCTGAAAGATCGCCAAATCATCCTAAGGCGTCATTGTTCGGATGCACAATTTTCATAGCACAAGAACACCATATCATGACCTGAGGACCCTTTTTTTTAAATCTTTTGCATATTATTATTCGAAGGCATCATGGTTCGGAGACATCATTCTCATAGCCCAAGAGCATCATTTTATGGCCTGTGAATCCTTTATTATATGCTTCATGGCCCAAGACATCATGGTCTGAGGACGTCATCCTAACCGTCCAAAGACAACATTCATGGTCCGACGGGAACTTGCATCATGTTTAAATTTACGCACAATATATGCTTGTATTGCTTATTTGAAGGTAAACTGGCGAGAAACGACCATCTCAGTAGGAGCGATCCCGCTCTAGCTCCCGCATCCCTATCCGATTTCAGCCATTAACCCCAACCTGAATATTGCGTTCGTTCTTGAAAGTCTCCATCAGCCTACTCCGTCGACGGATCCTGAACTACATATGGCCTGATTCTTGTAAAACCAGGGATATGTAGGTAGCTCAGGAGATAGAGCACAGACATTCTCCTCGAACCCTTTCGTTCGGTCAAAATTGGCCATCATATCTTTACCCGGCAAATCTTTCATCCTTCCCGGGTAAAGAAGGGCAGCTGTTGATACCTAATTTTTTCCTGTATATTTTTAATATGCAAAATACTTTCAAAGTAGCATGTATATGCATATATAAGTATGTTCCAAGGTTTTAATATTTTTTCTCTTAATTTTAAGGATTTTTAAATTAATTTATTGTCCTATTTGACCTTGCTCCGGCCAGCCATGGCTATTCAAGCCTGACTCTTGACTTCTCCTGCTTAGATCGATGGTTTCCAAGCTTTTATCACCATCTGGGGTTCTTCTGAAACCCCAACCTTCGAGGTTCCTCTGATTTCTTTTAGATCTGTTGTAGATATGTGCTTACCCAAACTTTCAAACGTTTTCTCGAGATTTCTTTTAAAACTCTACCTTCAAACCCCCTTTATCTTTTCCGATTTAGGGTTTTGTTTGTCACGCCTCCTTTTTACCTACACCCGAAAGGGTATAAAGGAGTTTTTCCAATTTAAGTGACAATCGAAACGAGATTTATTATAAAGGTTCAGAGTCGCCACTTGGGAAATTAATGGTGTCCCAAGTCACCGATTGGATCCCAAATCGAGTAAAATATGACTCTATTAACAGTCCGCGAACCAGAAATCCGATTAAGGAATTCTGTTAACCCGGGAAAAGGTGTTAGGCATTCCCGGATTCCATGGTTCTAGCACGGTCGCTCAACTGTCATATTCAACTTATTTATCTGATTTTAATACATGTTGAACCTATGTGCCAATTTTAGCTTTCAACAGCTTTTATTCAATTATTCTTAGAGAAAGTTGAACGTCGTTTAAAACGTGTCTTTGGATCGCGTCACACGCAATCCTGAACATATTTTATTCAATGTTTTTGGGATTTGATTTGGGTCACATGAAATGCACACCCGAGTTTAAGAAGGTAAATTATTAAAAGCGCACCTAAAGTGACTAATGCATTATTATCTTTGGGGAGGGCTGTGAAATTCGTTAAACGGCCCATCTAGAATTCTAAGTATTTTATTATAGACATTTAAGAGGACCCCGCAATTTATGCATTTTGTTTAGCAGGGCTCGCCTCATTTATTATTTAAAGGCCAACCTAAAGCAAACTACAATTTTCTACTTAGTTTGTCTCTAATAATAAAAGAAAAAGCCCTAATTAATTAGTAATGTTAAAGAACTAATATACTTACGTCCTTGACTTTTATTCAAAATTTCAGTAATTCCCTTGGGCTTCAAGCTCAGCCCAGTAAGAATAAGACACAGTCAAAACTCAAGTTGGGCTTCGAACAGACTTCATTCAGGCCCAACCTTGACATTCAGGCTTATTAACTTGCAAATGATGGAGCTATTTCACATTTATTCAAATCAACACTTGACATGCTCATATGCTCATCTCAATAAAATTCAAAACAGCTAGACGTCTAAACCGACTGAATTGGATTTATATTCTAAAATTCAGACTTTCTTATCTATTTACCTACTAGTGAACTTCTGGATATTACTAAAGGTAAAACAAACTGGAAAACATGAATTGAATTTTAACAAAAATAGTCATGAATATAAACCTCAGATGAGCAGGCTAAGCAACTTAATTACGAGATTTTACTTACACTAACACGAACAGGTTAATAGCCTAATTTCACACTTTATTCACATCTAATCATCATACAGCCAAACTAAGCTACTTAATGAAACGCATATGTTGATATGAGTAACTAATCTACTGATCTTAGCTACTGCAAGACAAAGTTTTTTGAGACGTCTCTTCAGCTTGAAATTAAAATTAATGTGGATATAATACGCTGATCTCAAAATCAATTGCAACACCCAAACTATTTCTGATTTTTTTTATTTTTTTAAACAAAACCGTTAAACTAAAGCAAGTTCTAAGCTATACTAAGGCTAAAACTGGATAACCACAAATTAACAGTCCAAAACAGTCCAATTAGGGACAAATTACACAGTCCGAGTTTCATGTGAATATAAATACAATTAGACTACACTACACAGTTATATATCATTAATATCTACTTAACTACAGATATATAGTCGTCCAAGCATGCATCATCCAGTAAACAAATGTCTGAGTACTTTCATTTCATGTTTATCTCAAAGCTACATCAATTTGAGTTCAAGTGTGCACTTGGAAGTTTAAATAACAAGAGAGAAGAGAGAGGTCAGCAGTAGCTTAGCAGATGATCAAAACAGCCCAGAAACAGAATCAGCAATCCAGAGTTGAGTTCCGAAAAGGACAACACCAATATTAAACCAAATAAACTTGAAGAAAACCCAAAACAGCAAGCAATTGAGCTCAGAAATCGAACACACACAGCAACTAACCCACAACTAACTCAATCCAATTAGATTCATTTCAACAAATGATTACAAACACTGTCAGATTTCAAATATCCAACAGAAACAAAGGGAATTCAAGCTATTTTGGTTTCGAAATGAGCTAGAGAGTTGAACTGAGGCTAGAATTCGAAAATGACCTAAGGAAAAGCAATGGAGCAGTGTTTTTTGGATTTTCTGTTATGTTTTTTTTTTTCTGAAAAAAGCTTAAGATCTAAAAGAGATTTCAAATTTCAGGTCTAACTTTATGAATCTGAAATTCAAACTTCAACTTCTGAAACTATAGAGAATTTTTGGGGGGAATTTTTGAGCTGAAAACTTGTGTTTCAAGGCGATGCCCTTTTATAGGCACCAAGAGGGAAGCCCTAAAAACTTCTATTTACCCTATTGGTCCTTCTTTTTTACTCAATTTAGTCCCTTAATTTCTAACTTATGCCTCAAGTCACTATCCTAACAATTACTAAAATCCGAATTGAACCCATTCTAGAAAGATCTAGAGAACTCTAGTATTAACTAGATCATTATTCTCCTAACCTAAATCCCCAATTTTCCCCCTGATTATCCCTGACACTACTAACATTCTAATCAACTATATCCAATCCTCCTAAAGCTAATTATCTTGCAAATGAACACTGAATATCAAATAAAACTAAACTCAACTAACAAAAGTACTAATTCAACCAGACGAGAATCAAACAGTTTCAAAACAGGTTGGAAACATAATTAAACTAAAAATCTAAAAGAATCAAATTACAAGAAGGACATTCGACTAAACTAATCAATTTGAACTAATTAAGCTAATATTTAACATTTAAACTAACAGAACAAAACAACAATCAAACTAAAATTAAACTAAACTAAAGAAAATCAAATCTGTGTTGAAATTAAACAAAACCACAACTAATCAGAAATTTAAGAGACTTATTCATTGTTTTAATCAGAAGAAGAAGCGGAGAACATAGAAAGATAACAAAAAACGAAGACTCACGGCTTGACTCGAACTCTTTGATTCAAAATTCGAGCGGTCTAGGTGATATTTGAACCTCGCCAAGGGTCGATTCTTTACAAGAAGAATAGGGAGACTGTGTATTACCAATTTGGTAAATTTCAGAGAAATTAGGGTTTTCAGCGAACCTGTGATGTAATATTCGAGACGTTCCACTGATATTGGAGGGAAAATAGTTGTGGATTTGAGTTTAGGAGAGTCAATGGTGTAAATTTGGTCGGATTTGGATGAGTTTGCATTTTGGCCGGAAAATTTCGATCAGAGATTTGAACCAATTGGATGGGAGTCGAGAAAAACTAAGATGGGGGTTGGAAATAAGAGAGAAAGAGGGTTCTAGGATGTTATTTTGGTATGGTTTGGAGGCTGGCGCCGCCATCGATAGTGAGGGTTTGGGGGCAGCTAAACTAGGGTTCTTCTGAGGAGGGTTAATGAAAGAGACGATGGAGAGGGGGTGCAGGGGTTCGGACAGTCTTATACTAATAAGACCCCACTTCTCCACCGTTGGATTAATTAACCTCGATGGCCTGGATTGATCGTCGCCAAACGGTGTCGTTTTAGTTATGCAAATGGGCAGACCGGGTAGAGGCTACTCGGCTGGGTTATTTAGGGTGTGTATTTGGGCTGAAGAAATGAATTAAACGGCCCACTTCGTTGTAACAGTCCACTTCTCCCTTTTTATTTGTATTCTCTTTATTTCTTTTATCTATTTTTGTATTTCATTATGTATTTTTGTATTTTTTCTGATTTTATAAAAATGCAAAAAGTAAAATAGAGTCCTAATATATCTCAAAGTTAAACTAATTAACTTCTAAAATTGTTTAAAATTTATTTCATGACAAATTCAACAATTAAAAATTAAAAATGCAAAAGTGGACTATTTTTTGTTATTTTCTTTATATTTTGTTCTAAAAACAAATTAACCCCTAATTAATCCTAAAATATGAAGTTAAATCCTAAATGCAAATGCCAAATGTATTTTTTGTATTTTTATATGAATTAAAATGCACAAATAAAATGCAAACAATTAACAAAAAATGACACAAAATTCACAAAATTGTAAAATAATGAAAAAGATCATTTTATTTGAATTTTTGGGAATAATTCATACAGAGGGAAAAAATCACGTGCTCACATTGTTAAGTCATTTCAAAGCTTTCCCTGATTTTTTAAACATGTTCTACTGTGTTTCTTTATGTTTCTCTTCTACTGGTGTGTGCATGTTAAAAGTCTTAGTTTCTTTTGAGGTTTCTGAAGCTGTTTTGTTAAGTATTTGATCAATTTATTTGCTTTTCATCTCTAGACTCGATTATGTTGAAAACCCTAAAACTTTGGGGTTCATTCGAGTTCAGAGACTATTTGCTATGTGATTTGTTTGTTCCTCATCTCTGAACTTGTTTGGTTTCAAAACCCTAATTGTTTTGGACCTATTTCGAGTTTCTGAATTTGTTTCATCTATTGTTTGAACACTTGTTTCTTTAAGAGATTCTGATTCTCTACCAAACCCTTCTAAGGTCTTTATACTAGACCTTTGTATGTTATTTGATGCTCTCTCTCTTCTCCATTGTTGAACTACCATGTGACTACCTTATTCCTATAGTCTACTGCTTACTAATTTTACAATTGCATGACACTTCTTCTTTTATGTCCTAAAACATAGCTTCGTATGCCTAGTACTTATGTGATCTTTATATGTGCTGAACTTCCCTCTAAAAATGGCTTTCAAATTTGATTGATCTCAGAATCCTTTTGTACAAGCTTGATTGATTTCCTTCATTGTTTGCTGACTTCCCTGTTACTCGATTTGAGTCAAAAACTTTTCTCAGCTTTTCTGACTTGGTTCATTCATGGACCAGTGATTACAAAATCTCTGACCCCTTGATTTGCTGTGTACTAATTGGTTCTAACCTTATTTGTTTTAACCGTGTATTTCAAAATTCTTTCCTTAAAATAAATTCCTATGTATTTACCCCTAATTGCCTACTTTGCACAAAGTGCTTGTTTGATTTATTTCCTTAAATAACTTTTACCGTTTGAATCTGAGTTCCTTAATTAAGGAAAGTCTTGTGTGATTGATTCTTAATTGTTTCCTCACTTTATTTCTACCTATTTTTCACATTATAAATACCTAACCCTTTTATTGACACAAGGACACACGATCATTCATAGTCTTTTTGAACTTACACTTATACGTAATAGTATTCTCTCTTATTGTCTGCACTGTGGCCTGGTTACAAGACCTACTGCTTTTCTCTATTTGTTTCTTTGAAACTGGTATGTCCTGATTTAAGGTTTCAGCATCACAATAATGTGTTTATTTCCTGCTCTTGTATCCCTGTCTGGTAACTGCTTCTGTATGGTTCAACACTACTAATTTCTTTTCTGTTTATTCTATTATGAATTTCAAACCCTTTCCCCCTATGTGTTCATGCTATGGTTTGAGGAATGGCAATATGTAGATTATTGTCCATGAATTAAACTTGATCTCCTAGGATCCTAGCCTCTAACAGTATCTGTTCCGAAAAATTTATAGGTGTGTTAGCACTCTCCATTGTTGGGCACGCCTAAAGTCTGTCCTAACAATAGGCTCTTTACAATCTCCCTACCCCCTGAACCCCCCTTATGTTTACTTATCTGTAGCTATTTCCCTCTCTTTTTCCCCCTTTTAGAATTCTGTTTCTACACCTTCACACTCTCTTAGTCTTTAAGTTCTACCCCTCCCTTGTGAGCCTTGCCTTGGGACCCTTTGAGATCCCTATGAACTTGGACACTTGAGGGTTGGCCCTTTCACACTGCACTTGTCCAAATCTGATAATATATTTGGGTGTGAGCATTTCCCGGAGTCCTTTTTGAGGCTCTTAGGGAACTTTGACACACTCGAATGGGAGAAAAGCTTTGGATCTTGATCTTATGGAGTTGGTTTACCTCATATTTCAGACAGGAAGTCTGAATCAGGCTCTCCTTTGATTGTACTTTTATTTACATTTTTCTGATGTATTTTACTTTATTCTGGGTTGTAATAATTTGTAATAAACTCTTGGGGATGGCTAGTGAAAAGGGCGGGTAACTATGTATGCAAAGGGTAGATACCATGCCTATAGGTATTTCTGAATTCTGCACTCTCACATAGATACCATGCCTATAGGTATTTCTGAATTCTGCACTCTCACATAGATGCCATGCCTATAGGTATTTCTGAATTCTGCACTCTCACATAGATGTCATACCTATAGGTATTTCTGAATTCTACACTCTTACATAGATACCATGCCTATAGGTATTTCTGAATTCTGCACTCTCACATAGATACTATGCTTATAGGTATTTTTGATTTCTGCACTCTCACATAGATGTCATGTCTATAGGTATTTCTGAATTCTGCATTCTCTCATATAGAAATTGTGTCCATAAATATCCAGAAATCTGAATTCTGCATATGCATATAGAAAATATGCCTATAGGTCCTTCTGAATCTTGTATACCCATTTTCATCTAGAAATCATGTTCATAGGTCTTAAACAAAATTCAGCACCTAGATATCATGCCTATAAGGTTTCTGTACTTTTACCACGTCTATAAGGCTTCTGACCAACTACGCATAGAAAGTATGTCTATAGGAATTATTAATCGAATATGAATCTCTTCATTCACAACTAGAGCTAAACCAGTAATAACAAGGATCATCATTTGCAGAACTCATGACCTTCGTAAAAAACTTGCTTTCTTTAATAATCTGACAACCTTTTTAACCTGTACATATTCAGTTTATTATTATTGCTTTCTGAATTCAGTAGATACCATGTCTATAGGATCCTTGTCCAACACTTAGGCAAGCCTTAGGGCTAAGTTATAAACTTAATATGTGCTATTAGCTACAACCAGCAGGTAGACCTGACTCGGGCTTCTTATCTGAATTATGTAATAAATTAGTCTGCCTCAACCTTTTAGTTCTTAATCAGACCGTAAACAGTATGTGAAAGTCATGCTAATTATGTTCTTTCTTTGTTCAAGGAGGTATATCAGAGCCTTTTACTTGTTATGTGCTTTATCCCAACTTACTATACATGTTTTTTGTATGTCGCCTTAGAATTTTGCCTTTGAAACTATAGATAAGCCTAACATCCCTCCCCCTTGGATTAGTAGTCCTAAATGACTTCAGGACTGATAAGATTGGGACGGGTAACATCATGCAATAAGTAAACTAGACCATTCCGCGCTTTAATACCTTAATGGGGTGGGGAAGGGTAGATATGGATATGATGACCACGCGATAACGTCTCGTGTAGCCCCTTACTGAGGAGTGATTACCGGATGTTGTGTGGGGTGATCCATATTATTAATAAACCTAGGACCCCTTTTCTTCTTTGTTTCTTCTAAAGATTTCAAACTATCTCTTTTAAGAAAATCAACTTCCTTTTAATTCTTTCCAATTTTGTTTGTAACCATTATGTGAAAATCCCCTCTTTTTTGAAGTTTTATTTGCCTACATGTTATTTGCACCTAAATTCACAACAATAGTCTGGCGAGGAACCATACTAGTGGATCCTGAGGGGTGTCTAATACCTTCCCCTTGGGATAATTTCAAGCCCTTACCCAATCTCTGGTTACTCAAATCAAACCTACTTGGTGTCCTAATGCACCTTAATCATTAGGTGGCGACTCTTCAATCCAAACCCAAATTCCGAAAAAGGGAATGAGTGGTCCTCTCAAATGTCATAAACCCGATTTCACGAGAAAAAAAGGGCACAACAAGCCTCGGTCACGGTGCCCGCTTCCAACAAACTCTCATAAATTTCACGTTGAGCTTCGACATAGACCCAGAGCTCATGAGTCTGGCGGGGAACAACAGCATGAGACGATTCAGCTTGAGCCTTTAGTCTCTCATTCTCCGCCTCCAGGGCCCTGACTCGATCTCCCAGGAGCAAAGCTTCCTGATCAATCGTACCAATCCGCTCCTCGAGCCTTGCCTCCATAAGGGTTGATGTCTCCCTCTCCGATTCCTTCTCAGACCGGAGCACACGAATAGCTTTTTCTAAAGTCGTCGCCCTCGCTAAGGCCTCTGACCAGGTTCTCTCAACATTCTCCAGGCCAGCGATCTTATTCTCTAACGTGGAGTTTTCCTCTCCATTCTGCGCTCATCGCCTCGACCCAGATCAAGTTCTGGTCCATATCCGACTGTATGGACCTCAACTTGCCCTGCAAATACTCACATTCTACGGTGACAACCTTGCCCAATTCGAGCTCCTCGTCCTTGAGGCGGAGTTGCTCCTCGAGCTCGCTCTTACTACGGATCATCTGTAGTAGCTCTTGATCCCTCCTCTCCAACTCCTCACCTAGAGCCCAATTGCGGGGGTCAGTCCTCAACCGTTCGTGCAATTCACGACACCTGTCGTGGTAGCGACAATATTTCTCCAACATCTGTAAGAAGATACTTGACTGGGTGTTGGCCCTACGGATGCTTTCCACCTCCACCATATACGTCTAAAAAAAAGAAAGGCGATTAAACTAATGCTTTCAAGAAAAGGGAAAGTCCAAAACAAGAGCCAAAAATATATCATACCCTCAAGCCCATGACAGCCACCTCATCACTCAACTCGACATTAGGGATACTCCACAGGGAATCGTTCTCCGCTTCCGAGCACAGCAGGCTAAATTGCGGCACCAAGTTATCCCCCTGCACCAAAAGATTCACGTCAGAAGGAATTATGAGAACTCGAGCTGACCCCCCGGCGTGAACCACCGAATGAGTTAGTCCCTCCTCGAACATTCTGACGTTGTCAGGATCCAGGTCTGACTCGGATTTGTACTAATCAATCACCACGCCTTTCCCTCTTTCCGCTGCAGAAGCAGAAGTTCGACCCTCCGCGGACAAAGAGGGCACGTCTAAAGTCATTATAGCGGCATCGTAGGTCTGGTTCTCTGCTCCGGCAGGGCGCTGATCATTACTAACATCGAGAATTTCTGGCTGAGCCATTGCAACGACCGGAGTTTCCAGGTACCTACCACCGACATTTTCTTCAACAACTCGCTCCGCCTCTACGGAAGACGCCACAGCAACACCTTCTCCTGAGCCCATCGGGGGAGACTCGTCCAGGTTAATCACTGTTGGAGGCGCCACCTCGAACTCTACCCTCCGTCTCATCGATGGCCCTTCTTCCCCAGTTGAAGGTGATTCATTCATAGGAAGAACCTCGTCCTAGGAGGCAGTCCTAGCTGGGGCAACCAAGGCCACAGATTCGATGGAAGCTGTCCTCGACAAAAGATGAGTAGCAGCTACCGCGATAAGACGAGTGGATGCAGCCGGCCGACGAAAGGCCAATTGAGGAGGCTTGGCTCTCCGTACTCTCCCTGATAGCGACAAACGAGGTATAAGAGACGAGACGAAAAACGAATAAAGGAGAACAACAAATAAGGACACCATCTCACCTGTAGGGGGCCTACATCCAAACCTTTCATGAAAAGTCGACCAGGTGTGAACCCCCACTGTGTGGGGAAGAACGGCCTCCACCCATTCACGAATCCCTTCAAGAGGCAGCAGAGGCAACTTCTTGGCTACAGAATAACAAGACAATTTAGTACCCACAACGTAAAAAAAGGGGGAGAAAAAGAGAAATCGAACATTCTGTTAATCAATGACGCAGACTTACGGGTAAAATTCCATCTCTCGGGGAACCCAGTTGGGTCCGCCACAATGTGCTCGATCCGCACGTAGAAAAAGTTCTCGTAAAAGTGACGACTGGTTCTATCATCCATCTTTACCACTATACCCTTTGATCCCCGAGGACGCGTATGAATCATTGTGCCTCGAATCAATTAGGGAGCAAAAAGGCTAAGCACATGGCCTAGAGTAACCTCACGACCGGCAAGCTCCGCATATTTGAGTAGCATAAGAAACAACTTGTATAAATAAGGAGAGAGTTGAGCAGGACACACCTCATAGTAGCGGCAGAAAGCCACCACTAACATAGGAAGCAGAAGCGTGTACCCTACAATGAAGGGGTAGGCATAGAACATACAAAAACTGGGGCGGTCGTATTGAACTCGGTCGTTCCTCCCCGCCGGCTGTATCTCGACGAAGCTAGGGATTGCTCCCTCAATTCTGCGATCTCTCTCTCATATAACGGGAATAATGTTCTCCGGTTCCGTTCCACCGCCGATGCTAAAATCAATTGCGTCCCTCCCAGGGCAGGGTAGGATCTCATCTACCGAAGGAACCTCCTCATCCTCCACCATGCTCGATTCCCTGGTATCCTGAACAGGGTCCTCAGTTGCCGGAGGGGCGACAGGAAGATTGTCACGGGAAGAAGCACTAGCAATTTTTAGCCAAAAGGGAAAAACTCTCCGGAAAAAGTGAAAACTAAAGATCTTAATAAGCAGGAAAGTAAGCAAGAACTCGAGGTATCAGAAAAGGAGATATCAGGGGAATTTCCTTAAAATGAACACTGAAGTGTGAGAAGCGAATAACAAGATCCCCCTATTTATAAGAGACAAATCCCCCAAACTCGAAACCCAAGAGTCGCCATTTGAACCTGATGGGAAGCGAAACGTTTCAGTTCCTCAGAAACGTGGGTCATAATGATGGCACGCACGAAGCAACATTTCATGTCCCTACCGGCGTTTCAATTCTAATACCATCGCGGCGATACGCGAATACAAACCCCTAACATTTCAATAAGTTCGAAATAACCCCTAAGGCCAAGGGCCTTCTCCATCAATAGAAATAGAAAAGTTCGACCTCGATCGAACTCAGACGCCGTTATTTCGATAAGTTTGAAATAACCCCTAAGGCCAAGGGCCTTTACCATCAACAGAAATAGAAAAGTTCGACCTCGCTCGAACTCAGACGCCGTCACTTCGATAAGTTCAAAATAACCTCTAAGGCCAAGGGCCTTCGCCATCAACAGAAACAGAAAAGTTTGACCTCGCTCGAACTCAGGCGACGTTATTTCTATACGTTCGCAATACACGACTAAAAAACATAACAAGGGGTCAGATTCCTCTCGACTATGTCGCATATGTGATCCGCCCGCTGGGTCCGATGAGGCACGACCCCGACGAAAAGAAGGACTAACTGTATTGGTCAAAATCTGACCACTCCGATCAGGGCGGTCACGACCGCATTTCTGCCACTGGGTAAGAAGACAATAGAGTCAATCCAATCCCTCTTTTAAGGCATTCAACACAACAACAAGAGCAAGGCATTTTCCGCAACTAGGAAACCTCACTGCCCTAGGCACGCCAAAGTCGTGCAAAGGGTAAGAGGGTTTTTCAAATATATATATATATATATATATATATATATATATATATATATATATATATATATAAAAGCGCAAGTAAGCTCCACAGAGGTGGGGGCTCCTCCTCCTGGAGCATTCTCACAAAATAAAGAGATGAACAGAACCCCACAGGAAAGAGGGAAAAAAGAGGGTTTTGCGTATGAAGAAGAAGGAGTGAGATCCATCCCCGTACCCCCAAAAGGGCAAAACAATTGTAATTCTTCTTCCCCCTCTACGGAGAGGGAAGGCAGCATTCGATTTTGAATAAGATCTTTTGGTGCTCTATTTATCTAATGTGCAATTGCTGTCATTTAATCTTTCGATCTGGTATTAATTAAATTTGACTACGATTTACCCCTTCATTTTTGATTGATTTGCTTAAAAAGAGTTAAAAAATCTTTTGAGTCAAACAACCTGCACATAGGGGTAAGGTCTGCACCACTTTGTAAGATTATACTGGATATGTTATTGTCATTGTAAAGAACTGAATATTGGTTCAAGTAACAAATAAAAACATTAAATGTAATGCTAATAATACCAACCTCTATACATTTAAAATGGGACAAAGAGACTACCATGCATCCATTATTATCTCCTGAAGAATTATTTTGGAAAAAATTAAGAGGAAAAAATTATGGGGCACTGGAGTTTCAAGATTATTTAAAAACTCACAATCAAGCTTTAGTAATATAATAACGAACTAAGAATGATGGTTAACTGATCTAACAAGAGAGTAGTAAACTCCATTAGGCCTTTTAGCCAACAAAGAAGAGTGAGTTCCCTTCTCCATACAACTTTGCATTTGTCCAACACAGCAATTGTATCACAATTTTGTATAGTACTTGGCCTATGTGCCACAACAACACTTGTTCGCCCAAACATCTCTCGCTCAAGTGCTCCTTGTACTACTTTCTCTGATTTACTGTCCAATGCGCTTGTCGCCTCATCCGACAATAACACCCCTGGATTTTTTAATACTGCACGAGCTATCGCAATTCTCTGTTTTTGCCCTCCTGATAACTGCAGTCCCCTGTCCCCGCACCAAGGGTCATATCCGTCTTTAAATGCTGATATGAAACCATGGGCGTTTGCTGCCTACGCGGCCTCTATTATTTCTGTTACGTCCACTTTTTCTGATGCTCCATAGGCTATGTTTTACCTTATGGTTCCTGCAGATAATATAGGTTCTTGGCTTACAAGTGCTATGTGTTTCCTCAAAGACCTCAGGTGTCACGGCCGTCTATTTTTACTGCGCCACTTAAAGGATCATAGATTTTTTCTATTAGACCAATTATAGTAGACTTTCCAGATACACTTTGTCCTACAAATGTTGTTGACTTTCCTGCTTCGATTTTTATTGTACAACCCCTTGAAGATAATCACATTGCGCCTAGCAGGGTATGCAAAATCCACGTTGCACATCTCAATATGGCCCGTTATTTTCATGGGCTTGTAACCATCTGAATCCTCTAGCTCGATTAAAGAATATCGGTCCAATACCAGCGAACACTGACCCAACAACATCGGCACCTTTGGCGAGGTCATTAGTCAGTGTTCCTACATGAATCCGGAATCAAAATGTGTTTTTTTTTTTACTCAAAATACGCAAATAAGTGTTAAAAAAAAAAGTTACGAAACTATATATAACGCCACAAATAGTGGCGCTATACAGTAACTTTAACTGCACCGTTACTGTATAGCGCCACTATTTGTGGCGTTATACATAGTAAAGCTGACAGACCTTACATAGCGCCATTAATAGTGGCGCTATACCCCTTAATCCCATCTCATATAGCGCTGGCGCTATACCCCTTAATAAAAAACCTCCCGTCTTCTTCGTTTCGTCTCCCTCATTTCTTACTCCCTTTTGGTCCCCCCCCCCCCGATTCTGCCCCAATTTAAAAAAAAAAAAAATTGGATCCCCCCGGCACATAAGAGTTTAAGATTGGTGGTCCCACTGTCGAGTAGAGCTTCGTGTTATTGTGGATTCACTCTTCCGGAGTCAAAATTTCGATCTATTTACATTCCGAAAATTCTAAATCGAGGTATTTCGATTTATTTTAAGTTGAAACTTTTATAACAATGCATATTACTTGATTTATATGTGTTCTATTTCGGTTTGTGTTTATTTTTTCAGAAACTAGCATGTTAAATTTTATCCAGATTTAATTTTAGTGTTGTATAAAAATATGTAAATTAGTCTAAAAAATATGTTTGTTAATATCCTCATGTATATTTATGTGTTTTTATGACGTTTAGTTTAGATTATTTTTTAGCGTAGTAAAATGTAGACCTTTTTAGCGTAGTAAAACGTAGACCCTTTTAGCGTAGTAAAATTTAGAGTCTTGTAGCGTAGTATTGTGTAGTATTTTAGCTTAGAATTCATTTTGTTTAATTATCTTATATTCTAGCACGAAACCCATAATTATAAAATATATATATATATATAAAAAATTTATATATATAATTTTTACAATTAAGTTATTAAAAAATATGAATAAAAATTATTAAAAAAATATAAAATTATTAATGATAGTTTGGTACCACTGGGCCTCAGAAAATCTAGCACGAAACCCATAAGTATATAAATTATATAATTATATATATATAATTTTTACAATTAAGTTATTAAAAAATATGAATAAAAATTATTAAAAAAACATAAAATTATTAATGATAGTTTGGTACCACTAGGCCTCAGAAAATCTAGCACGAAACTCATAAGTATATATATAATTTTTATATATATATATATATATATATATATATATATATAATTTTTACAATTAAGTTATTAAAAAATATGAATAAAAATTATTAAAAAAACATAAAATTATTAATGATAGTTTGGTACCACTAGGCCTCAGAAAATCTAACACGAAAGTCATAAGTATATATATAATTTTTACAATTAAGTTGTTAAAAAATATGAATTTAAATTATAAAAAAACACATAATTATTAATGATAGTTATTAAAAATTATGAATTTGCAGTTGACGACATGGATGCACCTATACATCCCAGCCCTCAGACGTCGGAGCTACTACCCCTACAGCCCCAGCATAGATCCGAGCATATATGGGGGAGAGTTGCTTACGCAGACTTTTCGGGGCAGGAGAGTGGATTTATTGTGGGAGTTTTTGACTCCTCCCCGCGTTCTACATCCCCGTGTGGTCCATCACCTGGAGGAGATGGGATTATATAGGATCATTAGCATTGGCCGGATACAGCTCGACTATGCTTTGATCACGGCGTTGATTGAGCGGTGGCGACCGGAGACGCACACTTTCCATCTGCCCATCGGCGAAGCCACCATCACACTCCAGGACGTCGAGATTTTATATGGCCTGTCCACTGATGGCTTGCCAGTTTTACTGCCTGGGAATATGAGATATTTTAATCGGGCTTCATATATGGATATGCTGCACAGGCTCACGGGCTTCAGGTCCAAGGACCCAGATGTAGCAATTGGGAGCAGTTGTATGCAGTTGGTCCCCATTAGAGACCACTTGGTGCAGATCCACGATACTATCACCGACGACTCAGCGGAGGTGGATGTGGAGCAATATACGAGGTTGTTGTTTCTCCTTCTATTTGGGGGGAGGTCTTGTTCCCGAACACTTCGGGGAACCTAGTGAGCCTCCATTTTCTGCATCATATTGCGGACTTCGATGATACAGTCAGCTACAGCTGGGGTGGTGTTGTCCTATCAGTTTTGTACAGGTAGATGTGTCGGGCATCCATGGGCACACAAAGAGACGTTTCTGGCTTTCTGCCACTTCTACAGGTGACAACGTATTCAAATAATATGTCGTTTAGTTACAATTCTACCTAGTTATAGTTAATCTTTACGTCAACTTTGTATGTTAGGTTTGGGTGTGGGAGCGATTTCTGCAGCTTCAGCCACCTCTACCACAGCTACCGGCTAATGTACATATTCCTGATCTCCCTCTAGCTTGTACGTGGGTATTGCATCGTAGACTTGCACGAGAATATCATGTCCATCATAATCTCCCCTTCTGTAGGGATGTGTTGGATTTTCTGGAGGACGCACAGGTGAATATCTAACTAAACTTACCAATTATTGTTTAACTAGGTGTTGTGCATACTAACGGTTTGTGTTATTATTTGATAGTTCATCTGGACGTCGTACAGCAAAGAGCTGATAGGAACCCTGCCAGCGTATTGCACGCACGACCGCCATATTTGGAGGGCTTCCATCCCGCTCACGTGCCTCGATATTGTCGAGCATCATGCCTCAGAGCGAGTATTTCGTCAGTTTGGATTTCCGCAGCCTATACCGACTCGGCCTGCATGGGATAATTTACATTATGAGAGGGATGATCGGATGAGGGTGGACGACACATTTATTGATTGGCTAACAGCGCAGTTGGGTATTTGGGACAGCCGAGGGGACTTGACCCCAGCTCCGCAACACTTTCCTATTGAAGTTTATATGGCATGGTACCACACTGTTTCCCGACTTTTTATCGGGAACCCAGTTCATCAGGTAGATGGTCGGTACGTCTCATACGCCGGGAGACATGAGGCTCTGGTATATTTTCTGTTATTATCAATTACATTAATAGTAATTTCGAGTCAAATACGTAGTTTATTTTAAAAACTTTTGTGCAGGCGATTGGATTGCATACCGTATATCGTATGGGGCAACAGATGCAGAGTTATATCCACGATCCTGTGATCATGCTGGACTATAGTTGTCGCTTAATGGATGTGGCTGCCCAGACACTGCAGCGAGGCCGATCGGATCAGCGTTTGGCACACCAGCCAGATTATGTTGACCCAGCCACGTACCAGCGAGGTCGTGGTATCCACGAGGTGGTGGCCGACGAGCTGCTGTTGCTCCACGACGACATGCTGGTGCCGGACGACGTGGTCGTGGGCGGAGAGGAGGTCCCCAACAAGGGGGCTTTGAGGCTCCTGCTGATGATGTTGCTGCTGATATGGGAGGTGGCATGCATGAGACCGACATGCCGTCTTACAGCCTTGGCATTTATGACACTCCAGGGACGTCGCAAGTGACCCCATCGGGTCAATTCTTAATCACGGGCTCGGATTTTTAAGGAGTGGAGTTGGGTAGATATTTCCCTGGCCCGTCTACCACTGATGAGTCTCTGATCCGAGATTTTGATAGTGGGCACCGTCTGAGTTATGGCAGCTCATCACATACGCAGGTATGAGTTTGTTAGTATTAATTATATTACTGTTTTTACTATAACTTATTTATTTTCTTTAACTTTATTAATTTACTTTTTTAGTCTTCATGCGATGCTGCGACAGATGACTACATTCAGGATCCAGACACGATTATGGTAAGACAATATAAATTTTTGTGAATTGTTATGTAGTTTTCTATACTAAGTTTGATATTATTATGTAGCCTTCTACTGAACCTGACAGCACCACCGATACATGTCATCCTGTGCCGCATCCGGCCATAAGGAGACGACTTGATGATGATGATCCTGATAGCGTACCCGGGCGGCAGGGGATGCGCCTCAGGCCAACGGCTACTTTGAGACACACCGGATGCGGGACACATTGATTCGGTCTTCCATTTTTATGTTTTTTTGGTGTAAATAATATTTTTGTATACATTAACAACAATATTTAATCGAATATGATAGTTACTTTTTTTAGTTCTCATTTCGTTTTATAATATTTGGTATAGTAACACAACAACTTAAACTTAACTTCCACTTAAATTAAAATACAATTTAGTACAACAAACAAGGAAAACATTACTATAACACAAACACAAACATAACAGGCCAACATAATAAAAATACATGAAATATGAAAATGACACTAAACACATACACGCCAATGCTCCATCCTCAGTTGTCATTTATTCTTCGCTCCAACCACTTAAATCGTTCTTCAATTTGTTCTTTTTCTTCTTCTAACTCTTTCACTCTCGCCTTCACCTCTTCAAGTTCCCGTTTATATTTTTCGTTGCGTTCCTTGTGTGCTTCACAATTCCATTCTGCTCTCCATTTTTTATCTTCCACCTCCTTCAGTTTCTCCCTCATTTCTGTAATAATTCTATCTCCCTCCTTTTGTATTCTATGCTGGTATAACCACATATTATGAAATTCCTGTAATCTATCCCTGTAGCTTTCCTGATAACATGGTTCCTCAGCCCATTCATCAAATTCACAAGTAGGTTCGTCGGGTTGCTTGTACAACGTGTTCATACAACACCAATAGCGGCGTCCAACGTTAGCACCTTCCCACCCACAATCCATCATGCATGGTTTTCCACAGAAGCAAATTGGTGGACGACCAGGTTGAGCCATTTGTGAAATATTTGCTTATAATAAAAAACCTTACTTACTTTTAATGAAATATTTCTTGGGGGAAATTTTTAGCACACGAAATAACTACAATGACCCCATTATTTATAGGCGAAACAACATAAGATAGTGCCATATCTAATGGCGCCATATCATGATGTTGATAAGACGACTTTATGTCAGCCGGTCAGCTTTTTCAGCTTTTTCAGTTCGACAAGACAAGACACACATAGAGCCATATATAATGGCGTCATATTTTGCGTATTAAATATCGTGATGTCGACAAGACAACACACACATAATAAATATACCGATAATTATATTAAATTATTATTTAAATACGTAAAATGGGAAAGTACAAATCATAATTAACAAACAAGAAAATATTATTTCATAAATACTTAAATCGTATACATAACAACTAATTATTACAACATGAACTCATGGGTAGTTAGGTACAATAGAAGAACACCCGCCCTGAGCTTGATTACTGTTGCCACCCAAAGGACATTTTCTACGGTCGTGGCCTGTTTGTGAGCATATACCACATTTGCGCGCATATACGATATCACTAACATCCATTTGGTTCCGTATACGCGTTCTCTTTTGCATCTGTCTTTTACGCAAATAGGACTTGTTACACACCATTTTAAATGGTTCTGGGGGCCAGTAATGCTCAGAACCCACTGGCTGCAACTGACCACTATATGTGTTTAGGTATTTGGAAACACTATATTGTTGATCAATATAGTTGGTCTCCGCATAACCAACACGTTGAAAACACTTGATGGCATGTGAACAAGGCATGTGGTAGATTGACCATTTCCCACATGAGCATAACCTTGTAGATTCATTTACAGTATGTACATTATTACCCCGATTATTATGGATAGTGGTGCGAACTTCAAAAATACCTCGTTCGTTATCATATTGCAAAAAGGAATGTCAATGTGCTCGCCGTCTGTATTTATCTAATCTCTTCATAGGCACTGGCATAAATTCAACACCCCTTTCCATCAATTCCATTGCAGCTGCAGACCGTTGCACAAACCTCTCCGCCATCTGCTTGAACGACATACGCACCATGGCTGTGACGGGCAATCCTCTTGCCGACTTTAATAACCCGTTGAAGGATTCTGACACATTTGTAGTAATAATTCCCCAGCGTCTGCCACCATCTGCATGCAACGTCCACTTTTCAGGGTCATGTCGTATTAACCAACGATATGTTGCCTCGTCTTCTTTCCTGATAAAATCTATATGCCTCCGGAATTTATGTTGTTGGTGGTCTGTTGCTGCCATCCATATCAAATCATGTAGATCCTTTTTGGGATGTGCCTTCTGGAAATTGGCCTTCAAGTGCCTCACACAGTAACGGTGGTATGCATAAGGTTCTTGCCAAGCAGGAAGGTTCTCCACGGAACTTAATATACCCCTGTGCCGATCAGATATTAGACAAATACCTGAATGCTGTTTGACAACGTGCTCTTTCAGGTGGTTCAAAAACATTGTCCACGTCTCTATGCTTTCATTGGCACAAATAACAAAGGCTAGAGGAAATATCTGCCCATTAGCATCCACTGCCACGACTATCAATAGCTTGATATCGTACTTTCCATAGACATGAGTTCCGTCTATGGATATTACGGGCCGGAAATACGGAAAACCATCAATTGCTGGCTTAAACGCCCAGAACACATAATTGAATATATATTCTGGTTTACCCGGAATCATCCGCAAATGACTTATCCCAGTTACCATAGACTATTTCAAACGCTCTTTTGCGCCCAAGGTATGCCTTTTTTTAAGTAATTGTATGGCCATATTCCTGTTGGACTGCTGTAATGCACTCTTTGATTTTATACCTTATGGACGCTTCGATGTGCGGAATAATTACAAGAGATATCAAGTCAATATCCAAGTTGAAGTGATTCCCGTTGAAAGTGTCCATTTTGCATGTGTGGGTGGGAATGTATTTACCCACTTTCCACATACCTATCTTCTTCTTCGACGCACGCAACATCCAATTACATGGCCAAAACCACCTGCGGCAAATAGCCTTGTATACCGTCAGACTTGACTCCGATACCTGCATCTCACGACACTCTTTAACATTGTGCATTTTACAAGCCCTGCTTACGCGTGCTTTATCAGGAAAAAGTATCCCCTTTGCAAGCATTGTTGGTCTAGACTCATCCAATATTGCTGTCCGGATTTCATCAAAATCCCTTGTGAGAGCTTCCACATCCGGCACGGCTGGCAAGTTATCAATATAAGGAATCTCCCTTGAATGAAACGGCACTTCAGACGCGTACACTTTTCGTCTATGGGGGCTCTCTTCAAATCGGGTCCTTCCTCCTCGTCCTCTTCATCACCATCTTCACGAGCAAATGGTGTCTCGTCTCCCGATTCATCAACATTGTTATCGTAATCGTTGTTCTCTTCCTCACTCTGTGCATCTGCCAGATCCTGATGTAATAAGTCGTTTTCGGGCAATTGAATGAGTACGGGTAGTTCAACTTCCTCGTTTTCACTGCACATTTCAACAAAAATATAAGCTACTGAATTAATAAATGCTTTATATATGGCTATATCATTTCACTTACAAGTCATAATGTGATGACATTCCATGATGGACGTTTTCAGTTAGGTGATGACTACCGGATGGGCCACTTGTAAAATTCATATCCGGCCGGTACCCCCTATTAAATAAATGAGCGTTAAAATTAATTCAATACGCCAAAAATATACATAATTAACACAAATGAAAATTGAAGTTTACCACTCTTCTTGTGAATTATGGAAAGCAGGGTATAAATTATTTTCTCGCTGCTCATTCGCCGACGGTGATAAATTTAAATCAAGAAAAATTCTTTCATCTGGAACATGTCCGGCAAAAACTGATCCAGAATAACCACCCGATGACTGGTGGTTATCTCTACTACGCACAACCTCATTTTTTGGAACGTCTTCGACCTTCACGTACATCTCCAACATTGTGATTACAAGAAATTCCCGACATTCGTCCGGAGTCCTCAGGAAATCACTCAAAGTGTCATCATCGTCGATGTTAAACTCTGAGTAAAAAGCAACCCCTTGCGGCATAACGGAATACGGATATCTTCCGGTTACTTTGAGTATCACTGAACGTTTTCTCACACTCATTTTTTTGCATAACAACGATATCAATGTTTCGTACTCCATTGAAAGTGGCAATTTAACATTACACTTAGCAGGTAAACTGTAGCCCACAGAGTTATTCTCCATCACAACCTCACCCCCCAATATAATGATACTCTTATTCTACGTTCTTCAGACATAATGAAAAAATGTTGGAGAATTTAATAACAATAGAAACCAACAAGAGTTAAAATTTTTTTTTTTGAATGAAGTTGTGGCGATTCTACGATGTTTATATAGGAAATGGCTAGCCGGGGAGTTTTTTTTTTGGTATATAGCGCCACAAAAAGTGGCTTTATACGCTTTTAAATTATTGAACACAGAAATTATTGGTGGGGTCAGGTAATAAGGGGTATAGCGCCACTATTAATGGCGCTATGTAAGGTCTGTCAGCTTTACTATGTATAGCGCCACAAATAGTGGCGCTATACAGTAACGGTGCAGTTAACGCTACTGTATAGCGCCACTATTTGTGGCGTTATATATAGTTTGGTAACTTTTTTTAACACTTATTTGCGTATTTTGAGTAAAAAAAAACCACATTTTGGTTCCGATTCTTCCTACATCCGCAGTGGCACGCCCATTGGTAGTTAAAATCATGAAGACCTAAAACGGGGTTTTGGCTCCAATATAGCCTTAGGCCATGAGATTGCCACCACACCTGAAATAAAGAGCCCGTTTGGATTAGCTTGTTGTAAATAGCTGATAAGTTTGAAGTGCTGAAAAATATTTTTACCTGCTGAAACTATTTTTTAAAATAAGCATTTACGTGTTTGAATATGTGTGCTGAAACTGATAATAAACAGTTGATATGTTTGGTATAAAAGTGGTGATAAGTTTCTTTTTGTTAAAATGACAAAAATATCCTTAAAACTTTTAAAAAGATTATAAATTAAAAAGATTCTTTGTAAAGAAAAGGATGAACATCGAATATGGAATGACAAGAAAGTTAGAAAATTTATTTTGGGAAAAATATTTACGAATTAAAAAATATTATTAGGCATAAACTAGTAAAAACCTTGGTCAAACTAAAAGTGCTTTTAAGCAGAACAGCCATAAGTTAGGGGTGACCAACTTATGACTAATTTTAGCTTATAAGCACTAGACGTATAAGCACTTTGGGTATTTACCAAATGCATAGATAAGTCAAAAAATGCTTAAAAATCAATTTGACCAGCTTATAAGCTTAGCCAAACACCCTTAAAGAGCCAAAGTACATATTGCCAAACTGTTTGAAGTCCCAAGTCCGATTCCAACAAACCAGGATTGTCGTAGGACTAAGTGCACAGATAGCCATTCTCAAGGATGTTATTTAGAAATTAGCCACTATTTATTTTTGTCTTGAAATTTCAAACTAGAAATCTTAATTTCAGAACAATTCAGGGCATTTTTGTCATGAAAAACTAAAATTCAGGGCACATTGGTCAATTCCTAAATAGCAGCCCTTTAGAGTGACTAGCTAATGTCATTTTTACGACTTGTCGTATACTTTCTCGTAGTGGACCCTCTTGGGCTGTCTTGAGCATTTGAAGAATTCGGAGCTGGGAGGAGAAGGCCGTTTCTCAGTTAATAAATGTCTGGAATCTTGGGTTACTAATTGGTGGAATACTTGGCAATTCGAAATTTTTTCAAATAACATTCAAGAAAAGAGTCTTCGAAAAATTCATAGAATTAGAGGAACTCCTCTTCTTGGTTACAGTTCATAGATTGGTAGCTGCTTCAGCTATTAACTTGCTGCTTTCTTCTTGGGCTTTTGATGGATTTTTTCGACATGCTTTTTAATAGCACCCTCTTGCAATAGAAGCACAATACGAGGAGAGGTTGGACTGCGATCAAAACCAATGCAATTCTCCATGTGATAAATAGGCCAATTATGCAAACGATGGTCATTGCCGAGATTGTTTGAATGAGTAATGAACCAATTTTAGCTATCCATATTCCAGAATAATGCCAAATGGCCAGTTTTAATACTCCTAGACTTTTGGGAAGATCACGCATTACAAATAACTTGATTGTGCTTAAAATTGGCTAAACAATAAATGAAAGCACCATCCTAGGGTCCCTTAGGGTGGAAGGGGCGAAGAAATTTATTATCTCGCGAGGCAAGTGATTAATGTATGCTCTAATTTGGGACTAGTATACTAATATACTCGATTTGTTTAGACTGACCGAAACAAGAGGGGTTGCTCTGATGGTAAACAACCTCAACTTCCAACCAAGAGGTCGTGAGTTTGCATCTCACCAAGAGCAAGGTGGGAAGTTCTTGGAGGGAAAAATGTCGGAGGTCTATTTGGAAATAGCCAGTCTACCTCAGGGTCTACTAAAGGTTTAATATTAGGGAAAATTATATTGTATAGAGCTTTCAAAATAATAGCCGAAAAAATATATCTTTTTTTGTATATATATATGTAGTTTATCGAATATACAAAAATTATATAATTTTTATATACTTTTTCGACTATCAAATATAAATAATTTACGTTGTGGGTTAAAAGTGATAATAATGTTAATTACAAGTAAACGAGAGAGTAAAGTTAAGAGGTAAAATAACAAAAAGGCCCCATCCCCAGTTCTTTATGTAATAATAATAAATTCTAATTGCTTGCACTAAAATATTTTTAATGATTAAGCAAGCGTGCTATAATTAATAACATACATAGCTTACAACATTTTAATTTGAATATTCCCAAAACGAAGGCAAAACATATTGCAGCAGCATGGGCTCCTTGCTACCCAGATATCTCCGATCCAAAACTACCACTTTTCCGCCGCAGCTCCGCCATCACCTACTTCTCGGAGTCACCGGAGTCATCGAATCTCCGGCTTTACTTAAAAAACCAATAATGCCCTTATCTAATTCCATATTAATGTTTCCACGCCAATTTTGTAAGCTTCCATTTGGAGTAGTATCAAAAGTGGAACTGATGAGAGAAGGATTGCAGCCGGAGCTGATGCCGAAACACGTAGCTCTTATACCGGACGGTAACCGGAGATGGGCTAAGGAGAGAGGTTTGTCGCCGGAAAAAGGTCATGAAGCTGGGAAAAAAGTGCTCGGAGATTTGTGCCGTTATTGTTCGAAATGGGGAGTCAAAGTTCTTTCTGCTTATGCTTTTTCTACTGAGAATTGGTCAAGGCCCAAGGTAAGTACGAGTATTTAATTAATTTTTCTTTTTAATTTTTTAATAATACATTGGCGAAGGGAACTAGGGAAGAGGAAATATGGAGGAAATTACAATGTGAGAATTAATTGGGGAGTGAATCATGTAAAATTTCAGATAGTTAATCAACTCATATTATTGGTGCAAAGTTTTCACTGATAAAGAATTCCAATTTAAGGCTTATTTAATTTGGTTTGATTAGATATGATTGTCCAATTACATTTTCTTATTCCGTGATAATTATTTTTTGTATTTGAAGTATATGAACAAGCTGCAATGACATTGATAAACATGAACTGTTTCAAAAAGTATTTTAAGTAATATTTACACAAAAAATTTCACCATAAGCCCTTATAGGTTAATGGAATTTAAGATAAATTTGTCAACTGCACTCAAAATTTCAGATTTTTTCACCCATTTTCTGCAATTATATATTGGACAGGCAGAGGTAACTTTCTTGATGACGAGCTATTTTGAAGGGCTTATTCACGACTTCATGAGGTATTACTTTTAACTGAAAATCAACTATTAAAATCTTCTTGTATATGAGTTTTTCTTAAATTATTTTACTCATTATTGCAACAACAACATAGCTAGTGTAATGCCACAAGTGTGGTCTGGGGAAGGTAGAGTGTACGCAAACCTTAACCTTACCTTTAAAAAGGCTGAGAGGTTATTTCTCGGAGACCTTGGCTCAGGAAGGGGAGAGGGGAGGGGCAATAACAAGCAAACCGATCTGACAACCAAAACAAAAATGCAAAACTAGCAAAAGGTAATGCAATCAGAAAATTGAAACACAAGACAACAGCAAGTAATAACAGAAGACTAGGGGTACTGGAAAAAAAAAACACGGAAGACACCAAGTGGTGTGTCAAATCTACTGCTACAAACAAGGACAACTCTTGACCACCTAACCCTTTACCTTTATTCTCAACCTCCACACCTTCCTATCTATCGTCATGTTTTCAGTGAGCCGGAACAACGACATATCTTGCCAAATCACCTCTCACCAATATTTCTTCGGCCTACCTCACCTTACTCATTATTGCAATAGTCATGAATTTGCAATTCTTTTACTACTTTCTCATTATATTCACTTGTTTCCCTTTACAATATTTTCAGAGATATTGCACGTTGTACTTATATTAATGTCTGTAGGTATGGAATGAAAATGTCTGTTATTGGTGATAAGTCCAACCTTCCCAATTCTCTGAAAGAAGCGATAAACCACGCTGAGGAAACAACAAAGGACAACACAGGACTTCATTTTGTGGCTGCACTTAACTATGGTGGAAGATATGACGTAACACAAGCTACTAAAAAGATTGCTACCAAAGTTAAAGATGGAGTTATTCAATTAGAGGATATCAATGACAGATTAATCGACCAAGAATTAGAGACTAAGTGTTTGGAATATCCTAATCCTGATTTTCTCATAAGAACTAGTGGAGAGCTGAGAATTAGCAATTACATGTTGTGGCAATTGGCTTATAGTGAATTCTACTTTGTGGATAAGTTGTTTCCTGAATTGGATGAAGCTGATTTTGTAGCAGCTTTACGTTCGTTTCAGCAGAGGCAAAGGCGTTACGGTGGACACAAAATTTAATGAAATTGTAACAATCATTACTTGTTGTCTTCGTGTAACCTATAGGTCTCGGGTTCGAGTTGTAGAAGCAACCACTAATGCTTGCATTAGAGTTGGCTGTCTACATCACATCCCTTGGGGTGCTGCCCTTTCCCGAGCAGCTCGGTATTATGCACCGAGCTGCCCTTTGGTAACAGTCTGTTCTTTGTGAATTCTCTTAATCAGATGTATGGAGAGGGTGTTGTTTTAAACTTTAGGAAAATGAAAAGGAACGTTTTTTTTTTAATTGATATTTGTAATTTCCTATAGAATAAAAAGTTAGTATGTGCTTAGCTTCTTAATGTTGGTTATAGATTTCAAATTTTAAACTTTGATTTTGATATATATTTTAACGTAGTAGGAATTGTTGATATCAAGACTTCAATTTGTACCATTGTTTTATGTGAGAAGACTAGAGGTTTTTAGTAAAAGTTCGGTGTTTCTCTGTTTCTGTAATTTATTTTTCCTTCCAATAGCATAGCACAATAAAAACTGGCTAGATAAGATTGAGTTAAACGAAAAGTCAGATTCTTATTTTTCTATATTAAAAGACCAATACCAATCGTTGAAGTTGAAAGGGCTCTAAAAAACTCATCAGTTACTTTGAAGTTGAAACACTTTCCATCTCTATATATATAACTTCATCCTCAAATATTTTTTGGTTTGAGGGGAAATCTGCAGCCGGTACAACCTCTGCCTCATCCTCAAATTACTTACTGCATTGAGCGCGTTTCATAAAGCAAGAAATTAATATAATGAGCGTAGATATGAATATGATCAAGGTTGGGCCAGTGGGAGGACAAGAGGGAACTGTTCAGTTCTTGTTCGTTGAGAGTGGCAACTTTGTTTTGTCTGACATACATGGTGCTGCACATAACAAAAACTTCACTAAGGTAAGACACAATAAATCTTCAGCGTCCATATTTCGATGTAGTACAATACAATATTATACGATATATTATGAAACGATACATTACAACCATCGAAACAAGCTGTTAGGAACATTGCTAAATATTACTACTACGTAAGTACTAATAAATTTTTTCATGATCGTCCATTTATATAATGAATTAGGTTGTGCTGGATTATCCATCAGAATTTCTTACTTGGGTAAGTGGTTCCTACCATGGAACTGGTTTGAGATCAATAACGTTCAGTAAGCCGTTACACTGAGTTCAAATTTGAAATAGGAAATGATCGTTCTTTTGGTGGAATTTACGGCACCAAAACTGATCAAGCCATTGAGAGTATTGGGGTCTATGTGAAGCCCATCACATCCTCCATGATCACATCCACTGGTTCTCGAGTGAAGGTTAAAAGGGAAGAAGAAGATTAATTCAACGTATGTACTTTCATCAATCGTTAACTTTTTCTAATGGACTCGTTACTACTTTATTATACGCTTATTTTGTTTTATTATGATTATTTTATATATGATTGTCTTTTTATCATCTGGTGTTTTGGTTAATGTTAGTGGATAGTTGCACAATTGTCTTAAAGGTGAATTCATCTTTGCGGATAATTTTGTTTCCTCAATTGGATGAAGCTGATTTTGTACCAGCTTTACGTTCTTTTCAACAAAAGCCAATAGGCGTTATAATGGACACAAGATTTATATATATATTGTGTGTAGGTGGTTTTCAGCTCCTCTTTATTCTAAATATCTTTGTTTTTTAATTCTACAAAATCAACGCAAGTAACACTGGTAAAAGAATCCTAAAGCTAATTAAAGTGATGTATTAATTATGTTGAATCCTAAACCTAAGCAAAAACTGAATCCTAAACCAAAGCAAAGACACAGCGTATAAGTAACATTAACCTAAACAGAGAGCCGTATTTAACATAAGCGGCAGTTTTTGGTCTTTTCAAAAAGAAATTATTAGTACTTCATCTTCAGATTATTAACTAGAGTACTACGTCGTTTCACAAATATGAATACGATCAAGGTTGGGCCAGTGGGAGGAAAGAATGGAACTGTTTGGGATGAAAAGGGAAGAGGTGAAATAGCCAAGATTTTTCTTTCCACAGGAACAGATTTTGTTTTGTCACTTCAATTCCTCTACGTTGAGAATGGTCAATTTGTTTTGTCTGACAGATATGGTGCTGATCATAACTATATCTTTGCTACGGTACGTGTCCTTTGATTTGAGATTTAAAGCAATTTTTGAACTATCTTTTATCACTTCAATGAAACTTATATTATATCAAAGGGATATGTATATACAGTGGCGGAGGCAGGATTACTGCCAAGGGCAGTGGCGGAGCCACATTGAACCAAGGGGTATCGCCGGAAAATTACACTATATTGCTAGATAATTTTTTTTATGTATATTTACTATACGGTGAATTTCCTTGATTTTTCAATGTATCTAATAATTTATATTTTGACATCTTTTGATGAAAATTCTGTCTCCGTCACTGGCCAAGGAGGTTCAAAAAAGAAAAAGGTTAGAAAGGTTGTAGCTCGTGGAAATAGAACCAATAACCTTACAAAAGTTTTGAAAGCCCTTGACCACTAAGCTATGGTTTTGGATTGTGTCAAAGGGATTCAAAACATATTATATAAAGGTAAAAAACATATTTTGCCTTTTATATATAGTGTAATTTTTCGCCGGCGAAGGGGATTGAGTGAACACCCTTCTGTCCCCTAAATCCGCCTTTGTCCTATTTACACAATACAATTTACCAATAAAGTGAACTCAATTAAATCTTTATGATCGTTCCATATTATATTGAAGGTTGTGTTGGATTATCCATCAGAATTTATTACTTGGATAAGTGGTACCTACTATACCAATGGTTTGAGTTCAATAACATTTGGCACCAACAAAAGTTTTTATGGACCATATGGCAGAAACACGGTCAATCCCTTAGCCCCATGCTACGTGTTCACTTTTCAAATAGGAGATGATCGTTCGTTTGATGGATTTCACGGCACCAAAACTGATGCTTTCATTGAGAGTATTGGGGTTTATATGAAGACCATCACATCATCAATGATCACAGCCACGGATTCTGAACTCATGACAAGGTCAAAAAAGAAGAAGAAGATCAATTAATTCAACATATTGTATTCAATCTTGTTGACTTTGAAATCAATACGTTATTATTTCACTTTATGACTAGCTTCTTTTATGCTTGATATATATATTTAATTTGATGTTCATAATCTTTTCGTATTAGATCATTTAATTTGGTTCTTTTATTACGTGAGAATTATGAACTGTTCGAGTTTATGCACGATGTATTGAAATTCAAAACCTAGGTATGTTGTTCTAGACTTGTGCACTTGAGTGGACAAATCGAGCCGAGGGAGGGCTACGTACAAGGAACCAAAAGACCATCCAGCTTTGTAACTTGTCCGAGTCTCTTCCTAATTTAAGGTATGGCACTAACATAAGAGGAGTCACGCCAGCGTGCACATCACAGAAGATGAGAAGAGAAGATTTCGTAGCAGTTTATATACAGTTCAGATAATATCAAAGCGGTAAAAAATAACATTTAGCACATTAGGCCCAAACATGTAATTAAAACCAGATAATAAATAAAAGCCAAATATAACAATTATTCTAAGCTCGAATTCTTTAACCCTGAACCAGAAGTTCTAGGTTCTTGTCCCCAGCAGAATCGCCAGAGCTGTCACACCTCCTTTTCACACCCCGTAAAGGGTATAAGGGAGTTTTTTCCAATTTAAGTGACAATCGAAACAGGATTATTTTTTAAAGTTCAGAGTCACCACTTGGGATAATTTAGGGTGTCCCAAGTCACCGGTTTTGAATCCCGAATCGAGGAAAGATTGACTCTGTTTTACAATCCGCGAAACACAGAAATCCGGGTAAGGAATTCTGTTAACCCGGGAGAAGGTGTTAGGCATTCCCGGGTTTCGTGGTTTTAGCAAGGTCGCTCAACTGTTATTATTGGCCTATTTATTTGATTTAAAAACATCTTTGAAACCTATGTGCATTTTCTTCCTTTTAAACCGCTTTTAATAATCATATTATTATACAACTAATTATTTTATTACACATTGTGAATCATGTCACGGAAACCGTACCCACGATCCACAACGTGCTTATTTTATTAAAAAGATTAAATTGTGGCCGGGTCACATAAATGTTCCGGATTTTTAGAAATTAGGCGTCACGACTACGTGATGGGAACCTTACCTGTAGCCATGACAGTTATTTAATTAACGTGCCTAAAGCAACTACGAAAGTTCAAGGCACATTTTTTACACTAGTCAAGGCAATTAATACGAGGGCCATAGATTGTGGATTTTATTTGTGCATGGCGCACCTCAATTTATTTTAGGAAAATAATTTGTATTTAGCTAAGGCAAACCTTAAATACTCCTACTTATACCTAATTTTAAAAGAAACTAAGCATCACAACCACGTCACGGGAACCGTACCCGTAGTTGTAATAACTTAAGTGCGCGCCTAAAGCAAACTACGAGATTTATTTTAGTAACTAATAGCACATAACCGTGCAATCAACTAATCAAAAACAGACTCCCCCACTTGTCTCGAAGCCAAAGATCAAAACACACTTAATAACTCATAACGAATATACTCTATTGCCGCCATAATACCATAGTGAGATTAAACTCAAATCATTTGTAAGCTTGTGAAAATACAGATCATCTAGTACTTTAAATCTCCTGCAAGTCTCGCATTCACTCTCGTAATAGTTACACTCACTCTCTTAAGCGACCCAATTTAAATTACAACACATAACTTGCACTTGGAAATGAGATCTTCCAACAGACAACATAAGATCACACCAACTTCCGAATACTCCGTAGGAGATAACCCACCCGCTTCGCCTCGAACTAACCTTTCCGAATGCCTTCTACCGTCATGAACTTGACACAGTCACTTAGTCTTCCTGAGTTTGAACTCATACCGCAACATGGAATTTACTTCACTCCTACTAGGAAACATGAAAAAATTCTTCACACGCCCATAACTCGGGGATATACCTCGAATCAAGATGGAATTCAAGTACCTAATAGTTCTTCTACCTCTGGCAGACCTTTCTCGTCGCTTCCAAATC
Organism: Nicotiana sylvestris; assembly: GCF_000393655.2. Classification (NCBI taxonomy): domain Eukaryota; kingdom Viridiplantae; phylum Streptophyta; class Magnoliopsida; order Solanales; family Solanaceae; genus Nicotiana; species Nicotiana sylvestris. The sequence goes on along the minus strand of NC_091066.1, from coordinate 2,466,008 downwards.
ATATGGATACACCTCGCAGTACTAACATACTCATCACATAGCCATCCAGCCGTCACTCCCACTAATATGGGCAATACCGAACATATAAGTTCAAATACACTTGCTCACACAATCAGAACCTCAGTGCTCAAGCCATAGGCAAAGATCCGACCTCAAGTCCTCCAGACTGGCCCAACATCAACTCACAAAGATCACATCTCGCCCCTCGATCAGGGAATCACAAGCCATCGATGCACATCCAATACTGAGCGCTCATGCGCGCACACAAACGCGTGGAAGGAATTCAAAGAGTTACATTCAATCTGAATCAAAGAACGCACGATAAGAATTCAAGAATGTGAAGTTTTTCCTAAAGGTTCTGCAGCCTCTCGAGGATAAATACAGATGTCTCCGTACCGATCCGCGAGACTCTACTAAACCTGCTCATGACTCGTGAGACCTATGTAACTTAGGCTCTGATACCAACTTGTCACGACCCCAAACCGGCCCGGTCGTGATGGCGCCTCTCGTGAAGACAAAGCCAGTCGACACAACACCCATATTAACCCTTTAATCATTAAGAGTCATTTTTAAGCCTTTAAATAAATAATATTTCATAACATAAGTCTGAATGAACAGTGCGGAAATAACATACAAGTCCGACATCAAGGTGTCACTAGCCATGAGCATCTATCAAGGTCTGAATACTACAAAAACAATTAAAATGTACTAAGTACAAGAATGAAAATGAGAGGAAGGAAGCAGTGCTGCGAACGTCGTGCTGCCACCTTGCTAACTCTGATGACTCCGCGTCTGAGCAACCAACATCCCCCATCGGGTTCCGAAATACCTGAATCTGCACACGAGGTGCAGGGAGTAATGTGAGTACTCCAACCCAGTAAGTAATAAGGGTAAACAAAGACTGAGCAGTAGGAAACAATGAATCCACGTTTATGTTAAACTCAATAAGTACAACATGCTTTCAAATCAGAGTACGAGTCAATCATCTCGTTTAAAATCCAACTTTTGGTAAAAATCATTTAAAATACATTCCAACGGTTTTAGTAGGGGTTTAATACCATTTTCAATAAAGGAGATGAAAACCATAATCTGCCCCTCGGGCAAAACAGGAGTCATAAATACCCCATAACAAGAAAATCTCAGTAGAAATAACAAAAGCCAAATCAGTGATTAAGTTCTAAACATCTCATAAACCCCAGCTTAAATGAAAGTTGTTTAAAATATTTATTCAACGTTTTTTACAGAGGCTCAATATAAAGATGAGTGAAAGCAGTCAATAAATCAACATATTCGATAGAAACTCACTTAAAGAGGAGTAAAAATCAATAAGTTCATAAACAGGCCTCTCAGGCAAAGCATCACTCAGGTGCATGTATATATCTATCGCCACTCGGGCTAGCCTCTCAGTCAATCATGACTCAAATCTTACCAATCAGTACTTACACTCAGCACTAACGCTCAATAGGTACCATATAGTAACTGCTGCGGTGCGCAGCGCGATCCATATATCGCTGTGGCGTGCAGCCCGATCCATATATCTCGTCGACGGCGCTCACTGGGGGTGTGCAGACTCTGGGAGGCTCCTATAGCCCAAGCGCTTTATCGCTGCGGCGTGCAGCCCGACCCAACATATCGTTGCGGCGTGCAGCCCGATCCATATATCGCTGTGGCGTGCAGCCCGATCCATATATCTCGTCGACGGCGCTCACTGGGGGTGTGCAGACTCTGGGAGGCTCCTATAGCCCAAGCGCTTTATCGCTGCGGCGTGCAGCCCGACCCAACATATCGTTGCGGCGTGCAGCCCGATCCATATACATATATACATATATATTGCTGCGGCGTGCAGCCCGATCCATAAACATATAATCCACACAACCAGGCCCTCAGCCTCTCTCAGTCATTAACCTCACAATCAGACTCTCGGTCAATCTCTGTCATCAACCTCATGATCACTCGGACCATCAGTAAAGCAGGGAACCTAGCCCAAACAGTCTTCACATTTTTAAGATATAAAGTGATAAATCATATTTAAACAATAAACAGGTAAAACATGACTGAGAATATGCTTTCAAAACAAATAAAGTGAGAAAAAATAGTGAAAGTGCTCCTAAGAGTCTTAGCAGGTCGGCACAAGGCCCCAAACATGGCATTCAACCCAAAATATAATATAAATCTCTAGAACATGGAATTTCATAAGATTTCAAATCAAATACGCCACTTAACAGTCATACGGGACAGACCAAGTCACAATCCCCAACAGTGCAAAACTCCACGCTCGTCATCTAGTGTGTTCGTCACCTCAAAGTAACACAACGATGTGTAATCCGGGGTTTCAAATCCTCATGACAGTATTTACAATCATTACTTACCTCGATCCGGTCGAAACTCTAGCCCGCAATGTCTTTGCCCCTCAAATCGTCCACCACGCGTGTCGAATTTGTCCAAAATTAGAATGAGAACATCAAAATAGGCTAAGGGAACAAAGCCCAAGCGAAAACGATCAATAAAGGGCACAAATCCTGAAATTGGCAAAACCCAAACCCTGGGCCCACTTCTCGAAACTCAGAAACTTTCACATGAATAGATTTCGCATCTCCCCGTGAGTCCATGCATATCAAGAATACCAAAATCGGAGTTCAAGTGACCCCTCAAATCCTCAATTTAAGGCCTCTTAAACTCAAGCCCTAATCCTCCATTTTTAGCCCTTTAATTTCTTTAATTTCAGTCTTAATCCATGAAATATTACCATAGAAATGTGTTTTTAGGTCCAAAAATCCTTACCTTAACGAAGTCTCTTAATTTCTCTCTTCAGAATCGCCCAAAAAGCTCCAAGGTCGAAGTCAACAATGGTGGAATAACTCAAACTCGCGAAATGAAATAATATATATGGTATGCCCAGGCCTTTCTGCATATGCAGTCAAAGATCCGCTTCTACAGTACCGCATTTGCAGTCTAAACCTCCGCTTTTGCGAAATTCACTTACTCAGCCCATACCCCTTCTGCGACAACACTTCCGTATATGCGACATCGCAGATGCGATCACCATACCGCTTCTGCTATCACCATGCATCTGACCCTTTTCGTTTCTTTGATAAACAACCTGCATCTGCGGTACCCAATCCGCAGATGCGAAAATACCAGAAGCAGCAATATCAACTGCTGCAACAAAATTCCAACCTCTCCGATAACCATCCGAAATCACTCCGAGGCCCCCAGGACCTCAACCAAAAGCACAAATATATCCTAATACCTTATTCGAATTTGTTCCAGTCATCAAAACACTTCAAACAACATCAAATCAACCAAAACACCTCGGATTCAAGCCTAAGTTTCTAAAAAATTCCGAAATACGTTTTTGATCAAAAACCCAACCAAACCACGTCCGAATAACCTGAAAATTTGCACACACAGCCCAGATGACAAAATGGAACTATTGCAACTTCCAAAATTTCATTCTGATCTCTATATCAAAATCTCATCTATCAACCGGGAAAATGCCGAAATCTCAATTTCGCCAATTCAAGCCTAAACCTTCCACGGACTTCAAAAATACATTCTGATCATGCTCCTAAGTCCCAAATCACCTAACGGAGCTAACTAAATTCTAATCCAAGATCATATATAAGAAAGTCAATTATTGGTCAAACCTTTCAAATTTCGAGCTTCAAACTGGGAACTGTTCTTCCAAGTTCATTCCGATTACCCTGAAAACCAAAACCAATGATTTATATAAGTCATAATACATCACACGGGGCAATTAATGCCCGATAACTGGCGATCAAAGTGCAAAAGCTTAAAGCCATCGGTCAAGTCGTTACAATTGGCAAGATACATCAGTTCCCCAATTGCACTAAGATGTGGAGTTTCATCACCAACGAGCTCTTCATTATTTTCTTAAGGAAGAAATGTATCTTTGTTTATGTCAAGCGATCTTACAACCATTGGGGTACTTAATGGATGTGCATTACCTTATAAAATTCCTTTAAAACCTTTTCAGTGTATGTTGATTGATGGACAAAAATTCCATTTATTACATGCTCAATTTTAGGCCAAGATAAAATTTTGTCCTGCCAAGATCTTTCACTTCAAATTCTTTCTTCAAACACTCTACATTCTTTGGAAGCTCTTTAAAAGTGCCAATGATATTCATGTTATCAACATACACAACTATGATGACAAATTCAGATCCAGACCTCTTAATAAAGACACAGGGCAAATGGGGTCTTTTTTGTATCATTCCTTTAGCAAATACTTGCTAAAACGATTGTATCACATCCTCCTTGATTGCTTCAATCCGTATAAGGATTTCTGAAGCTTTATTGAACAAGATTCCCTTGAACTTTTATGTGCTTCAGGAACTTTAAACCCTTAGGGATTTTCATAAAAATTTCATTGTTCAGCGAGCCATATAAGTAGGCTGTGACAACATCCATCAACCGCATATCAAGCTTGTCATGGACTGCCAGATTTATTAGATACCTGAAGGTAATTGCATCTACCACAGAAGAATATGTCTCCATATAATCAATGCAGGCCTTTGCAAAAACCTTGTGCCACAAGTCGTGCTTTATATCTCAAGACTTCACCTTTTTCATTTCGTTTTCGCACAAAAACCTATTTGTACCCTACTGGCTTGACACCTTTAGGCGTTCGGACTATTTGTTCGAAAACTTCACGTTTTTCGAGTGAAGCAAATTTCGGTTGAATTGCATTTTTCAATTTTGGCCAATCATTTCTCTGTCTACACTCATCGACAGATTTTGGCTCAAGATCCTCATCCTGTTGCATTATTTCAACTGCAATATTATATGGAAAACTATTGTTGGCAACAATGTTATTTCGGTTCCACCTTTTTTTCGTAAAGACATAACTTATTGAGATCTCTTTATTTTCATTATTTCCAGGTACTAGAACCTCTTGTGAGGTCTTATCAATTACTATGTCTTTATGCTCCTTTTGAGCAATTGCCTCCATGTTATGATCAACTTGATCATTTGCTCCTTTCCTTTTTCGAGGATTTTTATCCTTGGAACCGTCTGGTCTACCACGTTTAAGGTGTCGCCTAGACTCATTTGAATTATCATACTGTCCAGCTGGGACATTAACTCGAATTGGAGCATTTACAACTAGAATATGCGATTTAGTAACCCGTATAAGGTTAGTAAATACATCTATCAATTGATTTGCAACATTTTCATATAAATGATCTTTTGAACTTCTTGTTCACATTGATTTGTACGAGGATCCAAATGAGATAGAGATAATACACTTCAATCTATCTCTTTTTCCAGCTGTTTATTTTCTCCCCCTAATGTTGGAAAAATTGATTCATCAAAATGACAATCAACAAATCTGGTTGTAAACAAATATCCTGTCATAGGCTCTAGATATTTAATAATAGAAGGAGATTCATAACCAACATATACTCCCAACCTTCTATGGGGACTCATCTTTGTGCGTTGTGGTGGAACAATTGGAACATATACTGCACATCCAAAAATTCTTAGATGGGAAATATTTGGCTCCTGACCAAAAGCCAACTATAAGGGGGAGACTTCATGATAACTGGTTGGCCTTATGCGCACAAGTGCTGCTGCATGCAAAATAGATTTCCCACACTAAAAGGGGAAGTTTTGACTTTATTAACTATGGTCTAGCTATTAATTGGAGGCATTTAATCAATGATTCTGCTAGACCATTTTGAGTATGAACATGAGCAACCAGATGCTCAATTTTTATTCTAGTGGCCATACAATAATCAGTAAAGGCCTGAGATGTAAATTCACCGGCATTATCAAGATGAATTATCTTAATTGCATAATCTGAAAATTGTGCTCTTAACCTTATTATTCAGCGTAACAATATTACGAGTTGACAATTAGCTCACATGTGACCACCTTGTAGATGCGTCTATCATGACTATAAAATACTTGAATGGTCCACACGGATGGTGTATAGGCCCATATATATTACCCTGTATACGTTCCAGAAATGCAGGGGATTCAATCTCAACTTTAGCTGCTGATGCTTTAATAACCAATTTTCCTTCAAGCAACACAAGAGAATTTCTTAAATATAAGAATCTTTTTGTTCTTCAATGTGTGCTCATTTAAATTATCTATTATTCTGTGCATCATGTTAGAACTGGGATGGCCTAACCGGTCATGCCAAATGATAAAATCATTAGAAGTAGTAAACCTTTTGTTTACTATGACATATGATTCAACCACACCAATGTTTGTGTGTTACAATCCAGAAGAAAACGCGGGTAATTTTTCGTGCACACATTTTTTTCCCGCTTTTATTGTAGTAATATAAAGGTATTCAACATTTCCTTCGTTAGAGGTCTCAAAATGATAGCCATTTTGGCGAATAGCTTTGAAACTCAACAAGTTTCTTTGAGACTTACTACAATACAATACATTATTAATAGTTAATATCGCTCCTCCAGGTAATAATAAGGCCGCTCTTCTAGATCCCTCAATTAACTTTGTACTACCAGATATTGTATTAACATAGTACTTTTTCATAACCAAATAAGAGGAAAAAAAAATTCTCTTAATATTGTGTGAGTTGTAGCACTTTCCAAAAGGCATAAATCTTCATTACTTATCTTGGATCTAACTGAAGACTAGGGAATTTTATTTTCTTCATAAAAAATAAAAGTACACCATGAGAAATACGAAAAAACTAACAATAACATAAGACAACTTAAGTACTACTTGAAAATAAAAATAACTTTAGAACCAAACAAAAAATACTGAAAATAAAAATAACAACATAATTGCGACATTCCCAGTAAAATGATCAAACTTTAGTTTTGATCTCCAAAGAAGTCTTCAACTTACAAATGAGTAAGATCATTGAGACCTTCAAAATCATCATCATTCAAAGCAAGATTTGCCTCAACATTGTCATCATTTTTGTTTGAAGGCCCTGACTCAAAATCATTTTTAAAGGTCAAGTGAGACTCCCCAGTGGCATTAGCAGAAGATTCTCCAACATTATTTGATTTTATTTTGATGGAGTTTTGATAAAGCCTGACAAAATGCTCAGGTGCACGACATTCAATTTTCCAATGACCTTTCATGCCACAGCAGTGGCAGTTATCGCTTTTGCCTCTTGAAGGATTATTTTGAGAACCCATATTGTTCTCTCGTTTGCCATGACCATCACGATGACGGCTATTATATCGTCTCTTAAATATTGCCATGCCCACATATATTCATATGGCCATGATAATTATTTTGTATTTTTTCAAACTTATCACGTCTAGCTGCCATATTCACTTCAGGAAGGGAGCTGACCCTGTGGGACGGGCTTCATGGATTTTCAGCAAAAGGGTATTATGTTTCTCAGCCACTAGAAGGCATGATATCAATTCAAAATACTTTTTAAATCCCCTTTCACGGTATTGCTGTTGTAATACCATATTTGAGGCATGAAAAGTAGTAAGAGTCTTTTCCAACAAATCCTCATCATTCATAACATCCCCACATAATTTAAATTTGAAATTTATTCAAAATTCAACAGAGTTATACTTACTTATGGTCTTAAAATCTTGCAACCATAAGTGTATCCATTCATATCGATCCCTTGGCAATACCGTAGCCTTAAGGTGATCATACCTTTCCTGATGTGACGACCCGACCAGTTGTCTCATGAGTTCCCGCTCCAATTTTCCCCATTTCAGCTTTTTTATGCTTTGTTATCCGTGTTTTATATGATCGGGTTGATTAGTTTGAGTTCGAAGAGGATTTGGTAAGAAATGAGACACTTAGTCTCTTTTAAGAAGACTTAAGTTGGAAAAGTCAACCAAACATTGACTTATATGTTAGAGGACTCGGATATGAGTTCCGATGGTTTGGTTAGCTTCGGGAGGTAATTTGTGACTTAGGAGCGTGATCGGAATGGGTTTTGGAGTTGTATAGAAGATTTAGGCTTGAATTGGCAAAGTTGATATTTTGGCGATTTCCGGTTGATAGGCGAGATTTTGATATAGGGGTCGAAATAGAATTTCGAGAGTTGCAATAGGTTTTTTGTGTTATTTGGGATGTGTGTGCAAAATTTCAGATCATTCGGGTGTGGTTTGGTTGGGTTTTTTGATCAAAAGCGTATTTTAGAAGATTTTTGAAACTTAGGCTTGAATCCGATGTGTTTTGAGTAATTTGATGTTGTTTGAGGCGTTTTGATGATTGGAACAAGTTTGAATAAGGTTTTAGGATGTGTTGGTGCTTTTGGTTGAGGTCCCGGAGGCCTCAGGTTAGTTTCGGGTGGTCAATCGGACCAATTTAGAGTTTGGGAAACTGCAGAAAATCAGTTCCAGCAGTTGCAAACATTGGTCTTTGCGTTCGCGAAGAGTCTACTGAGGGAGGTGAAGGTTTGGCCTTCGCGTTCATGAGGCAGGTGCCTTGTTCGCGACGGGTGGTGAAGCTGTGCATCGCGTTCGCGAGATCGCGTAGATTAAATTGGGGTCCAAGGTAATTTCTTCATCATGTTCACGTAAGGGCATCCGCGTTCGCGAAGGTATAGGAGGCAGAAGTATCGCGTTCACGACTGGAGTGACGCATTCACGTAGAGCAAAAGTTGGTCAACGAAATTTTTGTGGCGTTGACCGCGTTCGCGAAGAAGGGAGGTCAGGCCTGGGCAGAATGTTTTTAAGTCTTCTTATCCGCGATTTTAAGTATATTTTCACCCATAGTTGCTCATTTTTTGAGGTTCTTGAAGGAAATTAATGAGGGATTCAAGGAGAAACAATTGGAGGTAAGAATTTCGGATCTAAAACTTGTTTATATTGTGAAATCCACCTAGAAAATCATTGAATTATTGCTAAAAATGGAAGAAATAGGGCTTGGAATTTTAAAATTCTAAATGGGGATTTGGAGGACCATTTGGGGTCGGATTTGAGAACTTTTGATATGTATAAACTCGTGGGGAGGTAAGGAACCCGTTGATGTAAAAATTTCAGAGTTTCTAGAAGTGGGCCCGGGCTCGGGTTTTGCTAGTTTCGGGATTTTTGGTGTTTTTCGATTGTTTTCGCTTGGGCTTTGTTTCCTTAGCATATTGTGACGTATTCGTTCTGATTTTGGATAGATTCGATGTACGTGAAACCCCGGATTGCACATCGTAGTGCTATATTGATGTGAGACACATGTTTAATGACGAGCGTGTGGTCGTATACTATCGGCGATTGTGACTTTGTCCATCCTGATTGATGATTTTACCGCATATTTGACTAAAACTTATTTGATATCATCATTATTTGGGCTCACTGCCATATTTGGGCTTCGATCCAACTATTTGAACCCTTCAGAGATTTTTATTACCATTTCCTCACTATTTTGATTTATTATTTGAACTCAGTCCCGTTATTTTCCATTGTTTTACCACTCAGCCATTTTTACTCAGTTTTTAGACTTAAACGATATTCTAAATGAGGTTTTGGGCTGAGAAAGACTATTTTACTAATGCCCGGGAGCTTGTGATGTTTTTCGGACTAAGTAAGGCCGAGGGCCTAGTTGTGAGGATACACTGGTACTGATATAAGGCAGAAGGCCTAGATTTGATGCCACGAGATGACTTGATATTGCGTTTGGGCCGTAAGGGGCCCTTCTCGGAGTCTGTACACCCCCAGTAAGCATGGGTACCCATTGTGATGTGATATTGAGCCCGAGGGGCTGGCACTATTTTGAGATTTAAGCCCGAGGGGCTGGTATTATTCTGAGATGTTGCCCGAGGGGCGGATTTGTTGATACTGTGCCCAAGGGGCAAATTTCTATTTGTTTACTTACCTGTCAATTTCTGGTTTTACTTATTGAAAAAATGGATTTTCATTTGACTTTCACTATTTTATTGTTTTAAGTGATTTTTACTGCTTCAGTATAGAATGCCTTGTGTTGTACGTAATTTCTTACCTTCAGTCATTATTTATATTTATTACTCACTGGGTCGGAGTACTCACATTACTCCCTGCACCATGTGTGTAGATTCAGGCATTGCTGGTTCCTCTCCTGATTGTTGATTCCTCCAGTTCCAGGCGGCTTTCAGGGATTACGAAGTAGCTGTTGACGTCCGCAACCCCGTGTCTCTATTATCTTGTCATTTCTATTCCTTTGAACATTTGTACTAGTTATTGGATCTAGCAGACTTGTATTATGACTCGTAGATGCTCATGACTTGTGACACCCCGGTTAGGGCTGTGTCGGGTTGGATTTCCACATTGTTATCTATATTTCCGCTATTCAGTACTATTAAATCATGTTTAGACTATTTTTATGCGATTTTAACTATTTAAAAAGAGAATTTGGTTCAATTGGTTGGCCTTGTCTTCACGAGAGGCGCCATCACGAACGGGTTCGGGGTTAGGGTCGTGACACCTTCAGGCAAGTCCACAATTCAAGTGGATATTTTACTGTTAAATATTCAACCTTCAAACCTTCATCCAAATGATGACGAAGAAAAATCATGGCATTCGCTTTGTCATAGCTTGATGTCTCTGTTGATACCCAATTTTTCCCTGTATATTTTTAATATGCCAAATACTCTCAAACTAGCATGTATGTCCATATATTAGTATTCCCCAAGGTTTTATTATTTTTCTCTTAATTTTTAAAGATTTTTAAATCAATTTATTGCCCAATTTTATCAAGAAAAACCCAATAATTATCCTCAAAATTATAATTTTGGGTGATTCATTTATTGGATTTTCATATTTATATTAAATTATAGCTAGTATAATTTTTGCATATTTTTACAAATTCATTTAGTATTTTTAAAGCTAAATTGCATATAATTGCAATATTGGCCTCTTTCAAGATCTAATTGTAATTATAGTTATAAAATTAAGTCCAGTATTTTTAATTGATAATTATATATTATAAATCATTTTAGTACATTCAATTTATTTCCAAGATTTAATTTACTATTTTTCAAAAAAAATAAAAAGGGAAAAATGGCTATTTAAAATCTAGCCAGATTTCATTTCGATTGTAGCCTAAATTCTACCCCAATTGAACCCCGGCCCAATTCCTAAAATTACCCGACCCACATCCCGTTTGAATGACCCGCCCGACTCCCCTTTTAATCCAGTCGTTGATCGAAATGATCAACAACAACAACAATGACCGAGTATAATCCCACAAGTGGGGTTTGGGGAGGGTAATATGTACGCAGACCTTACCCCTACCCCGAAGGGTAGAGAGGTTGTTTCCTTTCGACCTTACCTTTTTTAATTCACCTACACCCCGCAATCCTAATCATTTCCACCTACCACCCGCCTCTGAAACCCCCATTCTCTCAAACTCTCTCGAAGCTTCTCAAACCCTAGTTGCCTTCCACCGCTTCCGCCCTGAAAGCCACTGGAATCCATGGTTTCCAAGGCTATGGAAGCCCTATACCCACCTCATCTTGCTCCTGCATGCCTGGTTTTTGAAGGTTCAAGGCCTGACCACGATAAAGTTTGGCCCAGGCTTCGTTCGATTCAAGTTCCATGACCATCTCCGACTTTATTCCGGCGTACCATGGTTGTCCGAGCTTGATTTTGACCTTTCCGACTTAGATCGGTGACTCTTCAAAGCCTTTCTCACTACTGGGGTTCCTCTGAAACCCTAACCCTTCGAGGTTTTTCCGATTTCCTTAGATCTGTTCCAAATCCATGTTTTTTCCTTAAGGTCTTAAACGATTTTCCTGACTTTTTTTTTTAAAAAAACTACTTTCAAAATCTTTCTTTTCCGATCTAGGGTTTTTCTGAAAATATTTCTCTGACTTCCTTTTTCCTTTTTGTGTGTATTTGCCTCTACTGTGTTCTTGTATTTTCTTATACCATGTTCTTGTATGCTTCGTCTGCTGTATTTTCCTATACTGTGTTCTCGTATGCTTTTTCTACTGTATTTCTTCTCTACTGTGTTCTGGTGTGTTTCTCCTACTGTATTTTTTATTACTATGTTCTTAAGTTCCACCTACTTTTTAGCATGCTTCTTCTACTGTTCTTATCAGTTTTTTCCATTATATTTCGTATTAGCTTCTTCTACTCTATTTTCTTTAAATTCTTCTACTATGTTCTGCGTACTACTTGCTATCATTGTTTTCTCATGAGTTTCTGTTGCTGAAAGAAACATGCAATAGGTTTTAGTTCTTCTCTGAGACCTCTAAGCTTGTATAGATCACCTGCCTTCTCATCTTTGTACTTGATTAATGGTGAAAACCCTAGAATTTGGGGGTTCTTCCAAGTTTGGTTATGTGATTTGCTTGAACTCGGGTTTTATTTCAAAACCCCTAACTCTTTCAGACCAACTTCGAGTCGCTTAACTGAGTTTGGACATCCTTGTTTTCATATGATTCTGACCTTTTGCTAAACTCTTCTACACTGGATTTTTCTACTGATTTTACAACGACACGACAATCTTCTTCCATGCTTAACATGTTCGTATGCTCCTTATATATGATGAACTTCCCTCTAAAGTGGCTTTCAAATTTGTGATTAGTTCATACTTCCCTCTGAATATGGTCTGATTGATTTCTTTCCATTGTTTGCGGATTTTCTTTGTGACTCGACCTAAGTTAAGACCCTTCTCAGCTTTTGCGACTTGGTTTATTCATGGGTCAGTAATTACAAGATCCCTGACCTTTGATTTACTGCCTGTTAATTGATATTCTTACCTTATTTGTACAACCGTGTACTTCAAAACCCTGTCCTTAAATAACGTTTTATGTATTTTTCCCTAATTGCCTACTTTGCACAAAAATGTTTGTTTAATTACTTTCCTTAAATAGTTTTACCCGTTTGAATCTGAATTCCTTAATTAAAGGAAGTCTTGTGTGATTGATATTCAGTTCCTTAATTGTTTCTTACCTTATTTCTGCCGGATTTTTATACTATAAAAGGCACGACCCTTTTCAAAAACTAGAGAGAATTCACAATCCTTCTGAACTCACACTCTCTCAATAATATTCTCTTATTGTCTGCACTGTGGCCTGTTTACAAGACTACTGCATTTCCTTTATTTGTTTCGTTGAAACTGGTATGTCCTAATTTAAGCTTCAGCATCACACCAATGTGTTTTCCATGTCTATTTACTATTTCTGTAGAGTTCAATATTTAAACTAGCATGCTAATTTCTTTCTATCTGTTTCTACTATGAATCCCTGCTCCTTTCCCCCTTATGTGTTTTGAGTTATGGTTTAAAACATGGCAATATGTAAGTTATTGTCCATGGATTGAACTTGGCCCCTTAGGGGATCCTAACCTCTAAACAGTATGTTCTAACAGGATTATGGGTGTGCCAACACTTCCCATTGTTGGGTATGCCCATCAGCCTGTCTTTGCCTATTTACCACCTCCCCATTCCCTATACCCTTATGTGTATTGATGTGAGATGTTTCCCCTTTCCCTTTCCCCTCTCAGAATTCTATTTCTGCACTTTCACTCTCTCTTAGTCCCTAAGTTCTGCCCCCTCTTGTGAGCCTTGCCTTGGGACCTTGAGTTCCCTCTGAACTTGGACACCTGGGGGCTGGCCCTTCCACACTGTACTATGTCCTAATCTGGTGATATATTTGGGTGTAAGCACTGCCCAGAGTTCATATGAGACTCTTAGGGAACTTTGACACACCCCAAATAGGAGAAAGGTTTTGAAATATGACCTCTTGGAGTTGGTTTACTTCATACATCAGACATGAAGTCTGAATCAGGCTCTCCTTGGTTGTACTTTTTAATTTCTGATGTATTATTTTTACATTACTTTCTGGCTGTAATAACTTTGTAGTAAAACTCTCGGGGATGGCTAGTGAAAAGGGGAGGGGTAACCATGTATGCAAAAAGGGGTAGATATCCTGCCTATAGGAGTTTCTGGATTTCTGCACTCTCATATATAGATACCATGTCTATAGGAATCCTACATTCTCTCATATAGATACCATGTCTATAGGAATCCTGCATTCTCTCATATAGATACCATATCTATAATTACCTAAAAATCCAAATTCTGCATATGGACATAGAGAATATGCCTATAGGTCTTTCTGAACCTTGCATATCCATTCTTCATTAGGCAATCATGCTTGTAGGTCTTAATAATCAACCACAATTAGATATCATGTTCATAGGTCTTAAACGAAATTCAGCACCTAGATATCATGTTTGTAGGGTTTCTGCATTTTACTATGTCTATAAAAGTGTTTAAAATCAACAACGCGTAGAAAGCATTCCTATAGGAGCTATTAATCAAGTCTGAACTGTTTCACTCGCTTATAAGTCTAAAACCGACAATAATGATGCATTGCCAGTTGCAGAACTTATGATCTTTTGCTAAAACTCGCCCTTCTTTAATAACTGACAACTTCTCTTAAATCAGTATGTAATCATCTCATATCCTTGTTACTGAAGTCTGTAGATATCATGCCTATAGAGTTTTCGTCCAACACTTAGGCAAGTCATAGGGTAAAAGTTTATAAATTGAATCTGTTGTTATTAACTACAACCAGCAGGCAGGCCTGATTCGAGTTTCTTATCTGAATTATATGATAAATCAGTCTACCTCAACCTTTAAGTTTAATTAGGCCCTAAACAGTATGTGTAAGTCATGCTACTTACTTGCTTTCTTTGTTTAAAGGAGGTGTATCTAAGCCTTTCTACTTGTTGTATGTTTTTCCCAATTTTCTATACATGTTTTGTATGTCGCCTTAGTATTTTACCCTTTTAAAACCACAAATAAGCCCAATATCTCCTCCCTTTAGGATTAGTAGTCTCAAATACCTCTAGGACTAATAGGATCGGGTCGGGTAATAGCATGCAATAAGTAAACGAGACCATTATGCGCTTTAATATCTTAAACATGGAGGGAAGGGTAGATATGGATATGATGACCACGCGGTAACATCACGTGTAGTCCCTCACTGAGGAGTGATTACCGGATATTGTGTGGGGTGATCCATATTATTAATAAACCTAGGACCCTCCTTCCCTTTGTTTCTTTCTTTTAAACCTTTTAAACTGTTTCTTCAAAATCAACTCTTTTAGTTTTCTTACTTGTAACCATCATGTGAAAAATCCCCTCTTATTTGAAGTCTTATTCGCCTACGTGTTGTTTGCGCTTAAAGTCACAATAATTGTCTGGCTGGGAACCACACCAGTGGATCCTGAGGGGTGCCTAACACCTTCCCCTTGGGATAATTTCAAGCCCTTACCCAATCTCTGGTTACTCAAAACAAACCCCTCCTAGTGTCCTAATGCACTTTAATCATTAGGTGGCGACTCTTCAATTCAAACCCAATTCCCCAAAAGGGAACGAGTTGTCCTCCCAAATGTCATAAACCCGATTTCGCGAGAAAAAGGGGGCGCGACAACCTCATTACCCTGAGTAATGGTGTCACCAACGCCTTTAGCGACTAAGTAAATCTCAGTATCGGCAACCCATGATAGATAATTCTTTTCAGAAATATCAAGTGCCATAGACTCAAGCTTTGACAAATTCGGCATAGAAAAATTATCAAAGAAAATAAATGAATTAGAAATAGTAAAAAGATATAAATGAAAATATTTTCAAAAAGTGTCAATCTGATCATATCCCATAAAAATAATAACATCAATTGAACAGTTAATTATCATAAAAGTACATGAATTAGTTATGCTGCAATAATAAATATAAACATATAATTCTTCAAAATAAACAAAAATATTTTTTTTCCCGAAAGCCATTAGTCATAAGGAAAGAAATCAGGAAGTCATTTGATAGAGTATTAAAATTGTAGGAAAAACTATTTCAATCAATCTTAACTATTCTGAAAAACATCTCAACTATTGGCATTAAACATACAATAGATAATTGTATGTGCCCAGGTACGGCTTTAGTTTTATGTTTAAAAACTAAAATTGAGTAAATCCATAAGAAGTAGATTCCACATAAAAGAAATGCGTAGCAATAATTTGATAATTGGAACACTAGGTTGGAGATATATACCTCGCAAGTGGAATTCAATCTTGAGGTTAGAGACGTCGTGTTGATAACGTATTAAGAATTGTAGCTCAAAGTAACAATATAAAACAAAATAAGTAGAATAAGAGAAGCAGAAATAACTTTCTTATTTCATTAAGTGTTCAAATGTATCCCATATCACATTTCATGTCTCTATTTATACTATTACATAGAAGGTTACAAAAGGATTGTCTTAAACCACGGATGGAGCCACACTATGTATTACGGGTTTGGCCGAACCCAGTAACTTTATCCAAATCCTATATTTACCGTAAGAAATTCATTGAATATGTACAAATTCTTAATTTAGAAGTAGTAACTTAAAAGAATAAAATTTCGAACCCAGTAACTTCAAATTCTGGCTCTGCCTTTGTCTTAAACATGACATTAACAATTGAGATCGTGGGGAAAAATCATGGGGAGGGGTTATGGAGGTGTAGTGACCCATTTTTAAGTTAGGGTGTGTTGGTCTTTTAACATAACAAAAAAAATATAAGAAAAAAAAAGGAATACCTAATCAATCTAAAAGAAGGGCAAAAGCACACGTGAAAAAGAAAGAAAAGGGAATTGGGGGAAAGGGAAAAGCAGCGCTGCTGCAACAGAAGCAAAAAAAACGCAGAGAAGGAAAAAAGGAAGAAGAAGAAGGAGGAGGAGGAGGAGGAGGTTGGAACCAAATTTTGAAAAATAGGTAATATAATATTTTTATATTTTATTTTACTAATATGAGAGTATATAAATTTTATAATTTGTGTTATATAGTGAGATTGACTAATATAATTAGAAACAAGAAAAAATTAAGTAATCCTTCCCTAACTCATAGCACTTTGTGGAAGAATCATGGATGACTGTAGAACACTTTGTACTGAAGATTTAATTTTTTAAAACAAATCAAATTCTTAATGTCTTTGTATGTAGTAATATGAATTAAATATGGGAATACACATAGAAACAAAGGCAATTTGTTAAAGGCATTCTTTTTAATTCAAAGGATAAACTTTCTTACTTCACTTGCTTAAGTTTATCTTCTAGGTGTATATAATTTTGTTAGGTATGAAAGAAAGTATTGACGATAGTGATCCTATATGATTTAGATATATACACATAGTTGGAATAATTTAGGTAAAAATAAAATTGAATAAATAAATAAATATACGAGTAACTTGAAATTGATAGATTATAGACTAGTTGAATTACTCATAGCATTGATAAATATAATTCAGTGAATTGATGATATAACATAAAACTCTAAGGATTTGGAATCTAAATTTAGCTACGAATTAGCTTAATAAAAAAATTAACACAAGATCGATATTGATGTGATTATAGATTTATTGAAGAAAGTCGTATAGATCGCTCGAGGCGACGAGTTTGGTATTTCGACACGAGTACTGTGAGTAGTAATCTTACAACAATTTGTGTTTTCATAACCTGCATGGTTTATATATGATTTTAAAAATAAATGTATTATCGATGCTTTGAAATTGCATGTGGGATAAGTCCTTTACTTGATATGATACCGAACAGTTTACTTGAGATGTTTACCGATTAATCAAAATATTTTCACCATGACTAGATATGTTTTACCGTTACTTGAGATGTTACAGTTATTGGAAGTATTATCACTGTTACTAGACATGTTTTACTGTTACTTAAAACATGATTACTGTTACCAAAATAAAATTACAAGATTTGATAAGGAATGATATGCCCTTTATTATTTTGAAAATGCTTTTGTACGAGTATTTACTATTTACAAGAAAGAGTATAAATGGGAGGAGACTTTGAAGGATCCCGTAGCTAACGGCGGGTTCGTTAGACCTGGTGCACCTTGTATTTACAGATTACCGATTACCGATTACAGTTATAGCCCTCGCTAATGGGAAGGCAGAACTAGTATACAGTTACAATTTGCCCTCGAGTGGGGACCTACAGTTATACTTGACTCCTTTTACGAAGGGGTCCACACATTTGCGGTTCCCCTTCTGCTGACGAAACGCCGCATTTGCGACTCATCACTTAATTACCAGATTCTGCATCTGCGGCTCCCCACCCGCAGGTGCGGTACTGCTTATGCGGAAAACATACCGCATCTGCGGTTCCTGATGACTCCCCTCCTTTCCGCTTCTGCGGTTCCACACCTGCGAAACCCCAACCGCAGGTGCGGTTATGATAGGTACCAGCTGCCTCAACAATCACTTAACTTGAAAATCTTTCCGTCAACCACCCAAAATTATCCCGAGGCCCCCGGGACCTCAACCAAAAGCACCAACATCACCTAATACCTTATTCAAACTTGTATCAATCCTTAAAACACCTAAAATAACATCGGAAACTCGAATAAATCAAGGATTTAAGCCTAAGAACTCCAAATTTTCCAAAAATACGCTTTCGATCAAAAACCTAACCAAACCACATTCGAATGACCTGAAATTTTGCACACACATCCAAAATTACATGACAGAGCTATTGCAACTTTCAAAATTCCATTCCGACCCTCGAATCAAAATCTCACTATCGAGCCGGAAACTTCCAAAATTCATTTTTCGGCGTTTCAAGCCTAAATTAGCTACGGACCTCTAAAACACAATCCGAACACTCTCCTAACCCCGAAATCACTCAACGGAGCTAAAGGAATCATCGAATTTCCATTCCGAATCCGTCTTCACACTGTTCTGACTACGGATAACTTTCCAACACTTAAGCTCTCATTTAGGGACTAAGTGTCCCAAAACTCTCCGAAACTCAAAACCGAACGTCCCGGCAAACCTAAATAGCAGAAATAAACTTGGGGAAAGCAGTTAATAGGGGATCGGGGCATAAATTCTAAAAATGACCGGCCGGGTCATTACATCCTCCCACACTTAAACATTCATTCGTCCTCGAACGAGCATAGAGACATACCTGAAGTAGTGAAAAGATGAGGGTATCGGCTGCGTATATCCTGCTCGGTCTCCCAAATCGCCTCCTCGACCGGCTGACCCCACCACTAAACCTTTACTGATGCAATGTTCTTTGAACTCAGCTTTCTAACCTGCCTATCCAATATGGCCACTGGCTCCTCAACATAGGATAGATCATTGTCCAACTGGACTGAACTGAAATCCAACACGTGCGACGGATCACCGTGATACCTACGGAGCATCGAAACATGAAATACTGGATGGACTTCTGCCAAGCTGGGAGGTAAGGCAAGCTCATAAGCAACCTCCCCAACACGCCTCAATATCTCAAAAGGGCCAATAAACCTCGGACTCAACTTCCTTTTCTTCCCAAATCTCATGACGCCCTACATAGGCGAAACCCGAAGCAGAACCCGCTCACCAACCATGTAGGAAACATCACGAATCTTCCAGTCCGCGTAACTCTTCTGTCTGGACTGGGTTGTACGGAGTCTATCCTAAATCATCTTAACCTTCTCCAAAGTATCCTGAACCAAATCTGTGCCCAATAGTCTAGCCTCACCAGGCTCAAACCAACTCACCGAAGACCTGCATCTCCTACCATATAAAGCCTCATACGGCGCCATCTGAATGCTGGACTGATGACTATTGTTGTAAGCAAACTCCGCCAATGGCAAGAACTGATCCCAATACCTTCCAAACTCAATCATGCACGCACAGAGCATATCCTCAAGAACCTGAATAGTGCGCTCAGATTGTTAGTCCGTCTGGGGGGTGAAATTATGTGCTCAACTCCACCCGAGTACCCAACTCATGCTGAACGACCCTCCAGAACCGTGATGTGAACTGAGTACCTCTGTCTGAGATGATGGAAACTGGAATACCATGCAGAAAAACAATCTCCCGGATATAAATCTTCGCCAACTGCTCCGAGGAATAAGTAGTACACATAGGAATGAAGTGCACGGACTTGGTCAGCCGATCCACAATCACCCAAATGGCATCGAACCTCTTCGCAGTCCGAGGGAGTCCAACTACAAAGTCCATGGTGATCTTCCACTCCGGAATCTGTATCTGCTGAAGCAACCCACCCGGTCTCTGGTGCTTATACTTCACTTGCTGACAGTTGAGGCACCGAGCTACAAATCCCTCTATGTCTTTCCTCATCCGTCTCCACCAATAGTGCTACCTCAAATCCTGGTACATCTTCGCGCCACCCGGATGAATGGAATACCGCAAACTATGGGCCTCCTCCAATATCAACTCCCAAATGCCATCCACATTGGGTACACAGACCCGACCCTGCATCATCAACACCCCATCATCACCAATAGTCACATCTCTGGCATCGCCATACTGAACCCTATCCTTGAGGACAAACAAATGAGGGTCATCATACTGCCGCTCCCTGATACGATCAAATAAAAAAGACCGAGAAACCACGCTGGCTAGAACCCAACTGGGCTCCGAAAGATCCAATCTCACAAAGTGGCTGGCTAAGGCCTGAACATCTATCGCCATAGGCCTCTCTGATGCTGGTAGATAAGCCAAACTCCCCAAACTCTCTGCCCGGTGACTCAAGGCATCGACCACCACATTGGCCTTGCCTGGGTGGTACAAAATAGTGATATCATAGTCCTTCAGCAATTCAAGCCACCTCCTCTGGCACAAATTTAGTTCCTTTTGCTTGAATAAGTGCTGCAAGCTCCGATGATCCGTATAAATCTCACAAGGCACACCGTACAAATAATGACGCCAGATCTTCAAGGCGTGAACAGTAGCAGCTAACTCAAGATCATGGAAAGGATAATTCTTCTCATGTACCTTCAACTGTCTGGATGCGTAGGCAATCATCCTACCGTCCTGCATTAGAACCGCTCTAAGTCCAATCCTCGAGGCATCACAATAGACAATATAAGAACCCGAACCTATAGGCTATATCAAAACTGGGGCTGCAGTCAAAGCTGTCTTGAGCTTCTGAAAGCTCGCCTCACACTCTTCCGTCCACTGGAACGGAGCACCCTTCTGGGTCAGTCTGTTGATAGGTGCTGCAATAGAAGAAAACCCCTCAACAAATCGACGGTAATAACCCGCCAAGCTAAGAAAACTACGAATCTCTGTAGCTGAAGATGGTCTAGGCCAACTCTGCACTTCCTCTACTTTCTTTGGATCCACCCGTATACCCTCACTCGACACCACGTGAGCCAAGAAAGCCACAGAATCCAACCAAAACTCACATTTTGAGAACTTTGAATACAATTTCTTTTCCCTCAAGGCCTAAAGCACTATCCTCAGGTGTTGCTCATGATATTCCCGACTCCAGGAGTATACAAGAATATCATCAATAAAGACAATGACGAACGAGTCGAGATATAGCCTGAACACACTGTGCATCAAATGCATAAAAGCTGTTGGGGCATTGGTCAGTCCAAATGACATGACAAGGAACTCGTAATGACCATACTGAGTCTTGAAGGCAGTCTTCGAGATATCTGGCTCCCGAATATTCAACTGACGGTAACTTGAGCGCAAGTCAATCTTAGAAAACACCTTTGCACCCTGAAGCTGGTCAAATAGATCATCAATACAAGGAAAAAGATAACGGTTCTTCACTGTAACCTTGTTCAACTGGCGATAATCGATAAACATACGCATAGAACCATCCTTTTTCTTTACAAACAAGACAGGAGAACCCCAAGGTGAAACACTGGGTCAGATAAAACCCTTATCAAGCAATTCCTGTAATTGATCCTTCAACTCAGGAGGAGCCATACGGTATGGAGGAATAGAAATGGGATGAGTGACCAGCAACAGATCAATGCCAAAATCAATATCTCTATCAGGTGGCATGCCTAGAAGATCAGCTAGAAACACATCGGGAAAGTCTTGTACTACATGAACTGAATCAACAGAAGGGGTATCAATACTGACATCTCTCACATAAGCTAGATATGCATCATACCCCTTCTCAACCATTCGCTAAGCCTTAAGGAAAGAAATAACTCTACTGGGAGTGTGATCTAAAGTACCCCTCCACTCAACACGCGGTACACCTGGCATAACCATCGTCACGGTTTTGGCGTGGCAATCAAGAACAACATAATTGGGTGACAACTAGTCCATGCCCAAGATAATATCAAAATCAACCATGGTGAGTAACAATAAGTCGGCTCTGGTCTCAAAACCACTAAGAGAAACCAAACACGACCGATAAACGCGGTCCACAACAAGAGAATCTACCACATGAGTAGAAACATAAATAGGGGAACTCAAAGAATCCCTAGGTATACCTAAATGCAGAGCAAAATAAGAAGACACATAAGAATAAGTGGAGCCTGGATCGAATAGAACTGATGCATCTCTGTGACAAACCAGTATAATACCTGTGATGACAGAATCGGAGGCAATGGCCTCGGTACGGGCAGGAAAAGCATAATATCTGGCCTGGCCTTCCCCTCTAGGGCGACCTCTACCTCCCCGACCTACACCTTTAGCTAGCTGGGCAGGTGGGGTAGTAACTGGAGATGTAACCATAGCCTGAGAACTCTGCGGGGCACGTTGTGGCTGAGAAGTCTGCGGAGTTGCACCCCTCCCAAGTCTAGGGCAATCCCTCACTATATGGTGCATGTCACCACACTCAAAACAAGCTCTGGGAGGACATGGTGGCTGTGACTAACTCGGGCCAGGTCTGCTGGACTGACCTCTGAAAGCACCCCGCGAAGGAGGCGCGTTAGAAACCAGAGGTGCATAATAAGGTTCCTAAGGCCTAGGAGGAGCCGAAGCATTGCTGGCTGCTGGAAGAGCTGAATGAATGGGGCGACTCACATAACCCCTACCATGACGACCTGAAGCTGGGGCACGGGCACCAGAGAAATGGCCTGACTCTCAAAACCTCTTGGCTACCCTCTCCTCTCTCTCCCTAGCATGCATACCCTCAATACTCCTAGCAATGCTCACTACCGACTGATAAGAAATATCCATCTCCAACTCACGAGCCATGCTAGATCTGATAGGGGGAATAACGCCCTTAATAAACCGGCGAACCCTCTTGCGGACAGTAGAAACCAAAGCTGCTGCATGCCTAGCCAAACTGGTGTAACGGACAGCATACTCTAAAACAATCATAGAACCCTGGCACAAATGCTCAAACTCTGTGCGCCATGCGTCCTTGAGGCTCTAAGGAACATACTCCCTCAGGAAAAGATCTAAAAACTAAGCCCAAGTCAGTAAAGCAGCCGCATCCGGACTGTCTAACTCATAGGTGCGCCACCAATCATAGGCGGCTCCTCGAAGCTGGAAAGTAGTTAAAGAAACCCCACTCAATCTAGAGATACCCATAGTACGGAGAATGCGGTAACACTCATCAAGAAATCACAGAGCATCCTCCTATGCTAAACCACTGAACTCAGGAGGCTTATACCTCTTGAACCTCTCAAGCCTCAGCTGCTCCTACTCGGAAGCCGCTGTTATACCCTCGGGATGAACTGGCACTGCAGGCGATATAGGAATAATCTCAGGGGCCTGATCAACAAGCACTCACTGCTTAGGAGTGCGGGCGGCGGGAGTCTATGCTCCTCCCCCAGCCTAGGATGTTGCTGCAGCAAGGGGAAACAACCCTGCCTGAGCCAACGAAATGTACATGCTCATGAACTGTGCCAAAGTCTCCTGCAGGGCTGGAGTAGAAGTAGTAGTAGGCGTATAAGGTGGCTGGACTCTAGCTGGATCTGCTGGTGGTACCTCAGCGGCAGCTCGCGCAGGTGCTCTAGCTGCACCACATGGCGTCCTCGACCTCTACCCCGGCCCTAGCCTTTAACGGCTGCAGTAGAGGGCGCGGGTACCTGATCATCTCGAGTAGCATGGGTCCTCACCATCTGTGAGAGAATAGAAGACAGAAGTTTAGAATTGTGATGTCAAAAATATAGTACAACAAGGAAATCAAATGAAGTGGAAATTTTCCTAACAGTTACATAGCCTCTCGTAGATAAGTACAGACGTCTCCGTACCGATCAACGAGACTCTAAGAAACCGGCTTATGTTCCGTGACTCCTATGAACCTAGAGCTCAAATACCAACTTGTCACGATCCCAGTTCGCCCTCCGTGAACCTTCGTGATGGCACCTAGTCTCTACAACTAGGTAAGCCTAACAAGTGTAGAAAATAAATAGAAACTTGCGGAAATGTAAATTTAAAAGACAAGAATAATCAAAGGAAAACGATATATAAAATGTCGCTCAACATATACAACTCAACATTCTCAACTCCTACAATGCTATCCCAAAACCCGGAAACTAACGGGAACACAAGCTGAAAGAAAATACAGTATAGTGTTCGAACTCCAGAGTGTCTACATCAACAGTAAGATAGAAGGCTAATTACTAAAAGATAGAATAAGATAGACTCCTCGGTCTGTGGATGCGGTAGATGTACCTCGAAGTCTCTGAAAGATCTCCCTGCTTCAAGGGTGATAAGCCTGGGTAGAGGTACCTGGATCTGCACATGAAAAACATGCGCAGAAAGTGCATGAATACACCACAGCGGTACTCAGTAAGTGTCAAGCCTCACCTCGGTCGGGTAGTGACGAGAAAGGTCAGGGCCCTACTAAGTTTAAACAAAATATGCAGTTTCAATAGTATAAAATAGACAGTGTAAATGAGTACAGTAGTGACATAATACAGGTTATACAAGGCAACAATAGATATACAAAAGAAAAGAGTAAAAACAAAAAGAAGTACGACATAATACCAATAGTAACAACGAGGATCTCCCAGGATACCGTCCTGTAGTCCCTTTTTACAACTATCCAGTTGGTCTCCCGGGATACCGTCTCGTAGTCCAACTATCAATGCACGTGGATCTACCGGAATCCCGATCCGTAGTCCCAAAAGTAAATACCCAGTACTAGGGGAATCTACCGGGTGCCTTTTCGTAGTTCCATGTAACTGTGTAGAGGGATCTACCAGGAATCTAACATATAGTCCCAAAGTAAAACAAGGGGTAGATACCGGAATCCGACATCCGTAGTCCCAATTTAAATACACAGCAACAGCAAGAAGATATTCAGAAATGGAATTTAATATCAAGAAAACAAGTAATACTAGCCTAACATGCTTCACGTAATACAATCAAGGCAATTTAAGCAAATAGGCAATTTAAGTCAACTAAACATGTTTTTCTAACTAGCAACATGCTAAATTTGCAAGTATGATAAAGCAGGAAAAAGGGACATGCTAATGAATACTTTAAGAAAAACCGTATTTCCAACAACTTGCACAAGTACGTGCTCGTCACCTCATGTACAAGGCAATTCAGTTACCAAATATGCAAATCATAAGGGGAAGGTCCCCCACACAAGGTTAGACAAGCCACTTACCTCGAACAATGCTCAAATCAACCCAAAACCACGCTTTTGCCACGAGTATCCGACTCCAAGTGGCCAAAATCTATTCAATTCCATTTCATAATGTAAATAATACTTCAAGAAGCTGATTCTACAATTAAATTCTAAGTTAATACGCGAAATTATGTAAAATGATCAAAACGCCCCTCGGGCCCACGTCTCAAAATTGGGTGAAATTTATATTTTTAGAATCCTCACACTCACACGAGTCTAATCATATAAGAATCTCACAAATCGGATGTCAAAACCCAACCAAAACCCAATAGTTCGGCCTATGAAGTTTATCCAAATTTTCCCCAAATCTTCATCCCCAATCCGAATTTAAATGATGAAATTAACTATAGATTGATGGAATATAACTAGAAATGGTTAAAGAATCGTTACCCAATGATCTCCTCTTCAAATCCCTCTCAAAACCCAATGATTGGAGGTATGTTCGGACTGTTGCTTATTGGTGCGCGTATTTATTCAAGTTGTGGCTTAGGCCAGTATTGATGTGTCATGTCACCAGGGTAGTGTGTTGGGTCAAAAGAGATCATTGGGATCATTAATGAATACGAACAAATTTGATTTCAGCATGTTAGAAGGATAATATCGAGGTTTGGCTTAAAAATTTTGCTTTGGTAATTGCTAGAGGAGAAATGGCTTTATGAATGGTTGATCTGAGAAATGGTTATGGTTTACTGCGTGTTTCATTTGTCATTAGCAGTATATGAAAGTGTTGGAATGAGACTTTAGCTGATAAGAGGTTTTCTATCGGTATTTGGTTGTTGTAGGCAGCTGCTATGAATGGAAGTTATCGCTGTATGTGTTTGAGTTATGTGGTAAATCATATAATTGCACCTGAGGTTGCAGGCATGGGCTATTACAGCTGGTTCGGGCCTATTCAGTGTATGAGCGTGAGGTTTTGATCGTATTGATGGTTTCAGAAGTGAAAATGTGGTTCTATGATTCATGGGCTAGATTGGGTTGTGTAATTTCAGTTTCTATGTGTTATCGTACCTATATGAGATAGGGTGACTGTCACGACCCAAACCAATGGGCCGCGACGGGCGCTTGAGTCTTACCTGTCAAACACCCCTAAGCATGCGTCTAAAATATGAACCTGAATAACATCTGCTGCATTACAAAATTAACCTACGTGAAAGAAGCCTTCCATCAAGGAATATGTATGTATACAGGCAGAATACAGTGGGCGAGCCGGCAAGGCCGCTATAGACAACTATACATCAAAAACTGAAAGCCGACAAGGCCACATACAACCCAACTAGACATACTGTCTACAGACCTCTAATAGAAACACAACTGTACAAAAACGGGACTGAGCCACGTCATACTCATATACATATATATGTACAAACATATCGTACCAATATAAAAAGCAGCTCCGGATCAAATGGAGCACGCCAACTCTCGTTGATCAGGGATCCTAAGAATGTGGACCGCCAGCTTGCCTACCTACACCTGCGGGCATGAAATGCAGGCCCCGTGAAATAGGGCGTCAGTACGAAAAATGTACTGAGTATGTAAGGCATGGAAATTAGTACGTAAAAGACATAGATGAAACATGGAATACTGAAACACATTTTTAAATTTGAACAACTTTGTAAATACTGAAATGTTTATAACGTCATGAACGTGCGTGTAAATGTCATGCCATGTATAGGTATGGTGTACATAATATCATCAAGCCACTGGGGGCATCCCATCATATCATCTCGGCCACTGTGGGGAATATCATCAACATATACCAGCTGATCAGGTGGAGGTGCGTATATAACGCCATAACCTTTTCCATATCCCATATACCTATATATACATACATATATACGCGTATATAATGCCGTTTGAATACATACATATATATATGGATATATAATGTCGTTTGAATCATATTTTAGCCATTGTGGGCAATATCATCATCATATACCAACTGATCAGGTGGTGGTGCGTATATAATGCAGTAACCTTTTCCCATATCCCATGTACATATATTTACATATATATGCGTATATAACGCCATATGGTCATGGGTCAATGCACATGAATGCAATGCATGAAAAGTACGTAAATAAAATCATTCGTAATGTCATAAGATCATTTTGCCTCTTGAGCAATATCATAAAGTAACATCTTTTCAACTTTCCTATTTTTTTGAGACCCATGAACAGATGATAAAATATTATGACACATGGAAATTAAAGAACATAGATATTTCTATTACTTCTATGAGTAGAGTCACTTATGGAATTTGTGTATTTGTACGTTTCGTTCATATCGTATGGATCATGCAAAAAGAAAGAAGTGATATCCTTAACATACCTGGAGTAGGGAAAAATTAATTTGATAGTCTTGAAAAAGATTACACCGTATTTTTTTAGAACCGCAAAATTCTACGTTGCTATGATTCCAACAATTCTCATTGGAATTGTTTTGTTACAAGAAATTTTGCTAGAAAAATTGCTTGATTGATGTTTGTCCGAAATTCTTGAACTAGGAAAATGTTTGAAAGGAGTTCTGTTGGAAAGCTTACAAAATTGGTTTTGACGTGTGTTTTTTGGAAATGGTTGAAAGGAAAATGGTGTTGAAAATAGTCTAATTAGGAAAGTCTTGCTCAACACCAATGCTTTACACGTAACTACACAAGTTGCCACCTTTTAATTAAAAACATTAGTCACCTATCTTAATGGAGGAGCTACCACCCATGTCACTTAGTCATTATTAAATATACCCTAATTAATTAGGTAATATCCCATTATCCAATAATTAGTCAATTACCCACATAATAAAAACTTGTTTAAAATTACTAAAAATTTTACTTATTTTTAATATACTTTATACATCATACTACCGTTGCCATATGGTACCTTGCATGGTACTAGTCCATAAGTGTTGGGTATTATAGCTCGGACCGTATTTTATCCAAATTCGACAACCTTTAATGAAACTCATTTTCTTTAATTCGCGTACCCTTCTTTCATGGTACTTACTTATTGCTTGGTATAAATAGCATAAATATGCTAACCTCAAGATAATCTCATCCCCAAGTTTACATCAATTAACTGAGGACGAAACCTTAACGTACGAAAAACGCGAGATGTAACATCCTTCCCCCCTTAGAAACATTCGTCCTCGAATGTCCAACTCTCCGTGATCTATATAACTTTGGCAAGGTCGCCTCTATAACACTACCACCACCAACTCTCCCCGTAGAAGCTTAATAATCCAACGACACATAGGACAACGACAATTATTAACAGAAAAATTTATACACGCACCTTGAGGTTATGACGTCTCAGTTAGACCCTTCTCTGGAAGAGGAAATAGGTAGGGATATCTAGACTTCATGTCTTCCTCGGCCTCCCAAGTCATTTCTTCTACATTGTTGTTCCTCCAAAGAACTTTCACGGAGGCTACCTCCTTATTCCGTAGCTTGCGGATTTGTCGGTCTAGAATGGCAACCGAAATTTCCTCGTATGACAAGTCCTCTATAATCTGTACATCATTCGTGGGCACTACTCGGGTAGGATTGCAATGCACTTTTGTAACATAGATACGTGAAAAACTGGATGGACAGACTCCAATTCCAAGGGAAATTCTAACTCATAAGCTACTCGGTCCACTATCTGAATAATCTTATAAGGCCCAATATACCGTGGGCTAAGTTTACCCTTTTTGCCAAATCTCATCACACCCTTCATAGGCGACACCTTCAAGAATACCCAGTCATCAGCCCCGAACTCTAAATCTCAACGTCGCACATCTGAATATGACTTCTGACGACTTTGAGCTGTCAATAGTTGATCCCGGGTAAGTTTTACTTTTTTCTATGGCTTGCTGAACCAGGTCTGGCCCGTGTAATCCAGATTCTCCAACGTCGAACCACCCTATAGGTGACCTACACTTTCGTCCGTAAAGAGCTTCGTATGGAGCCATCTGAATGCTGGAATGGTAGCTATTATTATATGCAAACTCAATAAGCGGCAAATGACCATCCCAGCTACCTTTGAAGTCTATTACACAAGCTCGCAACATATCCTCCAGTGTTTGAATAGTACGCTCAGCCTGTCCGTCTGTCTAGGGATGAAATGTTGTACTAAGACTTACTTGAGTCCCCAATCCCTTTTGGAAGGACCTCAAAAAGTTAGCTGTAAATTGAGCTCCTCTATCTGAGATAATAGATACAGGTACACCATGCAGTCGTACTATCTCCTTAACATAAAGCCTCGCATAATCTTTTGAGGAATACGTAGTTTTAACGAGCAGAAAATGGGCTGACTTTTGAGCCTATCAACGATCACCCATATTGAATCGAACTTACACTGGGTACGAGGTAAGCCTATAATGAAGTCCATATTGATTATTTCCCATTTCCAAGTCGGAATCTCCATAACCTGCAATAATCCACCGGGTTTTGATGCTCGATCTTAACCTGCTGACAATTAGGGCACTGAGAAACAAATTCTGCTATATCCTTTTTCATTCCGTCCCACCAATATATTTCCCTGATGTCATGATACATCTTTGTCGTTCCTGAATGGATAGAATAACGGGAATAGTGAGTTTCTCCCATAACCTGCCGACGTAACCCTACAACATTAGGCACACATAATCGCCCTTGATATCTGAGGACCCCATCTTCGGTAATTACAAACGGTGTCTTCTCCTTCTGAAGAGTGGTATCTCTATAATGAATTAGCACAGGATCCTCGTACTGGCGTTCCTTTACTTCAGTTACTAAAGATGATGTTGTTGTATCCTGAAGAGTAATTCCAATGTCACCTGAGTCCAGTAACTGAACTCCAAGACTAGCTAGCTGATGAACCTCATGGGCTATTCCCCTCTTTTCTGGATGCAAATATGACAAGCTAACCATAGATCTATGATTGAGAGCATCGACAACTACGTTTGCCTTCCCCGGATGATATAAAATATTTATGTCATAGTCTTTAAGTAGCTCCAACCATCTCCTTTGACGAATATTCAATTCCCTTTGCTTGAGATGTACTGGAGGCTCTTATGATCCGTATAGATATCAACATGAATGCCATACAAGTATTGCCTCCACATCTTTAGTGCATAAATCACCGCAGCTAACTATAAATCATCGGTCGGGTAGTTCTTCTCGTACTTTCTTAGTTGTCTAGAAGCATATGCCACAACCTTATCATGCTGCATCAGCACACAACCAAATCCAACGCCTGAAGCATCGCAATAGATAACATAACCATCGGTTCCTTCTGGAAGCGTTAGAACCGGTGTTGAAGTTAACATGTCCTTTAATACCCGGAAACTCCGTTCACAAGCATCAGTCCATTGAAACTTTGCTCCCTTCTGAGTCAACTTTGTTAAAGGTGCTGAAAGGGAAGAAAATCCTTCCACAAATCTCCTGTAATATCCTACCAACCCAAGAAAACTACGAACCTCTGTTGGTGTTGTGGGCCTAGGCCAAGTCTTTACTGCCTCAATCTTTTGTGTATCCACCAGGATGCCTTCACCCGAAATGATATGCCCAAGGAATGTTATAGAGTTCAACCAGAATTCACACTTAGAAAATTTTGCATACAACTTCCTTTCTTGTAGAACTCTGAGCACCGTACACAGATGACCAGCATGCTCATCCTCTGAACGAGAATATACCAATATATCATCAATAAATACAATTACAAACAGATCTAAGAAAGATCTGAACATGGTTCATCAAATCCATGAATACTGCTGGGGCATTGGTCAGACCGGACGACATAACCCAAAACTCAAAATGCCCATATCTAGTCCTGAATGTTATCTTCGGAATATCTTCATCCTTAATCCTTACTTGATGGTACCCAGACCTCAAGTCTATCTTTGAAAACCACTTGGCACCTTGCAACTGATCAAATAAGTCATCAATCATCGGGAGCGGGTACTTATTCTTGATCGTCACCTTATTCAGTTGCCTATAATCAATACACATTCTTAAGGAACCATCTTTCTTCCTTACAAACAACACAGGTGCTCCCCACGGTGCCGTACTAGGTCTGATAAAACCTTTTTCAAGAAAGTCCTTTAGTTGTTCTTTCAACTCTTTCAGCTCTGCGGGGGCCATTCTATAGGGAGGAATAGATATTGGGTGAGTATCTGGTAGTAGGTCAATATAAAACTCAATTTCTCACTCTGGCGGGAGACCCGAAAGTTCATCAGGGAAGGTATTTGGAAACTCATTTACCACAGGGATGGACTGAATGGTTGGTGACTCTACTTCCATATCCTGAACCCCAACTAAGTGATAAATACAGCCCTTTCTGATCATCTTCCTTGCCTTGATATAGGAAATAAATCTACCTCGCAATGCCGTGTTACCTTTCCACTCCAAAATAGTCTCCCCCGGAAATTGAAATCGGACTATCTTCGATCTACAATCAACATTGGCATGACAAGAAGTCAACCAATCCATACCCATTATAACATCAAATTCTACCATATCTAACTCGATTAAGTCTGCTACAGTAGGTTGACCATGAACTATTATTATACAACCCCTATATACCTGCTTAGCTATCACCGAGTTCCCAACAGGTGTAGGCACCTCAAAAGGTTTAACCAATTCAAGTTTTATTTCAAACTTACTAGCAATCAACGGAGTAACGTATGATAAGGTGGAACCTGGATCAATTAGTGCATATACATCGTAGGATGAAACTGATAATATACTTGTAACAACATCAGGCGATGACTCTTGGTCCTGTCGTCATGCCAATTCATAATGCGGTTCTGAGGGCTGCTCGAGCTAGATGCTCTGCCTCTGCCTCTACCACAACTCATTGGTGATTGGGGACTTTGCCTAGGGGGGCATACTAATGATGACGATCCAGCTACAAATCCCGCTGGCTGAGCTATGCTTGCATCACCTCTCATCGGACAATCCCTCATAATGTGGCCCGGATAACCACAAGTATAACAAACATCTAGTCCCATACGGCACTGCCCGGTATGCTGCTTACCACATTGAGTACATCATGGCAAGGGTGGCCTCATCTGATTTGACTCACCCCTATATTGAGAACCTGAGACCCTAAAATTCTGACCAGGCCTTGAATATGTAGAACGATCAAATCTCTTTCCTTCAAACTAAGGGGGTGTGCTAGCCGAGGGCTGGGATGTATATCTCAAGTATTGTTGCCTCTGACCATCTCGAAACTCACCAGAAGGACCCGAAGACCTCACTCTTTTATTCTGGGCCCTATCATGCTCACGATCGGCCCTCTGTTTCTGTTTACGCTCCACTACACCCTGAGCGTACGCCTGAATATGAGAAATATCCATGTCTGAATGAAGTGAAACCGACATACAATCGTTAACCAAGTAAGGCTCTAATCCCATCACGAACCGGTGAATCTGATCCTCCATCTTAGATATAATAGTGGGAGCATACCTAGACAACGAATAAAACTGAAGGCAGTACTCCCGAACACTCATGTTTCCCTGTTGAAGGGTCAAGAACCTATCAACTCTGGCTCGCCTAAGCTCTGGTGGCAGATAATGACGAAGAAAGGCTTTTGTAAACTCCTGCCATACTGCTGGAGGGGCATTCTCACCTTTGGACAATTTCCAAGACTCGTACCAATTAACTGCAACATCTCAGAGTCTATAAGAAGCTAGCTCAACTAACGCAGTCTCAGTGGCCTTCATTACCTGTAACGTCCTCTGTACTCTATTAATAAATACCTGAGGGTCCTCATTCGGGTCTGCTCTAGTGAATACTGGAGGGTCTAAATTAATAAAGTCACGCACCCTCGCGCTCACGGACCTATCTACGTGACCAATACCTGCTTCCTGATGCTGAGCCTGTGCGGCTACTAATCGGGTCAATAATTGAACAACATCTCTCATCTCCTGACCCGGCGTATCCTGCTGAGGTGTTGAATGTATAGGGGCGGGTGCTGGAGCTGGTGCCCTTCAGAACTCTTTTGGAAAAGGCGGGGTATGTGAAGTCTGAGATGGAACCTCACCATGAGATTCTCCCCGAGCTCTGGTATCTCGTGGTGCTCGACTAGTAGTCTTACCAGCCACGGACTTTCCCTTCTGGGAAGCCGTACTCTTTGGAGGCATTGCTGAAAATATAACGTATCGTTAGGAACAAGAATTCTTGTATGGCACGGTCTTGAGATAAAAAGAGAGGATAACATCCTATATGTCCTGTAGCCTCCTGTTTATAAGTGTGGTGTACGACACACCCATAAGCAAGACTCTACTAGACACGGTCTGTAGACAACCCTAGGATAGAACTGCTCTGATACCATTTTTGTCATGACCCAACCCGATGGGCCGCGACGGGCGCCTGAGTCTTACCTGTCAAACACCCTTGAGCATGCGTCTAAAATATGAACCTGAATAACATCTGATGCATTACAAAATTAACCTACGTGAAAGAAGCCTGCCATCAAGGAATATGTACGTATACAGGCAGAATACAGTGGGCGAGCCGTCAAGGCTGCTATAGACAACTATACATCAAAAACTAAAAGCCGACAAGGCCACATACAACCCAACTAGACATACTGTCTACAGACCTCTAACAGAAACACAACTGTACAAAGACAGGACTGAGCCACGTCATACTCATATACATATATATGTACAAACGTATCGTACCAATATCAAAAGCAGCTCCGGATCAAATGGAGCACGCCAACTCTCGTTGATCAGGGATCCTAAGAATGGGGACCGTCAGCTTGCCTACCTGCACATGCGGGCATGAAACGCAAGCCCCGTGAAATAGGGAGTCAGTACAAAAAATGTACTGAGTATGTAAGACATGGAAATTAGTACGTAAAAGACATAGATGAAACATGGAATACTGAAACACATTTTTAAATTTGAACAACTTTGTAATTACTGAAACGTTTATAACGTCATGCACATGCATGTAAATGTCATGTCATTCATAGGTATGGTGTACATAATATCATCAATCCACTGGGGGCATCCCATCATATCATCTCGGCCATTGTGGGCAATATCATCAACATATACCAACTGATCAGGTGGTGGTGCGTATATAACGCCATAATCTTTTCCATATCCCATATACCTATATATACATACATATATACGCATATATAACGCCGTTTGAATACATACATATATATGCATATATAACATCGTTTGAATCATATTTTAGCCACTGTGGGCAATATCATCATATACCAACTGATCAGGTGGTGGTGCGTATATAACGCCGTAACCTTTTCCCTTATCCCATATACATATATTTACATATATATGCGTATATAACGCCATCTGGTCAAGGGTCAATGCACATGAATGCAATGCATGAAAAGTACGTAAATAAAATCATTCGGAATGTCATAAGATCATTTTGC
Organism: Nicotiana sylvestris; assembly: GCF_000393655.2. NCBI lineage: Eukaryota > Viridiplantae > Streptophyta > Magnoliopsida > Solanales > Solanaceae > Nicotiana > Nicotiana sylvestris. Next base: position 2,431,378 of record NC_091066.1, on the reverse strand, counting down.
CTCTTGAGCAATATCATAAAGTAATATCTTTTCAACTTTCCTATTTTTCTGACACCCATGAACAAATGATAAAATATTATGACACATGAAAATTAAAGAACATAGATATTTCTATTACTTCTATGAGTAGAGTCACTTATGAAATTTGTGTATTTGCACGTTTCGTTCATATCATATAGATCATGCCAAAAGAAAGAAGGGATAGCCTTATCATACCTGGAGTAGGGAAAAATTAGTTTGATAGTCTTGAAAAAGATTACACCGTACTTCTTTAGAACCGCAAAATTCTACGTTGCTATGATTCCAACAATTCTCGTTGGAATTGTTTTGTTACAAGAAATTTTGCTAGAAAATTTGCTTGATTGATGTTTGTCCGAAATTCTTGAACTAGGAAAATGTTTGAAAGGAGTTTTGTTGGAAATCTTACAAAATTGGTTGTGACGTGTGTTTTTTGGAAATGGTTGAAAGGAAAATGGTGTTGAAAATAGTCTAATTAGGAAAGTCTTACTCAACACCAATGCTTTACACGTAACTACACAAGTTGCCACCTTTTAATTAAAAACATTAGTCACCTATCTTAATGGAGGAGCTGCCACCCATGTCACTTAGTCATTATTAAATATACCCTAATTAATTAGGTAATATCCCATTATCCAATAATTAGTCAATTACCCACATAATAAAAACTTGTTTAAAATTACTAAAAATCTTACTTATTTTTAATATACTTTATACATCATACTACCGTTGTCATATGGTACCTTGCATGGTACTAATCCATAAGTGTTAGGTATTATAGCTCGGACCGTATTTTATCCAAATTCGACAACCTTTAATGAAACTCATTTTCTTTGATTCGCGTACCCTTCTTTCATGGTACTTACTTATTGCTTGGTATAAATAGCATAAATATGCTAAACTCAGGATAATCTCATCCCCAAGTTTACATCAATTAACTGAGGACGAAACCTTAATGTACAAAAAATGCGAGATGTAACAATGACGTGGTATCACCCCTGGGTATATGCATGGTAAGGTTATTCAGCGATTGGTTGGCTTTTAGAACAACTCCGGGCACGTTTGCGGACGAACATATGTTTAAGTGGGGGAGGATGTAACGACCCGACCGGTCGTTTTGAGCTTTTGCACTTTGACCGCCAGTTCTCGGGCATGACTTGCCCTGTGTGGTGTATTATGACTTATGTAAATCATTGGTGTTGGGTTTCAGGTTAATCAGAATGAATTCGGAAGTTTTGGAATTCTTAGGCTTGAATCCGACGGTGATTTGATGTTTTGATGTTGTTTTGAGCATTCCGAAGGTTGGAACAAGTTTGAATTATGTTATGGGGTGTGTTGGCATGTTTGGCCGGGGTCCCATGAGGCTCAGATATGTTTAGGAATAGTTTTTGGAAGATTTTAGTGTTTTGAGCATAAGTATATAGTGATCCAAAGGTCTATTTTTAGTTCTAAAGATCGAAATTTGATTTTGAGACTTTTAGAATTTTGATAATGAATTATAGGAGTGATCTGGAAAGTTTGGTCTAATTTCATCAAGTCGCGATTGGGTTTTTGACGCAAATCATGAGTTAATTCTTTAACGAGCAAAATGGATATCGCAATGAGCAATCGAGCTCCGAATTAAGTTTCGATTGAAGGACTATGTTCGTATCATTATTTTTGACTCATAGGAACAAGAATCATCGAATTCCGAGTTTGTATGATGGAGTTAGAGCTGAAATTAAAGACTGCTGGTGCATCAGATCTGGTGTGCACCTTTTAGCGATGGTAATTAAGCCTTTAGAGACCAGAATCGGATTTATTAAAGTTGTTGCGTTTTTTTAGCTCATTTTGACGTTTTTTTGATGAAAGAACACGACTTGGGGTGATGTTTGAGCAAGAAATCATGGGAAATATTGAGGTAAGTCACTTGTGATCATTTCTACTCCATAATATTGAATTATCATCGAATAATCTGACTAGATTACATGTTGTTTGAGGTGTAAATTGGGAATTTGGACCTAGGGATTTGAAAATAAGATTTGAAGATTTGGAGGCCGAATTGTTATCGAAATTTAGTTATTTTGGTATGGTTGGACTTGTGGTTGAATGGGTTGTCAGATTTTGTGAGTTTCGTCGAATTCTGAAGCGTGGGCCCGAGGGGGCCGGGTTTGAGACATTTTTGGGATTTTGATGTTAAATTGGATATTTTTGAGTGGGCTTCGCTCCCTTAGCATATTTTAATGATTATGTACTGATTGTGGCCAGATTTGGAGCATTTGGAGGTCGATTCGTGCGGGGGAGGCATCGTAGGCTAGAGTTCGGACCGGATTGAGGTGAGTAATGATTGTAAATGATACTCTAAGGGTTTGAAACCCCGGGTTGCACATCGCAGTGCTATATTGAGGTGAGACACACGCTGGATGATGAGCGTGGGGTCTTTTACTACTGGGGATTGTGACTTGGTCCGTCCCGATTGATGATTTTATTGCGTACTTGACTGAAATTTATTTGTTATTATCATGATTTGGGCTGATTGCCATATTTGGGCTTTGTGCCAAATTTTTGAACCCTTCGAGGAATTTTATCACTATTTCCTCACTGTTTTGACTTATTACTTGAACGTAGTCCTGTTGATATTTATTGTTTTACAAACTCAGCCCCTATTACTCATATTTGAAACTTAAATGATATTTCTAAATTATGTTTTGGGCTGAGAACTACTATTTTACAAATGCCCGAGAGGCTTGTGATGATTTTTGGACTGAGTGAGGTTGAGGGCCATATGTGAGGATATGATGAGTGATATGAGGCTGAGAGCCTGAGATACTTTTATACACTATGAAGTAGCTTGAGTGATGTGAGGCTGAGTGCCGAGTGATAATGCCACGAGGTGGCTTGATATAGCGCTTGGGCCGTAAGGAGCCCCTCCGGAGTCTGCACAACCACAGTGAGCGTGGGTACCCATCATGATCTGAGAGTGAGCCCGAGGGGCTGATATTGTTCTGAGAGTGAGCCCAAGGGGCTGATAGTATTATGAGAGTGAGCCTATTATACTCTGGTACTTATGCCCGAGGGGCGGATTTTCTGTGCTTATCGGCACTAACTGTTTTGCAATTATTGCATAATTGTTGAAAAAGTCATTCTCAAAATAGATTTAAACTGAGCTAAGATATTTCTAAAGATTTCACAGCTTCACTGATTTTCTCAAAGGGTTTTACATTGCTTCTATACAGCATGTTGGTTGCTTTACGTGATTTCTTACTGCTTAGTTGTTATTTACCTTTATTACTCACTGAGTTGGAGTACTCACTTTACTCCCTGCACCTTGTGTGTAGATGCAGGTATTTATACACCCGGTAGCGGGTTTTGGTTGATCAGAGGCAGAGTTATCGGAATTTAGCGAGGTGGCTGCTGACGTTCGCAGCACTGCTTTTCTCCCTTTTGTTCATTATTCTTGTTTTGTATAATTTAGACCTTGTAGTTGTATTTACACCCTAATAGATGCTCGTGACTTGTGACACCCCGGTTTGAGCAGTGTTAGGATGGTTTCCACTGTTGTTGTCGTTAAATTCCGCAATCTATGGATATTATATTATGTTTATTACTGTTTATGATAATTAACTGCTTAAAGAGGTGTTCCGTTTTTGGTCTGGATGGCCTTGTCTTCATGAGAGGCACCATCACTACCGGGTTCGAGAATTGGGTCGTGACACTATTATGCTCCGCTTATGGATGAGCTTCGTAATTTTGTTACCTACTTATATGTTTATCTATGTTAGGAGACTTGATGTTGTTAACCAGTGTCTATCATTTTTATTTTTATTTTGTACACTATTGAGGGCTATAAGTCCGAAAGGTGACTTTTTATTATTCACTACAGTGGGTTTTGATGTGATTTCGGAATAATTAATTTCAGTTTTATGAATTATATTCTCTATTGGTATTGGGGTTCGTTATGGGTTGTGAAAGTTGTTTACGGAATTTATTAAAAAGAAGGAAGAAAGGAAATGGAAAATTTCAGTTGGCACAATGTGCAAAATATTTGTGATTCAGAGTTGAGGACGAGATCCTCGCATTTTTATATAATGTGAAATATTTAAATTGGGCTACAAGTCGCGATGGAAGTTATATAAGGACGATGTCCTAGTGGTGAAAACTCTATGAGTTTAAATTCTCACTATGTGAAATTAAAATTGGTGCTATTGTATTAATAGGGAGACATGCCTGTTTGGCTTATTTGATAATTCTTTTATGTGTTTTTGTGCATATATAGCTATCTGTGTTGTAAATATTGAGTTTTAGCCTATAAAGTGAGTGTCAAGGTGGTGTTAAATATGACTCGTTAATTCGGGTAAATAATTATGAAGTCTTCATGCATCGTGTATTGCTGTCAAATCTGAAACAAGGTTTTATTAATATGAAAATAATTAAGGATGCTAGAATTCATTGGGAACAACTATTATGACCTGAGATGTGGTTATGGGCATAAGTATAATGTGTGTGTAGGCACGAAATTGCTACAACCGGTTGAGACTAACACTATGTGTTAATATGAAAGATCAGGCCTTTTTGAAATTTACCGAAGTGTAAGAAATTGGCTTTAAAGTTTATAAATGAGGAAAAAGGAATAATCTCAACTGAGATGGTGTTGTCGAACCCATGATAAATTGCGGTGACGTACAATCACCCGCGAGTATGTATATAATAATATACTCAATAATTTAAAGTCCTCGGAATAATTCTTGGCACGTTCGAGGACGAACGTATGTTTTAAGAGGGGAAGGAAGTAACGACCCGACTTGTCATTTTAAGAATTTATGCCTCGTTCAGCGACTTAAGATCTCGAGCAGCTTCGTAATATATATTATGACTTGCGTGCGCAGTCCGTTAATTTTTCTGGAATGATTTTATATGAAAAATTGATTAAATGTGAAATAGAGCTTTAAAACTCAACTGAGTTGACTTCGGTCAATATTTTGTGCAAACAGACCCGAATCAGTGTTTTGACTATTTCGGTAGGTCCGTATCATTATTTGGGACTTGGGAATATGCCCGAAGTCTAATTCGGAGGTCCCTAGCTCAAATTATCGCCATTTAACGGAATATAGAAATCTAAGGCTAAAAATTTCTAAAGTTTGACCGGAGATTTGACTTTTGAGCAAACGACCTCGGAATGGTATATTAATGATTACAATAGCTTCGTATGGTGATTTCGGACTTAAGCGAATGTTTGGATTTGGATTTGGAAGTCCATAGGACAATACGACGCATTTTGGCGAAAGTTGGAAAATAGAAGATTTTTGGAAAGTTTGACCGATAGTTGACTTTTTGATATCGGGGCCGGAATCTGATTCTAAAAAATTGAAACAGCTCCATTATGTCATTTATGACTTGTGTGCAAAATTTGAAGTCATTCTGGATTGATTTGATACGTTTCGGCACAAAATATAGAAGTTGGAAGATTTGAAAACACATAATTCGATTTGATGTGCGATTCGTAATTTCGGCATTGTTTGATGTGATTTAAAGCCTCGACTAGGTTTGTATTATATTTGGGACATGTTTGCATATTTGGTTAAAGTCCCGAGGGCCTCGGGTGGATTTTGGAAGGTTAACGGATCAACTTTAACTTGAAAATAGCTGGTGGAAATTTCAGCACTGCTGGTGCATCGCTTCTGCGATGTTTTCTACGCAGCAGCGACCTCGCAGAAGCGAGGATTTCGTCGCAGAAGCAACCTGGGAAGAACTGGAGCAAGGTCGCACATACGGACAGTCTTCCGCACCTGTGCAATCACAAGTGCGATGTTGGCAACGCAGAAGCAAAGCTGGCAGCTTGCTGGCTTATTCGCAGAAGCGAAAATTCATTCGCACTTGCCAGACCGCAAGTGCATGAACAGTGATCGCAGAAGAATGAACGGTGTTCACAGAAGCGAGCTCGCAGGTGCGATAAATCTGCCCGCAGGTGCAAAACTGGGCAGCAACATAAGGACCAAAAAACCAGTCATTTTGCCATTTTCGATTGGGACTTTGGAAGCTTATATCTCGCAATCTATAAAGAATTTGGAGATGATCCAAAAACGAAAGTTGTAGCCCTTTGTATCTAATTTTCAGAAATGCAAGCCGTTTGTCATTTGGAGTTTTCTACAAGAAAGTATGGTTAATATACTACAGGCTGTCTGGAAAGAATTTTGAAATCTCCAGAAATTTTTGTTTCACGGGGCTAAATTTGGGAGCTTATATCTCGCCATATATAAGGAACTAGGTGATGAGAAACACATGAAAGGTATAGCCCTTGGTGTTTAGTTTCTATAAAGTTCAACCGTTCATTATGTGGATATTTGTACAGAAAGTTATGGTTGATTTACCGGAGGTTAGTAATGCTATTTTTCTGGGACAAGGATAAATGGCATGTGTCAAATGCGATTTATAAGTCTCATTTGGCAAATGCAACTTGCCTGGAACAGATTCCTAAACAAGAGTTATCTATTTTTACTCATTTTTTAGTTTTGAGTCTCGGATTTAGGCGATTCCAAAAGGGTTTTTCACGACTTCGACTTGGGTAAGTGTTTTATATCCGAAAGTGATTATATTTCATAAATCCATGTCCATATTCATCAATTATTACGGATTTATGTGTACGAAATTGGGATTTTCGTAAAATCTTCCAAAAACGAAAATTTAAGATTTAAAAGCCAATTCGATGTCGGAATTCGATAATTTTTGTATGGTTGAACTCGTATCGGAACTGTATTCGGATTTCGTGAAAATTTTGTAGGGTTCCGAGAGGCGGGTCCTGCATTGACTTTTGGTTGACTTTTTAGAATAAAATTTTAAATCGACATTTTATTATCCAGAATTATTTCCGATGAATTTTAATGAAGTTATACAACTAATTTGGATAGATTGAAGCTATTCGGAGGTCGATTCAAGCAAGAAGGCGATTTTGGAATATCGGCCTAACTTCAAAAATGTAAGTATCTTGCTTAACCTTGTGTGGAGGAATTTCCCCGTAGGCATTGAGTCTTATGTGGAAATTATGTGATTGGAAACCATGTACGCGAGGTGATGAGTACGTACTTGGTTTACATGTGCAAATTATATCGGTTAAAATTCGTAGACGCCCATATATATTTAATTGAAAATGGTTAACACTTAGTAAATCTTTGATTGTTATACTTTATTCTTTGTTATCGATTTTGTATTTATATAATAATTTGGTGTGATTTCTGCTTGGATATTTATGTTTATTCCATGTATTTGTTGATTTGATATTTCCTGGAAATAATTTTATTATGGATTTTCTATTTGTAAATAATTAATTAAATAAGTCAAGAAGAGGCATTAATGTAATTATCGAAAATATGAATTAAAGAAGGTGTTGGCATATGATGAATTATTTTCCATCCTTGTTGTTTTGAGGTTTTATATACGTTGTGTGGAGCCATGAGCTTTTTGTGGTGAAATTAATTGATTTTGTTGTATCTTTGGAATTGGTTGTGGTCTATGGACAATTTGTGATATGAATTGTTCTGTTGTTATGATAATATTCCATGTAAATTTTTATGTAAATTAAGTTATTTTTATGAGGACATAAAGGTGACATTCCATTATTAATATTACGTGGGTATAAGGGTGGCATTTCACTGTGGTTATGTGTGTTGGGATATTATCTGGGCGGAGAGAGAAGGGTGACTATTATACGGAGCGATAAGGGTGGCTATAGGAGAGATAAGGGTGGCTATTGTCAGGGATAATATGTGATGATGTGGGATATTGTGTTGGTAATTGTTACGCGACGACGAGGGGATATTGTGCTGTTAATATTTATGTTGTGTTGTGAATTCCTTGTGAGTTCTTTTACACATTGTGCAATTTATTTTATAAATTCAGTAAATATGATAATAGTTGGATATATGTTAAAATTATGAGCCTGTGAATATTGTCGGGCGGATCATGATATGGGCGCAAGGTGACGGGGAAATATGATGAATTTATTATTGGCACGTGAACTGTCCGTGCAATTGTGATATGAAATATGGGCACAAGGTGCCGTGGTTATATAATTAAAATGATATTAACATGTGAATTGTCCGTGCAGTTGTGATATGAAATATGGGCACGAGGTGCCATAGAAATATGAAAATGGGTTGAGAACCGTATTTTATGATTTGAAATGAGGTTTCCCATGGTGACTTTTATTTGAAAGAATTATATTCGAAAAATATTATTTGAAAGAATTTTTATTCGAAAGATATTTATTTGGAAGAATTATAGGGAAGATATTTGTTTGAAAGAATTATGAGAGATATTTATTTGAAGGAAGTATATTCAAAATATATTTATCGGAAAATATTATATCCTAAAGATTACTATTGGGAAGATTTATAGGCGAAAGATTAATATTTGAAGAATTTGATTAATTTGTCGTACTTGTATTCATTATTTGCTGAGCAATATATATGACGTTCTTGTTGCCCTGCTATTTATATCACTGGTTGATTAATGTTGCCATCATTATTATTTGTTTCCTATTATTTTTGTACGCTATATTGAACAGGTTATTAGACTAGTGAGTGTCTTGATTGTACCTCGTTACTACTCCACCGAGGTTAATCTTGATACTTACTGGGTACCGATGTGGTGTACTCATACTACACTTCTGTACATTTTTTTATGTACAGAGCCAGGTATTGGAGATATAGGACTCGGACAGAGTTAGAGTGTGATTGAAGCTGCTTGGTCATCGCAATCCCTTGGTCTTTCCCTTTTATCGTACTGTCAATTATTATTCGAGTAGTATTGTATATTTAATTTCCTTCAGATCATTTCATGTATTCAGTTAGAGTTCGTGACTCAGTACTACCAGTCTTGGGAGGTTGTATCTTTATTTCTACCGTTGGTATCCATTTAAGAAAAAAGAATTTGGCTTGAATTGTTATTATAATCGTCTTACCTAGTCTCAGAGACTAAGTGTCATCATGACACATATGGTGAGATTTTGGGTCGTGACATTATACAAGCATGTTTTCTGACTTGTCCCCTATTAAAAACGGTTGTGGTTAAATATTATTACTCACTAAGCTAGCAACTCACTCCCCGCTATTATTTTATTTACAGAGACAGCAATAGACACGGGCAAGGATTCCGTTTATTAGAGTACACGAGTTGGCATCCTGGGGAGCCCCACATTTATTTGTGTGCGCAAATATTGTTATTTATTTGATATAGTCTCTTTCTTGAAACTCTTAGAGTCGCTCCATAGTCATTTTTATGAGTTTCATAGGTATTCTTTTATTGATATAGACTTGTGACTCATATTAGACTTTCTTATCGCATACTTGGAGATGAAGTTAGTATTATTGTATTGGAAATACTTCGTGAATGGGGATTATAACTTGTTTGGCCGATATAGGTTGGTTGTGTTGTTGATTCCTAAGACAGGTTTATTTTTGGATAGTCCTAAAACAGGAGAAACTCTGTCCGATTTTCTGTAGATTACCGATGAGGCTTACTTGGGAGAACTTGTTCCTAAGCGTCGGTCATGATCCTAAATTGGGTCGTGACAAGAGGTGTGTGTGTTACAATCATAATAGTGATGAGTAATGGGAGGTTATTTACATCATGGGTGAAAGTAGTGGGAGTAGTAGGCATCCACAATTACTATAGGTTTTACAACATGATAAGTATATATTATATATGTTTTTAGGTATATATTATATTAAATAAACAAATACTTTATTTATAAATATGACTTTTTGTTCAATATTTGTATAAATTATTAATATATGTTGCAGGAAAAGAAAAGAAAAGAAAAAGAGAAGAAAGAAGAGTGTTCAAGCAGATACAGCAAAAAGGCCAAGGATGGCATCTCCAATCCAAGGATGTCATCCTCAATTCTAAGGATGTCATCGGTAGAAAGAATCATGCAGAAGAAATTGATTCAAGAATTAGGGATGTCATCCCCAATCCAAGGATGACATACCTTAGAAGTTTATGGACGTAATTTCCTATAAATAGGCATGACTTTTCGGTGGAAGGAGAATCATTCTTGTGCAGAGAACACCAACTTTAATTAGCTTTGTTTTAGTTTTAAAAATTATTTCTCTTGTTGTAGGAATAGTATTTTTATATTTTATCTTTTCTCCATAATGGAGTTATTTTCTTTGGTTGGGATACTAGATGAAGCTATGAAAGTGTTATAATAATTATCTTAATTTTATTATCTTCTTATGTTGAGATTTTCTCATTATCATCATTATACACCAAGGTATTTGATATTGATTATTTTTATTTATTTGATATAGTTATATCACTTACTAAAATCTTTATCTTGTTATTTTGTTTCATATTCGGGAGAAGAAAAAGATTTAAACAAGTTTATTGATTTAGAAAAGGCTAATCGAAAGAGGCTTTTTCTCACTTGGTGCACTCAACTAAGATAATTCTTGTTTGAAGTCATTACTTTAATTGGTTAACTACACTAATCGAGAGAGGTGTTATTAGTCAATTATTATTTAATATCACTAACTGTCAATAAATTAATAACATTAAGTGCGAGCGGTGCTATTTATATATTGTTGTTATGTGGAATGATGTCTTAAAAATAAGTGGTCATTCTTTAAACAAGGTCTTTATTTCACTGTTAATCGATTAACTACACTAATCGAAAGAGGTGTTATTAATTGGTTACTTTTATGTGATTTGGTTGAAATAGAAATAAGCAATCATTTCATTAAACAAATAAATAAGTAATAGAATTTTTATCTTATTATAATGGTTTTATCTTGCTGAGTTAAAGTATTCCGACCTCTATTTTTATTTTCAGAAAACCAAAAATATTTATTGCTTTTATTTACATTTTTAAGAGCAACCCCTTTCATCAATTTGATTCTCTCAAATAGTGACAAAGACAATACAAATCTGTAGCCTAGGTGGTTCCAATCTCTGTGGGACGATATCTTAAACTTTACTTGTCACGACCCCAGTTCACCCTCCTTCCGTGAACCGTCGTGACGACACCTAGTCTCTACGACTAGGTAAGCCTAACAAGTGCGGAAATATAAATTAAAAGCCAAGAATAACCAAAAGAAAACGATATATAAGATGTCGCTCGGCATATACAACTCAACATCTCAAAATCCTACAACACTATCCCAAAACCCGGAAACTCACGGGAATACAAGCTGAAGGAAACACTACATAGTTCTAATCACCAGAATATCTAACAATAACAATAGTACGGAAGGCTAAGTACTTTAAGCAGGAATAGAGAGAGACTCCTCGGTCTGCGGACGCGACAGATATACCTCGAAGTCCCTGTAGAATCGCCTTGCCTCAAGAGTGGTAAGCCTGAGTAGAGGTACTTGGATCTGCACATGAAAAACATGCGCAAAAAGGGCATGAGTACACCACGACGATACTTAGTAAGTGCCAAGCCTAACCTCGGTCGGGTAGTAACGAGGAAGGTCAGGGCCCTACTGAGGTTAAACAAAAATATAAGGTTTCTACAGTACAAAATAAGCAGTATAAATGAGTACAACAGTGAAAAGAAATAAGTTATACAGGGCAACATCAACTATACAAAATTAGAGTAAACACAGAAGTAATTACAGCTCAGTACCAATAATAACAACGAGGATCTCCCAGGATACCGTCCTGTAGTCACTATTACGACTGTCCAGTGGATCTCTCGGGGTACCGTCCCGTAGTATAACTATCAATGCGCGGGGATCTACTGGAATCCCGATCCGTAGTCCCAAAAGTAAATACCCAGTACTTGGGGAATCTACCGGGTGCATTCCTGTAGTTCCATATCACTATGCAGGGATCTACCGGGAATCTAACCCGTAGTCTCAAAGTAAACAAATAAGGGGGAGCTACCGGAATCCCATATCCGTAGTCCCAATGTAAATACACAGCAACAACAAGAAGATATTCAGAAACGGAAATTTCATATCAAAGCTACAAGTAATTCTAGCCTAACATGCTTCACGTAATGCAATCAAGGCAATTTAAGCAAATAGGCAATTCAAGTCGACTAAACATACTTTTCTAACTAACAACAAGCTAAATTTGCAAGTATAATAAAGCAGGACAAGAATTTCATTGTAATAACTTAAGAAAAAATCGGGTTTTCAACAATTTGCTTAAGTACGCGCTCGTCACCTCACGTACAAGGCATTTCAGATGTCAAACATATGATATCCTAAGGGGAAGGTCCCCCACACAAGGTTAGACAAGCCACTTACCTCGAACAAGCTCAAATCAACCCGAAACCACGCTTTTGCCATGAGTATCCAACTCCAAATGGCCCAAATCTATTTAATTCAATTTCATAATATAAATAATACTTCAAGAAACTGATTCTACAAATAAATTCTAAGCTAATATGCAAAATTATGTAAAATGACCAAAATATCCCTCGGGCCCACATCTCGGAATCAGGTAAAATTTATATTTTCAAAATTCTCACACTCACACGAGTCTAATCATATAAGAATCTCTCAAATCGGATGTCAAAAACCCAATCAAAACCCAATAATTCCGCCTATGAAGTTTATCCAATTTTCCCCAAATTTTCATGCCCAATCCGAATTTAAATGGTGAAATTAACTATAGATTGATGGAATATAACTAGAAAGGGTTAAGGAATCGTTACCTAATGATCTCCTCTTTAATTACCTCTCAAAACTGCCCTCTCCCGAGCTCCAAATCGATTTTTCAACTTTTGAAACTAAACCCTCGAAATTTTATATTTCTGCCTAGTTGTTTCCGCATCTGCGGTCATGGGACCGCATCTATGGTCCCGCTTCTGAGGATCAAATGTCGCATCTGCAACTCTCATTAATTTTCTCAGGAACCGCATCTGCGATCCTTCTTTCGCAGATGCGAAATCGCTTCTGTGGTGAACCTTCCGCATCTGCGAAACCTGAAGGAAAGCCAAAAATCCGCTTTTGCGGTCTCCACGCCGCTTCTGCGGCTCCTCACCTGCGGAACCCCAACTGCAGGTGCGGTTATGACAGGTACCAGCTAATTTTATGCAATCTCTTAACTTCCAAATCTTTCCGTCAACCATCCGAAATCATCCCGAGGCCCCCGGGACCTCAACCAAAGGCACCAACATCACCTAATACCTTATTCAAACTTGTACCAATCCTTAAAATACCTAAAAACAACATCAAAAACTCGAATTAATCAAGGATTTGAGCCTAAGAACTCCAAACTTCCCGAAAATACACTTTTGATAAAACAAAAACCTAACCAAACCACGTCCGAATGACCTGAAATTTTGCGCACACGTCCCAAATGATATGCGGAACTATTGCAACTTCCAGAATTCCATTCCGACCCTCGAATCAAAATCTCACTATCGGACCGAAAACTTTAAAAATTCAACTTTTGGCATTTCAAGCCTAAATTAGCTACGAACCTCCAAAACACAATCTGAACACGCTCCTAACCCCAAAATCACCCAACGGAGCTAGCGGAACCATTAGATTTCTGTTCCGACTACGTATAACTTTCCAACACTTAAGCTCTTATTTAGGGACTAAGTGTCCCAAAGCTCTCCGAAACTCAAAACCGAACATCCCGGCAAACTAAAATAGCAGAAATAAACTTTGGGAAAGCAGTTAACAGGGGATGGGGGCGTTAATTCTAAAAACGACCGGCCGGGACATTACATTACTATAATTTGACAGAGTACGAGCAGAAAATCATATACGCCCAGAGCTCGTGTTTTTTGGCGCCGTTGCCGGGGATTGGTAAACATCTACTTCAGATTAATTGTCTTACTACTACTTTGAGATTTTTTTTCTTTAGCTTAAGTCTTTTGTTTTCTAGTGCCTGACAAGTACTAGGGAGAAATACGATACCAAAAAAAAAATTAAAAAGAAGAAGAATAAGAAGAAGATCCTGAACGTCAACTCATTCCATGTTCTTTCAAATGAATTTCGATCAACCAAGTAAAATGCTTGTTGAGTTGGTAGAAGAATACTGTCAAAAGGCTATCGAGTGTGACTATTGTGGAGGCAACCACCAAAGCTTTGAATGCCAAACAAGTAACACATTCTCCTATGTGGATACTAGGAGAATGAATGACCTTGAACAATTAATTAATAAAATCAGTCAAAGGTCTATTACTTGTGAATATTGTGGTGGAAGTCACCTTACTCATGAATGCCAACTCGGTAATTCCTATTCTTTTGGTTTATCGAATGAACAAGCTAATGTTGTTTCTAGTTCTTGCAGGCTTATTGATTCTAGTGAATATGACTGCAATCTGAAGTGCAATCAATATTCACAAAAGAATCAAAATATTGAGAGTCAATCACCTCAAGAGGAGAATGTAAACTTGAAATAAGCTGTGCATAATTTCATAGAAAATACCGACGATAAATATGCACAGAATCATAAAGCCATTATGGATCTAACAATAAGAGTAAATCAATTAGTAAGTATGGCAATCTCCTTGAATTTTTGTGGCAAGCTTTTAAATAAAACCGCATCTTGTGAGGATGGACCAATTGATAAAAAAAATTAAGCTTTGTGAGAAAGAATATACCACTCATGGTGAACATCCTGATCCAATCGAGAAGGCTGACAATAAAGGTTTGGTTGAATATAATTCAATAGGTGATGAGTGCTTACTTCAATTTTCTTATTCACATAAATCGATTAATTTGGAAGAAAATGAGAATGAAGAGGTCGTTATACACAAAAATGAAATTTCCATGGACCATCAATCATCAAATTTTTTTTTTGATCATTATGATTTTGTGGATTTTGTTATTGGAGACTTTCAGGAAAATGCATGGAATGATCGATCCTCATGAAAAATGCAGAATGGAGTTAAGGATCAACATGTACTATTATTTGCCCGCTCGAGACAAGGCCGAGAAAGAGAGGGATATGAGAAAAAAGAAAATATTTTGTGATGTTCTTGGCCAAGTGCGCTATAAGATGAACCCCAAGGAGCGAAAAAGAAAGAGTGATTAAGAATTGGGGTTGGAGTTCACAAGCTCCAGATAAAAGAAAAAAAATATATTCAGAGAGCCCCTTTACTTTATCTTGCCTTTATATTATTTGTCATGGGACATGACAGTATTTAAGTATGGGGTAGAGGAATATATATTTGTGTATATTTATATTTTTTAGTATAACTTTTTTTATACTTCTCCATGGATTTCTTCGTTCAGTTCTTTGCCATGATCGTAATATTTTGAACTGAACACTTTCTATAATTTGTAGTACATAACTCGGCTAAAATTTGATTTTTCTGAGAAAGAGATTTTGAAAAATGAGATTTAATTGAGTATCATCCATGTGTTATATGAATATCTTTTACAAGCTCATATTTGTTTATTGGTGATTAAAATTATAATGTTTGTTGATTCCAAGTGTATTGTGTTGTCAGGTTATGTTGCCAAAGTTCTCTTGCTTATTTAAAAATCTAGAACTTGTCTTGAATGTGGTTTGA
The DNA here is from genome assembly GCF_000393655.2 of Nicotiana sylvestris. Lineage (NCBI taxonomy): Eukaryota > Viridiplantae > Streptophyta > Magnoliopsida > Solanales > Solanaceae > Nicotiana > Nicotiana sylvestris. The sequence continues at coordinate 2,415,900 of NC_091066.1, read as the reverse complement.
GCCGAATTCTAGGAAGATTTTTGAGTTGAGAAATGAAAGTAGGCCTTCCTTGTTGAACAATTACCTAAATTAACCTGTCTTAATTATATTTATCCCTTGTCATCCCCCTTGAGCCTAAATAAATTATCCCTTGTTTTCTTGATAGCCAAACTTTAACCCTTAGCCTATTTTAATATCACATCTATTTTTTCACCATATCTCTTTTCTGGCGCTTTAAAAATATAAAAAAACTAAGTGTGAGGGCGTTGTAGTAGAATGAAGAGATGATTGTTGGGTTTACTGATCTTTTGAGAATATTGTCGTGTGACTTTAAAAGAAGTAAATTGTTGCTTGTAAAAAAAAAGGAAAAAAAGTTATAGCAACAAAGAAAATTTTGACAACTGCAGAAAAAAAGGGCAAACAAGAAAAACAATGAAAGAGTTTAGAAAGGGAAGACAATGAAAAAAGGGAGGTTAAATTATTTTAGAAAGAAGGAAGACAATTATACTTAATTGTTAAAAATATTGTGGTGCTTGTAAGAGACTTGAGTCACTTTATCCATATGTATCTTACCTGTCCTTATACCAACATTACAACCTTATTAAAGCCCTACATGATCGCAACTCAAAAACTCCTACATTAGTGGAGAACCAAATGATAGTCAAGCTTATGGAATTTTTCAGTAGCTTGAGATACTTTTTTGTTGAGAGTAAGCGAATTTTTCAATGTCCTTCTTTGTTTTGTATTGATATGTTGTGAGTTATGGGCATCTTTCTTCATTTGGTGAGACACACTTGGGATTAAAAAGTATTATAATTTTGGTTCTTAATAAGTGAACATGAGTACGATTAAAGATTATTTGAACTCGTGGCTTGATCTTGGTTATATTCTTGTTTGCAGAAAGTTCTTGTAATAATATTTTAAAAAATTTAGCCGCTATTTTATTTTGTGTATTTTGCTCGAGGACGAGCAAAAGTTCAAGTATGGGGGTATTTGATAAGTATATATTATATGTGTTTTTAGGTATATATTATATTAAATAAACAAATACTTTATTTATAAATATGACTTTTTGTTCAATATTTGTATACATTATTAATATATGTTGCAGGAAAAGAAAAGAAAAGAAAAAGAGAAGAAAGAAGAGTGTTCAAGCAGATACAGCAAAAAGGCCAAGGATGGCATCTCCAATCCAAGGATGTCATCCTCAATTCTAAGGATGTCATCGGTAGAAAGAATCATGCAGAAGAAATTGATTCAAGAATTAGGGATGTCATCCCCAATCCAAGGATGACATACCTTAGAAGTTTATGGACGTAATTTCCTATAAATAGGCATGACTTTTCGGTGGAAGGAGAATCATTCTTGTGCAGAGAACACCAACTTTAATTAGCTTTGTTTTAGTTTTAAAAATTATTTCTCTTGTTGTAGGAATAGTATTTTTATATTTTATCTTTTCTCCATAATGGAGTTATTTTCTTTGGTTGGGATACTAGATGAAGCTATGAAAGTGTTATTAATTGGTTACTTTTATGTGATTTGGTTGAATTAGAAATAAGCAATCATTTTATTAAACAAAGAAATAAGTAATAGAATTTTGATCTTATTATAAAGGTTTTATCTTGCTGAGTCAAAGTATTCCAACCTCTATTTTTATTTTCAGAAAAACCAAAAATATTTATTGCTTTTATTTAAATTTTTAAGAGCAACCCCTTTCATCAATTTGATTCTCTCAAATAGTCACAAAGACAATACAAATTTGTAGCCTAGATGGTTCCAATCTCTGTGGGACGATATCTTAAACTTTACTTGTCACGACCCCAGTTTGCCCTCCCTCCGTGAACCGTCGTGACGGCACTTAGTCTCTACGACTAGATAAGCCTAACAAGTGCGGAAAATAAATAGAAACTTGTGGAAATATAAATTAAAAGCCAAGAATAACCAAAAGAAAATGATATATAAGATGTCGCTCAGCATATACAACTCAACATCTCAAAATCCTACAGCACTATCCCAAAACCCAGAAACTCACGGGAACACATGCTGAAAGAAACACTACATAGTTCTAATCACCAGAATATCTAACAATAACAATAATACAAAAGGCTAAGTACTATAAGCAGGAATATAGAGACTCCTCGGTCTGCGGACGCGGAAGATATACCTCGAAGTCCCTGTAGAATCGCCTCGCCTCAAGAGTGGTAAGCCTGAGTAGAGGTACCTGGATCTGCACATGAAAAACATGTGCAGAAAGGGCATGAGTACACCACTGTGGTACTCAGTAAGTGCCAAGCCTAACCTCGGTCGGGTAGTGACGAGAAAGGTCAGGGACCTACTGAGGTTAAACAAAAATAGAAGGTTTCTACAGTTTAAAATAAGCAGTATAAATGAGTACAGTAGTGAAAAGAAACAAGTTATACAGGGCAACATCAACTATACAAAAAAAGAGTAAACACAAAAGTAATTATAGCTCAGTACCAATAATAACAACGAGGATCTCCCAAGATACCGTCCTGTAGTCCCTATTACAATTGTCCAGTGGATCTCCCGGGATACCGTACCGTAGTCCAACTATCAATGCGCGGGGATCTACCGGAATCCCAATCTGTAGTCCCAAAAGTAAATACCCAGTACTAGGGGAATCTACCGAGTGCATTCCCGTAATTCCATATCACTGTGCAGGAGGATCTACCGGGAATCTAACTCGTAGTCCCAAAGTAAACAAACAAGGGGGAGCTACCGAAATCCCACATCCGTAGTCCCAATGTAAATACACAGCAACAACAAGAAGATATTCAGAAACGGAAATTTTATATCAAAGCAACAAGTAATTCTAGCCTAACATGCTTCACGTAATGCAATCAAGGCAATTTAAGCAAATAGGAAATTCAAGTCGACTAAACATACTTTTCTAACTAACAACAAGCTAAATTTGCAAGTATTATATCGTCTCTTACCATTGACATGCCTACATTGATTCATATGGCCATGATTATTATTTGTATGTTTTCAGACTTATCACATCTAGCTGCCATATTCACTTCAGGAAGGGAGCTGACCCTGTGGGACGAGCTTCATGGATTTTCAGTAAAAGGGTATTATGTTGATCAACCACTAGAAGGCATGAGATCAATTCAGATTACTTTTTAAAGCCCCTTTCACGGTCTTGCTGTTTTAATACTATATTTGAGGCATGAAAAGTCGTAAGAGTCTTTTCCAACAAATCCTCATCATTCATAACATCTCCACATAATTTAAATTGGAAATTTATTTGAAATACAACAGAGTTGTACTCACTTACGGTCTTAAAATCTTGCAACCGTAAGTGCATCCACTCATATAAAGCCCTTGGCAATACTGTAGCCTTAAGGTGATCATACCTTTTTCAGGCAAGCCCACAATTCAAGTGGATCTTTCATTGTTAAATATTCAACATTCAAACCTTCATCCAAATGATGACGAAGGAAAATCATGGTCTTCGCTCTGTCATGGCTTGATGCCTCATTATCCTGAGTAATAGTGTCACCAAGGCCTTTAGCGGCTAAGTAAATCTCAGCATCGAGAACCTATGATAGATAATTCTTTCCAAAAATATCAAGTGTCATAGAATCAAGCTTTGACAAATTCGACGTTGAAAAATTATCAAAGAAAATAAATGAATTAGAAATAGTAAAAAGAAATAAATGAAAATATTTTCAAAAAGGTTCAATCTGATCATATCCCATGAAAATAATAACATCAATTGACCAGTTAATGATCATAAAAATACATGAATTAGTTATGCTGCAATAATAAATATAAACATATAATTCTTCAAAATAAACAAAAATATTTCTTTTCCCGAAAGCCATTAGTCATAAGGAAAGAAATCAGGAAGTCATTTGATAAAGTATTAAAATTGTAGGAAAAACTATTTCAATCAATCTTAACTATTCTCAAAAACATCTTAACTATTGGCATTAAACATACAATAGATAATTGTATGTGTCCAGGTACAACTTTAGTTTTATGCTTAAAAACTAAACTTATTTAGGTATTAAGAATGCACTCAGTATAATTGTCATATTTCCCTTTTACGAGACAACACATAATTCAAATAGAGTAAATCCAAAAGAAGTAGATTCCACATAAAAGAAATGCATAGCAATAATTTGATAATTTGAACACTAGGTTGGAGATATATACCTTGCAAGTGGAATTCAATCTTGAGGTTAGAGACGTCAGCTGATAACGTATTAAGAATTATAGCTCAAAGTAATAATATAAAACAAGAAAAGAAGAAATAACTTTCTTATTTCATGAAGTGTTCAAGTGTATCCCGTATCACATTTCATGCCTCTATTTATACTATTACATAGAAGGTTAAAAAAGGATTGTCTTAAACATGACATTAACAATTGAGATCATGGGGAAGATCATGGGAGGGGTTATGGAGGTGTGTGAGTTACAATCATAATAGTGATGCGTAGTGGGAGGTTATTTACATCATGGGTGAAAGTAGTGGACATCCACAATTACTATAGGTTTTACAACAACTGCACATTATAATTCAATTAAATATTACATCTCATGAGAGAATCACAAACCTCCATGTATAATCTATTGCTTTTGTATAATCACAAATCTCCATCTGGGGAGAAAATCCCGCGTCTATGTATTATCTATTACTTTTGTTTTGCATCTATTTTCTCATTTTCATGATGCTATTTTTCTTATGGTTTCTATTGATAGTACTGATATTCCTTCTTTTCGTCTTCTTGAGCCGAGGGTCTTTCGGAAACAACCTTTCTACTCCCTCGGGATAGGGGTAAGGTCTGGGTACACACTATCCTTCCCAAACCCCACTAGTGGGATTTTACTGGACCGTTATTGTTGTTGATCTTTTCATATTAGATCATTTGGTGCTTTTATTATGAGAATATGAACTGGTCTAGTTTATTATCTAAGGAATTGAAAGTGTGATGAATTATTAGTAATTGCATGGCTGTTACGTTCTTGTCTCTCCATAATCAAAAACTAAATCAAACTTACTCCAATTTATTTAGTTTACATTATCTTAAACTTGGATTTTAAGAAATATATTTAAACGTTATATATAGCTTCAAACTCCTTTCAGTTCATGTTAATTACTAGCACTGGTTCATATATTATTAATTGCCCTTAACGTTTTTGCACATGAAAGACAATAAGTTTTATTATAAGAGTGTTTTGTAGTCATCAAAATTTTATCGGATCAAATCCATATAAAATTTGGGCAAAATCCTAAATTTTAGATACTACAAGTAGAGTCCATCGAGGTTTCTTGGAGGCTACTCTATCTGAAACCTTATCTTGGAGGCTACTCTACCTGAAACCCTAGCTTGGAAGGTACTTTATCCAAAACCCTAGCTACACCTATAAAAGGGGGCCACATATTCCCTTTGAAAGCATCTCGAAATTCCATAAAAAATATGGAATATTCACAAAGAGATCAAAGACATCAAATATTGTCTTTAATAAAGCCGTCGAAGTGATCAACGGATGTTCTTCCTTTTCATGGAGATCAAATACATCCTAAGGAAGTTCTCACCATCCTACGTTCGAGAAATATGCTGGTTAAGCCCTCGAATCACGGAGAACGATCTAGAGAGAAGAATCAAGGGAACAAACAGAATTGTACCCACATCATTCTATCGATAAAATTATGTTTCTTCATATTTATATTGTGGTTGCAATTTATTTTTGTATCACATATAATTTGTTGCAAATGACACGCCCAGTGGGACCACATCTTCCCTTCATCTCTTCTCTCACGGTGAAAAGCGGTGAAAAGAATGTGGTGTCTTCTTTGCTGGTACTTCAAGCCTTGTCTACAACGATCTTGTAATTCTACACCCCAACAAGCCTTGAAGTAGGGGGCATTTGTAGACATTAAAATTTTATCGGATCAAATCCATATGAAATTTGGACAAAATCCTAAATTTTAGATACTACAAGTAGAGTCCATCGAGGTTTCTTGGAGGCTACTCTATCTGAAACCTTATCTTGGAGGTTACTCTACCTAAAACCTTAGCTTGGAGGGTACTTTACCCAAAACCTAGCTACACTTATAAAAGAGGGCCACATATTCCCTTTGAAAGCATCTCGAAATTCCATAAAAAATATGAAATATTCAGAAAGAGATCAAAGACATCAAATATTGTCTTTCTCAAAGCCACTGAAGTGATCAACGGATGTTTTTCCTTTTCATGGAGATCAAATACATCCTAAGGAAGTTCGTACCATCCTACGTTCGAGAAATACGCTGGTTAAGCCCTCGAATCACAGAGAACGATCTAGAGAGAAGAATCAAGGGAACAAATAGAATTGTACTCGCATCATTCTATCAATAAAATTATGTTTCTTCATATTTATATTGTGGTTGCAATTTATTTTTATATCACATATAATTTGTTGCAAACATGTTTATCTAATAAATTACGACCATATCTCTCTCTTTAAATTTCTTTTTCTCTCTCTGTAATATCTCACTTAATTAAACTTCACTATTAAAAGCCGGAAGGGTAAATTTGGAAAAAAGAAACTAGTAATATGTAATTGTTTTTTGTTATTTCTTAAAGGTGAACTATTTCTGAACAAATTCACCTTTTTGTGTTTAACTTTTTGCTTTCATTGAGTTAAATTATGAGAGGAATTGATTCAAAAAAACTCTTATTTGAATTACTCTCCATCCTCATTTTTCTATAAATAAATAAAAATTTTATAGGAATTATGATTTGCGTAGAAATTATTAGGCGAACCCGAGCATTGAGCATTATGTGTGTTTATATATCGCGCATATAAATTATGATTTGCGTAGGAGTTATTAGGCGAACCCGAGCATTAAGCATTATGTGTGTTTATATATCGCGCACAATGGGCAATTGGGGAGTAAACTTCACAAGACTAAGCCTCACAAGTGAGTCTCAGATGGCTTTGCAAGTGTCCCGCTCAAGGGTGACTCTCATTTAGCTAGTCATGCTACATTATTGTAATATCCCATAAATTTCAAACAAGGATAAATTGGTCATTTAACAAATAAAAACAAAAAAATCAAATGATAAAGATTCAATAGAAAAGGCCGAAGCCCATTTTGTGGCAAAAATTAAAAAGGACGAAAGGGAAAATGGGGAAAGGGGAAAAAAGGGAAAAGGGTTTTCTGTTTTAAAACCCTAACAGAAGCTAAAAGGAAGCGGCAAAAATAACAAACCAGCAGGGAAGAAAGAAAGAAAAGAGAAAAGAGGGAGGAAGAAGTTGGCGTAGTACGTTGGAACCATAGCTATAACTGTTGAGAATTTTAAGCACTAATTGTGTCTTAGGGGTACTTCTTGAACTTTTTCTTCTGGTAGATTTTAATTTCGACTCTCACAATTGGAAGATTCTACAGAGTAATAGAAATTACACTAGTTCATTCACATAATTGAGAATTTACTTCCTAAAGAATCAATAGAACTTTATGAAATTGGGTTAATAAATTATATGAATAGGTTGGAGTTGATAAATTAGTAACTACTCATATGTGGGTAAATATAATTCGGCAAATTAAGAGTCAAATATGAAACCTCGAGGGTTGGGTATTCTAAATTAACTATGAATTAGCCTAAACATGAAAGTTAACATGAGATTGATATTATGTAATTACAGATTGATTGGAGGAAGTTGTAAGAATTGCTCGAGGTGAACCATTTGGTATTTCGGCACGAGTACTGTGAGTAGTAATGTTACTGCAATTTGTGTTTTCATAACTTGCATGATTTATACATAATTTTTAATATAAATATGTTATCGATTATCTTGAGTTGCATGTGGGACAAGTCTTTTACTCGATATGATACCGAAATAGTTATTTGTGAAGATTACCGTTGTTTTAAATATTTCTGTTGTCACTAGATCGGTTTTACCTTTACTTGAATTTACTGTTATCGAAATGAAATTATATGATTTGATAAGAACTGAAATGCCCTATGTGAGAAAGTACGGGAGAAAATATTATTGATATTATTGACATATATTAAACACGATATAATGAGCCCTATATATATATATACATAACATATCCTACTCCGAATACATATGGGATTAGGGTTATTTACTCATATTTACATAACTATTCTAACACTCTCCCTCAAGCTGGTGCATATAAATCATATGTACCGAGCTTGTTACATATGTAGTTAATACAAGGACCAGTGAGGGACTTGGTGAAAATATCTGCAAGCTGATCATTCAACTTCACAAACTTTGTAGCAATATCTCCCGAGAGTATCTTTTCTCTGACAAAGTGACAGTCAATCTCAATGTGTTTAGCTCTCTCATGGAACACTGGATTTGACGCAATATGAAGAGCAGCTTGATTATCACACACAAGTCCCATCTAACTAATCTCACCAAATTTCAACTCCTTGAGCAACTGTTTGATCCAAATTAGCTCACATGTCGCCATAGCCATCGCTCGATATTCTGCTTCTGCACTAGACCGAGAAACCACATTCTGTTTCTTGCTCTTCCAGGACACCAAATTTCCTCCTACAAAGACACAATATCCAGACATAGAACGTCTATCATAAGGTGATCCTGCCCAATCAGCATCTGAGTATCCAACGATCTGCTCATGGCCTCGATCCTCAAACAATAAACCTTTGCCTGGAGCTAATTTTATAAACCGAAGAATGCGAACAACTGCATCCCAATGACAATCACACGGAGAATCCATAAACTGACTCACAACACTCACAGAAAAGAAATATCAGGTCTTGTCACTATAAGGTAATTTAATTTACCAACCAACCGTCTATATCTTGCAGGATCGCTAAGAGGATCCCCCTGTCCTAGCAGAAGTTTAGAATTCAGATCCATCGGAGTGTCAACAGATCTACAACCTGTCATTCGTGTCTCCTCAAGAATATCTAAGGCATATATTCGTTGTGAGATCATAATACCTGAGCTAGAATGAGCGACCTCAATACCCAGAATATACTTTAGTTTGCCCAGATCCTTAGTTTGAAAGTGTTGAAAGAGATGTTGCTTCAATTTAGTAATACCATTCTGGTCATTGCCGGTAATAACAATGTCGTCAACATAGACCATTAGATAAATACAGAGACTCGAAGCAGAATGTCGATAGAATACAGAGTGATCAACTTCACTCCGAATCATGCTAAATTCCTTGATAACTATGTTGAACTTACCAAAATCAGGCTCGAGGAGACTGTTTTAGACCATAAAGTGACCGGTGCAAGCGACATACAAGGCCACGAGACTTCTCCTGAGAAACAAACCCAGGTGGTTGCTCCATATAAACTTCATCCTCTAGATCACCGTGTAAAAAAGCATTCTTAATGTCCAACTGATAGAGGGGCCAATGGAGAACAATAGCCATGGATAGAAAAAGGCGGACTGATATTATCTTTGCCACGGGAGAGAAGGTATCACTGTAATCGAGCCCAAATATCTGAGTATATCCTTTGGAAATAAGACGAGCCTTAAGACGATCAACCTTACCATTCGGACCAACCTTGGCTGCATACACCCAATGACAACCAACAATAGATTTACTTGAAGGAAGAGGGACGAGCTCCCAAATACCACTCTTATGTAAGGCAGACATCTCGTCAATCATAGCTTGTCGCCATCATGGATGAGACAATGCTTCACCTGTAGACTTAGGGATGGAAACAGAGGACAAAGAAGATAGAAAAACATAATAGGGTAATGACAAACGATGATAACTCAAACCGACATAATGGGTATTAGGATTAAGGGTGGCTCGTATACCTTTCCGAAGTACAATTAGTGTACTAGGAAGAGACAAGTCCGTAGTAGGAGCAGGGTCAGGTGCAGGACGTGAATCACCTGGGCCTGATGCTGGGTGCGGACGATGATGATATGTCAAGAGTGGTGTTCCTATGGTAGGGAGTCTATGAGGAGCCACACTAGACTCCCCAACAGTTGGAATGGGTAAGACTTTTGTAGTGGAAGGTGAATGAGGTGCTATAGTAGACTCGGGTAAGACTTCAGTGGCGGAAGGTGAAGGAGGAGCTATAGTAGACTCCTTAAAGGTCAGTATAAGTAAGACCTCAGATATATCAAGGTGTTCAGAATGGTCAGAAGAGGTAAAGAAAGGTTTAGACTCAAAAAAATGTGACGTCATAGGACATAAAGTACCTAGGAAGATCAAGTGAGTAACAACCATGTCCCTTCTGAACACGAGAATAACCAAGGAAGACACACTTGAGAGCACGAGGAGCTAACTTATCTTTCCCAGGGGCTAAGTTATGAACGAAACACGTGCTCCCAAAAACACGAGGGGGAACAAAGTATAAGGGTGATTGGGGAAACAATACTGCATACGGTATCTGATTCTGGATGGGAGATGAAGGCATCCGATTAACTAAATAACAAGCTGTGAGAACTGCATCGCCCCAAAAACGCAACGGAACATGAGATTCAATGAGAAGTGTGCGAGTAGTCTCAATGATGTGCCTATTCTTTCTCTCTGCAACCCCATTTTGCTGAGTGGTATAAGGACAAGAGGTCTGATGAATAATTCCTTAAGAAGTCATAAACTGCTAAAATTGAGAGGATAAATATTCTAAGGCATTATCACTGCGAAAAGTGCGAATAGACACCAAATTGATTTTTAATTTCAGCACAAAAATTCTGGAATATAGAAAACAACTCAGAACGGTCTTTCATTAAGAAAATCCAAGTACATCTTGAATGATCATCAATGAAACTAACAAAATAACAAAATCCCAAGGTTGAATTGACTATACTAGGACCCCATATATCAGAATGAACTAAAGAAAAAATAGACTCTGCATGACTCTCAATACTACGAGGAAAGGAGGCTCGGGTATGTTTCCCGAGCTGACATGACTCACACTCTAATGTAGATAAACTAGACAAACTAGGCATCATATTCTAAAGCTTGGATAAGCTTGGATGTCCTAAACGTCTGTGAATTAGGTCCAGAGGATCTGTAACTAGACATGCCTTGGAGGAATTGAGTGAGTTAAGGTAGTAAAGGCCTTCTGATTCAAGTCTTGTTCCACTCGTCTGCCCCGTACTGCGGTCATGCATAATAAAGGAATCATCAATAAAATATATACCACAATGGAGGGTACGAGTCAAACGACTAACAGATGCAAGATTAAAAGGACAGCCAGGGACATAGAGAACGGAATCTAGAGTGATAGAGGGTAAGGGATTCACTTGTCCAACTCCTTTTGCTTTGGTTTGAGACCCATTGGCTAAAGTAACAGTGGGAAAAAGACTGTGAATATGCAATATTTGACAAAAGTGATTTATTATCGGAGATATGATCAGAAGCGGCTGAGTCCATAACCCATTATACAAGAGTACTAGACTAGGAAACACAAACAAAAGAATTACCAGCAACAAAAGTATCAGTCTGAGAAACAGAGGCTACTTGTGGAAATGTCTGCTTACTTGCTCGATACTGAAGGAACTCATTATACTCCCCTTCAGATAAAGAAAATCTTTGGTTACCTGTAATCTCAGCCTGAGCAACATAAGCATTTTTAGGTGGGCGACCATGTAAAGAATAGCACACATCACGAGTGTGTCCAAGTTTATGACAATAAGAGCACTTGGGTCTAGATCTTCCAAAACGACCTCCTTCTCGTCTATTCTCCATAGTATGAGATGCCCGATTATCCACTGATTGGGATACGAGGACAGATGAGTCAAGTGTCTGTGATGAGCTCACTGGGTGACTTGGTGCTGCAGCAAGGTGAAGTAATTGAGAGAATAATTCATCAACTATGGGAACAGTCGGACTAGCCAAAATCTGGTCACGTACTGAATCAAGGTCATTAGGGAGTCCAACGAGTGTAAGAACTAGAAACATCTTCTGTCGTTGCTCTTGTTGCTTTTCAATACTAGTAGAAACTGCATCAACGTCTCAAATTCTTCCATGACTGCCTGTATACTTGTCCCAAGTAAGTAGACATATCCAATTCCTGTTTCTTCAAGCTTGTCATTCGCAATATTACATTATAGAAATGAGATATGTCATTAGTATATAAATTACGAGCCTTTTCCCAAACTAAATAACATGTTTGAAATGGACGGAACAAGAGCATCAACTTGGAATCAATAGATCACCACAAGATACTACATAACTGAGCATCGACCTTCTCCCACAGTGTTTTGGCTTTTTCATCACCTTCGCTAGCCTTTTTTGTTAAATGATCTTGAACTTCTTGACCTTCACACCACAACTCGACAGACGAAGCCTAAGCTAAGTAGTTTGAACCTCCCATTAAAGGTTCTGAGGTAACACCGGAACAGCCAGAACCTAGATTTTTAGACCTGAAAGCATCGACTCCCAAAGATATTGTTGGATTATCACAGAATAACAGAAAGAATTAACTGACAACTTACTGAAACAGATGAAGGAAACACTATTTTTGCCGGGAAGTTACTGTAGCTGCCGGAAAAAATCAGTGTAGTCGCCGGAAAAACTCAAAGTGGTCGGAATCAAATAAAATAGTATGGGTGGGGTCAGAATTGGTACACGACCCAACTGTTCTGAAGAAATTTTCTCAAAAAATGGCCGGAAGGTGCTGCACGCGCCGGCGTGTGAGCTCACGCGCGTGAGCTTCTGGTGGCGCGTGGGGCTGCTGTTGCCGGAGATTTTTCTAGGGTTTGGTCGCCAGACCGTGGCGACTCTTGTGGTAGTGTTGGATTTTGCACAACACTGACAGAGACAACGCAAATGAAAACAGGTTTTAAAAAGTCGCCGGAAAAAGGCTTCCGGTGGCTGATTTCTCTTCCCAAAATTGCTGGAATTTATGCACAGCAATAAATCTCTCACAATTGTTGTGATACCATATGAGAAAGCATGGGAGAAAATATTATTGATATTATTCTCCTATTTACATAATTATTCTAACACCCTATATTGATTTAAAATATTTTTTTACGAGTATATACGGATTACAGAGACAAGTATAAATGTGAGTAGACATTGAAGGATCCTGTAGTTAACGACGGGTTCATTAGACCTGGTGCACCTTGTAATTACTAATTACTGTTATAGCTCTCGGTAGTGGGAAGGTAGAACTAGCATACCGTTACCAATTTCCCTCGAGTAGGGACTGCCGTTATATTTGACTTCTTGCGAAGAAGTTCACAGTTATACTGATTACATGATCCGTTCATTGAAACCTCCCAAATGTGAATATTGATATTATACAGTGGTTACCGAGCTTATTATTGAATTGTTAATTGTATTATACTACAAGAAAAACATGATGAAACTGAAAATTGTTTATTGTTTCTGAAAGGGCATTTTTATGATAATTTCTGTTTAATATACTAGCATGTTTTCTCACTTGTCCCCAATAAAAACGGTTGTAGTTAAGTGTTATTACTCACTGAGCGGGAATTTTATCAATTGTTATGGTCTTTTACTTGAACTCTTAGAGTCGCTCCATGATCATTCTTTTAGTGTCTTGAGTAGTCATTGTTATTATAGACTTATGTTGAGTAACGCTCATTCTTATCAAATTTGGAGATAAAGTAGTATTTCTAGTTGTTAGTGGGTGGACTATTAAAGGTAGATATTTATTTTGGTTAATTGATAAAGTCATTGTCATTTGAATTGCTATTAGGATGTTTGGTTGCTGATTTGAGACGGCAAAATTTTTGGGATGGTCCAAAAATAAGGGAAACTCTGTCTGATTTTCTGTAAAATTACCGATAAGGCTTACTTGGGAGCACTTGCTACTAAGCACCGGTCATAATCCTAAATTGGGTCGTGACAGTTATATACCTATTTATACACTCTACAGAGGTTATCACTTAATTACTTTTAATATAAAGGTTTACTAATTATATACGAAATCATAATACATTAGGATCTCTTAATATTAGGCAATTAAATATATAATAATTGATGCCATTTTAATTTGCTGGTTTGATTGCACTCATCTCATCCCGACCTCACCTTAATAAGTTGTATATTACATGATTAGTTGTATGAAATTTGTATGATATTGTAGATATATCAAATTTGTATGAAATTTATAGGACCTTTATTTCAAATTTGTATGTTGTTATAAATGTATCAAATTTTTACAAAATTTGTATTTAAATTATATAAAAATAATTTTAGTCATCTCAAATTTAAACACAAAATTTGTATTTAATTTTATGTTAAGTACATTAAGATTTTTTATTTAATGCGTATTAGAAATTTCATATAAATTTGACTGATTAGAGGATAGAGACGAAAGCAGAGAGAAAAAAAAAAAAGAAGGAAGAATGGTATAAATGACTCCCTTAATTGAATGCACTAATGAAGTTCTGAGAATCTTTTAAGAGTGAATATCTACCAATTGTAAAAATTAGTTAATTTTAATAATTACTTAAAATTGGTAGAATAGTTTTTAATATTTATATAGAAAAAAATTCCAAAAATTAAAGCCATTCTAAACACTTCTTTAAATCTTAAAATGGCCCCTCCCCAGCACGTTAGGATGTTCGGATGAATAATAAACTGGACATTTGGGTTTTTGGCTCAATAAAATTCTAGAAAATCAACTTAAGTAAGATTAATCGATAAAAGAATCCTAAACAACTTTTTTCCTTCGTAGTCTATATGGAAGTTTTGGTAAAAAGGATCCTAAACTTTAAGGGAATCCTAAACCTAAGCGGAACCTTAATAGCTCACTTGGTTGGTTGCTTGAGCTTTCACCTTGCCATCCTGTTTGTTTTAGTAACTTATCCTAAGGTCTCCTCGCTAAGAGCTCCCGATGACGACAGGGGAAGCAACCCGTCCGCTGTGGCGGGCGGCCTTTTTCTTTCACAATAAGACCTGGACGATTATCTCTGCCTTCGGTAGCTTACTAGTTTACGTCCATCTCTTGTCAACTAGAGTGCTACGTTTCACAAACAAGAATATGAATATTATCAAGGTTGGGCCAGTGGGAAGACTAAATAAGGAGGGAAGTATTGTTTGGGATGAAGAAGGGAGATCCGAAATAGCCAAGATTTTTGTTTCCTACGGTCCCTATTTTATTTCTTCACTTCAATTCTTGTTCGTTGAGAATGGCAACTTGGTATTGTCAGATAGACATGGTGCTGATCACAGTTTTAACTTCACTACAGTTAAGTCCCCCCTTCTCTTTCTCTTTAGTTTTAATTAGTTTGCTACTCATAATCTCTTTATAACTGTTTGCAAATTTTTTTTACTACAATTACAAAATAAGAGAAAAATATTCTTACGAATCAATTGTGAATCAATTGTGAGTACAATTATGTTTCACCCTTGATTCTTATCTCCGCAATTCGAAGCTGAAGCAATATATTTCTCGAATGTAGGATGATGCAGACCTCTTGGGATGTATTCGATCTCCAGCTTCTTGAACTATTTGATTGTCAAAAAGTATCCAGCCATATTTTGATCACTTTGTCAATATGCCAAGAGTTTATGGGATTTTTGAGACACCTCTTCAAAGGAATATGTATCCTTTTATATAGGTGGGCATTAGGGTTTAGGGTAGAGTAACCTCCAAGAAAGGTTATAGTATTTCAAGAGTCTTGTAGTGTCTTGAATTTAGGATTTAGCATCCGTTAAAATTTCTATCAAAGCTTTGGTGATCTCTTTACATCTATCCAAGCTTTAGTGGATAGAGTTACATGGTACTAGTTATTGGTTGCGATAAAATATTAGGTGTTAGAGGTATATAACATATATTGAACACCCTTTATCGGGAAACTTTTTTCACTTCTTTCAAGTTTGAACACACTTAGGGAAATTTCTGGCTTCGCCACAACTGACAGGTATTTCGTAAAATTAGTCGAGGTGCACGCAAGTTGACCCGAATACTACAGTTATAAAAAAAATCTCTTTATAACAATGGATACGAATTCTCTCACTCTCTGTGTATATATGCATATAATGTTGTACCTATAGGTAAACTACTAAAATTAAGTACTAACAAAGTTTTATTGTTCTTATGTAATGAAGATTGTGTTGAATTATCCATCAGAATATCTTACCTGGATAAGTGGTATCTTACCTGGATAAGTGGTACCAAGTATTCAACTGGTTTAAGATCAATAATATTTGGCACCAACAAAGGTTCCTATGGGCCATATGGTTGCACTGTGGCCAATCCATCACACCTTTATGCAGAGTTCAATTTTCAATTAGGAGACGATCGTTCTTTTGGTTGATTTAGAAATTGCATGACTATTTTTGTCTCCATAATCAAAACACAAATCAAATATATTTTGTGATGACCCAAAATATTATCTTTAAATTAAATAATCATCTCGGTATTTTTAAGACCTTGAAAAGCGGTATCAATAATTCCTCGACTTGCGTGCGCAGTCCGTATAATTTTCCGGAAGGTTTTTATGTGAAAAATGGATTAAATTGTGAACTAGAGCTTTAAAACTCAATTGAGTTGACTTCGGTCAACATTTTGAGCAAACGAACCCAGATAAAAGTTTTGACCATTCCGATAGTTCCGTATCGTGAATTGGAACTTCGTCATATGCCCGAAAGCGAATTTGGAGGTCCCTAGATCAAATTATCGTCATTTAACGGAATCTAGAAATCTAAGGTTAAAGATTTCTTAGGTTTGACCGGAGAGTTGACTTTTTGATATCGGGGTCGGAATCTAGTTCTAAAAATTTTCATAGCTTTGTTATATCATTTATGACTTGTGTGCAAAATTTGAAGTCAATCGGACTTGATTTGATAGGTTTTTGCATCGAATATAGAAGTTGGACGTTCTTAGTTTCATTAGGCTTGAATGGGATGTGATTCACGGTTTTAGCATTATTTGATGCAATTTGAGGTTTCGTCTAAGTCTGTATCGTATTTTAGGACTTGTTGGTATATTTTGTTGAAGTCCCGAGGGCCTTGGGTGGATTTCGGAAGGTCAACGGGCAGAAAAAGCTGCTGAAATTCTCTTTGGGAAGTTGCTGTCTTTTTTTACAGCATCATGTACCGTATACAGTACACCGTGAACAGTGTCGTGTACAGTATCCCGTGAACAGTCGTGAACAGTGTGAACGCGTGAACAATACCCGAATTTTTTCTGGACAGAACATTAAGTTCTGAAGTCCCATTTTTCATTTTTAGCGAATTGGAGCTCGAGAAGAGGCGATTTTCGGGCGAATTTTCAGAGAAAACAACAGGGTAAGTGTTCTTAACTTAATTTTGGTTAGATTACCCGAATCTATTACTAGTTTTGGCACTTAATTGGTGATTTCAATTGGGAAAATCTTGAAAACCCTCTTGGTTTAATTTGAAGATTTGTGGGTCGAGTTGATGTCGGATTTTAGTAAAATTGGTATGGTTGGACTCGTGGTTGGATGAGGTTTTATATTCCATAATTTTTGTCGGGTTTCGAGACGTGGGCCCCACGGACGAATTTTTAGTGCAATTTTCGGATTTTTAATGGAAAATGTAGAATTTCATATAGAATTAATTCCTATAATTTTTATTGACTGAATCGAATTGTTTATGACTAGATTTGGAAATTTCAGGCACGAATTCGCGAGGAAAAGGCTTGTTGGAATTTTGAATTGGTTGCAAAACGAGGTAAGTGTTTGGTCTAACCATAGCTTGAGGGATTAGGAGTTGTGTCTTATTTGCTACATGTTAATT
Organism: Nicotiana sylvestris; assembly: GCF_000393655.2. Taxonomy (NCBI): domain Eukaryota; kingdom Viridiplantae; phylum Streptophyta; class Magnoliopsida; order Solanales; family Solanaceae; genus Nicotiana; species Nicotiana sylvestris. Next base: position 2,398,250 of record NC_091066.1, on the reverse strand, counting down.
GTGGAGTACAACGCATAGGCATGGTGACGAGTATCTATACATTGGTGTCAAGCATGCCCCTGAGTCTTATATTATAACTGTTATGACTCCGTTGTGGTTTATTGTGCTTCATATGTTATTATTATTATTGTTCCCTTGCCGGGATGTTTGTTTGATATTATTGTCTCCCTTGCCGGGATGTTATTGTTTTGATGTTGTTTCCCTTGCCGTTTATTTGATTGTTGTACTATTGTTCCCTTACCGGAATTTTATTGTGATTTTATTTATTTCCTTGCCCTTATTTCTTGTGATTGTTGTTTGGGTGAGGAAGAGTGTTAAAGCACGAAGGATGATGTCGTGTATGATTTTGTGAGGAATAGTGTAAAACACGAAGGGTGATGCCGTGCCGCATGATCTACAATTTCGTGCCAATTATATTGATTTTATGGTGAGGAAGAATGTAAATCATGAAGAGTGATGCCGTGTAGTTTATATTGATTCTTATGATGAGGACGTGAGTAAAAGCACGAAGGGTGATGTCGTGCACTTGTCCTTGATTTTTCCTGATTCTAATTGAGTTATGTTGTCCTTTACGTTTATTTACTGATTTTCCGTTATTACTTGATTTTATTTCGATGTTATAGATTCCCTTACCCTATTTGCCTTGTGTTTGTTGTTTAGGTGAGGAAGAGTGTAAAGCACGAAGGGTGATGTCGTGTATTGTTTTGGTGAGAGGGTGTTAAAGCACGAAGGGTGATGCCGTGTATTGTTTTGGTGAGAGAGTATTAAAGCACGAAGGGTGATGCCGTGCATTTTCCGTTTGCTGTGTTTACTTGTTATTAACAATTCAAGTGTATTAATTGTTTAGATCCCTTTACTGTTGTGATCTTTTGTGTTGAAATCCATAGTGTTTACAATACCTCGCCTTATTTTTTTAATATATTCAATACTTCAAATTTCAAGAACTATTACATTTTTAACTCAATTGATTTCTCAACTAAAGTTTTCTTAAACCGTTTGAGGTTGTACTTTACTTAAAAAGGAATTTCTACTATGTTTTGATTTATTAATTTCTCCTATTAAAGGTAATGATTCCTTCGATAATGTACTTTCATTGAAAATGGTATTTTCTTTATCAAATGATTTCAAAAAAAAAAATCATCTTTTCTTGTTGATTTCCTAATTGGGTTGGAAATTGTACTCTACTTTATGTTAAGTGAATGAGGCTCCTTGAACACTCTTAATTGTATTGGGTTATGGAACCTATGAGCTGAGTAACATGAGAATATTATTGTGCAATGTGAGACAGAAATATGTGGGCACAAGGTGCCGGGAAAAATATTATGGTTTTATTTAATGGCACGTGAGTTGTCCATGCGGTGGTGACATAAATATGGGCACGAGGTGCCGTAAAAATATGAAAGTGGGCTGAGACCTATATTATTTATGATTATGAAATGAGGTGTCATAAGGTGACCTTTACTCGAAAGGAATTATATTCGAAAGATGCTTATCTGAAAGATATTTATTTGAAGGAAATATATTCGAAATATATTTATTGAAAAGCATATTATCTTAGAGATTATTACTTGAAGGACTTATAAGCGAAAGATTTATATTTGAAGGACTTGATTAATTGATTGCACTTGTATTTATTATTTGTTGAGAAACATTTATGGTGTTCTTGTTGCCTGCTATTTTTATCATTGGTTGATCATTGTTGCCATCATTGTTATCTGCTTCCTATTATTTTTGTACGCTATTTTGCACAGGTTTATTTGGTAGTCTGGTCCTAGCCTTGTCACTACTTCGCCGAGGTTAGGCTAGACACTTACCAGCACATGGGGTCGGTTGTGCTGATACTACACTTCTGTACATTTTTGTGTACAGACCCAGGTATTTGATCGATAGTAGCTACTCGTTGTGGTGGAGACTCAAGGTAAACCTGCTGCAGCATTCGCAGTCCTCGGAGTCACCTTCAATTGTACTTATTTTCATTTGTTCCCTTTATTTCAGAACAATGATGTATTTATTTTGTTTAACTACTCTTAGAAAGGCTTATGAGTTGTACCACCGGTTTTGGGAATTATAAATTGTTAAGATTTAAAGTTGGCAAATATCAATGTTATTTCAGTTAATGTTAGGCTTACCTAGTTTAGAGACTAGGTGCCATCACGACTCCTTTGGAGGGATTTTTGGGTCGTGACATATTTCTTGTAGTCCAAGTTTTTGAGTTTACTTTTGTTTACCTGTAAAACGATATTGTTGAATTTATTCATGATTTCTAGATAATTGAATTAATTTGATCTTGAAATAATAGATGAATTAGATAAAAAATATATAATACTTAGCCTTGAGATGAAGACGAAATAGCAGAAATAGTAGTTCCGGGAGCAGGGCTTCCAGGCACAACAACAATTATATCAAAAAACAAGAAGATAAAATTATAGTATTAAGCTTTGAATAGGGTGTAGCGTATGTATGCTGAATTTGTGTCCTTTACAATAATAATATAGCTCACTATTTATAGTTGTACCTAGGGAACAAGGTCCTAGGATCAAGTCCTTCTTTAATGTCAATTATGAAGGTCATTGAAGAACGTATAACGCTGGGCAGTGAATGCCATATTTCTTGTAACAGGCAGTGTACTTAATGCAATAGAATATTCTTCATTAAATATTACCGGGTGGCAGACATTTATTTCGCCTTTATGCATATCATTCTCTTCGGTAACAAACAAGATCGTTGCCTTCGGACCTGATTATCTTCTAGCTTCGGTTCCACGTTTCACTTCCTCATACAATCATTTAATATAACATATTTATCCTACACAACATTATTTAGGAGATTGTAATTATTGGAGTTGCATAGTAAAGGCAAAAGATTGTATATACAGGCAATTCTCCTAATTATATTACAATCTCTTAAATAAAATAAACTCCTAAAATTGGACTAGAAGAAATTCTGATAACGGCATTGAGATGATCGTTGTTTTACTTTATGCTTAATTTAATTTAATAGTTGGAAGAATGATATATATATATATATATATATATATATATATATATATTTCAATCACTCTTTAGGTATCTTCATTTATACTACTTATATTAATACAAATATAATAATATAAAAGTGACCTCAACCTTACTATTTGTTTAGTTAAACTCGTTATATAAAGAAAAAAGATGGAGTATATTCATAAAATCTATTACCATTGAACCTGACCTAATAAAGCCAATAGCATAACAGAGTAAGTTAGGAAGTTTCGATTACATGCAATAAACTTCAATTAAAATTAATACTGTGTAAAAATTGATTGTTATTAAACTTCAACTAAAATTAATACTGTGCAATAAACTTTTGTTAATTAATAAGTTAGTGCATAACTAATATTACAATTAATACTGTGTAAAAATTGGTTTTTATTAAAATTTATCCGATATAATAAAATTCAATTATGATTTCAAGAAGGAAACAAATTTGTTCAAAGTATAAAACGTAAAAAAGAAAAGGGAAATCCTTAAACTCCTATTGCAAGTAAAAAAGGTACAAGAATACTTCTAACTAGAGGTGTTCAAACAGAAACAGAAAATCGTACCAAATCAAAAAATTAAATTAAACCAATTAAAAACCTGCTAGGTTTGGTTTGACTTGGTTTGGTATTAACCAAAAAATTCGAACCAAAACGACATATAAATATATAATTTATATATATATATAAGACTTTATATTGAATTTTCTTTAAAAAAATATTGGAATATTTGGGATCCTCTCATGTGTTAACCTTGAATACATTATTAATAAAAGAATACTAAGAAAATAACTATCATGTATTAATAAAAGAATTCTCCCATTAGAATATTTTAATAGATCATATGTTTGTCAATTTTATCAATATTTACTAAACATATATTCAATTATCAAAACTTTATCTATAACTTTAACAAAGTAAGATTGGAGCAATTTTCAAGTAACAAAAAAAAAACCAAATACTTGAAAAACCCGATAAAACCGAACCAATCCAACCCGATATAATTAATTTGGTTTGGTTTTGATAAAAACCGAACCAACCTGATCCATGTATACCCCTACTTCTAATGTAAGTAAAAGAGGAAAAGATGTATTTTCAAGAAGGAATCAAACTTCTTCGATTCACTATTCGGATTCTTTTCCTTATTTTAATTTTAGCTTTTCCATATTTAAAAATCTTTTTTTGTTTTCATTTTGAAGGCGAAAACACAGTAACATGGGTATGAATTTGTTCGTGTTAACGCCACGGAATCAAATCTCAATCGAGAAATTGCTCCTAGGTCCACTTTATTTCTCTTGAAAAACAAAGCAAAATTACCACCTCACTACCTCCGTTTCGTTGGTGGTGAGAAGAGATAGTACTAAATATTACTCTAATAAGTTCTCGATATTGTATTGACAAGGTGAATAAAGAAGAAGATCAAGTAATATTCAATACATATATGCTACATCACTTTGGTGTTTTATGGTATAGAAATATATAACCATTTAAAAAACGATCCACAAAGATGACATAAATAAGAGTTTTGATCGACAGGTCGAATGGAAGAAGGGCCCCATATTCAAATGGTCTAGTACTGCTTAAAGAAATTATAGAAAAACGAAATATGTGGCTTTTATTGCAATAACAAGAATTACAAAAATATAAATTTTTCTGAATCGGAAAAAGAAGTTGATATGACTACGTAACATGTAATTCAAAAGACTCAAAAGATGAAGATTGGGATGTCTTGATCTATGATGTTGTTCGTGAGAAATCTGAAGATGGTCACTCATACAGATCCTTCCTATTCTGGCCGCAAACCAATAATGTCCTCATGTCCTGTATTGAGTGTCTTGACAACAAAATAAGATAGAAAAATTTTCAATAGAATATCTTTTGAGAACAAAATTTAGAAACTGAAACAAGATTCCTTTTAATAGAAGGAGGACATAAAACATTTTGCAGATCGACAAAAATCTTTGTCACATCACTTTTTTATTTTATGGTTTATTATTTTAAAAAATGATCGACAAAGATGACATATTGATCGACAGATTGAATGGAGGAAGGGCCTCATACATTAGAATATAAAAGTTCAAATGGTCTACTACTGCTTAAAAATTTTATAGAAAAAGGAAATCTGTGGCTTTTATTGCAATAACAAGAACTACAAAATGTTAATTTTCTGAATCGGAAAAAGAAAGTTGATGACTATGTAATATGTAATTGAAAAGACGAATAATAGAATATCCTGATTCACGATGCCACATAGAGAAGGTCTTGTTGTGGTCAGTGGCGGATACAGAATTTTGAGTTCATGGGTGCTTAACTTTTTTTGACGTAAAATTACTACTAATACATCGTATAAGTATGAAACTATTTAAATATGGAGATAAAAAAATTAATGAGAAAACTATAGTACCTATATGAACGACGCCCCAAATATGTGATGAGTAATACAATTTACGGTTCTGGAGGAATCCTTGGTTTTTAAAAGCTCATATTCTTTTCTTTCTTTGCTATGGTGAATTAGATAAAGTAACAAAAGAAAGTTAAAAAAAAAAAAGGTAAAACAAAGTTAGAACCAAAAGAATAAAAGTAGTAGTATTCGATAAACAAAAGTCGCCAGATAAAACTTAAAGAGCAAAATAGAGACCTGATAATTGGAGCAAAAGAAAGTTAGTGCTTGATAAATGGAGGAAAAAGTCTAGCTAGGAGCATGAGATTCAATCTCTCGACCATAGGCTTTTAGAGCCCTTTAACACCCATCATAACCAAAGCACCCACCAAGTCTTTTGTTATCTGGATGCTTGCTATTTTATTATATCCCTTTTATTAAATTCTCTATATAATTACACGTGTTCGGGGTCGAGGTTAATGGGTGCTCGAGCTCCCAATTTTTATATGCAGATCCGCCCGTGGTTGTGGTGATCGAGTATGCAAAGGTGGATGTTGTTGTGAGAAATCTAGATTTGGCCACTCATACAGATCCTTCCTATTCTGACCACGAACCTAAATTGGTAAATTTGGGCCGAGCTTAACGACCGCAAATGGACGAGAGGTGGCCGAGGTCAAAGCCGACCACGACTCAATAGCGAGGAGTCACCTAAAGAAGGGCTAACGCCGAGGTCGTGCAATGAATGTGTGAAAGTAGCGGTTAGAATAAGTTTTAGAATAGTGAGAAGGAATATTCCTCCTATTGTACTTTGTAGCGTTTCTTAGGAATATCTGCTATAAATAAGAAAAGATAAGTAATAAAAGGGGATTTTCTCTGATAAGAACACATTGTAAAGGGTTGACTACAAAGAATATACAAAAGCTTGTCTAGCTTGTCTACTGATTCCATTGCTTAATATACATCTTTTATTCACAAGATCCGAGGGTTTCTTGTCGACCTTCATTTTTTATTATCCCACGTTGTTGTCAGGAAGGAGAATCATCCAAATCAGCAAAACTCTGGGTGATAAATTCCTTTTTATTACATTTATTGTCATTATCAACATACATTGCATGCTTTCATTATCACATTCATTGATAATCATCGAACATTCGTAGTTGGCATTTAATCTTATCAGACTCGGTCCTACATCATCAATATCTCTTACTTCAGATCTAGTAGTTATTATCTTTAACTTGAATTCACCCTCTTTTTTTCATTAATCCGTTTAAGAAAAAGTTTAACACTTTTTTTGGTAAAACAGAACCAACAATGCCCCGTATTCAGTTCCTTGATAACAAAATAAGATGAAAAAAATCCAATAGAGGTCTTATGAGATTAAAATTTGGAAACTGAATTAGAATCTTTTTCACATAAAAGATTTTGCAGATTGTACTTATTGGAGTTACCGAGTACAGTCTTCTAACGACAGTTCTTTACAATCTTCTAAATAAACTCTTAAACTTGTAATACAATAAATGTTAGTATTAAACATCTGTATCCAACTAGCGACATACAAGCCTTCACAAAAAAAATTACATATGTTTTTCTGCAGTCATCCAAAATGGTCATTCAAAACACTTCCTGGTCCCAATTTATGTGACGGAGCATCAAACTTCTCAATTTTGACCGTAAATTTATATACAGAATCTTTAAGTTTTTAGAAACAAAATTTATATATTTTAAAACTACATAAAAGATACTATAAATCATACTATAACAATTCAAAATATAACAAAGGCATATAAAAAAATAGCAGGCAAAGAAAAGAGGGAGTATCTGAACTATTTCTCTTGCATTCTTCAACTGCAAATATAAATCTTTTTCAGCAGTTCAACAACAACAGCATTAGTAGCTTCGTCCACGTCTCGAACATGTGGCCTATAAGTCTTACGAAGACGACTTTATCGTTGCTCCAAGACTCGCACGCCTTCGCAAGAATAATTGAGAAAGCAACAAAAATTGATATCACAACCAAGACAAAATATTTGTACCAATATGAAGGCATGGCTGATGATAAACTTGCTTGCACACCTTTACTTAACAAAGCCATCTGATTCTCGATCCTTTGACTAAGTTGTTGGGGATATTGCTGTTTGATAACTGTAAACTTCTTGATGTCATCTCTCAAATACCTCTTCTTTGCCATCAAGAAATCTAATTTTGATGTCAAATTTGTCATCTTCCTCATAACGGTAACGCCTAATACCACTAGTTCCATTATTGTGGCTAACACCAGTACATAAAAAGTAATATTGTTGCTTGAAAAAAGGATAGTGAGGCCACCATTGAGACAAAGAAAGAATATGACTAAATGCATCACAAACTTCATTAAGTTGAAAAATTGTCTGTGTATTTGACGATCTTCTTCTCTTAAAGATTTAAATCTTTTGTTGAACTTGTCTATGTATACTTTCAGAATCAGTTGATGTTCTTGATTTTGAGCTTGTATTTCTTCAGCCATTACTTACAAAAATTAGTCAGGAAACTTTCGAATTGATCGTCTGCCGCAACGCGACTCGAATTACTGGTTATGTAGAGGATGGACACCCTTTTCTTGATTATTTCTTGATAAAGGATGCAGAGAATAAACCCTAACCACCTTTCACTTGACTATTACAGACTGCAATTATTTTTTCAGCAGAATTTGTCGTTGAATTTGAGGGCGTCGATGAGAAACTTTTTCAGCAGAATTATTTTTTGGCAGTTGGACGATGAGAAACTTTTGATATATTTATATATCCAGGCTTGATTTAATTTGTCCCATTGAGATAATAGAAGACGAGAGGTTTAAGTAAACAGCCTTTCTTATCATTCGAAATCCTCCTGACAATTAAATACCTGCAGGAGAAATATATTTACCAAAGAAATATGCGGGAATGTTATATATATAGTTAGTTGGACTTTTATATTTATCTCTTTAAAATAGGGGTTAGAATTTTTATATTTCTAAAAATAATATATATATATATATATATATATATATATATATATCCCATCAACCGTTAGTAACTTTTATCCGTCCTCCTCTCTTCATCTTTAAATTAACTAGAGTGAACTACTGTTTGCGATGAAAAGGGAAAAGGTGAAATAGCCAAGATTTTTAATTTCAGGCGGTGCTAGCTAAGATATTGGTTCACTTCAATTCCTCTACGTTGAGAATTGTATCGGTGGAAAATAATTAATACACGTAGAATTATATTTGGCTGACAGGGTATGATACGTGTATCAATAAGAAGATGACGACTGGAGTATTACAATTAAAACTTATACGAGTTACAAGAGGTACGAGCAAATCACTCACGAAATGAAAGGATGCATATGCTCGAGCCTAAATTGTTCAATGAAGAGACACGGGCGGAATGAATCAAGACAGTAAAAAGGGAAGATTCATGAACCTTCAATTAATAAGTAGGGGGGATCAGAATCATTACAGAATCTTCATGAACAGTTACGATTACCAATTGTAACGGATATAATAACTTAGCCATAAATGGAAGGAAACGTTATATTTGTAAACCTCTATATAAGGGAAGAGAATTCCACTTGTAAAGACACGTTCTGACTTGTATTGGAATACAATTATTTTCTTTTGCTTTCAATTGAGGGTGTCTAACGGGTGGGCCGGGTCGGGTTGGGTAGGCAAAATTTGGAACTGTACGGGTTGGGTTCGGGGCCGGTTAAGGGTTGGGGATTACCGAGTTTAACGGGTTCGGGTTCATCGGGGTAAAAAATAAACTGTAAGGGCCGGGCCGGGTTAGCGTAAATTTTAATTTTCTTTTTTGTATTTTATTTTTGTATAACTATTGTAAGTTATATTAATATAAAGTAAAAATATAAAGAATACAATGAAAACGGGAAAATATTGCACATATAAATTGCAAGTGCTACATTTATTTCAAAATTCAAACTTACAAATTCAAAGATCTACATTTAACAACAAGTAAATTAATGAAAAAAGAGTAAATTCAAAGGCCCCATTATTAAAAAAAATTAAGTAGCCGTTATACCGGTCTGGGCCCGGCCGGTTAACCGGTTGTACAGTAAAAATCGTTGATCGGGTTTGACCGGTCCGGTTAACCGGTAGCCCCAAGGTGAACGGACCAAACCCCTCTACCTCTTTAACCCAGCCCTACCCGGCCCCCTTCTACCGGTCCGAGGCGGTTCCGATTTTAACCTATCTGGGTCGGTCCGAAAACGGGCTTACCCGGCCTGTTAGACACACATACTTTCAATCAATTATTTCAATATCTCTTGTCACGTTTATTTCCTTTCATATAATTGAGAAAGTAAGAAATTTCTTGATTATCAGTAACCCGAGTTCTTCTAAAAATAGGTTTTGACTAAGAATCTTATTCTTTGGTTAAACAAATTGGTTCAGTTATCGGGAATCTGACAATCTTTTTACTTTCCAAATCTTTCATTCTCACAACAAATCATGTCAACTGTCAATGACAACAACCAACAGGTAGGAGGAACTACAGTTCTTTCACCTCAGTCTCCACTGATAGGTTTTCAATATATTTGCCTTATGCTTCTTATGTTTTGATGATCTAATAAACTTATCTTTAAGAACCAGATAGAGAACCTGACTCACTTAGTACACATCTTAAATGAACAAAGTCTAGTCTGATCTCCAGTAAATGAACTACTACAAAGAAGAACATAATAAAGACTTGATCCCTTAGTGTTCTCTAACAGAAGTACAAGTCAACAACAGCAGGAACACAAATGCAGAAAGTGACTATATGCAGAAAGTGAATATCTGCATATTGTACACGCGACAGAGCAGTAGATAGTACGGCAATCACTTCTCATTGGGAAGAAGCGTGTACCAAAAATTGACGTCATAATCTTTTGTAGTATAACAACCTGGTACAAGGAATAAGATATTCACTTGAGCATTTTGTGATATTCTCTCAAGCAGTAAAGTGTTCATCTAGCATTAAAGTCACAAGTGTGTCAAGAATAAGAAGACAACTCCACTAAAGGATCAGTTTCACAATGAGTATATGTATATCTGTAGTTGAGTTGTAATCTTGTTATTTGTTCTTCATTGTAACTCCTATCTTTCTTTCTTAGAAGTTATGTTTTAGGAAACCCAAAAGTCACAAACCCTCTAAGTTTGTATTGTGACTAGAGTTAGTCATAAGTTAAAGTCTTTGTAACTAGAGAGTAATAAAGTGGCTTGTGGTAAGAGCATCACAAGTTAGTTAAGTTGAAGTCTTTGCAATAGAGTCATTACAAAGTGGCTTGTAATAGTGAGATTACAAGTTAGTGAAGTTGAAAGCCTACAAGTGTAGATCGTGGTTTTTGTCTGCTTGAGTGGGATTTTTTCACATAAAAATCCCATGTCTCTTTTACTTACTGCTTCATAAGTATTCTCAGCAGAAACTCATAGAGGATCAGGTGCTATATAGTTTGGTGGACTCATGTAAGTTATCAATTGGTATCAGAGCGGGTTCTTTCTAAAAGGTTAACACCTAGAAAGAATCTCAATGGCTGCTCCACCCAATTTTGAGGAAGGACAATCAACCTACAGACCTTCTAGATTCAATGGTTAGTACTACGGATGGTGGAAGACTCATATGCATGAGTTTATAATGGCTGAAGATTCAGAAACTATGGGACATCATCTGTGATGGTCCACATGTTCCCATGAAGAAGCTTGGAGAAACTGGACAAACGGTTCCGAAAGACAGAAAGGAGTACAGTGATATTGACAAAAAATCCGTAGAAAAGAACTATCGTGCCAAGAAAATCTTGGTATGTGGTATAGGACCTGATGAGTACAACAGAGTCTCAGCTTGTGATTCTGCCAAAGAAATATGGGAAGCATTGCAAACCCCACACGAAGGAACTACTCAGGTTAAAAAGTCCAAGATTAACATGCTCACCACTGAGTATGAGCTCTTCAGAATGAAGGATGATGAGTCTATACAGGATATGCACACTAGATTCACATCCATCATAAATGAGCTTCATTCACTTGGAGATGTTATTCCCAGAAACAAGCTTGTAAGGAAAATTCTCAGTGTTCTACTTGGTTCTTGGGAAAGTAAGGTAAATGCCATCACTGAAGCTAAAGATCTACAAACTCTAACCATGGATGAGCTGATTGGTAATATGAAGACAAACGAGATGAAAAGAAAGAAAGACAGTGAAAGGAGAGAGCCAAAGAAGGAAAAGAACCTGGTACTCAAGGCTGAAAGTAGTGTCTCAAGTGAAGAAGATAGTGATATGGGCTATCTTACTAAAAGGTTTCAAAAGATGGTTCGAAGGAATGGTGGTATATCAAAGAGGGGCAGTTCAAGTAAGGCAAGGAACAAAGATCTCTGTCACAGGTGCGAAAAGCTAGGGCATTTCATTAAAGACTGTCCACTTCTGAAATATGAGCAATACAAACAAAGCCCTAACAAAGAAGCAAAAAAGGAACCCGATTCCAGACAAACGACAGTCGAAAAAGTGCAGCTGGCAATATTGTGAAGCATGCTCTTATTGCTTGGGGAGACTCCTCCAGTGAATCAGACATGGAACCAGATGCAGAAAATAACTCTATGATGGCAGTGGAAACTGAAGCAACAAAATATGACTCACTGTTCACACTGATGGCTCAGTTTGATGATGATGAAGAAGATGAAAATGATGAGGTAAATTTCAGGGATGTTCCGAGAAATTTGAAATCCTACTCTTCTAAAATGTTAAGGTCATTAGCAAATGTTCTAATTGATGCGCATTATAGCCTTGATAATGATAAGGAGATCCTGACCATAGAACTAGGAGAAGCTGAACAATCTAGAGATGATCTGGTGGTCTGTGTAGTGGACCTAAATGAAACCATAGCTAATCTTAAAAAGGAAAAAGAAGTTTTGAATGAAAAAATAAATAGTGTAGAAAATGAGAGAGATGGCCTGATGGTAGTGGTTGTTGATCTGAAGGAAATAATAGAAAATCTTAGTAATGAGAAACACACTCTACAAGAGAAAATTACAGCCACTGAGCAAGAGAGGGATGACTTTTTAGTGATAATCACGGACCTAGAGGAAACCATTGAGGGACTCAATACAGAACATAGGACTGTGAGTCTTGGGAAAGGGAAAGAAGTAGCTAGTGAGACACACATCAAGTTTGAGAGGAATGAAATGATGTGAAAACTAGTCTATGTGGTGAACTTGAGAAAAATCGGCAACTTCAAGCTGAATTGGAGAAAGTAAAAATTGATCTTGAGAAATCTTTGAAGTGGACCTGGTCCTCAGATGTTGTCACTGCCATGTACTTCAACAATAGTGGAAAGGGAATCGGGTTCCAAAAGGAAAAAACTCCCTACAACCCTCACAACAAGTATGTCACTGTTCCTGATAACTGGTTGTGTATCCACTGTGGGAACAATAGGCACTTCAAGGAAAACTGCCAGGGGGTTCAATCGTTTCAGAAAAACAAATTGTTTACTGAAAAAGTGACTACTAAAGAGGAACCAGGTACCGCTCGCAAGAAACGAATATTGCCTGCATGGATTAGAAAAGTCCCCATCCATCCTTTTTCTCATAACAAGGGACCCAAACTAGTTTAGTTTCTAAATCTAGCCCTTGATTTATATGTGCAAGGAACAGTAAGAAGAAGTGGACTACAATGGTTCACGAATAGTGGATGCTAAAAATACCATAGACCGTCTCTCACTGAAAGCCCTACAGAAAAGGGAATGTATCCTGTATATATAAAAAAAGGAAAAGGGGGTACATTCTCAGTGTTGAAAAGATGGAAAGTTTGTGTCACACTCAATTGAGAATGTTTTTCCAACTATAGTTTCATGAAGCATAGTCTCCTGAGTGTGTCTCAAATCTGTGTTAAAGGGAGCAAAGTAGAGTTCTTATAAAAAATGCACACAGTTACCTATCTGGTAACTGGTGAAGTGGCCTTAGTCGCCAAAAGAACAAGAACATCTACTTCGCTGACCTTAAATCCTTACAAACTGATGATATGAGCTGCTTAAAAGTTGTTGACTATGATGCAAAACCTTGGTATAATGGATTGGAACACTCAAGGCTCTCACTTCTGAATAGTCCTGTAATGGAGATGGGATTACTCACAACTTCTCAGTGCCAAGGACTCACAGCTAAATAGTGTTATTGAAAGGAAAATCAAAATTCTGGAAGACATGGAATGGATAATGCTCATTGACAAGGGAATCGCCAAAAATTTCTGGGCAGAAGCAATAAAACGAGGCTTGCTACTTGGTGAACAGGTGTATAATCAAGTCCCTCCTCAAACAAAACCTCTGTTGAGTTGCTCAATGAAAGAAAACCAAATATAACTCACCTGAGAACCTTTGGATGCAAATACCATTTTGTCAACAATGGGAAGGACCAGGTCGAGAAGTTTGATGAAAGAAGCAACCCTTCTGAGATACTTCCCTCAAAGCAAAGCCCACAAAGTCTACAACAAAAGAGCACATTGTGTGGAAGAAAGTGTTCATATGATACTCAATGAGACACCTTCATCTAACAAAGGAAGGAACAGTGATGATCAAGACAATGAACTACTTTTGGTCCTTGAGAAATATCTGATATTTCAATTGAGGAAGGTTGATATGATGAGTTAGATGAATGAGACAGGTGAAGACAATGAAACATCCTCTTCCACTTCGCACGAGGAACCTGGTACTTCATTTACTGCCATTGAAGCTGAAGAGACTATTGGAGATATAGTGCAAGGTATTCCACAAGTAGTAGAACAAGGAGTGCAGGGAAATCTACTTAATCTACCCAGTTTCTCCACTAATCAAACTTCAGTCTCCACTTGGAAACACAAAAGCTCTCATCTACTTGATAACATAATCACTCCTCTTTCATTCTGGATCTAGATAAGAACCCAAAATCAAATCCCAAGGGATCTTACTTGAAGGCTGCCAAAAAGGATTTTAAGATACCTTAAGAAAACACAGGACCTGGTCCTGTATTACCCCTCAAGTGACAACTTTAAATCCCATTGGGTATGCTGATGCTAACTATGCAGGTCATATTGTGGACAGGAAAAGTACTTCTGGAATGGCCACTTTCTATGATCATGTCTTATCTTTTGGTGCACAAGGCAGCAAACTCAGTGGTCCCTAAAATAGCTGAAGCAGAATATGTAGTTGCAGTACACTATTGTGCTCACCTCTTATGGATTAAGCAGCAACTAGAGGATTTTGAGGTATTCATTGATTGGGTGCCTCTTCTATATGATAACACCGGTACACTCAACTTAGCTAGGAATCCAGTTCAACACAAAAAGACCAAACACATTTATGTGAGGCATCGTTCTCTGAAGGACAATGTGGAGAAAGGGTTGATCTGTATGAAATTCTGCAGCACAGAAGACCAAATTGCAGATATTTTCACTAAAGCCTTAAGTAGGGAACTCTCTTAAAGAAACAAGGTGAAGCTGGGGGTATTGAAGCCAAGTTGAGAACCTGATTCTCCATCAGTTGGCTATGAAAATTACCTTCGGGCAAAATGAGCTAAAGTGTTTTCTAGCCAAGCCTAACTCACATCGATACCGTTGCCGATAAACACGCAAGATGATCATAGAAGCTAAAGGTGCAATTATGAATTTCGAAAGAAGAGCTGCTAAAATCTTTTTCAAAAACTGGTCGGGCATCAGGTTCATGTACCACAGTTTAGTAGTAATGTGTTGTTTTGCATGCTTTCTCAAAAAGGATTAATAAAATTAATTCAACTGCCACATCATCCAACTTTTCAAAATCTGCATGTCATGTCTTATTTTTCAAATCCCTTCATTCCCTCTGCACGATAACGTTTTCCCACAAACTTACCACTGTTTTCAAAGCTGTTTAGAACTCGTTTCTCTCTCTTCTCATCATTAGCCCTTCTTCCCATAAAACTCCTTTTTCACTCTCACAGCAAGTCATGAACCCTCATCTCCTTTGTATCTCTGTGATCCTCTCCCCATCTCTTTTTCACTCAACTTCCATATCAAATCCTCCTATAATGGAAATCGAACGATCGCTTTCTTCTTCTCCCATCAACACGACTCCCACTTCTCTATCATCCTTAAAGTCATCTCTAAAAATTCACTCTTCCACTCTTTCCAATACTATTGCACCCACACCTGTTTCCTCCTCGTTTTCTATTGTTTTTCCTTTTCTGTCAAACTCTGTCTCCTTTCCATGTGTTGAGAACCCCATGTCTCCTCATTCCTCTAATTCTCCCAGAGAACACTCAGAAAGGGTCACCTCTCAGGTGTCAGAGGCCTCTGAGGATGATGCTGATCAATATCTAAACTCCTCCCTTTTGGACTCAGTGGCTCTCACAGAGTCACCAGAAAAGAAAGCAGCGCACAATATCATAGTTATCGCTACTGAAAGTCTGTTAAATGAAAGAACCTATCTCTTGTCCGAGTATCAGGGGGAAGAAACTCCATTCCGAACTATGGTACTCATCGAGTCTCCAATCCATGAAAATGTCCCAAAAAAAACCTGCTGGAGGAACTGATTATCTTCCAGATAAATCCACTCCTGAACCTCTTGATTATCCTAAATCCTTAGAATCCTCTTCCAAGTCATCCCATATTAGTTTGCAACAGAAAGAGGGGTTCGAGTCTACATCACAGAAAAGTAGGAGGAGTGTCAAGACAAGGAAGAAGAGGTTGATGAATCAAGGGAAAGAGATTACTGACAAAAGCATTCCAGTAGGTGAGGTTGACATAGATGCTATAAAGGAACCCGGTTCCTTAGTAAAACAATCTATAAAAGCTTAAAAGTTTATGGATGAAGCTTCCGATGAAGCTATTGAGAAACAAAGTGGAGCATCCGTGGAAGGAAGCAAAGGCAGCAGTAAGTCTAAGAAGAGTCTAGTTGAGAAAGTTATGTCTGAAGATGATACTATGGGGCTAGTAAGTTGGAAAGGGAAGTCTATTGAAGGATCTAGAAAATGAAAACAGGAAACTGTAGGGGAACATGGTTCTCAAAAGACCATGCCCAGTAACATTGGTCTTTGGCATGAGAGATTAAGAACTCAGAAAGTCTTATGGGGTCGTACGTTTGATCCAACAATTTCAGAGATGGCTGGTATGAGGCAAATTCTGGAGATAGTGAAATTTTAGCAATGGGAGCACTTGTTTCAGGGGAGCATGTCTTTGGTGTACGAGGATGCGGTACAAAATTTCTATGTATCTCTTCACTGTTGAGGGGATCACATCTGTGTGCTAGTAAATGGAGTATACATTGTACTTGACGCTTCACCATTGGGCAAGGTTCTCCAAATTCCATGTGAAGGAATGTCCTCAGTCAAAGGTTTCTATGGTGTCAACTTTAGGAGAGCTATCACGAAAGAGCAAGCTATTCAACAGGGGGAACATGTGCATAAGAAGGTATTACTTCCTGAGAATCAGCTTCTCTTTGAACTGGTCAATAAGGTGCTCTTACCTCGTTCTAAAAGGCGGTCTATCGCTACAAAATATGATCTGGTCTTAATGGAGGCTCTTGATAAGTTTGTTCCAATCAATCTGCCAACAATCATGATAGATCATATGGAAAAGGTGGCAAACTTTAAAGGTGGGAATCATGGGATACCATATGGCTTTCTCCTCACTCAAGTGTTTAAATTTTACAAGGTCCCTTTGGGTAATCCCAGAGTGGGCACACGCAAGCAAACCTTCTCTAAAACCACTCTGGAAGAATGTGAATGCGTGGAAAGGGTTAATGGAAGCATCTCGACCATTTATCAGTTGATCGATGCTCAAAATGCAACTTCTGAAGAGATCAGAAGGTTAAGGGCTCAAAATGCCATACTAGAAGCTCAACTCAGTCAAGCGGTTAAAGGACCCGATTCCGTTAATGAAGAAGTTGCCCGCCTGACAAAGGAAAATGATAAGCTTCATGCAAAAGTACTTTAAGAACAGTTGTCTGCAAAGGCCCGACTGGACCTGTTTCTCAAAACCCTTGTTGTTTCTCTCTCCTAGTCCTCCTCTTCTAGTGCCTCTTAGATACCCACTAGTGACCAGTGTCTTCTGTTATGATATTTTGTGGCTGCTGTTTCTATTTTGTTTGCTTTTTTGCTGATGGCATGCTGGATTTCACCATTACTGCTCCTGTTTTGCTCAGTCCATTATTAATATCAATGAAACAGCTCCTATTTTTGCCTGTACAATGTCGTTTTCCTTTGGCTTCTATTTTATGTCATGTTGTGTGCACATATGCGGCATGAGTTGGCTGTGTTAGACTTCTTTATGTTGTTTACCTGCTTGTGTATTTTTAATGATGCCAAAATAGGGAAGATAGGTAGAAGTGCATGCATTAGTGAGTAGTATATGCACTATGATAGTAGATGTATGTATTGTCAATGGGGGATCAAAAGCAAAAGGTCAGGGGGAAAACTTGTGAAAATTGATGCAAAAACAGGGGATCTGATTAAGAGGGAATCCAAAGAAAAAATTCAGGGAACTTGTGAAGTTTCTGGTACGTCATCTGGTTATTTCTGCTCTAAACAAATACTATGAATGTCTAAGTTTGTCATCATCAAAAAGAAGGAAATTGATGGGTTTTCAGTGTCTTTGCCTTATGCTTCTTATGTTTTGATGATCTAATAAACTTATTGTTAAGAACCAAATAGAGAACCTGACTCACTTGGTACACATCTCAAATGAACAAAGTCCAGTCTGATCTCCAGCAAATGAACTACTACAAAGAGGAACGCAACAGGGACTTGATCCCTTGGTGTTCTCTGACATAAGTACAAGTCAACAACAGCTGGAACGCAAATGCAGAAAGTGATTGTCTGCATACTGTACACGCGACAGAGCAGCTGATAGTGCAGTCACTTCTCATTGGGAAGAAGCGTGTATCAAGAATTGAAATCACCATTGTGATGTCTTTTGTAGTATAACAACCTGGTGCAAGGCACAAGATATTCACTTGAGCATTTAGTGATATTCTCTCAAGCGGTAAAGTGTTCATCTAGCATTGAAGTCACAAGTATGTCAAGAACAAGAAGACGACTCCACTAAAGTATCAGTTTCACAATGAGTCTATGTATATCCGTAGTTGAGTTGTAATCTTGTTATTTGTTCTTCATTGTAACTTCTATCTTGCTTTCTTAGAAGCTATATTTTAGGAAACCCAAAAATCACAAACCCTCTAAGTTTGTGTTGTGACTAGAGTTAGTCATAAGTTAAAGACTTTGTAGCTAGAGAGTAACAAAGTGGTTGTTAGTAAGAGTATCACAAGTTAGTTAAGTTGAAGTCTTTTAATAGAGTCATTACAAAGTGGCTTGTAATAGTAAGATTACAAGTTAGTGAAGTTGAAAGCCTACCAGTGTAGGTCGTGGTTTTTGTCCCCTTGAGTGGGATTTTTCCACATAAAAATATCGTGTCTCTTTTACTTACTGTTTCATAAGTATTCTGAGCAGAAACTCATAGAGAATCAGGTGCTCTATAGTTTGGCGGACTTATATAAGCTACCATCCACGCAATTCTCGAGAAGGAACACCTAAAAGATCTACATCTCACAGAATGAACAACATGGAGATGAACAGACCGTTAAGCAAGATGCCATGAAACAATTGATCGATGAGCACGTGAATAATGCTCTCCAAGCTTTTGTGAGGGGACTGCCAACTGTACCACCAACTCCTCCCCCAAATAATACTGCAACTGTGGAAAATCCATGCTCGGAGCTTGCTAATTCCGAAAGTAGGGGAACTCCCAACGAATCACGTGATGGGAGACCAGGTACACCAAATAATTATGATTTACAAATTTTGCTACTAACTTTGCATAAACAGGTGAAAGAACAAAACAATCGCATTGAGCAAATACCTGGCATACCACCTGTAATTAAGGGAGTGGATATTGATCAATATTCACAACAACCTTGGAAATCAAGTGCAGCTCCACTGCCCATTCCTAAGAAGTTCAAAATTCCTGCCATCCCAAAATATGACGGTGACCCACGAGATCGCATAATTGCATTCACCACAAGCGTGACTGGCAATGACTTGACCAAACAAGAGATTGAGTCAGTTTTAGTCAAGAAATTTGGAGAAACACTCACGAAAGGGGCATTAACATGGTATTCTCTTTTTACCTGAAAATTCTACTCATTCTTTTGCTGAGCTTGCATATTTATTTATAAAAACACATTCGGGAGCTCAAAAAGTTGAAAAAAATGATGGAAGATATCTTCAAAGTAAAATAAGGGGATGCTGAGTTACTCAGGGAATTTGTGGATTGATTCCAACGTGAAAGAAGAGTGCCTGATAACTGGGCGGCAATGGCGTTTGCAAGTAATCTGAATGAAAAAAGTTCAGAAGCTACAAGAAAACTCAAGGAAAGTTTACAAGAATTCCCTGCAACAATATAGAACGATGTATATAACAGATAAAGCACCAAAGTACGGATTGAAGAAGACATCGTTGCACAGTCAAGGGCTGATGAGAGAACAAGTTTGAGGCGTTCAGAAACTGAAAAGAGGTCTGATAAAAATAGATACGAGCCTTATGTGGGACCTACAGGGCGAGACTCACGGTCCAAGCCAGAAAATGTACGCTCTGACCATAGATCGAGGAACAAAAATGCAGGGTCATCATCATCTAGGTTCAGAAAAGAACGAGATGTACGTGATAGGGATACCAACGTGAATGCAAGGATTGGAGATTATAGTTTCAATATCAGTACTTCTGAGTTGGTAGTTGTTCTAAGGATTATGGGATATAAGGTGCGATGGCCAAAGTAAATGAGATCAAACCCAAGCAGAAGTAATCCAGATTTCTGGTGCGAGTTTCATAACGACCATGGCCATAAAATAGCAAATTGTAGATTGTTACAAGGTGAAGTAGAACATTTGTTAAAGCAGGAATACTTAACAGACATGTTCAGCGAGAAAGGTAAACTGTCTTACATGAAAAATAGACAAGAACCTCCAAAATCTCCATATCCAAAGAGAACAGTAAACGTGATAAGCGGGGGAGAAGAAGTCAACGGTGTATCGTACACAGCTGCGAAAAAAACGTCGAAATTCACAGTAACCCACTGGATGTGAGTCCTTCAAGTTTGGAGGAAGATAGCATAACATTTGATGATGCGAATGTGGATGACTTCATGAATCCTTATAATGATGCACTGGTAATACGACTAAATACATCACAAACTTCATTAAGTTGAAAAATTGTCTGTGTACTTGACGATCCTCTTCTCTTAAAGATTTAAATCTTTTGTTGAACTTGTCTACGTACACTTTCAGAATCAACTGATGTTCTTGATTTTGAGCTTGTGCTTCTTCAGCTCTTATTCTGAGTTTTTGGATTTGTCGTTGAATTTGGGAGAGAGTCGATGGTTTTTTTTTTAATTTAACGTTTTGCTTTCATTGAGTTGAATTATGGGAGGGACTAATTCCTACCAACTCGGCGTCAAGTTTATTGGTCCCTTCTCTCCCAGTTGAAGTCCAGAACAAATTTACACTTTTGTAACTTTAGTAGTGTATAAAAAAGGTTTAACATTCATCTCATCTCCCTTTAATTTTAACTTTTTTTTACGTTGTATTTTTCAAAAATTAACTCACTTGATTCAACAACTAATTACATTGAATGTTATTACAGTAACCATTACGACTATTTGAAGCAAAACACGATAAAAGCTGTAGAAAATGAATGTCTCAACTCTCAATGCTTGATTAAAAGATAAGAAAATATATCGCCATTTAATTCATATTCTATGCTTAGTTTTTTTTATGCTTCATATTTGATGTTCATGAATTTTTCAAATTAGATCATTTGTTGCTTTTTGTTTAAGGCCACTAAGTGAGAATTATGAACTGAGTTTATTACCAGCGAAAGTGATGGATTATTAGCAATTGCTTGGAATTTCTGTTGAACATGTGCCTTTGTTTTAATTATGATGATTTCCATATTTCTTGGTGTCAACAGCTAGCCTTTTTTGTCACTTGGGAAAATCATAGCGAACCATAACAACGATAGTAATGTTTGATTCTATATTTCATTGTCGGGAAGTTCATGAATAATAGTATCTATCGGATAAGGTTGTATTCTGGCCGGGCCCGGGCCTAAATGGGCTAAACGGGTCAGGCCTAACGGGCCCGGGCTTTGGCGGGCGAGTCTTTGGCGGTCCCGGGCCAAACGGTCTTGATGGGTGGAACCGACCCACTGTAGGCCTAAGCCCACATGGTCTCGGGCTAAATGGGCCGAGCCCACGTGTCTAAACGGGCCTAAGTGTTCCGGGCTATTTTTTTTTTGAAATTTTTTTTATCTAAGGCAATTTCTTGTAAACTATATATATATACTAATATAAATTGCTTATATATATATATATATATATATTATATAATTTTTAAACACAAAATAAATTGCAAAGAAATATTCATGAGAATGTCTTATAATTTTTATTATTACAACATTAACAAAAAATGGCAATATCTTTCTTAGTCTTCCTTCCCCAAATGGAATGAGCACAACAAGGTACTAATATCACCATTAAAAGGGAAAAAAACTAAGGAAGATGTGCCAAAATACAAGTTGCATATTAGTCTATGTATTATCTCTAACAAATTTCATAAATCCTTCAAGGTCCAGAGGAATTTCCGTTGGTGGTGGCGGAAAAGAAGCTTGTTCATCACCGCTTCCGAGCGAAGCAGCATCCTGCAAGTTCCGCTAGCATTTCTTCATAAGCTTCGTCTATCTCCAATTGTGATTCTGCAAGTCCAAAATTTCTTCTTTCCGAACGGATCCAATCTCTGAAGAGTACTGATTTTTCCAAGCTCTCCCTCATAGACGCTCTATGATCACCGATTTGAAGTCTCGCTTGACTGAAAGCGCTCTCTGATGCCACTGTTGAACCTTGAACACTTAAAATATCTCTAGTCATCCTTGAAAGAACCGGATAGTATTTTTGTTTGTCCTTCCACCATTCCAAAACATCAAAGGAGCCGTCGGGATTCTCTGATTCAAGTCCCCGCGACAAATAAACTTGAAGCTCATTTAGTTGTAAACTATCACCAATATTATCACCTTGAGAACTCCTGAACTCCGTCCAAGAACTAAGTGCTTTTAGGCCCGCATTTCTTTTAGATGGTTGCGCGAAGCCATCCTTTATAAGTAGGATTAAAAACTCTTCTAATATAATGCACAAAGTGAGGGTTAGAAGGAAAACTGTAGGGTAAGCACATAACAGTAACCATTTTTGCTAATTCTTCACGATCTTTATTTGGATCATAATATAAAATGCCACCGGTAACAGTGTTAATTCTCGGTTGAACTATATTTGACCCTGTATTAGGGTTAACCTCAGTATCTACACTTATCCCCTCTTGCGCAACTTTCATTTGTAAATATCTAGCTTTATCTCTAAGGTGTTTCTTTATATGTCTAGTCAAAGTACCCGTACCACTACGGTCTCCGATATATTTATAAGTCATCAAAGACCTACAAGTTTTACACTTAGCCTTATTTTGTTCTCTTAGTTGAGTAAAAAAGTGCCAAACAAGAGATGTCTCGGTCTGTTTAGAAGGTTGTCTATTAAAAGTAGGAGTTACTACAAGAGAGTCAGGCGGGGCATCATTTGGATTATTATCAGTTGGGTTATTAACAGGACTAGTGGGTGTATCATCTAAATCTGGTTGCGTTTCATCTAAATCATCATTTTCCTCGTCATTTTCAAAGATAGCTTGATTAGGATAAAGAGCATTCATAACTTCATCATTTAATTGTTGACCTGGTGCAACATCGTGGCAAAATTGACTATCGAAAAATTGAAAACAAGGGTTATCACTATCAAGAATAACAGGTGGAGGAGGACGGGTAATAGGTCTGGGTCGAGGAACCGGGGGAGGAGTAGTAGTTTGGCGACTAGATTCACCAATTTTAGATTTTCCCTTACCCTTACCACCAAATATTTTTATCAAAGAAAAGTCCATATTAATTATAATTATACAAACTAAAACAAACAAAACTATAATATTAAAACATAAGAGTTGGAACGAGTTTACCGAATTGACGAACAACTTCTTGAAAATTGAATATCGTTGAAGATTTGAATACGTCAATTCACCAACTTCACAATTTTTCAAAAAAATTGCAATAATAAAGTAAGCAATTATAAAAGAAAATTAGAGAGAGATTGATGAATTTGTGAGTAAAAATGAAAGAATGAGGGGGTATTAATGGTTGAAAAAATGAAAAAAGTGTAATTATAAAAAGTTTAGGGTTAAAACAAAGTTTGGGGGCCAAATGGCTATTTTTTAAAAAGTCAAACGGATAAAATGGCAGGCCAACGACTAGTTTTTAAACTTCTAACCGTTGGCCTTTTTAAAAAAAAATTTGAAAAATAGTCGTTGGGCCCGTTAGGCCCGATTGAATAGGCCGAGGCCCGCCTGCCGATCCCGGGCTAAATGGTCTCGGGCTCACGGTCTATTTTGGGAGGAGCGGCCCACATTAGGCTTTTAGGACCGTTAGGGACCGGTCCGTTTGAACCTGCTCGTTTGGCCCGTTTGCTAGCGGTCTTGGGGCGGTCCCGGGCTGGGCCCGACTCACAGTACAGCCTTATTCTCGGATAGTACTTTTGGATCGTTTTAGTTAATCAATATTGCATCACCTTGATCGTCCTAGATGTGAAATGATCATTTTGCAAAAGAATATCGCATAACAACATCTCTCCATTATCTGCAAAAAAAAAAAAAAAAAAAAAAATCTCATTTTCCACTGATAAAAAGAATTCTATTGAAGAAAAACAAGTATTACTATGATTTGGGAAATATGTACATGATTGGGAAAGAGAGAAAACAAATATATTATTACTAACTTTCAGAGCAGACTAAAGGTTAAAAAATTAATCTCAAATCAAAAGCAAATTTACCTTCACTGTCAAGAGTTAATGATAAAGAATGTGGAATATTGTACTTTTATTGCTAATTTTATGGAGGTCGCTGAATTTCTATTTTAATGCACCAAAGTCACTAAACTATTTTTGGTAACAAAAATATCACTTAGCACGTCCTCAATATCACGAAAGTCATAAATTATTTTTGTAATTAAAAAGTTATTCAACTTTATCTAAATATCATAGATATTTAATTTCTATGATATTTAACCAAAGTTGAGTACTGACCTTTTTTGTTACAGAAAATAATTTAGTTACTTTAATATAATAAAGTAAAAGTTGAATGACTATTCATGAAATTACTACGTTTTATAAGTGTTTAGCTCCTCTTTTTATTGTAAATAGTTTTGGTTTTAAAATTCTAGAAAATAAACATAAGTAACATTAATTGGTAAAGGAATCCTAAACCTAAAGTGATTAAAATTCTATTGAATCCTAGGTAAGAAAATCCTAAACCTAAAGTGATTATAATTGTATTGAATCCTAAACCTGACTTTTCCTTTATAGCCCACGGCAGTTTTTGTATCCAACAGAAAACGGCAATAAATAACAATTAACACACAATTCGTCTTTACTTTACAACAATAGCTTCACTACAAACTTTACTACAGTAAGTATATATCAATCCTCTCTCTTTTACTTTTTCTAAATATATAATTGAGGGCTATAGACCCGGATGACGTGGCAAGCCTCAATACGCAGAAATTGTCTTTATCTTTTTCCTCAATTTTTTGACCTTTTCTCCTAAATAAAATTCCCCATTTACCTCATTAATAAACTAATAAAACACTGATCGGTTAACTTCGTCTCCCAAACGTTTCGTCTTCCGTCATTCACAGTCGTACTCGTAGCCCCACTGTTTTTTACCAGACCGTTTTTTCTTGAGGCGCTACTATCTCTTCTCTCTCTTCCATGTGAAGAAAATTGTTTATTTTCCCATTCTTGTATTCCATTATCCGGAATCCCTACAATTTTTTTCTTTTGACCAAAC
Source organism: Nicotiana sylvestris (assembly GCF_000393655.2). Taxonomy (NCBI): domain Eukaryota; kingdom Viridiplantae; phylum Streptophyta; class Magnoliopsida; order Solanales; family Solanaceae; genus Nicotiana; species Nicotiana sylvestris. Next base: position 2,372,942 of record NC_091066.1, on the reverse strand, counting down.
CGCTGAATGTTTATGAAGCCCACAAATATGATCTGAACTTGAATTCAATTAATTTACATTCAAGATGGTCACTTAAGAAGAAAAAGCCTGCTAACTTTTTTCCCCTTTTAGGAAAGCTATCAAAAAAATGTATTTCTTTTGAAATTGGTGAAAATTTCAGCATTAAATATGATATTCTTCACTTTTTTGCTCTCTTTGGTTTTTAAATAGGATAAACGATTTTGGAATGTCTTTTCAGTATATTTCGTCATCAAATGTTCAAGCTTTTGGTCATTTCGCTTCACTTTCTTGCCCCTAAACAGGGGAAATTGTGATTTAGGGTTGGAGGGAGAACTAAGAAGTATTGGGGAGAGGTGATCAGGCAGGATATGACGCGATTTAGGGTTACTGAGGACATGACCCTAAACAGGGAATTATGGAGATCGAGCATTAATGTTGTAGGTTAGGGTAAATTGTGATTTTTTATTTTTTTTTACAGCGCACTAGAGTGAGACTAGCCAGTTAGGAATTAGTCTTAGGATGTTATTGATCAGCTACTGATGATGGGCTTTATCTGCTGTTTATTAGTACACCTTACATCTTTCTCGTATTTCCTATATCTCTTATATTGCTGTTACTTTGTTATTTTATGTTATTTATGTTATGTTATGGATTTTATGTTATTTTATTATAAGTTCATTGATAGTACTAATATAGTGTCTCTTGTTGCCTTCTTGAGCCGAGGGTCTCCTGGAAACAACATCTCTGCCCCTCGGGGTAGAGGTAAGGTTTGCGTACATATTACCCTCTCAGACCCCACTTGTGGGATTACACTGGATTGTTGTTGTTGTTTGTTGTTGTTTCTTGCTTCGACCCCAAAGTGGAAGGGAAGCATTTTTCCAGTAGTTGGAGCAAAAGATCAACCACTTCTATCTTTAGTTGGTAATGTCTTGCTTTCCCTTTTTTCTTCTAATTGATCTACTTCTATTTAGTTATTGTACCTATTGGCGGAGTTTGTTTCACTGAGACACTAACATAAACTTAAGAATTTGGTCAGGTTTCTAAAGCAATAGCAGCTATCTTAGATTAATTGTTTCTATCAAAGGAAGAAACAGGTAATTTGGAATTATGGATGCAGGGGAAAGTACAAAATGAAGAGATCCAAAGCAACGGGAACTCATTATATGTGCAGTTTGATTTGGATATATAGATAACCATGAAAATGGCTTGAGGTTTTGCTTTAGTGAAGAAACCAGAAAAAATCATGTCTTATCTTTAGGGGTGTTCATAAAAATCCGAAAAATCGAACCAAACCGAAAACCAAACCAAACCGACCAAAAAAATCGATACTTTTTGGTTTGGTTTGGTTTTGGTTTTGAAATTTAAAAACCGATCAAATTTAGTTTGGTTTTGGTTTTAATCATAAATAAACCGAACCAAACCGAATATAGGAGTAGCTATTTTAAATTTATTATTACACCTATATATATGTATACTTTTATATAAAGTTTCAAAATTTTTATAGTAAATGTTAATCGTTTGCACTTTTAGTACAGTTCTTTACCTTTTACATTCTAGTTTGATTGATAGTTTTCTTTTGTTAAATGTAAAAATCTATTTCATGTTAAAAATAATATATTTTTAATTGAGTCCTTAAATTATTTATCACTATTTGATTTAATTATCATCAATATATCTTGGTAAATAATAGATTTCTCAAAGGGCAATTGATTTGATAGTGTTACGTTGGAAATGTGATTGCCAAAATATGTGTTTGGTTGGTGTATGTCTTATATTTAAGAAAAACCGACAAATAATCGAGAAAACCGAAAAACCGACATAAACCGAATCGAGAAAAAACCGACTTAATTGGTTTGGTTTGATTCTAATATTTGAAAAACCGACTTACTTGGTTTGGTTTCTTTTTAGGGAAAAACCGATCCAAACCGAACCATGAACACTCCTACTTATCTTATTTCTGATGTGAAGCAACACGATCAACAACAATATATCTCTTTCTGAAAATTCACCTTTTTACATGTAATTCATTCAAATATTTCACTTCGACTTCATCTTTACACTCTCCATTTATCATTCGCTCTGCTATAGGCATGATGATCTCAACTCAATTGGAATAACATATTCTCTCATACATATGAGTTGGTAGAGGAGTGGATGCAAACTAACTATTATGATATGAAGAGGATGGTTGAACATTATTCTACTCTTCCAGTTATCTAAGTCTCCAAGGGTTGTGAATGTTTCTTCCTCCACGAGAAGGCAGGGACGAAGCCACATGGTCATAAGGGTCTTTGTCGAAAAATTACACTGTGCATATAGGTAAAATATTACGTTTTAGAGATATATAACATATATTGAACACCTTTTATTGTGAATTTTTTCCACTTCTTTCAAATTTGAACACCCTTGGAGAAATTTCTAACTTTGCCACTGCGAGAAGGTATTAACTTGGCAACTACTCTCCTCTTGGAAATGGAAGTTCTAATCTACTGAAGTACTATTTTGTTTAGTTCCTGTACTCAGCTTTCAGGGACTTCTTGCAACTTGACTAAGTAGCTGCATTTTCCAGAGAATAATGTAATTCAGTTTCCAGTGAATTTGTGTTATTCAAATTTCTATTAAAAAGTTAGGCTTGTACATGCTTTGTCCCGTGCAAATAATAAATTGTGAAGTAAAAGTATGATTAAATGTTCCAGACTAAAATCTGCATTTGTTTATTTTTGTAAAATTGATGTATTTGCTTAAGCCAACGCTCATCTATTCTTCTAGGGCTGAAAATTTAAATTACTAAATTGCTGCTAAATACACCTTGTTCCTGTAATTTCATGATTCCTACATAATATTCTTCAATCTTCAATTAAGACTTAGGGGTCGTTTGGTAGGATGCATTGGATAAGCTAATGCATGCATTAGCTTTGTCTATTAATAATACATTGTTTGGTAGACATTTTGAACCTATGCATTAGTTATGCACGCATTAGTTATACATCCTATTTGGTATTATCCTATGCATAACTAATGCATAGAAAACAATGGTATTAGCAATACAATGGGTTTTAATGCATGCATTAGCTTAGTTAAAGACAAAATTGTCCTTCAAAATTTATGCTTGATTAAAATATGCTAGTTAGTATATTAATGCAAGTTCAAAATAATCCAAATAGTGAAAAATAAAATTATATCCCTAGTAAATAAATAAATACTTAACATATTTTCTTTTTTATAAATAAATGCTTAATTTTATTTTACAATATAGGTAGACAAATAAAATAAATTTTTTTAACTTTTTCATATAAAAACATTTCTCAATATATGTTTCTTTTAAAAAGTTAGAGTGTGAACTAGTTTTGAGGGCATTTTTGTAAACAAACAATTCTTTTAGAAACTGTGCAATGTTTTAATACAGCAAACCAAACAATAGATAAAAAATATGTCAGCATAACTAATACCAACATAACTAATGCAAACATAACTAATACCAGCATTACTAATACACCCCATTTGGCATTATTCGTAAGCACCCTACCAAACGACCCCTTACTCTTTTACTCTCCAAACAACTATGATGAATAAACCAGACCCCGACAAACCTAAGACATGAAGGGGATCTTTGTCTGCGTATGATATTAACATATACAATTGAGCTAGGATCTTAATTTGTCATATATATAGAGAGAGAAATCCATTAAGGAGGGCATGATAAGTCTTTAAAGATGTAGTTCTTACAGTTTTTAATTTTAATAAGGTCTTATCTATATAATATTACAAGCATGAAGGCGCTTAGCGAAATATCGTTCGCATTTTTTACCCTTTCAAAATATAATATATATTAAATAAAATAGTAATTTAAGTTATTTGCCTTCAATTTAGGGCTTCAAAATTAATTATATTTTGTCTATTAAATACTTCCTTGTTTAAAATAGGTATGAATCATAATTTATAGGACTTACTTTTATCACGTTTGGTTTTCCATTTCTTTTATTAATAAGAGATAATGTGCTTATTATATTTTCAATTCTAGATTATTTAATAAAATACCTACAATAAAAAATTTAAAACTAACGTTTTTTTTTTTCATTTTAAACTTGATTTTTATAAGCAAAAAAGGAAAATCTGAAGTCCCTACAAATTAATGTTAATTATTATATAAAAAATACTTTATTTAGTTATTTTTATAATTTTTAGAAGTTTAAAATTAATAAAACTTTTATTTATTAATTTTTTTTATTATTTGGACTAAAATTTCTAATACTTAGAACTTTAAAATATTAAAATTTTACTTTATATAGATCATTCACTTAAATTATGCGAGATGCCTTATGCACCGTACTACCTTTTTTTTTTAATTCTAATTCTAAGTCATTCTCTGGAGTTAATATGTCATGGAAAAGTCTTCTTTCAATTATAAATTCTCTCACAAGCTTGCTTTAGTATCCTTTTAAATGTATTTTTTTCATTGCTATTTAATTTGATTTTGTGATCATATGAAAGTTGTAGATTATTAGTAGCCTGATTATATATATATATATATATATATATATATATATATATATATATATATTCTGATTATATATTTTAAGTTATCATTCAACACTATTTAGGTTTTTAAGGATTTGTTCTAGCTGAAACTGAAAAAGGAAGCATTATAATTTGTGAAATTAAAGTTATAAGGTTTTTAAGGACTTGTTCTTGCTAAAACTGAAAAAGGAAGCATGATAACTTGTGAAACTAAAGTTATAATATTATTAAAATGAAATAAATTTTAAATTGAATAATTGACTTATGATTGAGGATTTTTACGAGAGCTTCTTTATTTATTTAGTTGTTATGCACATTAACATATATAATTATCTTTAGGAACTTATACTTTTATTTTATTGTTTAAACATAAATTTTAAATAAATTAATACTCATTGAGATAGAATACACGCGCATCGCGCTTACCTTGAGATTAGTAATTTATAAAAAGGCGGATGAGCAGTGATGTTGAATGACATAAACAGATAGTTTGTGAGGAAGCTATGCATAAAAGGGTGTTATTTGGTCAATTATATTATAGCTTTTATTTCCTCCTTCCTTTCCCCCCTATTTTTGTAAGACTAAATAAAACTTTGATTTCATATATATAATATTATTTTCAGAGTAGAGTACATTGTACTGTATATAAATATAGGACGAGAATTAGGCTTTGTTTTTCTTGGTGTTGTTGCTCCAGGCTAGGCCAAAGCTGCATAGAACTTTTATTTAAATATCTTTTTTTATATTAGGATCTAACCTTCATGCACGATCTAATTTTAGTGTATTCACATAAGGATGTAAGGTCTATGAAATGGTACAGTGAAGTCGGCTCTAATTTATAAGTTCTTCTTCATTTTCAAGACCGAGTCAAGCAACAAGGATTAAGCTGTCAGACATGGGTATGCTCATTTTCTATTGTTATTCTCTATGCATTTATTAGAACAATGGACAAATATTCTCTCACAAAATTTCTGTCGAAGCTTCACTTCTGGGAGAGGGATGGAGCTTTGAGGTTGCTGAACAAATAAGTTGTCCTTCAACTCTTTTCTCATGAACCCTATGTAAGATAGTCTAAGATAAGATATTCTCTAACCCTATGTAAGATATTCTCTAACCCTAAGTCCCTAACCCTATTATTTCCTCTACCACATTTAAGGAATGATCATATTTAAAGATCAAGGGAATGAAGTTCAAATTAATGAAAAACAGAATTAGCCGTGATAATGTATTTTTTTATACCGTTGAAGTGTTTGTGCCATACATTTGATCCCTTGCTTTAGTTTTGTTGCATATGCTTTGTTGACACAATTTTTATGTTATAAACGGTGTTCGTCTTATTTTAGCTTCTTTTTGTCCATATTAGTTAGGCGTGTTTATAGCGATATACTTTCCGTAAAATTCCGCAAATTTTCTTATTGGTGTAATCGATAACCGAATCGATAAGCCCCCAAAATCAATAAATCGAAATCAAAAAAATCGAAACCTTATTGAAACGATAATGATAAGCATATGTACAAATCAATAATCAAGAATCATTAACCAGGACGCAAAACCCTTTTTACAAAACACCAATCTTAGGTGACGCTGAAGACAATACCAACTTACCGTAAACATCGAAACTTATCTCCTGCTCATCCGAGCTCATGACATCTTGTCAAAATTTTCCTTCACTCGTGCCATTCTCCGCCCAATTTCCACAACCAGAACTGATTCACCAGCATGCATCAAATCGGAACTAACATAGCATATAACCGCACAATCTGCTAACCAATAGCAAGTTCCCCAACTTGGCTCGAAGCCATAGATCACAACACACTATACTCATAACGCATATACTCCATTGTTGCCTCAATACCTTAGTGAGGTTAAACTCAAATACTCTATAAGCTTGTGTAAACACATTTCATCTAGTACTTCAACTCTTTGGCAATCTCACAACAGTTAAACTCACTCTCTTAAGTGAACCAAAAATTTCAAACTTCAACACTTACAATTCATTTGCACATGAGATCTTATGTCATTCACATGAGGATCACACCGCCTTAGCACACTTCACGGGAGATAACCTACCTGATTCGCCTCAATATAACATTTTCGTATACCTTCCACCACCATAAGCATTACGCAGTCACTTGATCTTCCTGAGTTTGTACTCAGACCACAATATGAAATTTACTTCACTCCCAACTAGGAGTCATGAAAAGATTCTTCAAACGCCCATAACTCGGGCTATAACTTGAATCAAGATAGACTTCAAGCATCTACTAATTCTTCCATCATTCACATACCCCTTCTCGTTGCTTCCAATTTGTATGGATACGCCTCGTAGTACTAACATACTCCTCACATAGCCACAACCATCATTTTCACTAACGGGGACACTACCAAACATATAAGTTCAAAAACACTTGTTTACATAATCAGCACCTCGGCGCTCCCGCCATAGGCAAAGATCTAACCTCAAGTCCTCCAGACTGGCCCACCATAAACTCACAGAGATAACACCTCGCCCCTCGATCGGGGAATCACAAGCCATCGAGGCACATCTGATACTGAGCGCCCATGCGCGCATACGAACGCATGGAAGGAATTTCAAAAGTTTCTTTTCAAGATGAATCAAGGACGCACGATAAGAATTCAAGAATGTGAAGTTTTCCTAAAGGTTCTGCAGCCTCTCGAGGATAAATACAGACGTCTCAATACCGATCCGCGAGACTCTACTAAATCGGCTCATGTCTCGCGAGACCAAGTAACCTAGGCTTTGATACCAACTTGTCACGACCCCAACCCCGGTCATGATGGTTCCCAACACACTGCTAGGCAAGCCCGACCATTCAACAACATTATCCCAAATTCTTATTCAGATTATAGATAAATATCACAGAGAATTTACTAAGTCATTCCATTCAAGTGTATAATTAATAATAAAATCTGCCGAAGTTCAACTAAAATACCACACCATAGCCCAACAGAATCCGGTGTCACGAATATGAGCCTCTAATACAGAATATCCACCTATTACAAGTCTGTATAGGAAAAATATGGAATAAAAGATAGAGATAGATGAGAGAGATCAAGGCTACGAACGACATGCAGCTACCTCGATACTCCCGGATACTGCTGCTCAGCTAAACAAATCCTCACTCAGCCTGTAGTGTACCTAGATCTGCACACAAGGTGCAGGGAGTAATGTGAGTACTCCGACACAGTGAGTAATAAACATAAATAAAGGCTGAGAATAAGAAATCATAGAAAAATACAAAGTAAACTATAACTGGCAGTTTAGAACAACAAATAGTGAAGCAACAAGTCAATTAAGTCAGAGTACCAAATACTGAGACAGGTATAACTGATAAAAACAAATGCATGAGTGCAATGCAATGCATATAATGGTACACTCTAGTATCCACTGCGGCGTGCAGCCCAAGCCATCCATTTATTTATTGTCGACGGCGCTCACTTGTGGTGTGTGCAGACTCTGGAAGGGCTCCTACAGCTCAAGCGCAACATCAAGCCATCTCGTGGCATCAAATCTAGGCCTTCGGCCTCATATCAATCTCAGTATAATCACCCAGGCTCTCGGCCTTAATATCAATGTAATCAACCAGGCTCTCGGCCTCAATATCAATATAACACTGCTGCGGCGCGCAGCCCGATCCATGCTCAGTCCAGAAATCATCATAAGCCCCTTGGGCATTTGTAAAACAGTAGTTCTCAGCCCGAAATATCATTTAGAAATATCATTTAAGTTTTCAAATCTTAGAAAGATGGCTGAGTTTGCAAAACAGTATTTAAAACCTTGGACTGAGGTCAAATGATATGCAAAATATGCGAAAGCAGTGATATCAATCCCTGAAGGATTCAAATAATTGGCAAGAAGCCTACAATTGGAAACATGACTGAGGATATAAATTCTTTAACAAAATAAGTGAGGAAAACCAGTCAAAAATCCCCTAAGGGTTCTACAGGTCGGCACAAGGCCCCAAGCATGGCAACAAGCCCAATTCACAATAATAAAGTATACGTCTCAACCAAAAATGTAGTAAAATATCTCTTGGGACGGACCAAGTCACAATCCCCAACGGTGCTCTACCCCACGCCCGTTATCCTGCGTGCAAGTCACCTCAATATAGCGCTACGATGTGAAATTCCGGGGTTTTAAACCCTCAGGACATCATTTACATCAATTACTCACCTCGATCCGATCCAAAATCTAGCCCGCGATGCCTAGCCCGCACGAATCGACCTCTGGATGCTCCAAATCTAGCCATAATCAGTACATAATCATTAAAATATGCTAAGGGAGCAAAGCCCACTCGAAAATATCCAATTTAACATCAAAATCCCGAAATTGCTCAAACCCGGCCCCCGGGCCCACGCTTCGAAATTCGACGAAACTCACAAAATTCGACAACCCATTCAACCACGAGTCCAACCATACCAAAATTACTAAATTCTGATAACAATTCGGCCTCCAAATCTAGAATTTTCGTTTTTGAAAAGTTTACAAATTTTCTCCAATTTCTTCCATTTGATTCACTAATTCTTGATGAAAATAACCATGAAATCATTAAATATAATCACTTTTGGATATAGAACACTTACCCCAATCCATATGGTGAAAATCGCTTCGAAAATCGCTTCAATCCGAGCTCCATAGCTCCAAAAATGAGAAAACTCTCGGACTGCCCGAATCATACACTGTCCAGAAATTTTCGCGGTTACTGTCCACGCTTTTTTACTATTCATGGGTACAGTTCACGGTACTGTTCATGGGTACTGTATACAGGGGTACTGTTCATATGTATTGTACACGGGTACTGTACACGGATACTGTTCATGTTTGTTGTACATGGTACTGTATGCAGATACTGTTCACGCAGGTGCGGTTACTGTTCACACGTGCGAAAAATGCAGAAAATGCCCAGAAAATTGCAGCAGCTTTTCGTTTCACTAAAAAGGCTCTAACTCCATCATACGAACTCGGAATTCGATGATTCTTGTTCCTATGAGTCACAAATAATAATACAAACATTGCCCTTCAGTCGAAACTCAATTCGGAGCTCACTTGCTCAGTTCAATACCCATTTCGCTCGTTAAACAATTAACTCATGTTTCATGTCAAAAAACCAATCGCGACTTGATGAAATTAGACCAAACTTTCCAGATCACTCCTATAATTCATTATTTAAATTCTGCAAATCTCGAAATAAAATTTCGATCTCTAGAATTAAAAATGGACCTTTGGATCATTACATGCTTATGCTCAAACGGCAAAAATCTTCCAAAAACTCTTCCAACTTATCCGAGTCTCATGGGACCCCGACCAAACATGCCAACATAATTCATAATATTATTCAAATCTCTTCCAATCATCAAAATACCTCAAACAACATCAAATTACCCAAAACTCATCGAATTCAAGCCTAATTTTCTAAAAACTTCTGAAATACACTTTCGATCAAAAACCCGACCAAACCACGTCCGAATGACCTGAAGTTTTGCACACATATCCCATATCACCTAACGAAGCTACAACAACTCTCGGAATTTCATTCCGACTCTCAGATCAAAATCTCACTTATCAACTGAAATTCGCCAAAATACTAACTTCGCCAATTCAAGCCAAATCCTTCCAAGGACTTCCAAAATGCATTCCGATCGCGCTCCTAAGTCATAAATCATCCCCCGAAGCTAACCGAATCATCGGGATTCAAATCCGAGTCCTCTAACACATAAATCAACGTCCGGTTGACTTTTCCAAAACAAACCTTCCTTAAAGAGACTAAGTGTCTCATTTCCTACTAAAACCAATCCAAATCAACTCGTTCACACCCAACACTGATAATGAAGCATAAAGAAATAGGAAATGGGGAAAACGGGGCGGTAACTCACAAGACAACGGGTCGGGTCGTCACATCCTCCCCAACTTAAACAAACGTTCGTCCTCGAGCGTACCCAGAGTTGTCCTAGAAGCCAACCAATAGCTGAATGACTTTACCAAGAATATAACTGTGGGTAATCCCACACTACCCTATCTCACATAGGTCCGATAACACAACATAGCTGAAATTTTACAATCCATCTAGTCCATAAACCATAGAACTACACTACACCTTCCGAAATCATACATAAGATTAGAACTTCACATCCATACTCAGAATAAGCCCGAACCAGCTGTAATAATCCATACCTGCAACATCAGGTGCAATTATCTGATATACCACATAACTCAAACACTCGAAACGATAATTTCTATTCATAGTAGCTGCACATAATAATCGAATATCGATAGGAAACCTCTTAACAACTAAAGCCTCATTCCAACACTTTCACATACTGCCAATGATAAAGGAAACACGCAATAAATCATAACCATTTCCTATGTCAACCATTCATGAAGTCATTTCTCTCCTGGTAATTACCATAGCAAATTTTGAACCGAACCTCAATATTTACCCATCACACATACTGAAATCGAATCCGTTCGCATTCATTAATGATTTCAACGATCTCTTCTGATCAAACACACTACTCAGGTGACATGACACATCAATACATGCCTAAGCCACAACTTGCATAATACGTGCACCAATAAGAAACGGTCCGAACATACTCAAATCATGAAAATGACTCAACTGAGAGAGTTGTACCTCAAACTCACCAGTATTGCCACAACACAAGGCTGAGACCCTATCCTACATCATAGAAATAGGACACACAAATTTGACCCGCAAGGTCATGTTTCCACACAGCTTTGCTGCAACGCGCGATCCTATCCAAATGCTACTCCACATGAAACACCTCAAGTCACTATGCTTGAAATCGACAATCATGCTCAATTGATGTCTGGAGCCAAAGCAAATCATTACACCCATGGTGAAAGAAATAACACACATCACACAAACCTAATAGAACATAACCGGTACGTTATCCACCGAGCAACACCCAATTACTCATCCGGCTCGACTTCCACTACTACAACTCCTATCGGAGCCAAACGATCCGGTGCCCGACACCAAATTAATACCGAAATCAACAACCTCGCCCGGCGACATGCCTAGCCATATGAAACTCATCTGAAAAGTCCCCCAACACCGGAACTGAATTAATGATAGCAACCTTTGCACTGACATCCATCACGAATGCCCAATTAAGAAAGCAATCCTTCCCAACCGTCCGCTGGTCCTTTGAAATATAAACCACTCTGCTAGAACATAATCCAATGCACTTCATCACTCAACCCGTGGCATTTTCGGTATTGCCCGTAGCGCAATAGTTCAGAATCACTCAACACTAAGATAACCAGTCTGAATTCCGACATCACATCCAAAATCTGACATACCAGCAAACAAAGATCCACTCGAGCCTCCAAATGCAGATTGTCGCTAAACGGTGCTGAATACACACGATCCACCACCACAACCTAGCCTGTATATGACAACTCCCAGTCTCCAACTCCATATGGAACACAAATCATCATACCTGATTCCAGTTTCCACCGTGCGAATACATGCACACCTTTGATACCCAATCATTCCATGATAAATACTCTAAAATTTCCATGTGCCATACAAGCAACTCGAATATCAGTAGTCGATCCAGCCTTAAAGTGCCGCAATACTATTGAAGTGCCATCAACTTAATCACATTGGCCTTTTTTTCTGAAACATATACCCTCTACAAATCACTATGATTAGAAATACAATTTCCTTAATCATCTGAAGATCATTCACCCTAATCATCTGAAACTCATCCCTCTAATAACCTAAAGTTGCATGTACTGCCTAAGAATGTTATGAATTTCCATTCAGAACTGAACCATAACCTTACACACGCAAATCTCAATCCTTCACAACATATCGCATATACCATATCATCCTAAGGTAACATGAGGACTTCACCTCCCTTCCGAACCATGAACGTTTACGTACTCAACTAGTCAAGAACTTCCATTGATCCCATCTAGAAGAAAAATCATTACACATCCCATGCTCTGCATGACATACATAGGTCTTGTTCAAATTCTTACAATACCGACACGACGGATGAGATCTGTATAAATTCATAACACCGCCGAATCAACAATTCATTGGGTCTATACTTCTGGCAAGAACTATCACCTCATTATGAACCAAACAATGGTCTTAGCCCCTTAATTTACTTCATATACTCAGATTGCACTGATCTCGAATTCAATGATCTCGTCTCACCCATTACGAACTACTCAGGAAATAAGCCACCCCAGACATAATCAAAAGCCGCATATAATGCCCCAATATGCCAATAGGCTACCAATTCGAACGCGATACCAAAAAGAAAATGAACTCTGGAAGGAATTACCAATCCTATGCACCGATACGGACTTTCCTTAGAAGATAGGAAGCAAGGCATACAAAATAGCATATATAAAATTATACTCAACATCACACTGTTGCGGCGTGCAACCCAATCCAGATAACATACCCATGGCGGTGTGCCACCCGATCCACACATAGATCTCACATAAGGAGATGCACATCGAGCCAAATTTGCTCATTACAAAAAAATACCGAGTATCGATCGTAAGCATGTTGAGTGCATAATAATATCTATGAGGGACATATAGCGTTATAAGCTACAAAACTCAAGCACAACTAAGGTGCGATGTAAAATCTGAATTTCAAGAGCCAAGATACTCATATAACGTCATTCCTACGCGGATTCTCAACACATAGCAATTTCTCAAGCCGTCTCACAACTCACACGGCGCAATGTATCACTACGCGACATATCTGACAACGAAACATCAACCTAACTACTCCTCCATGAGGACCGCGTTACTAAAATGCACACATCTGGCCTGATATAGAGCCATTATTCAAATTAAATCTATCCACCGACTTCAAGCTGATTCTAATCACACTGAACTAGTTTGATAACCTTTCAAAGGTCCATAATAACTCCCATTTTTCTCATAACACACAAGAACAACCATCACAATCGGAGTAATTCTCCCCAGTTCACAACCTACCACAATAATATCTGGAGCGTACCTCCAAACCACCGGTCGCACTAACGTTGAAGAGCGATCAAGAATCATTAACCAGGACGCAAAACCCTTTTTACAAAACACTGATCTTAGGTGACGCTGAAGACAATACCAACTTACTGTAAACATCGAAACTTATCTCCTACTCATCCGAGCTCATGACATCTTGTCAAAATTTTCCTTCACTCGTGCCATTCTCCGCCCAATTTCCACAACCAAAACTGATTCACCGGCATGCATCAAATCGGAACTAACATAGTACATAACCGCACAATTCGCTAACCAATAGCAAGCTCCCCAACTTGGCTCGAAGCCATAGATCACAACACACTATACTCATAAAGCATATACTTCATTATTGCCTCAACCTTAGTGAGGTTAAACTCAAATCCTCTATAAGCTTGTGTAAACACATTTCATCTAGTACTTCAACTCTTTGGCAATCTCACAACAGTTAAACTCACTCTCTTAAATGAACCAAAAATTTCAAACTTCAACACTTACAATTCATTTGCACATGAGATATTCTGTCATTCACATGAGGATCACACCACCTTAGCGCACTTCACGGGATATAACCCACCTGATTCGCCTCAATATAACATTTTCGTATACCTTCCACCGCCATAAGCATTAAGCAGTCACTTGATCTTCCTGAGTATGTACTCATACCGCAACATGAAATTTACTTCACTCCCAACTAGGAGTCATGAAAAGATTCTTCAAATGCCCATAACTCGGGCTATAACTTGAATCAAGATAGACTTCAAACATCTACTAATTCTTCCATCATTCACATACCCCTTCTCGTCGCTTCCAATTCGTATGGATACGCCTCGTAGTACTAACATACTCTTCGCATAGCCACAACCATCATTTTCACTAACGGGGACACTACCGAACATATAAGTTCAAAAACACTTATTTACATAATCAGCATCTCGGTGCTCTCGCCATAGGCAAAGATCCAACCTCAAGTCCTCCAGACTGGCCCACTATAAACTCACAGAGATAACACCTCGCCCCTCGATCAGGGAATCACAAGCCATCGAGGCACATCTGATACTGAGCGCCCATGCGCGCATACGAACGCGTGGAAGGAATTTCAAAAGTTTCTTTTCAAGATGAATCAAGGGCGTACGATAAGAATTCAAGAATGTGAAGTTTTTCTAAAGGTTCTGCAACCTCTCGAGGATAAATACAGACGTCTCCATACCAATCCACGAGACTCTACTAAATCAGCTCATGACTCGCGAGACCAAGTAACCTAGGTCTGATACTAACTTGTCACGACCCCAACCCCGGTCATGATGGTGCCCAACACACTGCTAGGCAAGCCCGACCATTCAACAACATTATCCCAAATTCTTATTCAGATTATAGATAAATATCACAGAGAATTTACTAAGTCATTCCATTCAAGTGTATAATTAATAATAAAATCTGCCGAAGTTCAATTAAAATACCACACCATAGCCCAACAGAATCCAGTGTCACGAATATGAGCCTCTAATACAGAATATCTACCTATTACAAGTCTGTCTAGGAAAAATACGGAATAAAAGTTAGAGATAGATGGGAGAGATCAAGGCTGTGAACGCCATGCAGCTACCTCGATACTCCTGGATACTGCTGCTCAGCTAAACAAATCCTCACTCAGCCTGTAGTGTACCTGGATCTACACACAAGGTGCATGGAGTAATGTGAGTACTCCGACACAGCGAGTAATAAACATAAATAAGGGCTGAGATTAAGAAATCATGGAAAAATACAAAGTAAACTATAACTGGTAGTTTAGAACAACAAATAGTGAAGCAACAAGTCAATTAAGTCAGAGTACCAAATATTGAGACAGGTATAACAGATAAAAACAAATGCATGAGTGCAATGCAATGCATATAATGGTACACTCTAGTACCCACTGCGGCGTGCAGCCCGAGCCATCCATTTATTTATCGTCGACGGCGCTCACTGGTTGTGTGTGAAGACTCTGGAAGGGCTCCTACAGCTCAAGCGTAACATCAAGCCATCTCGTGGCATCAAATCTAGGCCTTCGGCCTCATATCAATCTCAGTATAATCACCCAGGCTCTCGGCCTCAATATTAATGTAATCAACCAGGCTCTCGGCCTCAATATCAATATAACACTGTTGTGGCGCGCAGCCCGATTCATGCTTAGTCCAAAAATCATCATAAGCCCCTTGGGCATTTGTAAAATAGTAGTTCTCAGCCCGAAATATCATTTAGAAATATCATTTAAGTTTTCAAATCTTAGAAAGATGACTCAGTTTGCAAAATAGTATTAAAAACCTTGGACTGAGGTCAAATGATATGCAAAATATGCGAAAGCAGTGATATCAATCCCTGAAGGATTCAAATAATTGGCAAGAAGCCTACAATTGGAAACATAACTGAGGATATAAATTCTTTAACAAAATAAGTGAGGAAAACCAGTCAAAAATCCCCTAAGGGTTCTACAGGTCGGCACAAGGCCCCAAACATGGCAACAAGCCCAATTCACAATAATAAAGTATACGTATCAACCAAAAATGTAGTAAAATATCTCTCGGGATGGACAAAGTCACAATCCCCAACGGTGCTCTACCCCGTGCCCGTTATCCGGCGTGCAAGTCACCTCAATATAGCATTACGATGTGAAATTGCTTCGAAAATCGCTTCAACCCGAGCTCCATAGCTCCAAAAATGAGAAAACTCTTGGACTGCCCGAATCATACACTGTCCAAAAATTTTCGCGGTTACTGTTCACGCATTTTTACTATTCATGGGTACTGTTCATGGGTACTGTATACGGGGTACTGTTCATATGTACTGTACACGGATACTGTTCATGTTTACTATACATGGTACTGTACACGGATACTGTTCACGCAGGTGCGGTTATTGTTCACACGTGCGAAAAATGCAGAAACTGCCCAGAAAATTGCAGCAGCTTTTCGTTTCACTAGAAAGGCTCTAACTCCATCATACGAACTCAGAATTCGATGATTCTTGTTCCTATGAGTCACAAATAATAATACGAACATATCCCTTCAGTCGAAACTCAATTCGGAGCTCATTTGCTCAGTTCAATACTCATTTCGCTCGTTAAACAATTAACTCATGTTTCGTGTCAAAAACCCAATCGCGACTTGATAAAATTAGACCAAACTTTCCAGATCACTCCTATAATTCATTATTTAAATTCTGGAAATCTCAAAATAAAATTTCGATCTCTAAAACTAAAAATGGACCTTTGGATCATTACATGCTTATGCTCAAACGACAAAAATCTTCCAAAAACTCTTCCAAAACTTATCCGAGCCTCATGGGACCCCGACCAAACATGCCAACATTATTCAAACCTCTTCCAATCATCAAAATACCTCAAACAACATCAAATTACCCAAAACTCATCGAATTCAAGCCTAATTTTCTAAAAACTTCTGAAATACACTTTCGATTAAAAACCCGACCAAACCACGTCCGAATGACCTGAAATTTTGCACACATATCCCAAATCACCTAACGAAGCTACAGAAACTCTCAGAATTCCATTCCAACTCTCAGATCAAAATCTCACCTATCAACCGGAATTCGCTAAAATACTAACTTTGCCAATTCAAGCCAAATCCTTCCACGGACTTCCAAAATGCATTCCGATCGTGCTCCTAAGTCATAAATCATCCCTCAAAGCTAACCGAATCATCGGGATTCAAATCCGAGCCCTCTAACACATAAGTCAACGTCCGGTTGCCTTTTCCAAAACAAACCTTCCTTAAAGAGACTAAGTGTCTCATTTCCTACTAAAACCAATCCAAATCAACTCGTTCACACCCAACACTGATAATTAAGCATAAAGAAATAGGAAATGGAGAAAACGGGGCGGTAACTCACGAGATAACGGGTCGTGTTGTCACAGTTTTGAATGGCGTGAAGTCATATATACAGGGGAGGTGCTGTCCGTTTCAACGTAAAATAGGTTGTGGTCGATACATAATAGTTATGACGCTTAAATGATAACGATAGTATCGTTTGTCTTATTGTAGACTAAGGAGTTATGACAATTGCATAGCTTGTGATTGAGGCAGTATATACAAGGTATGTAAGGCTATCCCTTTTCTTCTTTTGCACGACTCCGATTGTACATAATGTAATGAACGAGCTTCCAAAGATACTATACTCTTAGAAGCTAGCAGTACTTACATTGTTTTCCCTCTTATGGAACGATTGATGTTAATGTTGCTTCTCTTATTCTTATGTTATCAATGTTGTTGGTACTTCATGATTCTTATAAAGTTCGTAATGAAGAGTTGGTCCTAATAACGTGTACAGAGGATACCGACCTTACGTCACTCCGAAAGGTTTAGAATGTGATTCCGTGAGTCGGGCATGCATTATATATATGTATCTATTTTACTCTACTGAGTCGCGCTATAGTCGGCCGGGTACGACACATATTGTGCAACTACTAATCAGTAGGGTTTTACCGAGCTCCACGTGGCCAGGTACGATTCTACCGAGCCTTATGACGGCCGGGTACGTTTTTACCGAGCCTATTATGGCTGGGTACGATATGATGATGATGATGCCCACAGAGGCGTATGTTTTAAAAGTTTATGTATACATACATATGTATCATGCATTTCATATCAGTAGCCCTCAGAGGTACTCAGATGTTCCAGGTTGTATATTCTCTATCCCTGCTTACATTACTGTTCGTATTTATGGTTCTCTGCCTTACATACTCAGTACTTTATTCGTATTGACGTCCTTTTGTTTGTGGACGCTGCATGTCGTGCTGCAGGCCCTAATAGACAGGCAGGTGCAGCTCCCCCACCACAGTAGGTTGTCTAGTTCAGTAGTGATTGGCGAGATCCCTTCTCTGGACTTGCCGTGGTCTTGGTATGCATTTTTGTTATAGACATTATGGGTATGTCGGGGCCCTGTTCCGGCTATGTTGCAACACTTATGTTCATTTAGAGGCTCATAGACAAGTATCGACTCATGTATAATTTGGTATGCCTTGTCGGCTGGTTTTTGTTGTATAGTCTTTCATGGTAGCGTGGTAGCTCGTACCTTATATGTAGTTTCTTGATTGTCTGGTCATCCCCTGCTATGTATGCTCATGCCATCATATTTTATTGTTGGTTGTCCATGATCCATGTCTACCATTTATATTGATCTCGTCAACCCTAAAAGATAATAAAAAAAAAGAGGTTAGATAAAATGTATGTTGATGCTCGGCAAGTATGGTCGGGTACTAGTCATGGCCCTCCAGTTTGGGTCGTGACATAATATATTTGCAGCATAATTTATTTCGTTGTTTTGCCATATTACTACATTCATATTTGTATTTAATTTTGTGGTTATTTCTATATCAACTTTCATTTTTAATTTTAATTATATAACATAACTACACCTTCCCATGCTAATTATAGTTTCTTCTTTTTCTTTCTTCTAAAAGTTATATAGTTTAATATATTTGCAGCATAATTTATTTCGTTGTTTTGCCATATTACTACATTCATATTTTTATTTAATTTTGTGGTTATTTCTATATCAACTTTCATTTTAAATTTTAATTATATAACATAAAAAAAGCATACTTTACTGTTAGCATTTGGATAAAATTTGATTAAAGTTGAAAAATTAGATTAATTGGAGTTGAAGTTGAAAAAATATATATTTGAAAGTTAAAGTTATATTTGAATATGAATTCTACTTGTAAAGAAGAAGTTAAACAATTATATGTGAAAATCTTTATCTCAGTAGTTCTGCCTCGGCCAGTAAACTAAAAATTGCTTGTTTAAACTTTATGTGATTCCTAAGATGTTTAGTTTACTATTTTCTCTAAAAAAAGTATTCAACAATTATTATTTATTGTTGACATTTGGATAATATTTATATGGCAATATTAGATAAATATAGATTTTAAAATTTGATTAGCGTGCAATGTAAAGTAATTACACAATATGGCCTGATTCTTTGCATGTGAAATTACTTAGTTAAGATAAAATTAAGAGTAATTAAAATGAGGTCATACACCCCCATTTCTATGTGTGCAACACTAAATAGAGAGATTGCATGTTATGATTTTATAATGGATTTCTTTTCTTTTTGAGTTTAACTGGTTAGATTGTATCATACTTGAAATTTTTTGTTGAAAATTAAAGTCTTATCTGTCTAAACTATTCTTCTAAAAAAAATTATGTTAATTTTTATTTTTTATTTGCAAACATTTCAATTTTCAATAGTCAAAAATGATAACCAAGTCCTCTAGAAGATGAAATAGGAAGACACATGTCATCACTTATATACACGTGTCAGCTTTTGTGTAAAATCAAAAGAAACAATAAAAGTAATGCTGGATAACTTAATGAAGCAGCTACAGTAAATCATATGTGGCAACCAACGAGAAAGCAAAGCTGGAGCAGACGACCCCAAAGATAGTAAAACTATCAAATATTACACCATAGAATGTCAATTATGTTATAAAATAAAGATTTTAAAGTAAAGAAATCGAAGACAAGTAGAGAGAGATTTATTATTCTAACTTTAAATTCATGTATATAATGAACTGAAATCTTCTTTATTTATAGAAGAAAGGAAGTTGCTGTGTAAGTTGCTACTGCAAGCTACTGCGTAAGCTGCTTGTAAGTTGCTTGTAAGCTGCTACTGCAAGCTGCTGTATAAGCTTCTTGTAAGTTGCTTGTAAGCTGCTACTGTACCAGATATAGATAATCTTCTGTCGTGGATAATATTTATCCATAACGGAGTACCGAAATGATAAGTTTCTTCAGGAAGCTTATTTTCAATAGAGTACTAAATAGATAACCATATTTACGGCGAAGTCCCATATGGATAAGCTTCTTCAGGAAGCTTATTTATAATGGAGTACTAAATGAACATCCATAACTCGGCTAGGTGCTATGGAGATATATATATATAACACTCCCCCTTGGATGTTCATTAAAAAATAATGTGCTTTTTTAAAATCTTACTAGGAAAAACCCCGTGGGAAAAAATTCTAGTGAAGGAAAAAGAGTACACATATTTAGTAATACGCACTGCTAGGTGCCTCATTAAAAACCTTATAAGAAAAACCCCGTGGGAAAAAATCTTAGTAAGGAAAAAAGAGTGCATCACGTATTTTACTCCCCCTGATGAAAACCTTGTTTCAAATATTTGAGTCTCCCTATTCCAATCTTGTATACCATCTTCTTAAAAAGTTGAGTTTGTAGAGAATATTATCCACCACTATTTCAGATCGATTTAAATTAATCTCATCAAACCAAGAAGTTGCTACAAGTCATTTCATTGAGTTCCTTGCAACTTGCATGCATCAGCTGCTAGTAGAAAATTTCAATGGAGTACTAAATGGATAATCTTCTTCAGGAAGATTATCTACAGTGGAGTAATAAATGGACATCCACAATAATATTTTTATTACACTCCCCTTTGGATGTTCATTATTATGTGCCTCGTTAAAACCTTATTAGGAAAAACTCCGTGGGAAAAAATCCTAGTCAAGGAAAAAGAGTACACTAATAATATACATTGCAAGCTGCCTCATTAAAAACCTTACCAGGAAAAACCTAGTGGGAAAAAACCCGAGCAAGGGAAAAAGAGTACAGTGCAGAGACTTTGGTATATCTGGACTAATGAGTTTATCATTCTCTTCTGGAGGTAAGAACGGATCCTTAATTCATGTAGGAGAAGAACTATATCTTGCTAGTAAATTAACAGAAAATGCTATGTCAGGCCTTATAGCATTAGCAAGATACATTAGTGCACCAATTGCACTGAGATAGGGTACTTTGGGACCAAGGAGTTCTTCATCCTCTTCTGGAGGTCGAAACAAATCCTTATCCACTTCAAGTGATCGAACAACCATTGGTGTATTCAATTGGTGCGCTTTGTCCATGTAAAAGCATTTTAAGACCTTTGTTGTATAGGTGGATTGATGGATAAAGATCCCGTCTGCTAAATGTTCAATTTTTAGACCAAGACAAAGTTTTGTCTTCCCAAGATCTTTCATCTCAAATTCTTTTTTAAGATATCCAATTGTCTTTTGGAGCTCTTCTGGAGTTCCAACAAGATTTATGTCATCAACATAAACAACAAGTATAATAAGTTCTGAAACCATTTTTTTATTTATAAAATACATGGACAAATAACTTACGTAACCTTCTTTCAGCAAATATTCACTGAGATGATTATACCACATGCGCCTAGGTTCCTTTAAACTGTACAAATACCTTTGTAATCTGATCGAGTACAGTTTTCGAGACTTTGAACTATATGCTACAGGCATTTTAAATCCTTCAGGGATCTTTAAAGAGATTTAATCAAATGAGTCATATAGGTTATGACTTGCATTTAAATAACATGACATCTTCAGGTGTGTGGACTACAGGTCTGATCCTCACAATTTTTTACAATATTGTGCACTATATTGTATCAAATATATTGTCGACGATCATTTCATATCGGTTCGCAAGCGACATAACTTGTTGAGATCTCATCACTTTCTTTATTTTCAGGTACCTGAACTTCTTCTAGAGTTTCATGAAATGTTATGTTGTGGGCTCTTCTAGAGCTCATTTTCTCCTCATTATGATCATTTTGATCATTAGCTCCTTATCATTTTCAAGGATTGTTACCTTTGGAACCGATTGGTCTACCACGCTTCATGCGTACAGTAAACTCTGTCCTTCATGGACTTTAAATTTTAATAGGAGTATTTGCAGCTGAAATATAATATTTAATTTTGGATTAGCAAATGCTTCTAGCATTTTACTTGAATTATCTTCTAAGTGAGGATCATATTAACGATAATTCGATGCATATAGCATATTTTTCAGCTATTTATTCATCCCCTAAATGTTAGAAAAACTAACATATATCCCCAATCTTCTTTGGGAAATATATCTTTGGGCATTGTGGTAGAGAAATTATTCATATACCACACATCAAAAGATAGTAAAAATATTTGGTTTCTGATCCTAAACCAATTGTGAGGGGAGGACTTATCATATTTGTTAGTCTGGTGCATGCATGTGATGCTATATGCAATTTAAAAAATCTTAGACCAACATATGAAGCTTTGTTCTCATAACTAATGGTTTAGCCATTAATAGAAGGTATTCAATGCTAAACCAGCTTGGATATAAACCAGCATTATCAAGATGAACTGTCTTGATTTCATAATCTGAAAGTTTTGCTCTTAGTTAAGAAAAACAATTTCAAATGCCAAACTGCAGGTTGACAATGAACACACATGTAACCATCTTATATATGCATCTATAAGTGGTTCACATGATAGGTGAATGGGCCCATATTCACCTTTTATATATTTCAGAATCAGGGGTCTTAGTCCCAACTTTAGCTAGTATAATCAATTTATTATGAGAACAAGCAACACAGGGGAATTCTTGAAGAATCTTCTAGTTCTTCAGTATATGCTTATCTGAAGTCTCAAATAGCTCATTTAAAAATGGCAAATGAAAACTTCAAGTTTATCATGGCATGTGTTATTTCTTAGTAAACTTCTGGTTCACTATGGCATAAACTTTTGCGTTAGTAAACTTCTGATTTACTGTGACTGCTTTTGCGTTAGTAAACTTCTGGTTTACTGTGGCTACTTTTGTATAAGTAAATTTCTGATTTACTGTAGCTGTTTTTGCATTAGTAAACTTTTGATTTACTGTGATACATGATGTAGTACAAATTGAAGAATAAGGCGGGTAACTTTTCAAATACATATTTACCCTCTATGATTGTGGAAACATGAAGATTTTCAATCTTTCAATCATTTGTAGTCTCAGTATGATTGTCATTTGTATTAGTAAACTTCAAGTTTACTACAATATGTGTTTTGACCATAATCATATACTATGAATGACATATTTATATATAAGCTCTCCAAGAGCCTTCATTCATTATCCACAATCTAATATTTATTGGACACTACTGGTATCATATGTCTTCTAGACAAATAGATAGCTCTTCGGGAGCTTTTGATAAATTTTGTACTACCAAATATTGCTCAAACACTTCTGGTGTCATGAGAGAAAATCATAATCAAATAGACAATACAAAGCCAATTCTAAATTTATAAATGACGAAAATCAAGAATTTTAATATTCTACTACTAACTTCGTGACAAATATCTCCTTCAAGGAGAATTATCATTAACATCTGAATATTTTGTATCAATGCGGCAACCACATAGCCATTGCGTTCTTTAAGAAAAGATACACGAATTGTTATTTCCTTCGGAGAACTCAATAACTAACCATAATGTACTGATGTGGTTGTAGCATAAAGCATTCTACAAGAATATGTTTGCCTTGGAATGATATTTAATAAAAATTTCCAAGATATTTTACGTACAATGGGTACGTGCGACAATGATCTTTATGCCACAAAAACAAGATTTATATCCTTTGTTATTCTAGCTCTTCAGGAGGTGAGTTGTGTTATTTCTTCATTCACTCCAGGGAATGAAAATGTGCTTCAAAAATAACTTTGAATAACTTATTATTTTATTTAAGCACAAAAAGACACACTTTCATAATATTTTCCTGCTTCAGGAGAAAAATTCAATCGGTTTACTACTTAAGGAGAAAATTTAAAATACGAAATATTGAGTATATATTCTCTCAATCATATTACCTCTTCTGGAGGTGAATCGTAATATATTTACATTAATAGCGCGCTCATATTTACGAGCTTTATTAATATTGTCACATTCACTTCAGGAAATGGATTAATATTTATCAAAAGTTCTCATCCTTCAGGGAACGGATTAATCACACAAATCGTGTGATATCTTAGAAGCTCTTTTACAATAATGCTACTTCAGGAGCAAATCGAGGCATGCATGTACTATAGAGAGTATTTCTCTACCTTATCTTCAATTGTAACCATGAAAAGCCTAAATTATCATTTATGGTGGCCATAGGCATATACCACTTCTGGTGGTTAACAAAAATTTAGTTACAATGAGATATACGAAACATAACCACTTCTGGTGGTTGTATATTTCTTGCAAACTCTGCTGGAGTATAAGTGGATCTAACAATGTCATCCACTTTATAGTTTCCTACATATTACTCTTCTGGAGTAAAATTAAATCTTAATTCGAAAACGAGTAGGTGAAAAACAGAACATAAAGATATACAAATTATAGTGTTTTAAAATTCATAAAATGCTCCAGAATCTCGTCCAATGATTATGGCTCGCTTACTAGGTTCCTAAGTACCTTTTTTATTTTATTTTAATGGCAGTAGCATACATAGCAAGTAAAACGCATAACTTATCTTTGATAGTGTCTGCTAGACCCATCATATCAAGATGAATTTCAGTATCAAGCACCCAAGATACGTAGGCTTTGCCCGATATATCCAATACTACGAATTCACGTTTAGAAAGATTTGACATTATTTATAAAAAGAAAGTTCGTACCTTTGATACTTTCAAAGTATTTGCTCGAGATGGCAGAGTCTCGTGCTGATAACGTGTTATAAAATAAAGACTTTAAAGTAAAGAAACCGAAGACAAGTAGAGAGAGAGAGAGAGAGAGAGAGAGAGAGAGAGAGAGAGATTTATTATTCAACTTCAAATTCATGTAAATAATGAACTGAAATCTCCTTTATTTATAGAAGAAAGGAAGCTGTTGTGTAAGCTGCTACTGCAAGCTACTGCGTAAGCTGCTTGTAAGCTGCTACTGCAAGCTGCTGTATAAGCTTCTTGTAAGTTGCTACTGTACCAGATATAGATAATCTTCTGTCGTGGATAATATTTATCCATAACGGAGTACCGAAATGATAAGCTTCTTCAAGAAGCTTATTTCCAATGAGTACTAAATAGATAACCATATTTACGGCGGAGTCCCATATGGATAAGCTTCTTCAGGAAGCTTATTTACAACGGAGACTAAATGAACATCCATAACTCTGCTAGGTGCTATGGATATATATATATATATATATATATATATATATATATATATATATATATATATATATATATATATATATAACAAATTACAATTTGATCAGTTCAAATATTAAGCACTCTAATCTCTGTTTCTTCCACCTAAGTTGGAGATAAAGTTTTTACTATATTATGCAAAAATAATTGAAAAGTCATTAATAATTTATCACTCTTGACATAGTTATTCTTTGGTGATACTGTTTATAAAAAAAGTGCAACCTAATGCCACAATGTTTCCGGTGTACTATTTCAAGCGAAATAATAATTTTTACTTGCAAACCCTTCAGCTTTTATTAGTGAAACAATGTACAAGCCTAACTTCAACTTTCGAAATACTATTTTCCAACTTTAATTTCATATATTCTTTTACAATTTCAACTAAATATCGTCCAAATGCCTACTAAGATTACATAAAAGCCAAAGTGATAGAAGGAATCACTAGAAAGTAAAGATTATTGAGATTATTTGATTGTGACAAAGTCAAATAGATTTTCTCACTGAATTACCAAATAATTAAAGAAGTAAATTCTAATTTAGACTTGCTAAAAATATTTGTTGATGAAGTTTAACAAAAAAGGAATGGGACTTTGTGTAACATACACAAAAATAGAATAGAAAAGGTAGTAAACTTTGTGTAACATAGCCAACTAATCTTCCATAGACAAAATGTAAAGTTGTTCTGTTTGATGCTAGAGTAAACTTATGAACCCCAATAATCTAAAGATTCTAAGTAAAATTAGAGAAAGTACAAATTAAAAATAAGAATTCTCCCCCCCCCTCCCCCCTAATATCTCCTCTCTTTTTTTTTAACCTTGCTAATTGAGATTTAGGATGATCAAAACTTGAAAATAGAATAAGGGTAAAACAAAGGCTCTTCTCAAAACAAAGGCTCGTTACTTCTATTCTCTAATATTTCATTTTGTTTAAAGATCTAGGATATAGTTAGTTGAGATTTAATATGATCAAAGCTTAAAAAGAAAAGAAAGAAAGAAAGTTATTTCTAGAAAATGTCATCCTTCTCTAATATCTCATGAATTTGCTTGAAATTTAGATACTTCAAAACTTAAGGAAGGAACATAAACTTCAAACAGGAGTTCATCCAATTTTTAATCACAGGAAGACACAAAAAGGGAAAAATAACTAGAAGAATTTGATGATCAAACGTTAAAAAAAAAAAAAGAATTCTCAGCCAACACCTAAATGACACAAAACAAAAGTGGTAAAATAAAGGGGACAATTTCGTAGTAATTCTTAGTTTGTCGCACCAAATCTAACTATCTTTTTTATTTGAAGTATGCATTTCTTTTTGAACAATTATACATTTTAATTGGATTATTATATGAAAAATTAAGTTTGTTATGATGTTAAAATTTATATCTTCGGGATGTATAATTTTGGCAGGAATTAGTCATGCTATCTAGCGCAACCTGATTATGAAATAAGTTTCGTTCAGAATTTATTTTTCAGATAAAAATTTGGTACAATATAATATAATATAATATATATATATATATATATATATATATATATATATATATATATATATATATATATATATATATACACACACACTATTGTTTAGCGATGTTATTGGGCCCTTGCGCAGCACGGGATATCCTTACTAGTATATATATATATAAACATAAAAAAATTATATCGATACACATTTACAAATAGATAACGGCAGGCTCGTCTACTACGATCCTTGATAAGCCAATACAAGGAAAAAAGTATACTTTGTTGCGATTTTGTCTTAAAAGTAAGCGTGAGATAGACACCTTAAAATCAAAATTTTATCGGAATCTACTGTAAATGTAAATGGCGATTCACTTATGGATACGATCATTATCTCTTATTTTTATCGCGTTTTTGTCTTAAAAGTAAACAGGAAATATATACTTTAATATCAAAAATTTATCGGAGTCTACTATAAATTTGTCTACGATTCACTTACAGATCAAACCCGTATCTCTTGCCTTTGTTGCCTTTCTCTCTTAAAAATAAACGGAAAATATACATTTTAAAATTAATTTTTATCGGAATCTACTATAAATTTGAATAATGATTCACTTACAGAGAAGACCAGTGTCTTTTATCTTTGTTGCATTTCTCTCTTAAAAGTAAATAGGAAACAAACATTTTAAAAATAAAATTTTATCAGAATCTACTATAAATTTGAATAACGATTCACTTACAGTTAAGACCAGTATCTCTTACCTTTATTGCGTTTCTGTGTTAAAAGTAAACAGAAAAGATACACTTTAAAGTCAAAATTTTATGGGAATCTACTATAAATTTGAATAACGATTCACTTATATATAAGGCCAATATCTCTTACATTTGTTGCGTTTATGTATTAAAGTAAATAGGAAATATATAATTTAAAATTAAAATTTTATCGAAATCTACTGTAAATTTGCTAATTAAAAACCATAATAAAAATAAACAATCTAAAAGTACAAACAACTACAATAACCCAGCGTAATCCCACTAGTGGTGTCTGAGGAGGGTAGTGTGTACACAGATCTTACCCCTACCCTGGGGTAGAGAGGCTGTTTTCGATAGACCCTCAGTATCCCTCCTCCAAGAACTCCCCACCTTACTCTTGGGGTGACTCGACTTCACAACTTCTTGGTTGGAAATGGAGGGTGTTCACCACTAGAGCAACCATCTCTTGTCAGATAATCTAAAAGTACCAAGGCATGCTAAAATAAGTGGACTAATAATGGAGTATTAATTACATGACTAACTTCATGTATTAACCAAACACAAATATTGATAATTTATATATCAGTTATTACCGACATACAAACCAACTATCAAGTGTGCATTGCATTAGAAAAAGGATGCCATATTATAACAATAAAATACAACCAAAAGTGATAACATGATATCCTAATGCCACCATGAATAACTAAGAACCAAAAATTTAAGTTATTACTAATGCTATTGCCATCATTATTCTCGGTGTCTTTCCAAATGAATAAAATATATTAAAATATTTTAAAAATCTAGGTTCCGTATTATTATATGATGGGTTTAACAGGTTATGGGTTAATAAATTTTTTAAATGATTATTTTATTAATTTGATGGATTCCATTAGATGGGATATTTCTTAAAAGTTTTATTAACATTAAGGGTAAATATGTCCCGACAGTGTGACGGAGGTAAATGTGAACCATATGAGGGATATATTTGGCTTTTTCCCTTTTGTTTTTTATTCTACCAATAGCATAGCACAATAAAAGCTGGCTAGATAAGATTGAGTTAAACAAAAAGTAAGATTCTTTTTTTCTTTTATTAAAAGACCAAGACCAATGTGTGAAGTTGAAACACCTCCCTCCTCTCTCTATATAACTTCATCCTCAAATTACTTACTACATTAAGTTTCATAAAGCAAGAAATAAATTAATATAATGAGTGTGGATATGAATATGATCAAGGTTGGGCCAGCGGGAGGACTAGGGGGAACTGTTTGGGAAGAAAAGGGAAAAGGCCAAATAGCCAAGATTTATCTTTCCTATGGAGAATACCAAATTTATTCACTTCAATTCCTGTTCGTTGAGAATGGCAACTTTGTTTTGTCTGATAGACATGGTGATGCACACAACGAAAACTTCACTACGGTAAGAGAGAATATGCATTTACGATTTAAGTCAATTTACCTTCATTCCTTTTATGCAATCTTTGACGAGAGGGGTTGCTATCTTCACTTCCAACCGAGAGGTTGTGAGTTCGAGTCTATCCAAGAGAGAAAGGTGGGGGGTCTATTTGGAAACAGTCTCTCTATCCCAGTGTAGGGGTAAGCTCTGCGCACAGTGGCGGAGGCAGGATCTCCACGAAGGGGGTTCAAAATTATTTTTTTGTAGCTAGTAGGAATTGAACTCATGACCTTATATAGATTTTCAACCCCCTTGACCACTAAACTACACTTTTGAATTGTGTTAAAGGTGTTCAAAACTTAATATATAGAGATAAAAAACAGATTTTGCCTTATATATACAGTGTAATTTTTCGGTCGCCCCTGTCTGCTCACACACTACCTCCCCAGACACCACTAAGTGGGATTATACTGAGTGATTATTGTTGTTGTTGTTGTTGTCCTTTTATGCAATTTGTAAATAGGATCGCTAATGTATTTCGATTACTGAAGGTTGTGTTGTATTATCAATCGGAATATCTTACTTGGATAAAAGGCTCCTACGATACAAATGATTTGAGATCAATAATATTTGGCACCAACAAAGGTTTCTATGGTCCATATGGCAACATGAAGACCCCATCACCAGCCAATTACAAAGAGTTCAAGTTTGAAATAGGCGATGATCGTTCTTTTGGTGGATTTCACGGCACCGAATATGATTCTGGGATTGAGAGTATTGGGGTCTATGTGAAGCCTATCACATCCTCCATGATGAAAAGGGAAGAAATAGATTAATGTAACCCTGGCGGTGGGTCTTGTATGTGAGAATGGGTTTTGGGCTCAGCCCACCTTAATAAGGCCCAAGTGGCATTTAGTCCATATAGAGTCCAACTTAGCTAGCGTTTCTCCATAAATTCCAAATTTGTTTTGAAAAATCAAATTTGGGTGAAGTTTGGTTCGAAGATACGTACGTTTTCTAATCAACTCCTAATTACTATTTTATTTTTTATTATGATTGTCTTTTCATCATTCAATGTTTTGGTTCTCTCGATCTCTTAATTATTGGTAAATTTTGATTTTAGTCTTTGTGATATTTTACTAAATAGATGTTTGAGTTTCGAATATGTCTTCCCAATTCTTTGAAGGACAAGAAACTAAAAAGATTGCTAGCAAAGTTATTCAACTAGAGGATATCAGTGACAGATTAAGCTAGCGTTTAGTCGTACCTTTCCAAATTTGTTTTAAAATTTTGATTTGGATAAAGTTTTGTTTGAAGATGAAAATGTATTTGGATATACGTTTTCAAAATATATATTTCAAATTTATTTTAGAAAAATATGTATATTATTAGTCAATGTTTGGCCATAGATTTTACTTAGAAATGGCGTGGGATAGCCACTTTTTAAAGTGCTATTTACTTTCTATCCAGCATTTTTAATGCTTAGCAATAGTAGCCACTAGTCTATTAAAATTAATATAAAAAGACTGTGTTACCCTTTCTTCTATCTCTTTCACGTATATTCTCGGCACCAAGTTTCTCATTCTCGTTCCTCAGTCGTGTGTTCTCATGGCGTTCGTGATGAGCCAGGGCAAAATAATGAAAACAATGTCGTTGTAACAATTATTATATTGAATGCTGACACATTTGATGCTATTTTTAATTTTGCGTTTAGAAAATTGATGCTAAAACAGAAAATACTAGCTAATTACCTTAATTTGAGTACGCTTGTTTTCGAACTAAAACTTAATTTGCAAAGGCTCTAACCCTAATCTTTTCCCCAACTCTTTCCTTTGTTTATCGACTAGACGAGGGCATTCTTTGAAAAACCTGTCAAATGACCAATTGATTAATTGCAATAACAACAACGTCAATAATGAACCCAGTATAATCCCACAAGTTCAAAAGTTAAGGACAATAGGTCCTGAACTTACAGTTACAAGTTCAAAAGTTAAGGACAATAGGTCCTGAAGTCCTGAACTTACAGTTACAAGTTCAAAAGTTAAGGACAATAGGTCCTGAAGTCCTGAACTTAGACTAACAAGCTCAAAAGTTAAGGACAATAGGTCTTGAACTTAGGCTATGAAGCCCAAAAGTTAAGGACAATAGGTCCTAAACTTACAGTTACAAGTTCAAAAGTTAAGGACAATAGGTCCTGAACTTAGGCTAAGAAACCCAAAAGTTAAGGACAATAGGTCCTGAACTTAGGCTAAGAAATCCAAAAATTAAGGATGATAGGTCATGAACTTAGACTAACAAGCTCAAAAGTTAAGAACACTTGGTGCTGAACTTACAGTTACAAGTTCAAAAGTTAAGGATGTGTAGTCTTGAAGTCCTGAACTTAGAGTTACAAGTTCAAAAGTTAAGGACACGTAGTTCTGATGTCCGGAAGTTAAGTTCAAAAGTTAAGGACATGAGCAGAAAGGTATTTTCGTCTGAGCAGTTAAAATTTATTAAAGAAGTGGTTAAAGACTAAAGACATTTTAAACAGTGGCTTAAAAGTAAATACTTTTGTTATTAGTGGCTAACCGTGCACTTACCCTAGATTTTGCCAAATTATATTTCGGTTTTTCTTTGGCAAATACATGTTTGGTCATAGATTTTATTTACATTTTGGCAAATTTTCAAAGCCCAAAACCCAAATTCCAAAACCAGCCCAAAATATCATTATTATATTTTTTTAAAATTGCCCCTTACTTTTGTATTTTATAATAGAGCCCATCATTTATTATTTTGTAACAATGATGCTTCGTCTTCTCGGTCATTTGATATTGGATTATGTAGTTTATTATAAAAATAATAATTTTGTACCAAATTTATTTATGTTCAGGACTATGATTTGCGATAATATAATGAATGTTATTGATAAATGTACTGTTGGATATTTGTGATAGCTTTTAGAACTTGTGAGTATATATAGTCATATTTTTTCGGAAAAAAAAAAAGTTAAATATGTTTTGAAAACTTATGTCCAAGCATATTTTCATCTTCAAATCAAACTTCACCTAAATAATAAGAATTTTCAAAACAAATTTGGGAATCTATAGCCAAACGCTAGCTTAGTGTTTGTAAATATTTTGGTCCAAAATCAACTATTGACCTGATTTTGAAATTTGGGATTTTGCTATAATATAGGCAAAATCCATGACCAAATATGTGTTTGTAAAATAAAATTCAAATTTGTTTTGACAAAATTTATGGCCAAACGGATCCTAAATCACCTGCAGTGTTTTGGATGAAAAGGGAAGATGTGAAATTGCAAAGATTTTTATTTCCTCCTGTAATGATTTTCTTTTGTCACTTATATTTCTGTTCGTTGAGAATGGCAACTTTGTGTTCTCGTCCGATATTTCCAATTGAAAAATGTCGTCGGAAGTTTGCGTCGAATTCCGTTGGAAATTTGGAAAAAAGAATTGCGATTTTATTATTTTTAGCTATCGACCAATTCGGTCGGAAATATTAATTATGTATTTATTTTATTATTTAAATTTGTGGTCGAATCAGTCACAAATTTACCAATCAATTCAGTCGCAAATCCCTTAAATTCAAATACATCCTTGATTTTTCATTTTGCGGCCAAATCTGTCGGAAACATTCGACCGATATTTATTTTATTATTTAAATTTGTGGTCGAATCAGTCACAAATTTACCAACCAATTCAGTCGCAAATCCCTTAAATTCAAATGCATCCTTGATTTTTCATTTTGCGGCCAAATCCTTCAGAAACATTCGACCGATCGGTCGCAAATTATTTTGGGACCATCTGTTTTTCGACCAACCTTTTTCGATCGGTGATCCGTCAGAAAAGCTCAATTTTCGACCGACAAGACTTGTGCTGCATAAATTAGTTTTTTATAATCGTTCATATTATTCTATAGGGTCAAATATATAATGCTACGTGGCCGCTCAAAAGAGGGATGTGTGGAACCTAAGACGGGGGATAACCAGAATCGAAGGCAATAGTCCTATCTGTCACCGGAAAGAATAACACTCATAAGAATGCAATAAATACTCTTCGCCCGGTAGCATCCAATGGAGAATATTTCACAGTATTTAGAATGTCGCTCGTTACAAGGATTTTGACATTTATGTTCACCGTTACATTTTCATCAATGTCCCTCATAATTGGCATTAAAGGGCACGATCTTTGGACCTCTTTCCCTATATCTGGCTATAAATATTGAGCTCTATTATCATTGAAATGAGAAAAATATTTTGGTAAACTAATACTACAATCTACGAAAAAAAACTCTATACAATTTTATCTTCTTATTTTTTGTCCTTATGATTGTTGCATCCGGAGGCTTTATTACTAGAATCTTTATTTCTGTTATTTCGTCTTCCTATCAAGGCTAAGTATTATATATCTTCAATCATCTTATTATTTCGGGATCAAATTAATGCAATTGTCTAGAAACCACGTATAAATTTAACTGTATCATTTTTCGGATAAACAATTAAATTAAAGGTTGATTCCTTACTTCGATAAGCGGTACTCACTGTACGAATGACTTGAGAACAATAATAATCACGCCCAACTCTAGTCCTAAAAAGGATAAGCGATTGCTGCAAATATAATCTTGTCTAAAAGTCTGGAGTCGATTAAACTAATTATCTAATGATTATCAAAAAGCAATACAAATTTATCAACTAAAGAAACTACTAAGGGTTAGAGACAAAATTAAGGAGGTTTAGAGTTATGATTTTTTCAATTGTCGAAATCCTCCTTCCTGCTATATCTTTTATAATTTCACCTAATTATTCTCAACTAATCATGAGCACTCGACTAATCGGAATTCTCTCTCGAGCAACTACAATAATGTACTAGTCATATTCTCTCGAATTACATTAGCTCACACTTTTTCACCACTCACTATGATTATGTCAAAGCTTCGTTATTTCTAATCGCACTTTTAAACCCGTCGCATTGATCTCTCATATACCTTAGGAGTGGTGTTGTTCAAAAACCACCTGAATATGTATTCTTTCTCAAGAAACACATAATAAATAGGCACAATCAATCGATGTCTATTCAATCAACTGAAATAAGCACGTAGTTGAACAAGTAGGTAAATTCAAAACTTAAATTACATTAAAACATAACAAGAATTCATCCTCCAAGAGGTTCCATCAAAATATTTAATAATAAATTAGCTACTCATAATAGTATGTAAAATTACAATACTAAAAGTCATAACCAAATACGAGATATAGGAAGAAGAAAGGGAAAACTTGTGGTTAAATATTCTTCTTTGCTCCTACTGTATTCTTGCCTCTTTGGGTGTTGTCTTACCTTAAAGAATAGTGTCTCTCCCTTCAAAAGGATGTTTTATGATGTATTTATATCAATTAGGGTTCATGTGGGGCATCCTTGATCTCTCCTAATTCGAAAAGGATACACCGAGCTGCATGCTAAAGTTGGTGCAACACGCGACTTCTAGCACGCTCCCAACTATTTTTCTTCTTCTTTGTTCTTTCGCGTGCCAGGTCCAGCGCCAACCTCCATACTTCGCTGTTTTTTGTTCATCTCCTAGGCCATTTTATGCTTTATGCAATGCACCAATTGTGGCATGCTCCCAGATATGAGTGACAAATGGGTAGGTTGGGTCGGATATGGTTCAGGTTGAAAATGGATAATGAAAAAATGGGTAAATTATCCGACCCATATTTAATACGGATAAAAAATAGGTTAACAAGCGGATAATATGTGTAACCATATTATCCATGACATCTTACATATGATCACTTTTGGGAGAATTCTTATTCTGCCTAACTTGAGGAACCTCCAATACGAGGCTTTACAAATGTAAAAGTTAGACTCATTGGTTATCCATTTTCTAAATGGATAATATTGTTTTTATCCATATTTGACATGTTTTTAAATAGTTCATTATTCAACGCATTTTTAATGGATAATATGGTGGTTAACTATTTTATTTGAACCATTTTGCCACTCATATTCCTAGGTCTTACATCTCTACTTTGTTTTGCATCAAATCAACTAATTCTTGCCAACTTCCATCCAAATTCATTCCTACACACAATAAACATGTAATGAACATATTATATATTTATAAACGTGTAATCTCCCATCACTTATGTAAAAAAATAATATGCAAACATACTCAAAAACATGCCTTTTTATCATTTAGTATCAAATACTCCTCAAATTCATATTAGATGAGCTATTTACTTTTTAGTATGTTTCAAAACAAATGACACATTTCTAAATTTGGAAATAATTTAACTTTAAAGTCTTTCATTTTACTCATTTATCCTTAATGAGAAACTTTTATAGCCACAGTAATATCATGGCTCCACAAACCTTTTACCCCTTAAACTTTTAAGATCATAAGTTTCAAAAAACTTCTTTATTTTTCTTAAATTTCGTGTCGAGTAAAACTATCTCACCTAATATAAAACGACGGAGGGAGGCACATTTGGCACCAACAAAAGTTCCTATGGACCACATGGAGGTACGACCAATCCATTAGTCCCTTACACGTTCAATTTTCAACTAGGAGGTGATCGTTCGTTTGGTGGATTTTACTGCACTAAAGCTGACAATCAGTATTGGGGTCTATGTGAAAGCCATCACATCATCTTTTCGTATATAACATGTTTAATTCATTCTTGGTGGATTATCTCCACAGATTCTCAAATCATGACAAAGTCAAAAGAGGAAGAAGATCAATTAATGCAACATACTTTACTTTATGTCTAGCTTCTATGTAGTATACACGTATGTTTTATGTTCATGATCTTTTCGTATTAGATCATTTGGTGCTTTAGTTAGGATTATAACGTGAGAATTATGAACTGATGGAGTTTATTACCAACGAATTGAAAGTGATTAATGACTAGTAATTGCCGGGCGGCCCTTCCCTGGAGCAGTTAAATCGATTGCTTTAGACTCCATATTTACGGGGACCATTTTTTATTACACTTATATGCTATATTTATTTTAAAAAAAGTTATGTGAAGCGAAATTTTTTTTTTCTTTAATAAATAGAGAGAAGAAATATTTACAACTGCTATGATATTTTCCAAGAAAATTACATTTGAAATGAATATTAAACTCGAATTTCGTAAGAAACAAGTTGATGAGAATATTGATAACGAAATCTGAAGATCTTTCGAAGAGTCTTTATCAAAAATCAGTCAATGGAACAGTAATTAAGCTTCTACTATTATCTGAAGCTGTGCTTCAATGGAAATAAAGTTGTGGATTGTCCACCATGAGAACCCAGAGAGAGGACGAGAGAAGGTTCCAGAATTGTGCAATTAGACTAATTGAATTGGAAGAGTGAGTGGAGTCTACACTATATACAAAGCTAAAACTAAGCACTAAGCTAAGACAATTAACTAACAACTGCTAAGCTAACTGTACAACTGTCATAATAGTCAACTAACTAAGGGACTAATCAACTAACTAAGAGAATAATTATAGTTCTTAACACCCCCCTCAAGTTGGAAGTGTAGCAAACACTGACAACTTGCCCAATGCAGCACTATGCTTGATCCCTGTCAAGGCCTTAGTCAAAACATCTGCAAGTTGGTCATCAGTTCTGATATGTTGAAGAGAGATCAGGCCTGCTTGGAGTTGATCACGTACAAAGTGGCAGTCAACCTCTATATGCTTGGTTCTTTCGTAAAATATTGGATTCCTGGCAATGTGTAATGCAGACTTACTATCACAGTAAACTGAAATAGGTAGAGAAAAGGGGACAATCAGTTCTTCAAATAACCTGCGAAGCCACACTAACTCACCTACAACTTTTCTCAAGGCTTGATATTCTGCTTCTGCAGAAGACAGTGAAATGGTCTCTTGTTTCTTGGACTTCCAGCTGATGGGGCTGTTGCCTAGAAACACCAAATAACCACTGATGGACCTCCTAGAATCTGGATAAGCAACCCAGTTAGAGTCACAGTAAGCTCTGACTGTGTGATCTCCATCCTTTGACATAAAGATTCCCAGGGTAGGATCATTCTTCAGGTACCTTAACAAATTAAATGTTGCTTTCAAATGAGGCTCTCTAGGTTCCTGCATAAACTGACTTAAGTGCTGAACACCATATGCTATGTCCAACCTAGTATTGGTCAAGAAATTTAGCTTCCCTACTAACTTCCTATAATAAGTAGGATCCTGCAATATTGCTCCTTCCTTGGCCTTTAGTTTCACATTTGAATCCAATGGTGAAGAGCAGGTCTTGTGTTCCAGGCAATCATACTCCTTTAGCAGGTTCAATGCAAACTTCCTTTGTGATATAATGATCCCATCTTCCTTATACATAACCTCTAGTCCCAGGAAATAGTGAAGCTGTCCGAGATCCTTGATCTTGAATTGATGTAGGAACCTCTTAAGTTGAGCAATTTCTTGTTCATCAGTCCCAGTTAACAGCACATCATCCACATACACATCAATATACACTGAGTCACTTCCATTTCTCTTGTAAAAAAGTGAGTAGTCATACATGGAGTGTGTGCATCCTCTTGAATAAAGTGCCTCAGTCAACTTTGTATACCATTGTCTACTTGCCTGCTTTAACCCATAAAGAGATTTATTCAGTTTGCATACCAGGCCTGGCTTCTCTAATACTAGCCCAGGCGGCACCTGCATATATACCTCCTCATTGAGATCTCCATGCAAGAAGGCATTGTTTACATCCAGCTGTGAGATGAGCCAACCTTTCTTGACTGCTGTAGCTATTAAAGCTCTGACTGTTGTCATCTTTACAACTGGTGAAAAGGTGTCTGTATAATCTATTCCTGCCTGTTGAGTGTACCCTTCAACAACTAATCTGGCCTTGAATCTCTCAATGCTACCATCTGCTTTATGTTTCACTTTGTACACCCATCTACATCCAATTGATTGCTTCCCAGGTGGCAGCATTACTAAGTCACATGTATGATTTGAATGTAATGCATCAAATTCCTGTGTCATAGCACCTTGCCATGCAGGATCAATAGCTGCCTCCTTATATGATGATGGTTCCCTGTCATGACAAACATTTCTCACAAGAGTCTAACTATCAGGAGTTAGTAGATCAGAGGCAATGTGTTGGTTTACAGAAAATAAAGCATTTAGGGAAGTGGAATTATTCTTGAATTGAGGTAAGGAGTGAACATAGTCCTGTAGATATGTATGGAGTTTATGAGTTATGTGTGACTGCCTAGTTGGATGGATTTGTTCTGTATCTGTTTGTTCAATGTTGTGAGTTCTGTGTGACTGTCTAGTTGGATGGATTTTTTCTTTATCTGTTTGTTCAATGTTGTGTTCTGATGATGTGCTGTGTAGTGAAGGGCTAGATATTCCATGAGATAAAGGACTGGCTGCATGTGTCACACCTCCTTTTTCCGTCCCCGCGAGGGGTGAAGGAGTTTTTCCAATTAAAGGACAATCGAAACGGGATTTGTTTATTTATTTCAGAGTCGCCACTTGGGAGATTTAGGGTGTCCCAAGTCACCAATTTAATCCCGAATCGAGGAAAAGAATGACTCTGTTTAACAGTCCGCGAACCAGAAATCCGGATAAGGAATTCTGTTAACCCGGGAGAAGGTGTTAGGCATTCCCGAGTTCCGTGGTTCTAGCACAGTCGCTCAACTGTCATGTTTAGCTTATTTAACTGTTTTTTACATGTTGTAGCTTATGTGCCAATTTTAACTTTTAACCGCTTTTATTCAATTTATTAGAGAAAATTGAACGTCATCTGAGACGTGTATTTGGGTTGCGCCGCATGAAATGAACCCGCAATCCTGGACACATTTGATTTGACGTTTTGGGATTTGGATTTGGGTTGCATAAAATGCACACCCGAATTTAAGAAGATGAGATTATTAAATACGCGCCTAAAAAGCCTATCACATTCTTATTTTTGGGACGGCCATGAAGTTTTCTAAACGGCTCCTCCCGAAGTCTAAGTAGTTAGAATGTACATTTACCGAGGGCCCCGCAGTTTGTACCTTTTTATTTGGCGAGGCTTATCTCATTTCTTTTTTACAAGGGTAGTCCTAAAGTGACTACATTGTCTCTATTGAGTTCGTCTCTAAATACGAAAGAGGAAAGAAAAAAAATCTTAATTGATTTATGTGATTAGTGAATTCGGGCTTCCTATTGGCTATTAGGTTTACACTAGGGGTTAACAGAAGATATGCACTCTAACTCGAAAAATGGAAGGTCGTTTAGTGCCTTATTCCATAAAGGAACTACTAAAACTGAAATTATGATATGCATACGAGGCTGGCCAAAACACTAAAGAAAACAGACCAACCATTCTCCCAGTCGATTTGAGCTATCATTCGTATATGATTGAGACAAATGGAATTAAACACGATCCTATCAAAGTCTGCCTTAAATACCAAAACCAATTAGGGGTGAAATCCAAACAGCCAATCCATTTACTATTTGTTCATTCTACCAACTACATAACTAACTATAATTGGAGCTGCAACTGATGGCTACCTCT
This sequence comes from Nicotiana sylvestris, assembly GCF_000393655.2. Classification (NCBI taxonomy): domain Eukaryota; kingdom Viridiplantae; phylum Streptophyta; class Magnoliopsida; order Solanales; family Solanaceae; genus Nicotiana; species Nicotiana sylvestris. The sequence continues at coordinate 2,333,284 of NC_091066.1, read as the reverse complement.
ATAGCAAAAAACAAACAGTCCCAATTAAGTGAAAGAGTATATCATGCATTCTTATTGAGTTGCAAAAATGAAACTATACAAATGCTTATCACATAATTGGTTAAACCAATAGGTACACCACATGATACATTAAATCCCATAAGCATTTCATTTCACTTGTACACCACCCAGCTACATCATGGTCTATTCGAAAGTGTACCTGGTAGAAGAATAGAGATACAGTAGAAAAGAAGTCAGCAGCAGTAGCAGTAGTACAACAGCAGATTCACAACAGAACACAACAGCAACCAAAATAGCCCAGCAATAGATTAAGACCCAACAATGGCTTCAGAAAACACCATACAACAATACTAAATGCACCAGCAATTCCCAGCATGCGACCCCAGTACCCAAACAGCAATATAAGCCACCACAGTATGACCCAAACTTGAGTTTGCAACAAGAGATAGACCAGCAGACTCAAAAGACCCAACAAAACAACACCAACTGCACTCCTGAGGTTCGAGGATGCAGCAGAAAGGACCTCTTTTATCCCTCAAACTAACTCTTTTAATTCTTGAAAATTAGCTCAACTTTCAGCCTATTTTTGACTTCTCCAGGTTCAGAAAAACAGCAGCCAAGAGCTTTTAAAATTCTAAAATCTTAGTGTTCAGCCCCCTCCTATTGTTCTAAATGAGCCTATTTATAAGCCAAAAGGGCAAGCACCAGGCTGCCTCTTCAACTTTGCCCATACCCCTTAAAACTAATCAGAAATGCCCATCCTCCTGACAACCCCTATCATGTGTTTTCTGCCCAAAAGGTATGAGCAGCCTATAATATTCAATTACCCCCATGCTATCAAGTTTTGTTCCCTACTATTGTATTAGTTTAATCATATTTCAGTACCCTACTGTCATCCCAACTTAAACTAACCATTTCTGATCTTTTCAAACCCCAAACTACCCCTTTTAACCCCTGATTATTACTGTTTTAACCTAAGCTTCAGCAACCTAAAGTTTGAACTTATGGAAGTTCAAACTCAACAACTGCCCAAGACTGACTTCTAACCATTTCCTAAGTGCACTGCAACCATAAACCATTCCCAGCTAAATTCAAATAATCAGCTAAATCACAATGGTTTGATCAAACATGTGAGGCTTATCAGAAACAGACCATTTGAACATTCAGCCTTGTAAAACTAATCGACGACGTTTATCTAATCGACTATACTAATTATAACATAGAACAATTAGTCGATAAACAAATAATGCGAATAGGGCCCCGAATGGCTTCAGACAGCTTGGCACAAAATAAGGGAACAACATGAATAAAACACACGACGACACTGATCAAATCGAGTATGTATCCTACTACACACATTTAATAATGGACAGAAGAATAATCGACCAAATAAAAGTCTTACGAAGATGGAAAAAATTAAAAGAAAACATCAGTAAAATCAACAAACTAACTAAACATGCTAACAAACACAAACATCATTCAAACAGAAATAGAAAAGAAAAAGGAAAACTCACTGTGGATGCTCAACAACGAACGACCCAGGCCTGAACTGGATTTGACCATTTGAGGTCGAACAGACTTTAATCGAGGTGTTCTCAACCGAGAACACTTCGATTAAGGTCTATTAGACCCCAACCCTCCATTTAAACTGGCCGGATTCCCAAAGTTCTTGTGTTCTAGGGTTCGAACAGTCCGATTTGGGGCTTGAGGATTATTGGGTAGATTCGGACCAAACCAAGCTTGGTTTGGTCACGAGTGAGGGCAGGGTAGCGACTGGTGTGAATCTGGGGTGGGTTGGTGTAGATCGGGGTTTTGCTCGAACCTTCAAACGAAGATTCGAGACGATGGGGGATGATTCGAGGCAAGCTGCTAACAGATTTGTGTTCAGGGGGGTTGGGTGCATTAGGGGTGTTATTTTGGCGGTCACCGGCGTCGTGGTTGCCGGGTTTACGACGAGAGTGAAGGGTGGCGGCTAGGGTTTGAATGGGGGATGCTGGGTTTGTGTCTGAGAGAGACGATGAAAGGAGGGGTGTTCGGATAGGGGGCGCGGGGTGTGATGAGGGGTTTATATATGGGACGTGGCAATTAACTTGAGTCGTTAGATCAAATGATCTCAACGGCTTGGATTAATTGGTGAGGGACAGGACGGGGTCGTTTGGTTTTAATGAGGGGCTGGGTCGACCCGGGTAAGCAGGTCGGGTTACGGGCGCGATCGTGGACCGTTGGATGAGTATAGATGAACGGCTCAGATAAAACGCCCTATGCGGCATCGTTTGGGGGCGTTGTTTGGGGGCGTCCCTGGAAGGCCTGGTTTTGGACTGGGTCATTGTATTGGTTTGGGCCTGATTTCAGTTGAATTTTTGGCCCAAATCCGATATTTTCCTTCTTATAATTAAACAAAACCAAAATTAAACTACACAAATATTAATTAACACCTAACAACAGTTATCACACGAATTAAAACATTTAATAAAATCACCATGACAACAAAATAGAATAAAAATGCCTATTTTTGTGATTTTCGCTTTTAAAAAACAAATAATGGTTAATTAATTCCTAAATGTACCATTAATTCCTAGATGCCTCCAACATGTATTTTTTGTATTTTTAACTAATTTATAAAATAAACATACGCAGATAAAAATGCGAACAATACACGAAAAATAACACAAAACTCACAACAATTGCAAACAAACAAAAAATTGTTTTATTTTTTTTTGGAATTTTGGGAGTAATTCTTATATAGGGCAAAAATTACGTGCTTACAGCTGCCCCTCTTTGTCCGAAAACCGAAGGGTTTTCGTGCAAAAATAAAGTGAGCGATTTTTGTCCATCCGAGTACTCCGTGTGAAGCATTTTTTGAAAAAGATTTAACCGAACCTTTGCTTCAAAGGTTTCCTACATATCCCTGGCTAGAAGGGAATCAGGTTAATGTAGTTCGGGAAGTGTTGGTAGCTGGGACTACCATGGGACTGCGATTTGCTGTTACTGCTGCTGCATGCTGTTACTACTGCTTACCGATCTCCTTATTACATCGTGCTTAAAAGAAAAATCAAGAAGCTAGGCTAGATAACGGATTACAAGATCCCATCTATCTTCCATTTGTTCTGGACGCCTTGCTTTCTTGTCGGCTTGCGTCTATTCCGGTGCTGCTTTCTTCCGAAAACTGATAGGGGTGACACCAACCTTTTGCTACTCTGAATACCAATTCTCACTGTCTAGTTTGGTCCGCTGGGGATATGGCTTCCTTCATTAAGCTTTTCGGTGGTTCCTCTGGGGATACGGCTCTCTTCATCAAAATTTGTTATGCCGGGGATTTTTGTTGTAACCTTCTGCCTTCCGGTGGGTTACTGATTTCAAGACCTAAAGTATAAAACTGAAAAGTATTCCTCTAGTTATACAGGTGGGCGCGTGAATTCAAAAATATGAAATGTATTCCCTCGTTATACTGGTTGGCTCCTTGGACATGAAAATGAAAAACAGAAATGTATTCCCTCGTTATACTGGTGGGCGACCTAGGACATGAAATGAAAAACAGAAATGTATTCCCTCGTTATATTGGTGAGAGCCTAGGACATGAAATGAAAAAACAGAAATGTATTACCTCGTTATACTGGTGGGCGACCTAGGACATGAAATGAAAACAGAAATGTATTCCCTCGTTATACTGGTGGGCGCCTAGGACATGAAATGAAAAAACAGAAATGTATTCCCTCGTTATACTGGTGGGCGACCTAGGACATGAAATGAAAACAGAAATGTATTCCCTCGTTATACTGGTGGGCGCCTAGGACATGAAATGAAAAAACAGAAATGTATTCCCTCGTTAAACTGGTGGGCGCCTAGGACATGAAATGAAAAAATAGAAATGTATTCCCTCGTTATACTGGTGGGCGACCTAGGACATGAAATGAAAACAGAAATGTATTCCCTCGTTATACTGGTGGGCGCCTAGGACATGAAATGAAAAAACAGAAATGTATTCCCTCGTTATACTGGTGGGCGACCTAGGACATGAAATGAAAAAACATAAATGTATTCCCTCGTTATACTGGTGGGAGCCTAGGACATGAAATGAAAAAACAGAAATGTATTCCCTCGTTATACTGGTGGGCGACCTAGGACATGAAATGAAAATAGAAATGTATTCCCTCGTTATACTGGTGGGCGACCTAGGACATGAAATGAAAACAGAAATGCATTCCCTCGTTATACTGGTGGGCGCCTAGGACATGAAATGAAAAAACATAAATGTATTCCCTCGATATACTGGTGGGCGCCTAGGACATGAAATTAAAAAACAGAAACGTATTCCCTCGTTATACTGGTGGGCGACCTAGGACATGAAATGAAAAAACAGAAATGTATTCACTCGTTATACTGGTGGGCGACCTAGGACATGAAATGAAAACAGAAATGTATTCCCTCGTTATACTGGTGGGCGACCTAGGACATGAAATGAAAAAATAGAAATGTATTCCCTCGTTATACTGGTGGTCGCCTAGGACATGAAATGAAAAAATAGAAATGTATTCCCTCGTTATACTGGTGGGTGCCTAGGACATGAAATGAAAACAGAAATGTATTCCCTCGTTATACTGGTGGGCGACCTAGGACATGAAATGAAAAAACAGAAATGTATTCCCTCATTATACTGGTGGGCGTCTAGGAAATGAAATGAAAACAGAAATGTATTCCCTCGTTATACTGGTGGGCGACGTAGGACATGAAATGAAAAACAGAAATGTATTCCCTCATTATACTGGTGGGCGACCTAGGACATGAAATGAAAAAATAGAAATGTATTCCCTCGTTATACTGGTGGGCGCCTAGGACATGAAATGAAAAACAGAAATGTATTCCCTCGTTATACTGGTGGGCGACCTAGAACATGAAATGAAAAACAGAAATGTATTCCCTCGTTATACTGGTGGGCGACCTAGGACATGAAATGAAAAACAAAAATGTATTCCCTTGTTATACTGGTGGGCGACCTAGGACATGAAATGTAAAAACTGAAAAGTATTCCTCTCGTTATACAGGTGGGCGACCTAGGATATGAAATGAAAAACAAAAATGTATTCCCTCGTTATACTGGTGGGCGACCTAGGACATGAAATGTAAAGACTAAAAAGTATTCCTCTCGTTATACATGTGAGCTCCTGTTCAACTAAGACATAAAAATATTTGAATTTGTTTCCTCGTTCCTCCGAGAAAATATTTGACAACGACAAAAAATTTTCTGCCCCGGTTTTGGTGACCTTCCTTGTGGCGTGTCTTTCTGCCATCATCAACCTTTATTTTCCTGTAGAAATCAAAGAGAATTTTGTCAGTTTTAACATGGTGAGTGATCGTGTCACTCCTGCTGGGGGATGATTTTCCTTTCCCTTTCTCTTGCTCTGTGCTCCCAAAACTGGTTGGGGATAAAGTTGCTTGCTGGGGATGATATGTCTGCTGGGGATGGCATTTCTGCTGGGGATGGTTTTCCATTTATCCCTTCCCCGCTCTTTTGTTTCAAAACATGTTGTGGGAGTCCTCTTCAACTCCAAAACTACTCCCTTAAAATTTTATTTTCTCCCAGCACTGCAGGGCATAAAATGTTATCACCTGGGGATAATGTTATTGAGGATAGGACTGTTGAGGTTATCTTGCTGCGGATCAATTCTCTCTTCCTCCTTCCACCTTTCTGTGGTGTCTGACCACCTTGGACCTTGGTCCGTGATCTATCGAAGCTCTGCTGGGGATTTTTTTGGAACTTGATCCATAAGTCCCTCAACCGTCGTTTTCCGCTTTTCTTCATGTTCCCCTTAACTTTCTAGGCCAGTTTGTCATTTGGTTTTGCAATAAATGCCTTTTGTCTTATTGCCTCGGCTTTGGCCTGTCCCATTGTACCATTTTAGCCCTTAGTAGTAAACTCTAAAAAATCCTTCTCAAAACAAATTTCTGGAAAAAGTCTTTTAGACAAAGAAATGAAAAAGATAGAAAAAGAGAAAAATCTTTCTGAACAAATGCTGGGAGAGAAGAAAAGGAAAGAACTTATCTGGACGGTATGACTGGTCCCAATGATCATGTCGTGCATTACGGATTAATCGACCCAGTCTATTTGTATCAATCAATATTCCTGATGGCCTCGCTTGCTGGGGATAAATAGGTGTCCACCTCTTCGCAAATGCGGATCCTTTTTGCCAATCTATCTTGTCGCCTTATAGTGCCCTTCGAGGGGTTTTCACTAATAAGACTCTCTCCTTTCTCTCAGCTCCCGTCGCCTTATGGTGCCTATGAAGGTTTTCACCGATAAGACTCTCTCGTTTTATTTCTCTCATCTTTCATCGCCTTATGGTGCCTGTGAAGGTTTTAATTGATAAGACTCTCTCATTTTATTTTTTCAGCGGGGGATTGGAGTGCTGCCGATATGACTCTCTTCCGGAGATTCTTTTCGGCTATCAATTCATTTCCAGTTTATGATCCTCTTCTTTGCTGGGGATCAGTGTATTATTCTCGGCTTCCATTTGCCTGACTTGGCACCTCTCGGATATTGATCGGGAGGTCTTTTTTGGACATCGATGTTGGTTTTGTGTGGGTTTAAAGAAAGGCTATCAAAAATTCAAAAATAACTTCGACGGGTGAAACACTACAACTCTTGGAATCAACCCCTTTTTGAAACTTCAAAACATAATTCCTGCCCCAGTTTTCTTGCTTGGGGATTTTTATATTTACACTATGTGGAGCTATGCACACTATGTACACTATGCACACTATGATGCACTATGATAGAGCCGTGAGGCGCCTACGTATCCTCTTTGAGGAATCAGGTCAAACGTAGTTCCTACGGTTCCTCTATTTTTCTTATGACCTTTATCTTGTTTTCATTTTTTTTCTTTTTTTTTTCCATATATTTTTCCATTAGTGATTCCAAAAGAGGGGTATGAAAGAATAAGCAAGGCTCAAAGGGGGGAAGAAAAGGTTAAAAGTGTTTGGATAGAAGAAATAATTGCCTCCATCATTTCATTATCCAATAAGTACCAAGTACAAACAAACGAACCAATAGCTATCATAATCAAAGAAATTACGCATAATATCTTTTGACTGCATCAGAATTGATAGCCATGTCGATGCATCTTCCTTCGATATTTGTTAGATATAAAGCGCCGTTGGATAACACTCTGGTCACAACATAAGACTCTTGCCAATTTGGGGCGAACTTGCCTTTTGCTTCGATCTGATGTGGGAGGATCCATTTCAATACTTGTTGCCCTACTTCAAATTTTCTGGGGCGCACCTTCTTATTGTATTCCCTTGCCATTCTTTTCTGATACAACTGGCCATGACACACTGCTGCCAATCTTTTTTCATCTATTAAGTTCAACTGCTCCAGTCGAGCTTTGACCCATTCATCATCGTCAATCCCGGCTTCAGCGACAATTTGGAGGGACAGAATTTCGACCTCTGCTGGTATTACTGCTTCAGTTCCGTATACCAACAAATAAGGAGTTGCACCTATGGAAGTCTGGACTGTAGTGCGATAACCCAACAAGGAAAAGGGTAATTTCTCATGCCATTGTCTAGATCCTTCTACCATCTTCCTCAGTATCTTCTTGATGTTCTTATTGGCTGCTTCAACTGCTCCATTTGCTTTGGGACGATATGGGGTGGAATTGCGGTGTGTAATCTTAAACTGTTGGCATACCTCCCTCATCAAATTGCTATTAAGATTTGCACCATTATCCGTGATGATCACTTTTGGGACCCCAAAGCTGCAGATGTATGGGAGTGAACAAAATCCACCACTGCCTTCTTGGTTACCGACTTGAAAGTTTTAGCTTCCACCCACTTGGTGAAGTAATCAATGGTCACCAGAATGAACCTATGGCCGTTGGTCGCTGCCGGCTCAATAGGCCCAATGACATCAATGCCCTAGGTGACAAATGGCCATGGTGCTGACATTGTATGCAATTCTGTCGGCGGAGAATGAATCAGATCTCCGTGTATCTGACATTGATGGCATTTCCTCACGAAATTGATACAATCATGCTCCATAGTGAGCCAATAGTACCCTGCTCGAAGAATCTTCTTTGCCAATACATATCCGCTCATATGTGGCCCACAGACTCCAGCATGCACCTCTGCCATAACTGTCGTGGCTTGACCGGCGTCTATACATCTTAGCAATCCCAAGTCTGGGGTTCTTCTGTACAACACTCCTCCACTGAGGAAGAAACCATTTGACAAACGCCGAAGGGCTATTTTTGGTCTTCGGTGGCCTGCTCCGGATATATCCCCATCTTGAGGTACTCCTTTATATCATAAAACCATGGCTCGCCATCCACTTCCTCCTCTACCACGTTGCAATAAGCATGCTGATCCCGAACCTGAATGTGCAATGGGTCAATATACATTTTGTCGAGGTGGTGTAACATTGATGCTAAGGTGGCCAATGCATCGGCAACCTCATTATGAACTCTTGGGATGTGTCTGAATTTCACTGATCGAAATCGCTTGCTCAGATCGTGCAAACATTGTCGACATGGTATGAGTTTCAAATCCCTTGTTTCCCACTCACCCTGAATCTGATGCACCAAGAGGTCCGAGTCTCCCAAGACCAGAACCTTCTGGACATCCATGTCTGCAGCTAGTCGCAGACCCAAAATGCATGCTTCATACTCGGCCATGTTGTTGGTACAATAGAAACGCAGTTGAGCTGTAACAGGATAGTGACGTCCTGTTTCAGATTCCAACCTCTTTCGCGTTTGCGGCTCCATCAAAGAAAAGCTTCCAACCTGGTTCCTCGGGTAATTCTAGCTCACCTATATGCATTACTTCCTCGTCCGAAAAATACGTCCTCAAAGGCTCGTATTCTTCATCCACGGGATTCTCAGCCAAGTGATCGGCCAGCGCTTGGGCTTTCATGGCCGTCCTCGTCACATAGACGATATCAAATTCTGTGAGCAAAATTTGCCATTTTGCTAACCTCCCAGTGGGCATAGGTTTCTGGAAAATGTACTTTAATGGATCCAAACGGGAAATGAGATAAGTAGTATATGAGGACAAATAGTGCTTCAACTTCTGATCCACCCAAGTTAGGGCGCAACATGTCCTCTCGAGTTGAGTGTACTTGACCTCATATACTGTAAACTTCTTTCTAAGATAATAAATGGCTCGCTCCTTCCTTCTTGTAATGTCGTGTTGCCCCAACACGCAGCCAAACGAATTCTCCAGGACCGTCAGATAAAGAATTAATGGTCTCCCCGGCTCAGGTGGGACCAACACAGGTGGATTTGACAGATACCCTTTGATCTGGTCGAAAGCCTCTTGACACTCCGTCGTCCATTCTACTGCAACATCTTTCTTCAACAGCCAAAATATGGGTTCACAAGTCGCCGTGAGTTGAGCGATGAACCTGCTGATATAGTTTAGTCTTCCCAACAAACTCATTACCTCCGTTTTATTCTTTGGCGGTGGTAAATCTTGGATAGATTTGATCTTGGATGGATCCAGCTCAATACCCCGTCGACTGACGATGAATCCTAACAGCTTTCCTGATGGAACCCCGAAGGCGCATTTGGCCGGGTTGAGGTTAATATCATACCTTCGAAGTCTTTGAAAGAACCTCCTTAAGTCTGCAATTGGACTACCGGCTTTATGATGGCTGGTTCCCTGCAGACCCTTTTCACAACAACTACGGGTGTGGATGACGTTCCTGATACAACCAATTTGGCTAGCTCTGGTTTCTTTGTTGTGGGGGACAGATTCTTCCCTAATATCACCACTGGCTTGACATCTTCCCCCTTCAACTGTACCCTGGTTCCCTACCGGTCGATTCTTCTTTCGGAGCAGCATGGATCATCATCACCGTTGGTGAGGGTTTCCTCGGCTCTCCTCCCTTGTACACCAACTCGATCATGTGAGCTTCGTGGTGTACTGGCAATAGGTTCTGGTTGATGTTGGGTGCCTCCGACGTCTGGACCTCGATCTTGTTGGCATCAATAAGATCTTGTATTGCATGCCTCAACCTCCAACATTTTTTGGTATCATGCCCAACCATTCCCGAGCAGTACTCATAGCTTATTGATCGGTCCAAATTTTGGGGTGGGGGGTTTGTCCCCCTCGGGTCGACAGGACTCACCAAACCTAGCTGCCTCAATTTGTGGAACAAGGCGGTATAGGTCTCTCCCAACTCGGTAAAGGCCCTCTGTCTCTATAGCCTGTCATTTCTAGCAGCTTGATTTCCTCGAAAGCCCGCCCCTGGAGGGTTCCTGTATGCCCTTGGTGGAGGGTAGGTGTTTTGGGGAGCCGGCGCGCGCCATTGCGGGTAAACCGGAGGCTGAGTGTATGTTTGGGCTTGGTGCACGGAGAAGTGTGGTTCTTGAGGTGGATAGTAGTGTTGTGGCGGGCTGTATGGATAATTTGGCATGTGGGGTATGGGTTGGTTGTAGTATGGTTTGCCGGACCTTGACCAACCGCCTGTCTCAATCGTGGCGACTTCTTCTTTCTTCTTCCTTCCCAGCGCACCTCCCGTGCCGCTCTGAATAGCTTGGGTCGTTGCCTTGAGCGCTGAGTAATTCAGGATTTTATCGGATCTCAGTCCCTCCTTTATCATGACCCCTATCTTTACTACTTCATTGAAGGATTTTCCAACCGTCGTTACCAAGTGACCAAAGTAAGTTGGATCCAGCGTTTGCAGGAAGTAGTCCACCATTTCTCCCTCTCTCATGGGAGGATCAACCCTGGCTGCCTGTTCTCTCCAGTGGAAACCAAACTCGCGAAAGCTTTCCCCAGGCTTCTTTCCGGTCCTCAGTAATGTGAGACGGTCAGGGACTATCTCGAGATTGTATTGAAAGTGACCTGCGAAAGCCTGTGCTAGATCATCCCAAGTGTACCATCTGCTGGGATCTTTTCTGGTATACCATTCCAATGCCGATCCACTTAAGCTTTGACCAAAATAAGCTATTAGTAGCTCATCTTTGCCGCCTGCGCCTCTCATTTTGCTGCAAAAACCCCGTAAATGTGCCATAGGATCACAGTGCCCTTCGTATAAGTCAAACTTGGGCATTTTGAACCCTGCCGGGAGTTGGACGTTCGGGAAAGGGCATAGATCCTTGTAGGCCACGCTGACCTGGTTGCCCAATCCATGCATGCTCTTGAAGGATTGCTCCAGGCTTTTGAACTTCCTCATTACCTCATCCTGCTCTGGGACCTTGACCGGGTTTTCAATCTCTGCCGGGGCCTCCAAGTGTGGATTATAGTTATGGGGTTCTAGTGCATTGAATGTGGGTTCAGGGGGATAGTACTGCACATCGTGAGCTTGAAACAACGGCTCACTAGTTGATCTTTGCTGTGTGGCTGGCGTGGGTCCCACAAAGGTAGGAACATTTGGTGTTGGGAGATGTTGATGGGGTGGTGGAGCTTGGGAATCATAGGGGCTTCTCCCCTGATAATAGTGGTGATTCAGGAGGCTTGTTGAAGGGCCAAAGTGAGGGTATCCCGGCATATGCCCTAGGGGCTCAGGGCTCTTTTGTACTTTAGCCAAGTCTAACTGCATCGCATTCATCTTCAATCCCATCCTCTCTATCTTCTCCATTGCCTCTTTCAGCAACTGGCTTACTGGCATTTCTTCCTCGGCATTGTTTTCTGAAGTAGTCATGATTATTGGTACAGGTCCCTTGGATCTGGTTTGATAAGGATGTGTCGCCAGAACACTTTAACAACTAACTATCTGATATTTGTGGAAAACAACAAACTTGTTAGCGTTAGAGTTTAACAGATTTGGTAATAGCACATTGGGGATGCAATGCTCCTAAGCAGTTAACCATTTCTAACATGTTTTTGCTTCAACCGCATGCGCCATCCTGGCTTGCTTTATTTGTGCCTTTAAAATGTTTTGGGAACCCCCCGTTTTTCTCTCTATAATTCTTTTCTTTTTTTTTCCTTTCTTTTTTTCCTTTTCTTTCTTTCTTCTTTTTTTTTCTTTTTATTTTAGTGGCGGTCGAATCTTATGTGGATTGCCTACGTATCACGTCCCCGCGTGAATCAGATCGGGCGTAGTTCTGCCTAAATTAAGGACACAAAATTCTTTTGAAATCATTCAATTCATCACCAAAATTTGCTATTACAAACTACTGATTTCAAATGACGAAAATAGCAAAAATGCAGGTTCCAAAATTCTTAACCTGACTTGAAAAAACAACATATGGGAAGATAATGGACCCATAAAGCCAACAAACAAGACTCGAACTAGGGATACATTAAAGATTTCAACTTAGGTGCTCACGAGGCATCGTTCGGCCTTTCCGCGGACTTTGGTGTTAGACCTCTCCGCAAGCTCTTCAACTCATTCATGATCCGGTGGACGTAGCCCATGATGGAGGCAAGAAGGGTATAACAAGGTATTTTCTCACATGCTAGGCATCTCATGTAGATGTAGTGCCCAATCTCATCAATCCTTCCTCGGATGTTGTCCCTTTCAACGAACAGTTGCTCTATTCGCCGGTTCTTTAGTCCCAGTATTCGAGCATTGTCGGCGAGTCGATCCTGAAACCTCTCCATTTGTTCTTCCATTCTGGCCATTAAATCATAACAGCGCCTTCTGTCTGTCCGGGCATCCCGGGCTTGTTTAAGGACCCGCTCCTGAAGAGTGGAGTTTGTTTCTCTCAATAGTCCAATGCTTATTTCAGAATCCTTTATGACTTGTTGTAGATGCTTTCTCCGTGCCATTGTTCCTTTTGCCCATCTGACCCGCATTCTTGCTATGCAAGCCTTGGATCTCTCCAAGTCTTCTCGGCTTTTGCTGACTTGATTTCTCAACTCTGCTATCAACCTTTCATCGGAGCGACGTTTCTGTCGGTCGCTGTTACTCTTACTGACTTGGCGAATTCGGGATTTCAGTGCCTGGTTTTCTTTGGCTAATTTGTTCTTTTCACCCTGCTCTGAGGCAACTTGCACGTTGTTCTCAAATATAAGCCTTTCAACTTGTCGCTTCAGCTTCCCGATTTCAGCCCGGTAGCCTTCCTCTCTCACTAACCAGCCCCACTGTTCCTGCGAATCATCCGTAAATTGTTGGACGTGAGCTCTTTTAGCAGGTCTCTGGCGAATCTGGAACCTTCTCCCGAACCAAACATCGTACTTTGGGTCTACCTCACCCTTAGCCAGTTCTCGATCTATAGTCTTGGGCTCAAGGAATCTACATTCGTGCCACAACTTTCTAATTTTTCCTTCTGGGAATACGACTCCTGGGCTCAGCTCAATGGCGTGCTTGCTTAGATCCTCATCAGTGGGAATTACTTGAAATCTTCCTAGCTGGCGCAATACCCGATGAGGGGCATATGGTTGGATGCTGCGAAGTCCTATCAAAATAATATGACATTCCTCGGCCGCCATGTATATTACCTCAGTATCAGACAACCACCCAAATGCCCATTCAATTTGGTCGGTTGTTGTTGACCCAATGTTGTTGACACCTTCGGGGAATACAATGCCTGTCATTCGTTTCTCAAAACCGCTGATACAGTTTTTTTCGGTTAACCCGTGGTTCATGTATCCCGCTCGGTGATAGAGGTGTTCTTGCATCCACAGTTGGAGTAACAGATTGCATCCCTGGAAGAAATTGCCTCATTCTCGGCATATAGTTAAAGCTCGGTAGATTTCGGACAAAATCAAAGGAACCACAGTACTGTTAGTTCTTTTGATTGCAACATCAGCCATCCCTACAAGGCCTATCTTTATTCTCTTATCTTTGCGGGGACAGACCACGATTCCCAGGAATGCTGTTATAAATGCCAAAGTACGTCTCGCCTCCCACTTGTTTCTGTTTCCAGCATGAATTAGTCCGAGGTTCGGTTCTTCAAACCCCTGAGGAGTACCATACCGTTGATATAAGATTTGGAGAGCATAACATCCTCTCGACAAATCATCATTTTGCACCTTCCGACTAATGCTTAGCAAATCCAAAAACCCGTGCGGAGATACTGGTCTTGGTGAAAGTAAATATTGTCCTCTTAATTTCCCATTCAATCCCGCATATCCGGCGATTTCCTCTAGTGTAGGTGAAAGTTCAAAGTCAACAAAACGGAATACATTACGGGTTGGGTCCCAGAACGGTATTAGAGCCTCGAGGATATCTTTCCTTGGCTTGATATTCAGCAGATTGACAAAACCTCCCAAAACTCTTCCCGCTATCTTTTTACTATCGTCTTCCAGATCATTTCACCACATGTGGAGTTGTAGAGGGACCTCGCTAAAGGCTGAGAACGGTTCATTTTGATTTGTGCTCATCCTGCACATTTATTAAGGTGATTAAAGAAGGAAAACTTTTATTAGACTCAAAACAAAACTATCTATATTCCTTTTTTTTTTTAATTTTGAAGATGAAGGACTCGGTTTTCAGATACGGCCTTTCAGCACTTCAGGGACGAAGACTTTAAGGCTGTGTGGGTCTACCAGTCAAAAAATCACAAAAATGGCCGTTTGTGCAAATTCAGCCTTCCGGCGTCCCTTTCGGAAATACTCGGCTATTTATGGCAAAACAACCTAACTTGATTTATTTTTCTGATGAAATTAGCATTTGACATATTTTGGTTATTTTAGCAAAATGGGAGGTTGGACCCGATTAGGGCTGCCTACGTATCTCACATCCGGTGAGAATCAAACCAAAGTAGTTCGCCCAATTAAACAAACTATTTTTTTATTTAATTTTTAGCATTTCAAGCAAAATAAATGAATAAAAAAAATTACTTTTAAAAACAACCTATTTTCGCTTCCGTTGGCAAATAAGCTATTTTGAAACAAAAATCAAGACTCTTTTCTTTTCCCATAACAGAACAAACTATTTTTTCATTTTCCATTTTTGCAGACCAGACAAACTAAAATGATAGACTTTTTTTTTTTGAATAAAACAACTATATTAAAAATAAAATATTTTTCTCAAAATTTCGGCAGAGTTTTGACAGTATTTGGGTATTGGTTTTTCCAAAATCATCAATTAACTCTTCAACTGCTATTTTTCTTTTTTTCTTTTTTTCTTTTTATTTTTTTTATTTTTATTTATTTTGTTTAAATTTCTAGCATTCCCGAGATTCAGAAGCCGGTCAACATGCAAGCCCGAGCAAATAAATGCACAGAAAACAAATAGGATGCATCAGGATGGTCTTTTCATTTCAGGTTGCTAGCCCTAGACGGACCCAACCCCTGTGTTGAGTCCCCTAAGTCAACATGCACATGATGCAGATAAGCGTTCCTACTAGGGATCCTGCATGAAGTTGAGTTATTCTAGGTTCAGAACCTGGGTGTTTGTTCTAGATCTGGCTTACCCGAGCGGACAACTCGAGCCGGAGGGGCAGCGTACCGGGAATACATAAGCTTCACCGGCTTTGCAACTTGTCCGAACCTCGTTCTAAATTGGGATTTGACACTATACAAAAAAGAAGTCATACGAAGTACACCCTTCTTCATGATTCAGAAGACTCAGAGAGGAGATGGGTTTCGGCACAGTTTATATACAGTTCACATAATATCAAAGCGGTAAAAGGCAACCAATTAGCACATTGAGCCCAAACATGTAACAAAATCAGATAAAACCAAATATAACAATTTATCTAAGCCCGAATTTCTAACCATGAACCAGTGGTTCTGGATCAGTATTGTGTCCCCAGCGGAGTCGTCAGAGCTGTCACACCTCCTTTTTCCGTCCCCGCGAGGGGTGAAGGAGTTTTTCCAATTAAAGGACAATCGAAACGGGATTTGTTTATTTATTTCAGAGTCGCCACTTGGGAGATTTAGGGTGTCCCAAGTCACCAATTTAATCCCGAATCGAGGAAAAGAATGACTCTGTTTAACAGTCCGCCAACCATAAATCCGGATAAGAAATTCTGTTAACCCGGGAGAAGGTGTTAGGCATTCCCGAGTTCCGTGGTTCTAGCACGGTCGCTCAACTGTCATGTTTAGCTTATTTATCTGTTTTTTACATGTTGTAGCTTATGTGCCGATTTTAACTTTTAACCGCTTTTATTCAATTTATTAGAGAAAATTGAACGTCATCTGAGACGTGTCTTTGGGTTGCGCCGCATGAAATGAACCCGCAATCCTGGACACATTTCATTTGATGTTTTGGGATTTGGATTGCATGAAATGCACACCCGAATTTAAGAAGATGAGATTATTAAATACGCGCCTAAAGAGCCTATCGCGTTCTTATTTTTGGGACGGCCATGAAGTTTGCTAAACGGCTCCTCCCGAAGTTTAAGTAGTTAGAATGTACATTTACCGAGGGCCCCGCAGTTTGTACCTTTTTATTTGGCGAGGCTCATCTCATTTCTTTTTTACAAGGGTAGTCCTAAAGTGACTACATTGTCTCTATTGAGTTCGTCTCTAAATACGAAAGAGGAAAGAAAAAAAATCTTAATTGATTTATGTGATTAGTGAATTCGGGCTTCCTATTGGCTATTAGGTTTACACTAGGGGTTAACAGAAGATATGCACTCTAACACAAAAAATGGAAGGGCGTTTCGTGCCTTATTCCATAAAGGACCTACTAAAACTGAAATTATGATATGCATACGAGGCTGGCCAAAACACTAAAGAAAACAGACCAACCATTCTCCCAGTCGATTTGAGCTATCATTCGTATGTGATTGAGACAAATGGAATTAAACACGATCCTATCAAAGTCTGCCTTAAATACCAAAACCAATTAGGGGTGAAATCCAAACAGCCAATCCATTAACTATTTGTTCATTCTACCAACTACATAACTAACTATAATTGGAGCTGCAACTGATGGCTACCTCTATAGAAAAAAACAAACAGTCCCAATTAAGTAAAAGAGTACATCATGCATTCTTATTGAGTTGCAAAAATGAAACTATACAAATACTTATCACATAATTGGTTAAACCAATAGGCACACCACATGATACATTAAATCCCATAAGCATTTCATTTCACTTGTACACCACCCAGCTACATCATGGTCTATTCGAAAGTGTACCTGGTAGAAGAACAGAGATACAGTAGAAAAGAAGTCAGCAGCAGTAGCAGTAGTACAGCAGCAGATTCACAGCAGAACACATCAGCAACCAAAATAGCCCAACAATAGATTAAGACCCAATAATGGCTTCAGAAAAACACCATACAGCAATACTAAATGCACCAGCAATTCCCAGCATGCGACCCCAGTACCCAAACAGCAATATAAGCCACCACAGTATGACCCAAACTTGAGTTTGCAACAAGAGATAGACCAGCAGACTCAAAAGACCCAACAAAACAACATCAACTGCACTCCTGAGGTTCGAGGATGCAGCAGAAAGGACTTCTTTTATCCCTCAAACTAACTCTTTTAATTCTTGTAAATTAGCTCAACTTTCAGCCTATTTCTGACTTCTCCAGGTTCAGAAAAACAGCAGCCAAGAGCTTTTAAAATTCTAAAATCTTTGTGTTCAGCCCCCTCCTATTGTTCTAAATGAGCCTATTTATAAGCCAAAAGGGCAAGCACCAGGCTACCTCTTCAACTTTGCCCATAACCCTTAAAACTAATCAGAAATGCCCATCCTCCTGACAGCCCCTATCATGTGTTTTCTGCCCAAAAGGTATGGGCAGCCTATAATATTCAATTACCCCCATGCTATCAAGTTTTGTTCCCCACTATTGTATTAGTTTAATCATATTTCAGTACCCTACTGTCAGCCCAACTTAAACTAACCATTTCTGATCTTTTCAAACCCCAAACTACCCCTTTTAACCCCTGATTATTACTGTTTTAACCTAAGCTTCAACAACCTAAAGTTTGAACTTATGGAAGTTCAAACTCAACAACTGTCCAAGACTGACTTCTAACCATTTCCTAAGTGCACTGCAACCATAAACCATTCCCAGCTAAATTCAAATAATCAGCTAAATCACAATGGTTTGATCAAACATGTGAGGCTTATCAGAAACAGACCATTTGAACATTCAGCCTTGTAAAACTAATCGACGACGTTTATCTAATCGACTATACTAATTATAACATTGAACAATCAGTCGATAAACAAATAATGTGAATAGGGCCCCGAATGGCTTCAGACAGCTTGGCACAAAATAGGGGAACAACATGAATAAAACACTCGACGACACTGATCAAATCGAGTATGTATCCTACTACACGCATTTAATAATGGACAGAAGAATAATCGACCAAATAAAAGGTCTTACGAAGATGGAAAAATTGAAAGAAAACATCAGTAAAATCAACAAACTAACTAAACATGCTAACAAACACAAACATCATTCAAACAGAAACAGAAAAGAAAAAGGAAAACTCACTGTGGATGCTCAACAACGAACGACCCAGGCCTGAACTGGATTTGACCATTTGAGGTCGAACAGACTTTAATCGAGGTGTTCTCAACCGAGAACACTTCGATTAAGGTCTATTAGACCCCAACCCTCCGTTTAAACTGGCTGGATTCCCAAAGTTATTGTGTTCTAGGGTTCGAACAGTCCGATTTGGGGCTTGAGGATTTGTGGGTAGATTCGGACCAAACCAAGCATGGTTTGGTCACGAGTGAGGGCAGGGTAATGACTGGTGTGAATCTGGGTGGGTTGGTGTAGATCGGGGTTTTGCTCGAACCTTCAAACGAAGATTCGAGACGATGCGGGATGATTCGAGGCAAGCTGCTAACAGATTTGTGTTCCGGGGGGTTGGGTGCATCAGGGGTGTTATTTCGGCGATCACCGGTGTCGTGGTTGCCGGGTTTACGGCGAGGGTGAAGGGTGGCGACTAGGGTTTGAATGGGGGATGCTGGGTTTGTGTCTGAGAGAGACGATGGAAGGGGGGTGTTCGGATAGGGGGCGCGGGGTGTGATGAGGGGTTTATATATGGGACTTGGTAATTAACTTAAGCCGTTAGATCAAATGATCTCAACGGCTTGGATAATTGGTGAGGGACATGACGGGGTCGTTTGGTGTAGAAACGGGGTCGTTTGGTTTTAATGAGGGGCTGGGTCGACCCGGGTAAGCAGGTCGGGTTACAGGCGCGATCGTGAACCGTTGGATGAGTATGGATGAACGGCTCAGATCAAACACCCTATGCGGCATTGTTTGGGGGCGTCCCTGGAAGGCCTGGTTTTGGACTGGGTCATTGTATTGGTTTAGGCCTGATTTCAGTTGAATTTTTGGCCCAAATACGATATTTTCCTTCTTATAATTAAACAAAATTCCTAAAAACCAAAATTAAACTACACAAATATTAATTAACACCTAACAACAGTTATCACACGAATTAAAACATTTAATAAAATCACCATGACAACAAAATAGAATAAAAATGCCTATTTCTGTGATTTTCGCTTTTAAAAACCAAATAATGGTTAATTAATTCCTAAATGTACCATTAATTCCTAGATGCCTGCAACATGTATTCTTGTATTTTTAACTAATTTATAAAATAAACATACGCAGACAAAAATGCAAACAATACACGAAAAATAACACAAAACTCACAACAATTGCAAACAAACAAAAAATTGTTTTATTTTTTTTGGAATTTTGGGAGTAATTCTTATATAGGGCAAAAATTACGTGCTTACAGCATGTATAGTGACATAGAGATAGGTGTGTTATCCACATTTCCTTGGTCACTCAAGTTTTCAGTGGTCTGCGTGTTTCCTGTGTTCTTAGGAAGATGCTCATCAAGTGAATCAATGAAAGGAACATGGTAAAAGACAAGTGAATTGGAAGACTTGTTTATGCTACAGTTAAAGGGAAAGATAGATTCATTAAACACTACATCTCTGGAAATGTAAATCTTTCTAGTGGCCAGGTTCATAACTTTGTACCCCTTTGTGTTGAAATGATACCCAACAAAGACATGAGGGGAAGTCCTGGGATTGAACTTGTCCCTATGTGGTATTGGTACAGTGGGATAGCATAAGCAACCAAAGCTCTTGAGATGAGAGTATTTTGGTTTCCTCTTATACAACAGCTCATATGGGGTTTTATTGTTGATGGAATTGTTTATTATATATGTAGCACAGAGGACACATTCACCCCAATATTTTAGAGGTAATTTGGATTGGAGAAGGAGGGCTCTAGCTGTTTCAAGAAGGTATTTATGTTTTGTTTCTACCACACCATTTTGTAGTGGTGTATATGGGCAAGCTCTTTGATGAATAATTCTTTTGGATTGAAACAATTTGGTTTCTTCTCCACTGGTAAACTCTAGTCCATTGTCTGATCTTATGGACTTGATGTTGATACCAAACTGGTTTTCCACCAAGGACATGAAGTTTTTAAGAATATCAATAGCATTACTCTTGTTGGACAAAAGATGTGTCCATGTAGATCTGCTATAGTCATCCACTATGGTGATAAAGTACTTGTGTTTATGATGTGTAGGGATATGATATGGACCCCATAGGTCAATATGCAAAATCTCAAATATTCTGTTAGATACACTGGTTTTCCAAGCAAAAGGTAATCTTTCTTGTCTAGCCATTAGACAAATGGTATAGGTAAATGGTTGTTTAGGGGAGAAATTAGTAGGAATGGAAGTAATCCTTTTCATATTCACAAAGGAAACATGTCCAAGCCGGTTATGCCACAGCACATTTACATTATTTTCAGACCAAGATTGAGAGAAGAAACTAGGAAATTCAGAAGATACATCCTCAAAAGGAACATGTTTACTAGCACTTGCACATGAATTATTTACAATGAGAGAGGGAAAGGAGACACACTTATTGGTGTGGACTGGTACATTTACAATAGAATGAGTTGGACAGTGTGTGTCATAAGTGCAGCAAGTAGAAATGACAGGAAGTCTAGAGTTGTCCTTTTCTACAAGACTTGCATTGTTTTTCTTTAAGCAACTTGGGCATAGGATGTATAGACCATCCTTCACCTTACCAATCACCAGAGGCCTCTTCATTGAAGAGGCCTGCAACACACAACAGAGGTTGAAGAAGGCAACAATACAACTTAAATGAGAAGCTAAAGAGTGAACAGAGATTAGATTGTATTTGAAAGTTGGAACATACATCACTTTATCTAGAGTGATCTTAGAATTGAGAATTACACTGCCTATTTCTGTCACCTTTACTTTATACCCATTTGGAAGTATGACTAGCAAGGGATAAGGTAGGTTGATTATATTGGTTAATAGGGATCTGTTGAAGGTCATATTGTTTGATGCCCCTGAATCTATAATCCATGAGTCAGCTTTGTTCTTGAAACATTCATATGAAAGTTTGCCAAAATCAATTGAGGAGGTACAAGATATCATACCTGCAAAGTTTGTTGTTCCTGAAGTAGCATTGGTACCACCTCCATGATCTCATATCCCAGATGACTGAAATTGTTGCAGCAGGGTCACCAACTGGTTGTACTCTTCCTTGGTAAGGCTCACATTCTGAGGATTGTCATGACTAACATATTTATCATTCTCTGCAGGTTGAGATTCAGTGGCTGCCACATGTGCATTAGCTAGGGTCATGTTGCCTCTGTTGGCACTATTGTTGTTTGAGTTATAGTTGTAGTTATAGTTGGAACCTTGCCTTGTGTTTTGACTGAAACTGTTTTGTCCTGTGTTTGGATTCTGATTGTGACCAAAATTCTGTCCAAAATTCTATGGATATCCATAATGCTTGTGGCATTTCTCTTTAGTGTGTCCTGGCCTCTTGTAATAGTCACAAAAGGTTTGCTTCTGTTGTTATGATTGTTGTTGGGAGAGTAATTTGTCCTGAATGTGTTAGGTCTGGTTGTGTTGGCATTCAAAGCTAATGATTCCAGTACCAGATGGCCAGTGGGCTTGATTTCCCTCTGCCTTTCTTCTTGGATTAACAAAGAAAAGGCTTGGGCAATTGAGGGAAGAGAATTCATCGTCAATATGCTCCCTCGAACAACATTATATATCTCATTTAATCCCATAAGGAATTGTATGAGCCTCTTATCCTGCTCTGCTTTATGCATACTTTCCTTATCCCCACACGAACAGTTGCAGGTACAATGAGATTTAGCAATCAAAGTATTGAGCTCCTCCCATAATTTCTTCATTTTCGTATAGTAACTGGTAATATCAAGTGATCCTTAAGACAGATCATTGATCTCCTTCTGAATTTGATACAACTTTGTTCCATTTGTTTGATCATATCGATCCTCAAGTTCTCTCCACAATTCAAATGCATCAGCTACGTATTCAACACTACCTACAATCTCTTTAGTCAAAGAGTTTAAGATCCATGATGTGACCATGTCATCACACCTCTCCCATAAGCGAAGTTTAGAGAATCTAGATCTGGTCTTTTACAGTCTCCGTTAATAAATCCCAATTTATTCTTCATAGACAATGCTCGCATCACACTTCTTCTCCGTGATCGATAACCAAAGCCATCAAAAGGAGTAGGAACTAAGGTTGCCCCAAGATTATCAGATGGATGCATGTATAGAGGATTACTAATGTCAATGCTCGATTGACTCAGAGGCTCATTCACAGTTGGTACTGTTGGATTATCGTTCTCATCGGACGTCATATTTGTGAATTACAGAGAAATCTAAGAAACTTTGATATCTAAAAATATAAGATGAATGAAATTCAACAATGATTCTCAGAGAATTGTGAATCAGAAGTAAAACAAAACTTGTTCTTAAGCTATATCTCGAAATTCATGGAGAAATGAATCTATATATGTGCGATTAGGTTTGAACGATCATCAACAAAGGGAGAACCAACAAATCTCGTGAATTGAATCCAAAATTGAAGCTCCCAGCTCTGATACCATATAAAAAATCAGTCAATGGAATAGTAATTAAGCTTCTTCCATTATCTGAAGTTGTGCTTCAATGGAAATGAAGTTGTGAATTGTCCACCATGAGAACCAAAAGAGAGAGAAGAGAGAGGACGAGAGAAGGTTCCAGAATTGTGCAATTAGACTGATTGAATTGGAAGAGTGAGTGGAGTCTCCACTATATACAAAGTTAAGACTAAACACTAAGCTAAGACAATTAACTAACAACTGCTAAGCTAACTGTACAGTTGTCATAATAATCAACTAACTAAGGGACTAATCAACTTACTAAGAGAATAATTATAGTTCTTAACAGTCTTTTAGAGTTGACTAATTTTTATATATAGTAGACAATGCTATATTTTTACTTCAAAATAGATTCGAACAATTCGAAGCATATAAAAATATCTTTGGTTTTCTATTTAGCGGTAAATAACTGAGATCGTTGGGTGATGAAAATTTGAAAAAAAAATTGCCTTGAATATTCCTGGAAGCATAATAATAGAAGATAACAATTTAATTGATACACTCAATCAAATAAAAAGTCTATAAGATTATCTTCAAAATTCGAGCTAGCAGACTGCAGAAGGTAATTGCTAGTGTAGTGAATGAAGTACAGACAGGGTTTATCCCAGGGAGGAAGATAGCAGACAACATAATCCTAGCTCATGAATTGGTGAAAGCTTATACAAGAAAGAATTCTTCTCCTAGATGCATTATCAAGATTGACCTAACTAAAGCCTATGATTCTGTAGAATGGCCATTCCTTGAGCAAGTGATGATAGAATTAGGATTTCCTAACAAATTTTTTAGGTGGATACTGGAGTGCATGCACACTGTGACATATTCAATTGTAGTTAATGGAGAACCAGCTGAGCCTTTTCAAGCAGCAAAGGGATTAAGACGAGGAGATCCTATGTCTCCCTTCCTATTTGCAATTGCTATGGAATACTTGAGTAGGAGTCTGAATGAACTGAGGAAAGAAAAGGAGTTCAATTTTCATCCAAGGTGTTCTAGGCTGAACATAACTCATTTGAGTTTTGCAGATGATTTGCTACTTTTTGCAAGAGGAGACATGAACTCAATTGCCACAATGCAGTAGTATCTCAACCAATTTTATGGGACTTCAGGACTGAAAGCTAATCATGGGAAGAGCTCCATGTTTTTTGGTGGTGTTACAAAGCAAAATGAAGAAGAGATAGTTAAGAAGTTTGGATACTCTAAAGGTACTCTGTCTGTGAAGTATCTAGGTGTGCCCTTAACTACTAAGAAGAGGACTATTGCACAATGACAACCATTGATTGAAAAAATGGTTAAAAGGATAACTTCATGGACAGCAAAGAAGCTATCCTATGCTAGAAGAATTCAACTAGTACAGTCTGTGTTGTTTGGTATTCAGGCTTACTGGTCTCACCTGTTCTTAATTCCTAGTAAGGTGCTTAAAGCTATTGAAGCATACTGTAGGAGTTATATATGGTCTGGTGTCAATGTGATCACAAGGAGATCTCTGGTGGCATGGGAGAAGCTATGTCTCCCTAAGAGTGCTGGTGGTTTGAATTTGATCAATTTGAGGATATGGAACAAAGCAGCAACAGCTAAAAACTACTGGGATCTAGCAGATAAGAGAGATAAAATGTGGATCAAATAGATCCATGAATACTATATAAAGGAACAACAGCTGGCTACCATGAAGATACCACATCAAGCTTCATGGTTAGTTAGGAAAGCGATTGAGGCAAGAGATGAGGTTGAAGCAATATAGAGGCCAATGGAAGGGAAATGTAGCATAATAAGACAATTTTACCTGATTATGCTGGGCCAACAACCACGAGTTGAATGGAAGATGTTTATGTTCAGGAATGAAGCAAGGGCAAAAGCAAAATTCACAATATGGCTATTCTTCCAAGATAGGATGATGACCAGTGATAGACTACATAATGGGGAATACATATCGACAAAGATTGTGTTATGTGCAAAGTACATGAAGAAACCTGGAACCACATCTTTTTGGAATGTGAATACTCTAAGAGGGTATGGGGGAAACTGTTAAAGTGGATGCAGAAACAACCAGCTTGGCAAATAGAATCGAACCAGCACTGGAAATGGGCTAAAGAGAATGCAAAGGGGAGATCGACTAAGGCTGGAATTTTCAAGATGGTGTATACTGAAGCTATTCATGCAATCTGGAATGAAAGAAATCACAGGATTTTCCAAAAGCAAAACAAAGCAGCTGAGGAGTTAGCTAGGAGAATTGCTTATGTATGTAATGTTAGAGCAACTAAGAGAAATAGACAAATGATACAACAATATGGTTTTTAGGTGTAAGTAATAGGGATATGAGGAGATATAGAAATATGTATAGGGCAGAGAGACCAAACAGTTAGACAGCTGATTTTGGCTATGTAAAGAATTTAATGGTGATAAATACAACAACAACAACAACCCAATATAATCCCACTTAGTGGGGTCTGGGGAGGGTAGTGTGTACGCAGACCTTACCCCTACCCTAGGGTAGAGAGACTGTTTCCAAATAGAAACCCCGGCATCCTTCCCTTCAAGAACTTCTCACCTTGCTCTTGGGGAGACTCGAACTCACAACCTCTCGGTTGGAAGTGGGGATTGCTTACCATCCGAGCAACCCCTCTTGTATTAATGGTGATCAATAGAAAAATTTAATTACCAAAAAAAAAATTATATATTTTTTCTTTAAAAAATAACTAAAAATATTTGTAATCCTCTTATAAGATGTAATACTTTATTGAATATCTTTTTAACTTTAAATAATGGTTGATTTTAACTTGTATCATCAGTTTCTTAATAAGTGTTTATTGTAATGCGTCAATCTCTTTGTGCTTCTATATTACTCTTATATCTTTTTCAAATTTGAAATTGTATTTTATCCAATAACTTTTAAAATTAAATAGAACGTATCATCTATTTTTAATGATTAAAGAATTGTATCAACATTTCGCTAAAAAATTTTGTGCTTCCAATATAGTGTAAATAAATGAACTTAGCTATTTCCTTGTAAGATAATGCCAGTATCACTCTAACCTATTTATAATTGGCAAAAGCTTAATGCAAGAAATCAAGACTTCCTTGTTGCTCTCTAAATTTCTTTTCGTTCATGGCGTGCTGAATTCTTCTTTAGATTTTAGAATATTATGTTCCATCCTTTCTTATGATATTCGTAATTTGATAAAGACCATGTCGTTTCCTAGTGAGGTCTTATGGAGATGCTTAGAGGCTAAAGGGGTCTCGGTTGCCTACATTAGGGCGATTAAGGACATGTATGATGGAGCTAAGACTCGGGTTAGGACAGCAGGAGGCGATTCAGATTATTTTCCGGTTATTACGGGGTTGCACCAAGGGTCTGCGTTCAGCCCTTTCCTATTTGCCCTGGTGATGGATGCTATAACGCATCATATTCAGGGGGAGGTTCCATGGTGCATGCTATTTGCTGATGACATAGTCCTAATCGACGAGACACGACGCGGCGTCAGCGAGAGGTTAGAGGTTTGGAGACATACACTTGAGTCCAAAGGTTTCAGGTTGAGCAGGACGAAGACGGAATACCTTGAGTGCATTTGGGGCAGAGCCGACGGAAGCAGGAGTGGAAGTGAGGCTTGATTCTTAAGTCATCCCTAAGAGGGGTAGTTTCAAGTACCTGGGGTCGTTTATTCAGGGGTCCGGGGAGATCGACGAGGATGTCACACACCGTATAGGGGTGGGGTGGATGAAATGGAGGTTAGCGACGGGAGTCCTGTGTGACAAGAAAGTGCCACTGTTACTGAAAGGTAAATTTTATAGGGCAG
The DNA here is from genome assembly GCF_000393655.2 of Nicotiana sylvestris. Taxonomy (NCBI): domain Eukaryota; kingdom Viridiplantae; phylum Streptophyta; class Magnoliopsida; order Solanales; family Solanaceae; genus Nicotiana; species Nicotiana sylvestris. The sequence goes on along the minus strand of NC_091066.1, from coordinate 2,306,715 downwards.
TGGTTAGGCCTGCTATGTTGTATGGGACCGAGTGTTGGCCGGTGAAGATCTCACACATCCAGAGGATGAAAGTTGCAGAGATGAGGATGTTGAGGTGGATGTGCGGGCATACAAGGAAGGATAAGATTAGAAATGAAGATATTCGAGAGAAGGTGGGTGTGGCCCCCATGGAGGACAAGATGCGGGAAGCAAGACTCAGATGGTTCGGGCACATTCAGAGGAGGAACACTGATGCACCGGTGAGAAGGTGTGAACGACTGGCGGTGGTGGGTACGAGGAGAGGTAGAGGGAGACCTAAGAAGTATTGGGGAGAGGTGATCAAGCAGGATATGGCGCGACTTAGGGTTACTGAGGACATGGCCCTAAACAGGGAATTGTGGAGATCGAGCATTAAGGTTGTAGGTTAGGGGAAATTGTGATGTCTTTTTTACAGCGCACTAGAGTGAGACTAGCCGGTTAGGAGTTAGTCTTAGGATGCTATTGATCAACTACTGATGATGGGCTTTATCTTCTGTGTATTAATACCTTACATATTCTCGTATTTCCTATATCTCGTATATTGTTGTTACTTTGTTTTTATGGTATTTATGTTATGTTATGGATTTTATAGTATTTTATGTTGTTTTATTATGAGTCTATTGATAGTACTAATATAGTGTCTCTTGTTGCCTCTTTGAGCCGAGGGTCTCCTGGAAACAGCCTCTCTACACCTCGGGGTAGAGGTAAGGTCTGCATACATATTACCCTCCCCAGACCCCATTTGTGAAATTACACTGGGTTGTTGTTGTTGTTGTTGATGATAAAGACCATGTCGTGTATATATGGTAGTGAACTATGCTATTGCCTTTATTAGGTCAAGTTGCAATAGTAGAAAATATTATAAATACACCTGTACTTTTTCTTTTATTAGTTTCTATGTACATATCTCTCGTATTAACACCAAATGATGAAAAGATAATAATCAAACAAATAAGCATAAAGTTAAATAGTAGGGGGGTTCCAAATTTTTTCACAAAAGTAAACATATTAAACTAATCTTCTTCGCTTTCAACCTTCATTGATTAGAGAATATTTTGATATAAGCATAAACAAATAGTAAATAATCTAAAATAGGGACTTTTCAAGATGATACTATTTTGATCTACTCTTCCTCCCTTTTAACCATTACTAGAGGGGTAAAGCTTGAAATTCTAGGTCCGATCCTGAGGGTGTGATGGTCTTTACATAGATCCCGATACTCTCAATATAATCATGATATTTGGTGCCGTGAAATCCACCAAAAGAACGATCTTCTCCTATTTGAAAGTTGAACTTTGTGCAAAATGATGTGGTATTGCCGCCATATGGTCCATAGGAACTTTTGTTGGTGCCAAATGTTATTGATCTCAAAAAATTCAAATGGTACGCACATGTAACGACCCGACCGGTGATTTTGAGCTTTACCGCATTCTTCGGCGGTTTGAGGCCATGAGCATCTTCACTTCAGGCATTATGACTCGTACGTGTGGTCGGAATTGGATTTTGGGAAGTTCGGAGTCGATTTGGAAAGAGAATTCTCTTTTCGGAAGCTTTAAGTTGAAAGAATTAACTAGGATTAGATTTTTGAGTAAACGACCTCGGAATCGGGATTCGGGGGTTCCAATAGGTTCGTATGATGATTTCGGACATAGGCGTATGCCCGGATCGGATTTTGGATGACCTGGGAGCGTTCTGGCGCCAATTGTGGAAGTTAGCATTTTGGTCCCAACCAAGTTCTAATAATGTAACTTAAACTCTTTCACTTCTTTGTCATTTTCTTATTCTTCTAGATGTAAGTAAACTTTGCCAATTATTCCCTCCGGTTCATAAAGTGATCAGTTTCCTTTTAGCACGCTCATTAAAAAAGTGCTAAATCCTATACAAAAATACCTAGTATAACTAAACTACCCTTATTAAATATTGGTCACATAGTTATAGTGAGGAGTGAGAAACTTTTTAGGGATATGCACATAAGGGTAAAAGAGTAAAACAAATTGATTTTTTTCTTGATTACCTAACTGGACACTTATTTTGAACCAAAATGAAAAAGTAAACTGGTCACTTATTATGAACCGGAGGGAGTATACATTAAGTTCATACACCATAGCGTTAGAGCAAATGAACAGACATTTTGTCAATATATCCGTTATGTAATTTAATGAGGAGCCAAAGGTCTACATATTAAAGAGATCAAATTTGATTCCCATGCTGCACCAGCTTATATGGCGCAACTCTGAAATACTAGATCATTGAATTAGGATTATTAATGTCTTTCTTTTTTTCCCCTTGCCACTTGCCACATAGAGGTATGGTGATTTACGATCCATCGAGTTGGATTCAAGAGCTAGAATTTTGTTTAAGGTGTAACAGATTTATGTAATTTTACGTTGTTTTGGCAAGTTTGTTTGTGCTCAAACTTATTTTTGTTGCATTATTTGTTTTGTCCTTTTCACTTGATATATAGCATGAGATGCCTTTTCAATATGCTGAATTGAGCACTTTTTTTTATCTCTTGTTGGAGGCGTTTTGCTGGGATTGGGGTTAGAGTACGGAAATGTCTAAAAACATAGATGAGAATTAGACTACATTTCGCTCAGTAGAACAAATTTGTTTGGCAGCAGATAAATATTTAAAGACCATGCATAAGATTTCAAATGAAGAGCTAATTAAACTCTAATATATTATTGAGGCTTAAACCTTTTTTTCCCTCTGTTCTTTGGCTTGCTCTAGATCTGTTATTTAAGAACATTCACATTGTTATTCCGGAAAATAATTGAAATTGCTAGATCCATGTTAGTTCTTTCCGCTTATGGGAGGAAAGCAGATCAAAGTTCTTGGTAATCAATTTTCACTGTCATAATATTACTTTGTTTTACAATATAATCATCAGTCTCTATATATATGGCCTTTATATAATATAAAGTATCATTTAAATATAAATTTTAGTTTATCAAATTATGCTGTCATATATAGCAGTACATTTTATTTCATATTTTACTAATTGAGCTTGCACTTTTTAACCTTTAATATGGTTTAATAAGTTTGTACTACTTAACAGGGGATACACGTGCAACGCACGTACAAATACTAGTTAGCAGTAATAACAATGATATATGAATATCAAAAATAATTATTAGCAATTACACCAGACAGCGTCACTAGTGATTTGAAAGATCTTGTGAGTTTTCATCTTTAGGGTCCGTAGATAATTAGTGACAAATTTCGTGGGAAAGATTTATCTATGAGATTGTTTCCCTCGGTGTTGTTCCAATGTGAATATCGGAAAAAACACTGATTCTTCCACGAATTTGATGAGAATGATCATGAAATCTAAAAAATTTAATAGTGACCATATCAATCTTTACTGATCATAATTCTTCATTTACACTGGTTGTACTATAAAATTAACCACTTTATGATTAAAAAAAAAAAAACACATATGCAATCCACATGAATTATCACATTTATGTTTTTAGTTTCATATTAAAGACATTTTTTTCGTAAGATAGTTTCTTCAAGATTTATCAAAAGCCAGCTAGGTCATTGGAAAATGATCAAGAAGATTGGACAAGTTCGATCAGTAAACCGATAGTATATTTTATTAAAATAGCTTTATAAATATACAACAAAATGAAGGAGATAAAGCTCTCATTAGCTCTGCAAGGAAGAGTTGATAAAATAAACATAAACAGTTGAGTTTGATTGTGCTAACTGTAACTCCTGCAACATCTTAGGTTCTTTTCCTGATTAAAGCTTGAGAATCATTAATAGGCTACAAAGATGATGATCTAGGTGAGCTTACGGACTATTCATGCAGATTTCTTTTACACACTTTGAAAAGATTGAGTATGTAAGATAATTTTCGTGATTAGAAAGTGTGTAACATGGATTTGGTCCATAATTTAAAGTAACCTATATATTATATTATACAGCTCAAACACACAGTAGTTGAAAGAAGCTTGTTTATGTGCTATTTACAACGTGCAGAATGCACCAGCAACAACAGTGATTAGGAGTTCAAAGCATCGGTGGTTCCTTTCTGTCAATAATAATATACACCAAAATATACAGGATGGAATGATTAACCAAATTTCCTTTTCCAACTTTCCAAAGGCTGGGCCATAGACATAGACACAGACATCTCTAATGCCATATTTCCCTCAGTGAAGTAGAAGGCGGGAATATTTTCTGCGCCGGCTGTACGGCAGAATAGCCTGGGAGACACTTGTACTTGTTCCGGTTTGTCATCTGGTCCCTTTTCATCCAGATATTTCAACTTAATCAAAACAACACTTTTAAACCTTTCTGGCCGTTGACCGAGCTTATGTGGCATTGATATGGCTAAGGTGGACAAAATGAGTGATTTACACGCACATTAGGTGCGTGAGCTGATGATTTTTTATTATTAAAAAAATAAAAATTAATAAATAAATAAATAATACTAGCAGTGATTCCCCCTCGTTCTGCCCCCCTTCTTCTCTTCTCCTCGTCTTCTTCTTTAGATCCCCTCGCTTCCCCTTTTTCTTCATCCCTTCTTTCATTAGATTTTCTTCTTGGTATATATTTCTTCTTCCATCATAACATTTCCCCCTTCTCTATGACTCCTTCATTTTTTTCGGTGGTTTTAGCTTTCAAATTTTTTCACAGCCCTTACAAATTGGGGTAAAGAAATAAGTCAAAATTCAAAAGACTTAATTCTCTGCTCATGTATTTTCATGGATAGATAACTTTCTTTAAAAGATGAGTGAAGGAAGTAGTGATACTCATGGTGGAGGAGTCATGGCAGGTGTGTTATTGTTTTAAGAAAGTTGAGTAGGTGGGTTTGAAGAAGGGAGGATGGGTTTTCTTTAATTTTAATTTTGCTTTTTTCATTTTATTTTTTGTTTTAGAAATTAAAATTTTGTTAAATAATATTATCAGCATAGAATCTGATGTGAATGATGATTTGTCATTCACGTCAAGCAAGTGAGCATCACACAATTCCGGAGGTGTCTTGTTTTGATTAAGTTGAAGCGTCCGGATGAAACTTTATGGAGTATAGGGACCGGAATGACAAACTGGAATAAGTACAAGTGTCTCCTAGGCTATTCTGCCCCTGCTGCATGGATAAAATCCTCTTCTGTCGAGAAATCAGGCATCTTCCAAGAATGGGCGGACTGGTATCTTAATCTTCTATAATCAACTTGCACATTGATAGGGCCAGCTTTGAACAGAGTATTGTCCATGTGTTGAATCATTAATTGATCTTTTGCATCTTGATTCTTCATGCTCCGCCCAATTGTCTAAACCAAAAGGTTTTACTGTTTAAACAAAATCATGCTAATTTCACTTTCTCTTACACTACAACAGCAACCCTATGAGAATCCTATAAAATCTTTAAGCTAATCCCTCCTCATTCTTGCTATCAGGAATCAACTCAATCAATCTCTATTTTTACAACCGTTGCTAGTTATATAAGATCAACAGATAATTAACCTTAACTTGTTACAAAATCAGATACATAAAAAATCCACATCCTAAACTCCAACTTTTACAAGTAAACTTTGTAGCTGATGCCTCACCTCAATTTCGTTCTTTTAAACTCATCGTGAAGTTCTTTGTTTCAACCTTTTCACCATCTATATGTAAAACATTGTTTATCCTCAATACTTCAACAACAACAACAACAACAACCCAGTATAATCCCACTTAGTGGGGTCTAGGGAGGGTAGTGTGTACGCAGACCTTACCCCTACCCTAGGGTAGAGAGACTGTTTCCAAATAGACTCCCGGCATCCTTCCCTCCAAGAACTTCCCACCTTGCTCTTGGGGAGACTCGAACTCACAATTAGAGCAACCCCTCTTACCATTAGAGCAACCCCTCTTATCCTCAATACTTCAAGTTCACTAAATCCATTTCCAATGTTCAAACCCAATTTTCATGCTTTTTTCTATTAACACCTGAAAACTACACTCTAAACATCTCTTCACCATCTATATGTAAAACATTGTTTATCCTCAATACTTCAAGTTCACTAAATCCATTTCCAGTGTTTATACCCAATTTTCATGCTTTTTTCTATTAACACCTGAAACCTACACTCTAAACATTAAGAAATGGAAGATACATTAAAAATGTTTCGTTATTCGCCTATTTACTCCAGTCACATTTACAATGTCTCACAAGTTCCCTAATGCCAATTTTTTTGTGCAATGATATTAAAAGTCTGAACCCAAATTATTCTCTATCACATTATTGACAAGAATGTAATGTCAATAGCCCGTCAGTGAAAGCGGAGTTAGACGCAATTCACCAGAATTAAGGCTATCAAACACCATTAATATTAGTGTTGGTGACATACTGACCATTCACACATAGTAAAATCGGCCCGTAAAAGGGGCCAATGTATGTGACTGGCTAATTGATCACCCTTTTTACCACATTTAAATTAAATCTATCTAATACAAGCTCACCAAATATATCAAGGCACAGTTTTGTGCATAAATAGCAACAAATTTTGAGGTACAACCGGCATTTTCTTCAAACTCCGCTGACCTTTGGAGCTGGAGAGTACAAGAGCGAGAGACACAGTGAGGTTCGCAAAAGGCGGTGTTTAGCTAGGGTTTTTATGGGATGTATATATAGTGTTAAGATGAAAAACAAAAATGGTGGCTAGGGTTTTGGAATTTGTCGGGTCGGACTGCTAGGATAGGCTAAAACCCGATTCGACTGGCTGAGTGATGGGACAAGTAACAGTAACAAAAGAGAATGGCTTTTTTTGCCTTGTTTGGGTTTTTTCGAGATAGATGAGAGTGTGACATTTTGAAGGTTAATTTGGAATTTTTTTGCTAAATATTCTACTCAGAAAAAGAGATTAAAAAAAACAATATTAAGCGCCACATATGCTCCAATTTAAGTGAAACACTAGGTAATAAATCACGTCGATATAAGCTGTTGACAAAAGAATATTTTCAAATAATGGTGTCTCTCATGTCACAAGCTAAGGCCCCGTTTGACCATGAGTTTTGCCAAAAAAAATTTGGGATTTATTTTCAAAACTCATGTTTGGCCATAAATTTTGCCCATATTTTGGCCAAATCCCAAATCTCAAATCCCAAAATCAGCTATTGAGCTAATTTTGGGCCAAAATCCCAAAACTTGAGAATTATATACATGTTTTTCCAAAATAAAGTTGGAAAATATGTTTTGAAAACATGTCCAAACACATTTTCATCTTCAAATCAAACTTCACCAAAATCAGATTTTTCAAAATAAATTTGGGATCTATGGTCAAACGCTAGCTAAGTTAGTGCAAAAATAGAGCCAAATTTAAGAGGCTATCAAGATCTTTTACTATTTGTGTATGGAGATAAATAAAAAAGTGTGAAGAACATAAATTTTGAAGAGGTAAATTTGGATAGTTTTTTCTCCGAAAATCTTCCGGAAAGGCCACTAGAAATTTTATTTATTGTAACATCGTTCATTCTCCTCTCTTTTTTATTTTCAATTTTTATCTCCCATCTAAAATTTAACTAACCAAATATGGGGAAGGAAAACACTTGCATGTTAAATTTAGCCAACATTTTCGTTGCTACGCCCACTTTATATTAACACCAAAAACAAGTCAGACTGCAGAAACTAGTTAGAAGAGAAGGAAATAGAGAAGACGATTTCTAATGAATAAATGAAAGAGAACGAAGTCTGTTATGCTCTAACCAAGCTATTCTAACCAAATAAATGGTTACAAAAATTGTACTTCATGAACTCAAATCCGATTAATTCAAGTTCAAACCCCAATAAGTGGAAACAAACAGATAGGGAAACGTTACTTTTAGCACAAACTGCTATACATATTCATTCAAGAAAAATTGAACTTTCCGCCCGCCCTGAAGAGCATAGCAGCTTTTGATCCTCCAAAGTGCAAACCCAATAGTGGAAAGACAAAAGCGTCCAGCAGGTAAAAGTAAATGACAGCAATTTTCTCCTCTTTTTTCTTTTTAACTAGGAAAAAATGGATAATGTAATCCTCAACCACTACTCTTTCAATGAAAATTAAAAGAATGAGGGGAAAGAAGAGGAGATTTCATTCCTGTAATAATTATAAACTCAGCAAATCTCTTTTGCAAAAATATCACCTACAAGTTAAAAAATCCTTCAGAAAAAAGAAAATGTCAAGCAGTAAAAAAGACCCTCAGATTGTCACAAGAATAATTCAGACGAAAGCAACTAGAGATTTGGTGTGTGAACCGAAGAGGATAGTCATTATACCTACAAACTGGCGATTTGCAGAGAACCAAGGCTTAAGCTTCAAGTGCCCAGAGAAAGAGCATTCCCGATGAAAATGGCACCCCGCAATTAATATTGTTACGGATATATGGACATTGACAGCTTACAGGAATCATTGAATCAGTCATCTTCATCACTTTCATATTGTTGACAAAACGATACCAGACCGTTGCTTGTCACACCAGTCTTTTCTGTCTCTTGCTGGTTTCCTTCTACTGTCTTCTTGTTGTTGGAGTCTGAGGGGGGCTTCTTAACTACGGATATTTTGACTGACGAGGACTTGAAAATGATTTTACCATCACTTGATGATGCTTTATTTGCAACATAAGTCATAAAACACAGTCAGACCTAAAAGCTATTTTTCACAGTATTAATCACCGAATGACCAGAAAAAAGTATCTATGATCATTATTAGTTCAAAGTAAAACCAGTAAAATCCATGATTATTGAAGAGTTAATGACGTCCATCAAATTTCCAGGCTGAAAGCTCTAACTCACCCCCCCCCCAACCCCCAAAACCACACACAAAAATCTCCCCAAGGAAATAAAAGAGAGAACAAACCATGCAAAAAAAGCAGAAGACAATAGATTGCTTCTTGGACAACTATGCATTCACTATCATCACCAGCCTCCGATTTCGAGAAGCAAATATTACGCGCGACAGATGGAAATCACTTCAAAGACTATTCTTCAAATGGAAATCCACTCACATGATTGTCATAAATGAAGGGTATTCTGAGCCAAAAAATATATTGACATAAAAGGTTATAGGAACAGTGGGAAGCAGTGATACACTCAGAACAGAATTAGATGGGCCGACTAAACCAACCTTTGTTGATAGAGCTATCAGTAATGCTGGCTTTTGTCAAAAAATTGGTGGGTTTGTCATTAGGTTCCTCAGAAACCTTTCTCCTCTGCATTTAGAGAACAACAAGCTTAATATTAATAAGAAACAACAAAAAGAAGATTTAGACTTCAGGCATGATGAAATTTCAGATTTCAATCTAACAGTAAATGCTCCCAACAGAACTGTCCTCTAATTTTGCGGATGGACATTGTAATTTTCTACTTCTATTTAGTTGCATGTAAAACACACGACAGGTCTAATGCAAAAGAGATTGATCATTTTGTAGACGCTGCCACTTATTGGGCCTCTCTAGTAAAGGAAGATAATTAACAGAACTTTATATTTCCTTGACACATATTTTGTTCTATTTAAACGAAAAAATAGTACTCCATACAAATATCTATTGTGTTTATTTAATTTTTCATTTAATGAAAATATCAATCTTTTGCTATTCATATATCATAATATTCATAACTGTAAAAGATTCCAAGCCAACCTTCGTGCTACAGCCAGAGGCGGATCCAGAATTTAAACCCACTTTTAAAATTTTTAGCATTGAACCCATTATATTTTTAAAGTTATGGGTTCATATCTATTATTTTTATAATTTTAATAAATATTTACATATAAATTTTTACTCCGCGTCGAAAGTTATGGGTTCAATTGAACCCGCTAAATATACGCTACATCTGCCCCTGGCTGCAGCCAAGGCATTGAAAGAAAACTTTACTTCCAAGATTGTCATTTGCAGGTAATTTGAGCTAATTCAACAGCATTATTGTACTTCCCTGTGCACTCAAGTTGCCGAGCAAAGTGGACTAAGCTTACTATTCTAGTGTAGAAAAGGTTCTGATATCATATGTGTACCTAAAACACGGTTTGTGGCCAAGGAGCCTAAAAGCGAGTTCCCCCACATAATCCCAAGTCTATTTTCTCAACCATTAATGGACGACAAAATAGGACCACTACCAGTTTTATAAACAATATAACAGATTGCTCAAGTGACGACAACAGCTCTACAAGGTGCTTCACCTTAGAGCATAACAACTATGTCTAGTGTAATGCCCCCGAAATTTTTCGCTAAGCATTACGTCCATGTTCAGGCTCTAAGTGGGACACACGGGTGTTTGAAAAGTTTTGAAGGTATATGATGCCTACATTTTATGTTTGGAAGGTAGCATGGGATCTCACTTGTTTGATGCATATCGCCAAAGGCAACTGTGACATTAATGTATGGTACTTTCTTGGTATTCAAACCCATGAACAAAGCATAATTCATACACGATATTTATTAAAGTCTATTTTGTATAGAAGAAGGTTGATGCAAAATAAAAGATGGAAAACTAAATTAACTGACCAGGCACTTGAACCTTAAGAGTTTTGTTTTCTGACCCTAAACTTTCAAGGGCAAAAAAAGCTAAATCATCCTCCTCCTCCTCAAGCTCTTCATCAGGGATTCTTTTGATTATCTCTCTTGAACCCTGATTTGAAATCACAAGACCAACAAAACTTCTTAAGAAATTAAAGCTCTTAGAAATACCTATGAACAAATAACAGATATTCAGACCATCATACCAACCTGAAAAACTGATCTAATGAGAGCTTCATCTTTTTCCTCCAGCTTCCTCGCCTGTCAGGGCAAGCATTAATATGGTAAATAAGGCAGTTCATCAAATGTTTCACCTACTCATCAACTAATTATAAAAATGTTCTTCAACAGATCTTCATAAACCATCACGATCCAACCATCACGATCCAGTGAAGAGTGGCACTACCGAGGCTCCCCTATTAGTTAGTAGCGCTTAATCACATAATTGTTTTCATCACCCTGAATAACCAATCATTTAAGTGAATACTTTCTTTTAAACTCCTTCTGACTCTTCATTCTTCTTACTGGACTCAACCTTCTACAGATATTTTCAGTGCTAAACACCTCTGTGATTCTTCACTACCAGTTAAACATCTCCAATGATCTCATGGGGTTTGAAATGTGTGGTTTCACCCATTTCTTTTAATTTTGGTTATCCCCTCCTCCCTCCCATAGTTTGAACAGGTGTCTTGAGCTTGAGGTAGGCAGTCACTCAACATCTAATACGAGATACTGTTCAAGAAGTAAATAAAAGAATTTAGTCTGTGATTTGATTCTTAATTATAAGAGCTATACCCTCAATTGAGCATATAGAATCCCAAAAAAAAGGTCCAGAATCCCAATAGTAGAGCGTGTTGATTTGATCTGATAAACTACTATGTCCTTTGAAAGCTTTGGTCACAACTGATCTCAAGTAAAAGCCACAGTATGTGTCAAAAGAAGTTTATAACATCCAGCAACTTTACATAGGAACGAACTTTAAAGTGCTTTATATTTATCAATTAACAATATTGTGATAATGCTGAACACTAGTCATCAAGGACAACATTTTCACTCCTATTCAAGTGGGAGAATAATATAGAACACAATCATACCTTTGCCTCATCTGCCAGCTGCAAAGCTTCAGGCATTGCATCTAGGCTCACAGTTGCATGTCTTGACTGGAAAAATGTAAGATCAAAGGTATGAAACTAACAGAAAAAATACATATATAACACAGCAATATAGTGCGGAAAAAAACTTTTAAGTGTAAATTTTGGTCACAAAATAGTTTAGTCACGAAAAAAGTGAAGAAATAACTTCAAGACTCACCTTCATCGATTTCATCTCATCTAATGCAGCCATAATATCCATTTCTCTCTTCGAATCCAAGGTTCTATTTCTAATGACTTCATTGCATCACCCATTTCTTCAGCATCTCTCTTATGTTTCTCCTTCTCCATTTCCTTAAAAAAAAAACACATAAACATGAATGCACAAGATACTGGAACCTACTACCCTAAAAATTGGAAATTTATGTAAACATAGGGTTTGCACTCCTTCCAACTGATTATCTTACATAAACAGTTGAATTTGATTGTGCTAACTGTAACTCCTGCAACATCTTAGGTTCTTTTCCTGATTAAAGCTTGAGAATCATTAATAGGCTACAAAGATGATGATCTAGGTGAGCTTACGGACTATTCATGCAGATTTCTTTTACACACTTTGAAAAGATTGAGTATGTAAGATAATTTTCGTGATTAGAAAGTGTGTAACATGGATTTGGTCCATAGTTTAAAGCAACCTATATATTATATTATACAGCTCAAACACACAGTAGTTGAAAGAAGCTTGTTTATGTGCTATTTACAACGTGCAGAATGCACCAGCAACAACGGTGATTAGGAGTTCAAAGCATCAAAGCATCGGTGGTTCCTTTCTGTCAATAATAATATACACCAAAATATACAGGATGGAATGATTAACCAGATTTCCTTTCCCAACTTTCCAAAGGCTGGGCCATAGACATAGACACAGACATCTCTAATGCCATATTTCTCACAGTGAAGTAGAAGGTGGGAATATTTTCTGCGTCTGCTGCACGGCAGAATAGCCTGGGAGACACTTGTACTTGTTCCGGTTTGTCATCTGGTCCCTACACTTCATAAAGTTTCATCCAGATATTTCAATTTAATCAAAACAACACTTTTAAACCCTTCTGACCGTTGACCGAGCTTATGTGGCATTGATATGGCTAAGGTGGACAAAATGAGTGATTTACACGCACTTTTCTTTATTAAAAAAATAAAAATTAATAAATAAATAAAAAATATTAGCTGTGACCCCCTGTTCGTTTTGCCCCCCCCCCCCTCTTCTCCTCGTCTTCTTCTTTAGATCCCCTCGCTTCCCCTTTTTCTTTATCCCTTCTTTCATTAGATTTTCTTCTTGGTATATATTTCTTCTTCCATCATGTCATTTCCCCCTTCTCTATGACTCCTCCATTTTTTTCGGTGGTTTTAACTTTAAAATTTTTTCACAGCCCTTACAAATTGGGGTAAAGAAATAAGTTAAAATTCAAAAGACTTAATTCTCTGCTCATGTATTTTTCAAGGATAGATAACTTTCTTTAAAAGAGGAGTGAAGGAAGTAGTGGTACTCATGGTGGAGGAGTCATGCCAGGTGGGTTATTGTTTTAAGAAAGTTGAGTAGGTGGGTTTGAAGAAGGGAGGATGGGTTTTCTTTATTTTAATTTTGACTTTTTCATTTTATTTTTTGTTTTAGAAATTAAAATTTTGTTAAATAATATTATCGGCATAGAATCTGATGTGAATGATGATTTGTCATTCACGTCAAGCAAGTGAGCATCACACAATTCCGGAGGTGTCTTGTTTTGATTAAGTTGAAGCGTCCGGATGAAACTTTATGGAGTATAGGGACTGGGATGACAAACTGGAATAAGTACAAGTGTCTCCTAGGCTATTCTGCCCCTGCTGCACGGATAAAATCCTCTTCTGTCCAGAAATCAAGCATCTTCCAAGAATGGGCGGACTGGTATCTTAATCTTCTATAATCAACTTGCACATTGATAGGGCCAGCTTTGTTTGAACAGAGTATTGTCCATGTGTTGAATCATTAATTGATCTTTTGCATCTTGATTCTTCATGCTCCGCCCAATTGTCTAAACCAAAAGGTTTTACTGTTTAAACAAAATCATGCTAATTTCACTTTCTCTTACACTACAATAGCAACCCTATGAGAATCCTATAAAATCTTTAAGCTAATCCCTCCTCATTCTTGCTATCAGGAATCAACTCAATCAATCTCTATTTTTACAACCGTTGCTAGTTATATAAGATCAACAGATAATTAACCTTAACTTGTTACAAAATCAGATACATAAAAAATCCACATCCTAAACTCCAACTTTTACAAGTAAACTTTGTAGCTGATGCCTCACCGCAATTTCGTTCTTTTAAACTCATCATGAAGTTCTTTGTTTCAACCTTTTCACCATCTATATGTAAAACATTGTTTATCCTCAATACTTCAACAACAACAACAACAACAACCCAGTATAATCCCACTTAGTGGGGTCTGGGGAGGGTAGTGTGTACGCAGACCTTACCCCTACCCTAGGGCAGAGAGACTGTTTCCAAATAGACTCCCGCCATCCTTCCCTCCAAGAACTTCCCACCTTGCTCTTGGGGAGACTCGAACTCACAACCTCTCAGTTGGAAGTGGGGGTTGCTTACCATTAGAGCAACCCCTCTTATCCTCAATACTTCAAGTTCACTAAATCCATTTCCAATGTTCAAACCCAATTTTCATGCTTTTTTCTATTAACACCTGAAAACTACACTCTAAACACCTCTTCACCATCTATATGTAAAACATTGTTTATCCTCAATACTTCAAGTTCACTAAATCCATTTCCAGTGTTTATACCCAATTTTCATGCTTTTTTCTATTAACACCTGAAACCTACACTCTAAACATTAAGAAATGGAAGATACATTAAAAATGTTTCGTTATTCGCCTATTTACTCCAGTCACATTTACAATGTCTCACAAGTTCCCTAATGCCAATTTTTTTGTGCAATGATATTAAAAGTCTGAACCCAAATTATTCTCTATCACATTATTGACAAGAATGTAATGTCAATAGCCCGTCAGTGAAAGCGGAGTTAGACGCAATTCACCAGAATTAAGGCTATCAAACACCATTAATATTAGTGTTGGTGACATACTGACCATTCACACATAGTAAAATCGGCCCGTAAAAGGGGCCAATGTATGTGACTGGCTAATTGATCACCCTTTTTACCACATTTAAATTAAATCTATCTAATACAAGCTCACCAAATATATCAAGGCACAGTTTTGTGCATAAATAGCAACAAATTTTGAGGTACAACCGGCATTTTCTTCAAACTCCGCTGACCTTTGGATCTGGAGAGTACAAGAGCGAGAGACACAGTGAGGTTCGCAAAAGGCGGTGTTTAGCTAGGGTTTTTATGGGATGTATATATAGTGTTAAGATGAAAAACAAAAATGGTGGCTAGGGTTTTGGAATTTGTCGGGTCGGACTGCTAGGATAGGCTAAAACCCGATTCGACTGGCTGAGTGATGGGACAAGTAACAGTAACAAAAGAGAATGGCTTTTTTTGCCTTGTTTGGGTTTTTTCGAGATAGATGAGAGTGTGACATTTTGAAGGTTAATTTGGAATTTTTTTGCTAAATATTCTACTCAGAAAAAGAGATTAAAAAACACAATATTAAGCGCCACATATGCTCCAATTTAAGTGAAACACTCGGTAATAAATCACGTCGATATAAGTTGTTGACAAAAGAATATTTTCAAATAATGGTGTCTCTCATGTCACAAGCTAAGGCCCCGTTTGACCATGAGTCTTGCCAAAAAAAAATTGGGATTTATTTTCAAAACTCATGTTTGGCCATAAATTTTGCCCATATTTTGGCCAAATCCCAAATCTCAAATCCCAAAATCAGCTATTGAGCTAATTTTGGGCCAAAATCCCAAAACTTGAGAAATATATACATGTTTTTCCAAAATAAAGTTGGAAAATATGTTTTGAAAACATGTCCAAACGCATTTTCATCTTCAAATCAAACTTCACCAAAATCAGATTTTTCAAAATAAATTTGGGATCTATGGCCAAACGCTAGCTAAGTTAGTGCAAAAATAGAGCCAAATTTAAGAGGCTATCAAGATCTTTTACTATTTGTGTATGGAGATAAATAAAAAAGTGAGAAGAACATAAATTTTGAAGAGGTAAATTTGGATAGTTTTTTCTCCGAAAATCTTCCGGAAAGGCCACTAGAAATTTTATTTATTGTAACATCGTTCATTCTCCTCTCTTTTTTATTTTCAATTTTTATCTCCCATCTAAAATTTAACTAACCAAATATGGGGAAGGAAAACACTTGCATGTTAAATTTAGCCAACATTTTCGTTGCTACGCCCACTTTATATTAACACCAAAAACAAGTCAGACTGCAGAAACTAGTTAGAAGAGAAGGAAATAGAGAAGACGATTTCTAATGAATAAATGAAAGAGAACGAAGTCTGTTATGCTCTAACCAAGCTATTCTAACCAAATAAATGGTTACAAAAATTTTACTTCATGAACTCAAATCCGATTAATTCAAGTTCAAACCCCAATAAGTGGAAACAAACAGATAGGGAAACGTTACTTTTAGCACAAACTGCTATACATATTCATTCAAGAAAAATTGAACTTTCCGCCCGCCCTGAAGAGCATAGCAGCTTTTGATCCTCCAAAGTGCAAACCCAATAGTGGAAAGACAAAAGCGTCCAGCAGGTAAAAGTAAATGACAGCAATTTTCTCCTCTTTTTTCTTTTTAACTAGGAAAAAATGGATAATGTAATCCTTAACCACTACTCTTTCAATGAAAATTAAAAGAATGAGGGGAAAGAAGAGGAGATTTCATTCCTGTAATAATTATAAACTCAGCAAATCTCTTTTGCAAAAATATCACCTACAAGTTAAAAAATCCTTCAGAAAAAAGAAAATGTCAAGCAGTAAAAAAGACCCTCAGATTGTCACAAGAATAATTCAGACGAAAGCAACTAGAGATTTGGTGTGTGAACCGAAGAGGATAGTCATTATACCTACAAACTGGCGATTTGCAGAGAACCAAGGCTTAAGCTTCAAGTGCCCAGAGAAAGAGCATTCCCGATGAAAATGGCACCCCGCAATTAATATTGTTGCGGATATATGGACATTGACAGCTTACAGGAATCATTGAATCAGCCATCTTCATCACTTTCATATTGTTGACATAACGATACTAGACCGTTGCTTGTCACACCAGTCTTTTCTGTCTCTTGCTGGTTTCCTTCTACTGTCTTCTTGTTGTTGGAGTCTGAGGGGGGCTTCTTAACTACGGATATTTTGACTGACGAGGACTTGAAAATGATTTTACCATCACTTGATGATGCTTTATTTGCAACATAAGTCATAAAACACAGTCAGACCTAAAAGCTATTTTTCACAGTATTAATCACCGAATGACCAGAAAAAAGTATCTATGATCATTATTAGTTCAAAGTAAAACCAGTAAAATCTATGATTATTGAAGAGTTAATGACGTCCATCAAATTTCCAGGCTGAAAGCTCTAACTCACCCCCCCCCCCAAACCACACACAAAAATCTCCCCAAGGAAATAAAAGAGAGAACAAACCATGCAAAAAAAGCAGAAGGCAACAGATTGCTTCTTGGACAACTATGCATTCACTATCATCACCAGCCTCCGATTTCGAGAAGCAAATATTACGCGCGACAGATGGAAATCACTTCAAAGACTATTCTTCAAATGGAAATCCACTCACATGATTGTCATAAATGAAGGGTATTCTGAGCCAAAAAATATATTGAGACATAAAAGGTTATAGGAACAGTGGGAAGCAGTGATACACTCAGAACAGAATTAGATGGGCCGACTAAACCAACCTTTGTTGATAGAGCTGTCAGTAATGCTGGCTTTTGTCAAAAAATTGGTGGGTTTGTCATTAGGTTCCTCAGAAACCTTTCTCCTCTGCATTTAGAGAACAACAAGCTTAATATTAATAAGAAACAAAAAAAAGAAGATTTAGACTTCAGGCATGATGAAATTTCAGATTTCAATCTAACAGTAAATGCTCCCAACAGAACTGTCCTCTAATTTTGCGGATGGACATTGTAATTTTCTACTTCTATTTAGTTGCATGTAAAACACATGACAGGTCTAATGCAAAAGAGATTGATCATTTTGTAGACGCTGCCACTTATTGGGCCTCTCTAGTAAAGGAAGATAATTAACAGAACTTTATATTTCCTTGACACATATTTTGTTCTATTTAAACGAAAAAATAGTACTCCATACAAATATCTATTGTGTTTATTTAATTTTTCATTTAATGAAAATATCAATCTTTTGCTATTCATATATCATAATATTCATAACTGTAAAAGATTCCAAGCCAAGCTTCGTGCTACAGCCAGAGGCGGATCCAGAATTTAAACCCACTTTTAAAATTTTTAGCATTGAACCCATTATATTTTTAAAGTTATGGGTTCATATCTATTATTTTTATAATTTTAATAAATATTTACATATAAATTTTTACTCCGCGTCGAAAGTTATGGGTTCAACTGAACCCGCTAAATATACGCTACATCTGCCCCTGGCTGCAGCCAAGGCATTGAAAGAAAACTTTACTTCCAAGATTGTCATTTGCAGGTAATTTGAGCTAATTCAACAGCATTATTGTACTTCCCTGTGCACTCAAGTTGCCGAGCAAAGTGGACTAAGCTTACTATTCTAGTGTAGAAAAGGTTCTGATATCATATGTGTACCTAAAACACGGTTTGTGGCCAAGGAGCCTAAAAGCGAGTTCCCCCACATAATCCCAAGTCTATTTTCTCAACCATTAATTGACGACAAAATAGGACCACTACCAGTTTTATAAACAATATAACAGATTGCTCAAGTGACGACAACAGCTCTACAAGGTGCTTCACCTTAGAGCATAACAACTATGTCTAGTGTAATGCCCCCGAAATTTTTCGCTAAGCATTACGTCCATGTTCAGGCTCTAAGTGGGACACACGGATGTTTGAAAAGTTTTGAAGGTATATGATGCCTACATTTTATGTTTGGAAGGTAGCATGGGATCTCACTTGTTTGATGCATATCGCCAAAGGCAACTGTGACATTAATGTATGGTACTTTCTTGGTATTCAAACCCATGAACAAAGCATAATTCATACACGATATTTATTAAAGTCTATTTTGTATAGAAGAAGGTTGATGCAACATAAAAGATGGAAAACTGAATTAACTGACCAGGCACTTGTACCTTAAGAGTTTTGTTTTCTGACCCTAAACTTTCAAGGGCAAAAAAAGCTAAATCATCCTCCTCCTCCTCAAGCTCTTCATCGGGGATTCTTTTGATTATCTCTCTTGAACCCTGATTTGAAATCACAAGACCAACAAAACTTCTTAAGAAATTAAAGCTCTTAGAAATACCTATGAACAAATAACAGATATTCAGACTATCATACCAACCTGAAAAACTGATCTTATGAGAGCTTCATCTTTTTCCTCCAGCTCCTCGCCTGTCAGGGCAAGCATTAATATGGTAAATAAGGCAGTTCATCAAATGTTTCACCTACTCATCAACTAATTATAAAAATGTTCTTCAACAGATCTTCATAAACCATCACGATCCAGTGAAGAGTGGCACTACCGAGGCTCCCCTATTAGTTAGTAGCGCTTAATCACATAATTGTTTTCATCACCCTGAATAACCAATCATTTAAGTGAATACTTTCTTTTAAACTCCTTCTGACTCTTCATACTTCTTACTGGACTCAACCTTCTACAGATATTTTCAGTGCTAAACACCTCTGTGATTCTTCACTACCGGTTAAACATCTCCAATGATCTCATGGGGTTTGAAATGTGTGGTTTCACCCATTTCTTTTAATTTTGGTTATCCCCTCCTCCCTCCCATAGTTTGAACAGGTGTCTTGAGCTTGAGGTAGGCAGTCACTCAACATCTAATACGAGATACTGTTCAAGAAGTAAATAGAAGAATTTAGTCTGTGATTTGATTCTTAATTATAAGAGCTATACCCTCAATTGAGCATATAGAATCCCAAAAAAAAGGTCCAGAATCCCAATAGTAGAGCGTGTTGATTTGATCTGATAAACTACTATGTCCTTTGAAAGCTTTGGTCACAACTGATCTCAAGTAAAAGCCACAGTATGTGTCAAAAGAAGTTTATAACATCCAGCAACTTTACATAGGAACGAACTTGAAGTTCTCTATATTTATCAATTAACAATATTGTGATAATGCTGAACACTAGTCATCAAGGACAACATTTTCACTCCTATTCAAGTGGGAGAATAATATAGAACACAATCATACCTTTGCCTCATCTGCCAGCTGCAAAGCTTCAAGCATTGCATCTACGCTCACAGTTGCATGTCTTGACTGGAAAAATGTAAGATCAAAGGTATGAAACTAACAGAAAAAATACATATATAACACAGCAATATAGTGCGGAAAAAACATTAAGTGTAAATTTTGGTCACAAAATAGTTTAGTCACGAAAAAAGTGAAGAAATAACTTCAAGGCTCACCTTCATCGATTTCATCTCATCTAATGCAGCCATAATATCCATTTCTCTCTTCGAATCCAAGGTTCTATTTTCTAATGACTTCATTGCATCACCCATTTCTTCAGCATCTCTCTTTTGTTTCTCCTTCTCCATTTCCTTAAAAAAAAAAACACATAAACATGAACGCACAAGATACTGGAACCTACTACCCTAAAATTGGAAATTTATGTAAACATAGGGTTTGCACTCCTTCCAACGGGGAAGAAAGTGGTGAATAGGACTTTAAGTTGATAAAATTCTTACCTCATCTTGGCCACGCCAAGGCTCGAAATTCCTAGTCGCACCTGATTCAACAGTGTAATCGGAATTTTTTGGATCTGTCTTATATGTAATCTCCACGGAGCACTTTGTGCACTTGAAGTAGAATCTGAAGATTTGTATTCCTAAGTAGGTCTGCATAATTTGAGACGTGATTATAATTCAGATCAACAACATATACATACATAGATATAGATATATATATACACACAAACATATGAATATATATGACTGATTTCTACTACAGTGTAACTTTTGAAATAATTATCGCTGCCTAACCATTCAAAAAGAAAAGGATTATCACTGCCTAACTTAGCGCTCAAATTTCTAAAAACAAAGGGGCATACTGAGTAAGGACTTCAGACTGGCTAGTTAGTATGTTTAATGTCAAGCTACTCTCTCTTAAACTAAAAATAAATTTCTTAATAAGATGCCTCTTATAGACTTATTGCACCACACAACATGTTTTCATTGCAAGAAGACGGACACTAGATGCTTTCTTTTTATTGTTGTTTTTTTGTAAACAAATTTTAGATGCTTCAATAAGTGTTAATACGCCACTATCAATTTCTTTGACTTTTATCAAAATAAAGGGATAAAATAGCCACTTTCAAGAGCGAAGGATGGAATTCTAAATTTCTCTGCAATCTTGACTTGTAAAAAGCATGTGCCAAGCCCTTTTCTCCTTTCTTAACATTCAGCTGGGAATATGGGTTTGAGGTGGGATCTGGTTGTTTATTTCCATTCTCATGTTCCGGGTCCTGATTATAGTGTTGCATCCAAACATATTACAATGCGGATTTAAATCAGCAAATCATCTGCTCCTATCCTATACATTTTCTCTATGGAGGTTCTCAGCTAAATGATGGATAAGTGCAGGGAAAAGAGCTAATTAAATGGCTACCAAGCTACTGGAAGACAACAACACAGTGCAGGGTAGGTCAACTTCCTCCCCCATGGTGTATTAATTAGAGTGATGCTGAGTATGAACACTAAGGTAATCTTAAGGGGATATTATTATGGTTTTAAGTCGTAAGTTCATCCAAGATATCAAAATGTATGGTAGGAAAACGTATAGCTTGCGAATTAGGATGGGAAGTCACCGGACTTCTTGGCCAAAACATAGATGTCATCACGTCAAAGCTTTCTACCTTATCTGGTGATACAAATTTAAGAGCATTAGCGGCACGAAGAAGCAATGCCTTGGTGTTTAAC
This sequence comes from Nicotiana sylvestris, assembly GCF_000393655.2. NCBI lineage: Eukaryota > Viridiplantae > Streptophyta > Magnoliopsida > Solanales > Solanaceae > Nicotiana > Nicotiana sylvestris. The sequence goes on along the minus strand of NC_091066.1, from coordinate 2,285,045 downwards.
TAAACAGAAAAACTATACTAATTAACAGCAATTTGCCAAACCTCTATACATATTTGATTTCCTTCAGCTATCCGTTTCCAAGCCAAGTCCGAATCTTTCACCAACAGTCACCCAATGTATGTATTATCCAATTGACATTCGCAATATAAGTATTATCCAATTTTTATCCAACAGTTAGCCATTCTGAAACCTAACAAGAACTCCAATTGCCACTACATACATAGGTTTATCTGATACTCATGACATGCATAAATTTATCTGATATTCATGACAAAAATCAATTTAATGAAACAAAAGCATCTGCAAAATAACACCAGAACAAAAAATTAAAATTCACCAGACTCGCTCACCGCCAATATCACAAAATTCTCAATTGGGCAATACATATAACACAAATCCTAGATTCACTAATTGCAAGGGTTAGCAATAACAGCTGTAAGATCAAAAGGGTAAAAATCGTAAATACCTCGCCAACGACGTCCTCTTTGCGGGAATTGAATTTGGTTCCCTTATAGATGTAATTGCCGCAAGTAGCACAACGAATGCTCATAGGAAGCATCATGCGCACTTTCATCTGCTGATTTGGGAGCTGTCTCCGCCGTGGAATCTTCGCCGGATCGAAATCCGGCGGATAATACTTGTTCAATACTTTCCTTTCTCCCATGGCTCCTCCTTCTTCTCAGTCCCAAATTCTCAAATTCGATTTTCTGTGTGTGAGAGAGAGACGATGGTTTGCCGGGTTTTCTTTTGGGAAAATATGCGCGGCTTCTATAGTCGTAAAACTTCGGCTTTGGTTATTAGCAAAAGAGAAATTTTGATACTACCTTTTTTATGTCGTTATGCACATGTATTTGATGTATTTAAGCTATTGTATTCATGAATACAATAGCAAAAATAGACGTGAATGAGATAAGTCCAGCTAATCAGTTGTTGTATTCAAGTGTATTCGACTGTATTCATGGAGGGATTACAGCTGGACAGATTATTGTATTCGACTATATTCACGGCGTAAAATAGGGAATTACACTATTTTTAAAACGGAAATTGAATCAATTAACATAATAGACTCCTAATATAACTCAACAAACTCAATTATAACACACAAATTTTGTATTTTCAGTTATAAAAATATTCTCAACCGAAAAATACCCCAAAAACATAGCAATCTTCAAAGAAATTATATAATACGTCTGAATACATAGATCATATTAATTAAAAAAAACATGAATACATTCATGGCATATAGCGAGATAGTGAATACAATGAAATACATAGAATATAGCGGGATATATTGAAATACAATGAGAAAAAAAGACAGTGAATACAATAAAATACGTGGAATACAACGAGATACATTGAATTACAATGGGAAAAAAATACAATGAATACAATGAAATACATGGAAATACAGTGTGATACGTTGAAAATACATTAAAATATATTAACAGAAAATCAAGTTGTTCAGCCCCAAAATCAATCGTCTTTGTTAAAAAATAAACCCTAATTTCCGACGAATCTGGCATCGAGCAAAACCCCGAATCTCAAAGTTCTCACGCTGTCGTCGATCGGAGGCTTCATCTCCTTTGGATTTGCCCCCATGGCACTAGAGAGTTCAGTACCCGAAATCCCATAGAGATTGAATTTGAATGACGAAATTGATTTGTGGGGTCTGATTTTGAATGACGAATTGAAAGTCTTAAACAAACGAACGAAAGAAGACACTTAAACTATTAGGATCGAAAGAAAGAAGACACTTAAAGACTCCAAACACACAAAACAGTGATAAACAAACGAAATAAGTAAACTGTTAGGATCGAAACAATACAAATTTTTAAAGAATTTTTTGAAAGAAGACACGGTTGTCACCGCCGGCGTAGCAGAGAAATTTTAATGGGAGGGGAAGAGAATAGGATGTATCAAAGTAGAGAAAGAAAGAAAATAGTGTAACTGATTAGCGTATTTAGTGGCTTAGGACTAGGAAGTAACCAAAATTAAATATTTTTCTATAAACCTTAAAAGGTATCTATAGAATATAATTTTTTTAAATGGTATTTATTTAAAATAAATAAGGTGTTAACCTTTGCTACAAGAGGTAAAAATTCCTTAGCAAAAACAAACGACTCCTTTTTTTTCTTGAAACTTTTTTTCAATTTCTTTTTTTGTCCTTTATGGCTGTACAAAGGAGTAGATTCGTCCATAACGACTAGTATATAATTTTGTTTAGTTTTTCACATCTCGTAATGGAGCACCATGAAAAAATATTGTATTTGGTAAAGCCTCCCTAACAAAAGTGAATAACCTCTAATTAAGAATAGAGTAATAAATGAGTCATTACTATAATACTAGAATAGATTTACAAAATTTCAAGATTTTTATGCTAAGGTATGTGTTGTTTGTTATAATTAGCAGCCGAGGATGGCAAGCGAATACGAGAAAACCAAAGAGATAGAAATCGCCACCATAAAAGACAACGAGGGAAAGAAACAACGAATGAATCGTTTCTTATAGAGATTACACTATTTTGGATGATAGTAGTCACGGGGCGTTTTTGATCGGTCCAAAGTCACACCGACGCGGCACTTAAGTTGCGCACTTGACTCAGCCTTTCCCAACACTTAGCCAAATTTTTAGCAAGTTTGGCTTTAAACAAATTTTGGCAGCAAATTGAATGAACATAATCAAATACGGAAAAATCCTAACCTTTGTATTAATTTTGAAAACTTACAAAGGAACCCTCTCTTGACTATGATCACAATTCGACCACATGCCCACTTTTGACAAAGAACACAAGTCGTTTTTTAGCCAACACTAAGACTTGCCCAATGCCTAACCTTAGTCCCTTTTGAAACACTTAAAAACCCTCACGTTCCACTATTATTTCCCGCTTAAACTTCACACGAAATTGCACTTAAATCTGACTAAGTCCAAAGGCACCTATTTATAGCACATAGGCAGCCTTTAGGACTTGACAGCACATTGACACTTGTTGCCTACACCTTTTGCCACTTGTCGGGCTAAGACTAAGTCTGTTCCTATCTTGTAGTTGACATCCCCAACTACATAGGCCATGTTCTACACAAAATGACAGTGGATACAAGCATAAATCAGACATGGGTAAAGGTGGTTACGAAAAGGAAACTGCCAACTACTTTGGCATGTGCACAACATGTGCCCTTTGACTTGGTCAGCTGATGTGCGCCCAAGGTTGGAATTGCGCCCAGCCTTGGTCATTTTGACATTGCTCCGCACCAATGCCTTGCCCGCAATCTGTCTTCCATGATTTTGTCGTACACGCCCGACGCTACTATTGCCCGCACATGCCTTGGCCGAGTTTCTGCCTTGCCCATGTCAACCCGTGTTTCACCCGTGCCATTGTTTGTATTTTGTCATGTCCCAAAAATGTTACTAAGGGTAGTGATGGCACCAGACACCACTATCAAGCAAGCTAACACCAAGAAGTTAATTTAGTTCTCGTTTTAATAATTTTGAAAACTATGATTTTCCTTCCGTTTAACTAGTAAAGATAATCTTTACAGAATAAATAAAAGAATGTTTACAATTTAATAGTGAGTGCCCTATAATCATCCCAAAACCCGGTGTCACAAGTGCATGAGTAGTTTTTAGGAAGTAAATGTGATACAATAACTGTCCGGAATACAAATTGGACAGAAAAAAATACAATACAATACTTTGAAGGAGACTCTGTTGGCCGCAGGTCGTCTTGAGAGATGCAGCTCACCTAAGTCTCTGTATCAACCATGTCGTTGCGCCCAACGAGGCCACGGGACATACCTGTGCATGTGCAGCAAAAATGCACAACAAGCGTAGCATGAGTACGAAAACAACGTGTACCCAGTAAGTATTCCATCTAACCTCGAAAAAGTAGTGACGAGAGATCGACTTCGACACTTACTAGTGGTCTAATAATATCAAATGGAGTAGAGAAGTGGATAAATATGAAACTGAGTAAATATATGAGATAAACATGTATAAAATACGTGGTACAATTCCCTTCCTTGCAATTTTGCACAAACTCTGAACTACCAAGTTCCCTCCGTAACCGGAGCATATATATAAAGATATAGTGAATATCATCAAGAGTTTTTCATAAATCAAATCGGGGAAAATTCTAAGATACACTAACTTCTAGCCAAATATTAAGCATGGATTATGTAAGAATGATGTATATATATGGGTAATACCGAGGCGTACGGCCTGATCCAACATAAAAGTAAATTGTGCACTGCCGAGGGTCGAACGACATGAACCATAGATGCATCTATTAACCTGTCGAGGTGAACGACCCGCTCCCATGAGAGTGTGGTACATAAATCCTGCCGAGGCGAACGGCTCGATCCCATAAGAGTAGTAGAAGGAAATACCTCGCTCGCGAATCATACGTGCGACACGGTCAAATATAATTTGAGAAATTTTCCCGATCGTCAATTATACATACGACGTGGTCAAATATAATTTATTAATAAATCAAAATCCTTTTTCTTGATTCCTTTCAAAATAAGGAAAATTTAACGTGAAGCTTTTAAAGAGATTTTCCCCCTCGCAAAATGCACATGCGACGCGATTATACATAGGTTTCTTAAGTCATTATAATATATCTCAATTCTTTCAAAAATACGAAGTTTCATGGAAACCCTTAAAATCTTAAATTCTTCAATTAGAATTCCTTTCAACACAATTATTACGCAACCCTAATCGTGTTTCTTCTCAAGACCACAATAACATAAATTGACAATAATATCAACAAAGCATGATGTAAGCCTAAAACTACCCGGACATAGGCATAGCTAGTAGCTACGTACGAACTCTCATCATCTCATGCGTACGTAGCCCACACAATTAGAAGTACATAACATTTTAGTTCACCTATGGGGATAATTCCCTCTTACAAGGTAAGAAAGGAGACTTACCTCGCTCCGAAGTTCCATAACCGGCTTCCAAGCCCTTCCGACGACTCAAATCGATATACAACGCTCCAAAACTAGCCAATAAATGAGAAAATCCATAAATATATGATCTATTACCCACAACAATTCTATTTAGATAAATTTCTAACTCCCCTCGAAAAATTGACAAAATCGCCCTCGGGCCCACATGCCCGGGTTCCGAAATTTTTTGAAGATAAAGTCTACCCATAACCTCACGAACTCAAATATATAATTTACTCCCAATTTTATGCCCAAATCGTGGTCAAAATTCAAGAATACCTAATTTCTAGGTTTTTCTTCAAAATTCCAATTTTTCACTAATTTCCCATGTTAACATCTAGATATAATCCAAGTATTAACTTGCAATAGGTGGGAATCACTTACATTGATATGGATGATAAAAATGGAGCTCCAAAATCGCTCCTAGGTCGGCTCCCTTGGAGGAAATGAGATTAAATGAGCCAAACTCATTTCTTTACACTTATACACTGCCCAGACGACTCTTCTTCGCGTTCGCGAAGAAGAAAATTCCAAAAAAATATTTTTCAAACTCTTCTCAGATAGTCTCTAGTATAATGGTCATAACTTTTTGTACAAAACTCTAAATTACAAATGGTTTAATGTTTTAAAAACTAAACACCAAGATCTACAACTTTCATGTTTTGTTCATCTCCCAATTGCTTACAAATTTTGAGATATAAGCTGCCAAAGTCAGTCCTGTGCAACACAAATTTCTTCTTCATCTTCCCGGATAGCCTGTAGTGTACTAGCCATAACTTTTTGTACATAAATCCAAATGCTAAATAATTTACCTTTATGAAAACTAGACACAAAAGGACTACAACTTTTATTTTTGGATCATCTCCAAATTCCTTGTATATTGTGAGATATAAGCCTCCGAAGTAAGACATGCGCAATAGAAATTCTTCTTTGTGAACGCAAAGAACAAAACCCAGAAGCCAAACCCTTCTTCGCGAACGCGAAGAAAAACACGAGACGCCAGCATCGGCCATTGCACAACAGCCCAAAATGATCCGAAACTGCCCCGAAACACACCTAAGGCCCCCAGGGCCCTGTCTAAACATACCAAGAAGTTCCAAAACATAACACGGACCTGCTCGAGGCCTCAAAATCACATCAAACAACGCTAAAACCATGAATCCCACTCCAATCAAAGCTTAATGAACTTTAGAATTTCAAACTTCTATATTCGATGCTGAAACCTATCAAATGACGTACAATTGATCTCAAATTTTGCACACAAGTCATATTCGACATTACGGACCTACTCCAACTTCCAAAATCAGAATTCGACCCCGATATCAAAAAGTCCACTTCCGGTCAAACTCCTGAAAACCTTCAAATTTCTATCTTTAGCCAAATGACTCTAAAACGACCCACGGACCTCCGAATTCACTTCCGATCGTGCTCCCAACACCAGAATCACCATACGGAGCTATTCCCAGACTCAGAATCCCAAATGGACATTGATAACGTTGTAATGCACTTCAACCCAAACTTATAAAATTCTTTCAAAAATGCCAACTTCCACAATAGGTGTCGAAATGTTCCCGAGTCTTCCAAAACCTGATCCGGATATATGTCCAAGTCCGAAAATATCATACAAACCTGTTGGAACCTTCGAATCCCAATTTTGAGGTCTTTTACTCAAAAAATCCAATCTTAGTCAATTCTTCCAACTTAAAGCTTTTAAAATGGGAATTCTCTTTCCAAATCAACTCTGAACTTCCCGAAATTCAATTCCAACCACACATACAAGTCATAATATGTGAAGTGAAGCTGCTCATAACCTCAAACTGATGAACGATGCACTAGATCTCAAAATAACCGGTCGGGTCGTTACATATTTTCCTTCACATAGCAGTGCCTTACTATTGAAGGCCTTTGCCGTCATCCCGCACTACCTTACTTTAGCTTAGCTCGCACTTAGCAATGCCACAACCCGAAGTGCCTATGCAACTGAATTTGGCATGCATGTCGTGCCATGCCGCCCCAATTTTGCCCATACTGCTTTGTCAAGCCTTTGCCGAGCATGTCTTGCCTGCTCCAAGACCTTGGCCAATATTTGCCCGCAATATCCCACATTACATTGTCTTTTCCATTTCCTGCATGATCGTTTTGCCCTCACATAGGCCAATGGCAAGGACAACATGCCCAATCCTTGCCACAGCCGTGCCACGCCCGATATCAAAGAGTTAGGACCCTAACAAACCACTCGCACCCTTTGAAATCGACGTCCTCGTCGAGCCAACTAAATTAATCAGCCCCAAGGGGTTGTTGACATACAACACCCATGTTGCTCCATTAACATCTGCCACAATAACATTTGCCTCCGCTATTTGTTCCTATTTTTCTGCCGTCGTGCCCCCTTTCCCCCTCCCTTTTTATGGGGAAGAAGGTCCGGGTATCGACATTCATAGGGGTAGTAACTCATTTCCTCTTGGAAATTGGGTATTTTGAAGAGTCTCTACCTAACGAATTATGATGCGTTAGGGCACCTAGAGCGATTAAATCTTGGATTGGTTTGCATTACTAGAGATTTAGGGTAAGTGCTCGAAATAACCTTGAGGGGAAGGTGTTAGGCACCCCTCTCGGTCCACAACTGTGGGTCCCAGCCGAACTTATACTTGTGAATTAGTCCTTTAACAAATAAGTAGTTGAAATATATAATTGCAAACAAAGCATGTTGGACATTGTATGACTCAAATAATAAGACAAAGAATTTGAACAAGTTGTGTACATATAGAGAAGTGAAGTTTTTAAGCAAAAGGAATTTGGGAAAGGAGGGGTCCTAGGTTGGTTAGCCTACAGGATTACCCCAGTACAATGCCAGGTAATCACTCCTCAGAAAGGAGCTATACGTGGCATTAGCGCACCGATCATCATGTCCATATCCACCCTTCCCATCCCTTAGCGGTTATTAAGAGAATGTTATTTATCGATCTCTATGCGTGCTATTACCCGTACCTTCTTAATGGTCCTCGAGGAAATTAGGACATCTACCTATGGGCAGTTCTAGACAGACCCCTAAGGTTTAAAGGAGAAAATACTAAGGCGACAAACAAGAACACATAGGTCTTTAGCAAATAAAAGCAAGAAGGAGCAAATAAGAGGTTCAGGTTTACCTCCGCAGATAATGCATGTAAACAACATGACTCAAACACAAACAAGGGCAGTACTATTAAACAGGATCCTAAGACATGATGTCTAAGTGAATATCAAGACACAGAAGATATGCAATTTTATTTTATGAGCTCAGAAGCAGGGGCCCTAATCAGTTTGCCTACTGATTTTAATCCCCTTACCCATTAAGTAGTAAACACAAAGAACAATTTCCAGTTTTATAGAGGTTGATTACCTAAGGCTTGCCTAGGTGTAGGATAATACACAACAGTTACCAGAATTATTAAAATAGCTTAGAAGTTTTTTTTTACCTAAAACATGTTGTTCTAAGTGTTGCAAAGATACAACGATTATGACTAGTTTTACTTAAACAAGATAAATGGGACATTGTTTTTACATCTTTCATAACCAGTAGTTTAAACTATGTGTGACTGAGCGAGTATGAATGAGATCCTAGAATAGGGTATCTAACATGCACATATAAAATGAAGAATGATTTCAGGATACGTAGAATTCCTAAAGCATGATTTCTAAATGCCTACAACATGATTTCAGGATATGCAGGAGTAACAGTTTTATGTTAATATTGTTATTTAGCCTAAAGCAGGATTTCTAAGTGATAAAAATAATATCAAATGAGATATTGAAGCAGTAAACCTAAGAACATGATATCTAATACATGACATGCTTGGAATGTATTGGTCCTAAATATGGATTCTAATGCACATATAGGAAATGTAAACCTAAGGCATGGTATCTGTGATGACCCGTCCGGTCGTCTTAAGAATGCATGCCCCCATCCCCTATTAACTACTTTCCCCCGATTTTATTTCTACTATTTTGATCTGTCGGGACGTTCGATTTTGAGTTTCGGAGAGTTTTGGGATACTTAGTCCCTAAATGAGAGCTTAAGTGTTGGAAAATTGACCATAGTTGGAATAGTGTGAAGACGGCCTCAGAATAAAAATTCGATGGTTCCGTTAGCTCCGTTGGGTGATTTCAGGCTTAAGGGAATGTTCAGATTGTGTTTTGGAGGTCCGTAGCTAATTTAGGCTTGAAATGCCGAAAGTTGAATTTTTGAAGTTTCTGGTTTGATAGTGAGATTTTGATCCGAGGGTCGGAATAGAATTCCGGAAGTTAGAATAGCTCTGTAGTGTTGAATGTGACGTGTGTGCAAAATTTCAGGTAATTCGGAAGAGGTTTGATAGACTTTTTGATCAAAAGCGTAATTTTAGAGTTTTTAGAATTCTTAGGCTTGAATCCGATGAAAAGTAGGTGTTTCGATGTTGTTTTGAGTATTTCGCAAGTTGGAACAAGTTTAAATGAAGTTATGGGATATGTTTCTAGGTTTTTTTGAGGTCCCTAGGGTCTCGGGATGATTTCGGATGGTTGACGGAAGGATTTTTGGAGTTTGGGAGTTGCAGCTTCAACTGGTTCCTATCATAACCGCACATGTGGTTTGGGTTCCGCAGGTGCGGAGCTGCAGAAGCGGCATAGTAACCGCAAAAGCAGAAAGGGAGGAAAGGTAGCAGGGACCGCAGAAGCGGCCCCGCATCTGCGAAAGGATAGCCGCAGATGCGGAAATCGAGTTTTAAATGAAAAGTCACAGGTGCCACCATTATTCCACAAATGCGGGACCGCAGAAGTGGTCCCAGGGCCGCAGATGCGGAAATCGCTGGGCAGAACATATAAATTCTTGCCTTCATGAAATTTAGCCATTTTTTTTATCTTTTTCAAACGGGAAGAAGCTTGGGAAGCACTTTTCAAGAGAGATTTTCAGAGGAGTTCATTAGGGTAAAGTCTTTGGTCCCTAAACTCGTTATTGGAATGATTTTTATAAATTTAAGCATGAAAAATTATGGAAAATCAGTGGTAATTGGGGGGCTAGGGGTTGTCTAATTGGAGACCTATGAGGGATGTTTTGAGGGACAAATTGAGGTCTGATTTTGGTACTTTCGATATGAATGAACTCGTGAGAGTGCGAGGTTTCTAGAAATATAAATTTTACCCAATTCTGAGATGTAGGCCCGAGGGGCATTCTGGTTATTTTACCTAATTTTGCGTATTATCTTAGAATTTAATTGTAGAATCAATTACTTGAAGTGTTATTTACATTATAAAATTGAATTGAATAGATTTTGGCCATTTAGAGTCGAGTACTCGTGGCAAGAATATGGTCTCAGGTTGATTTTGAGCTGGTTCGAGGTAAGTGGCTTGTCTAACTTTGTGTGGGGGACCTTCCCCTTAGGATATGATATATTTGATAATTGAAATGCCTTGTAGGTGAGGTGCCGAGTGCGTACTTGAGCTAATTGTTGAAAATCCGGTTTTTCTTTAAGTATTTCAATTGAGTTCCCTTTCTTGTTTTATTCTACTTGCGAATTTAGCTTGTTGTTAGTTTAGAAAAGTATGTTTAGTTGACTTAATTGCCTATTTACTTAAACTGCCTTAATTATATTACGTGAAGCATGTTAGGTTAGAATTAATTGTTTATTTGGTACGATATTGAGCTTAATTGAGTATTCCTGTGTTGCTGGTGTGTGCTTTACTTTGGGATTACGGGACGGCATCCCGGGAGATCCCCTGTACGTATTTATGGATTGAACTGAGGTGCAGGATACCAAGAGATCCCTGGAACGTATATTGAGGATACCAAGAGATCTTCGAGATACCAAGATATCCCTAGCATATATTGAGGATACTAAGAGATCCTCGGGATACCAAGAGATACCTTGTATACATTGAGGATACCAAGAGATCCTCGGGATACCAAGAGATCCCCGGCATATATATTGAGGATAATGAGAGATCCCCAGTTATCATCCTTGTTATGAGTAGTATTTCCTTGTGTTTTGTCTTTATCTCTGTTTCAGTTATTAAATTCCTTACTATCCTGTATTAGATTTTTGCTGTAGATTCTAAATTGATCTGTTTACCTTATGCTGTCATTTCTATACTTATTTAATCTCAGTAGGGCCCTGACCTTCCTCGTCACTACCCGACCGAGGTTAGGCTTGGCACTTACTGAGTACCGCCGTGGTGTACTCTTGCCATTTCTGCGCATGTTTTTCATGTGCAGATCCAGGCAATTCTACCCATTTCTATCACCCTTGAGGCGAGGCGACTACCCTAGCGACTTCGAGGCATATCTGCCTCGTCCGCAGACCGAGGAGTCCCTTTCTATTCTTGCTTTTTAGTATTTAGCCCTTCTGTATTTTCTGTTCTTGTTAGACATTACGGAGTTAGAGCTATGTAGTATTTCTTAGCTTGTGATTCGTGGGTTTTCGGGTCTTGGATATATGTATTGGTTTTGAGAGATTAAATAATGTGTATGCCGAGCGGCACTTTTAAAATGCTGTTTATTACTTTATTCCTGTTTTAAATTATTTTACTTCCGCAATTTGGTTTTTCTTTCGCGATTTAGGCTTACCTAGTCGTAGAGACTAGGTGTCGTCACGATGGTTCACGGAGATTTATGGTGTCCCAAGTCACCGGTTTAATTCCGAATCGAGGAAAAGTTGTCTCTGTTTAACAGTCTGCGAACCAGAAATCCGAGTAAGGAATTCTGTTAACCTGGGAGAAGGTGTTAGGCATTTCCGGGTTCCGTGGTTCTAGCACGGTCGCTCAACTGTCATATTTGGCTTATTTATTTGATTTTAGAACATGTTTTAACCTATGTGCATTTTACCTTTTAGCCGCTTTTATTCATTTTTTTTAAGAGAATTGCAACGCCATTAAAACACATCTCGAACCACGTCACATAAATGCACCCGTGGTTTTTGACGTATTTCAACATTGTTGAGATTTGGATTTGGGTCACATAAATGCGCACCCGAGTTTAAGAAAGTAATATTATTAACTAACATGCCTAAAATAACTACGCATTGTTAACTTTGCAAAGGCCATGAAAATTTTCTAAACGGCACTCCTCGAATTCTAAGTATTCTAAAAGAAACAATTAAGCGAGGGCCACGAGTTAAGGAGCGATGGTGGAACATGGGTCTGTTGCTCTTACTACATTGACAAAAAACCATTTGAGCCCAAACAAATTAAAATTAAACACGGTACAATTAGCCCTTTTCAGTATTACATTAAACAAGCCCATTTTTTTAAAAATATAATTAACACTCATGATCCAAATATACGCAACCAAGACATCGTCCTTAACATGTGCAAATTTTTCCATATCAAGTTTAATCAAAGAAAAATGTGCTCTCCAATTACTATATACGACTTTAGATCAACAATACACCATTAATCCCAAGATGCTCAACAATCATTTTTCTATTCCTATACCTACACACTCGACGTTACCCCTCAAGATGCCATTTAGGTAACTCTTTCTTTTTCTAGTAAACCATGTGCAGTTGAAATAATAAAGCAGCAAATAGATCTCACTCATTGATGTTAACACTTACTCTTTTAGCATGAAATTCGGTGCATGCATCGAAAATATTAAACATCTTTACATAATTATAAAATTAAGTCTACTGAACCCTATGAAGGACATTAAAAAGAAAAACATTTATAGCTTGAGGATCCAACAACAAAATCCGACCAGAGCTAACTGTTGACGACCTCGACGCACCGGACCTCGACGAACAATGGCGACCTCAACGGATCGATGACTAGCTAACTGTCACTGAAGGGTGGTCGTTTGGTGCCAGAAGGCTGAAGTTCGCTGGAGGAAGGGGTCGTGTATATGGTGTGCTCTAATGGAGGTCCTAATTCTTGGAAGAAGAAGAAGAAGAAAGAAGAAGCTTCCGTGGAGATTCTCTTGGTCGAAAATGGCTGATGAAGAAGAAGTATTGAGAGGGTTTTTCTCACTGCCTGTGTATATCCTATGTATATTGAATGTATATCCAATGTATACCCCGTCTCTCCCAGGTCCCGTTTTTTCTCCCTTCATCTCTTCTATGTGCGCATCAGGGGCGTATCTAGAGCAAAGGTGACGGGTTCCCGTGAATGTTTAACCCAAAAAATAGTTTTCAAGGTCAAAGCAATAATTTTATATGACGGGCCACAAGCAACCGATTCAATCCGAAAGATATAAAATTTCGTTAATACAATGTGATAGAGAAATGAGAAATAAATTCAATGACAGATAATATAATAAAAATAAAGCAGAGAAGAAAGAATTCTTATTGAATGATCCTTGATAGGATAATGAGCCGAACAGAGCTTGAAGGGCCGAATTATGTCTAACTTGAGAGCAATATGCTATAAATTACAATGTATAGAATTGTAGAGAAGAAAATTAGATTCCCCTGATGGTGGTAAAAGTATGTCTAATTATAAGGCTAAATCTAAGTAACTAGTCTCCTTGAATTATGGGTCCATTATGAGCATTTACTCAATCCATCCATTACTTTTGGAAGACTTGTAACAGCTGTGTAAATGCTGGAATTCCATAACTGATGAGTTAATTCCATAACTGATGAGTTAATTCCATAACCGATGAGTTAATTCCGTAATTAATGAGTCAATCTCGTGTCTGTTGAGTCAATCCCGTGCCTGTTGAGTCAATCTCGTGCTTATTGAGTCAATCTCGTGCTTGTTGAGTCAATCTCGTGCTTGTTGAGTCAATCTCGTGCCTGTTGAGTCAATCCCGTGCCTGTTCTGGGCTATTTCATGATGATCGATTTCGGGGCTAACAGGCACGGTATGAGTATGTTCGGTCCCGGAGGTGTTTCACATATCATCTTTACATGTCATTCTTCACTTTTCTTCAAACTTTACTGACACGTGTCGCCATTTAATAGACCCACATGGCGAGTCTAATTTTCACTAATACAGATAGTCCCCCCACTTTCCGGTTACTCAATATGATGTGACCGGAAAGTGGAAGATTTTATCCTTTTCATCCTTGCCTCTGCCTCATTAAAAACCTTGCCAGAAAAACCCAATAGGGACAAAAACCGGACGAAGAAAAAAGAGTGCAGAACTTAGAGATTCAGATAATAACTCCACCGCTTATGTTCCTTTCGTCAATAAGCGGTTGGTTTACCCCTTTATTGTTTCGGGGTTTGAAGATAAATCTTTGCCTTATCTTTGCAAAGTTTGTTATATAAATTTCGGCTTTATTTTCTGCCTATTTTAATGTTTGGGTTTTTGTTTCACCCTTTAACTTTGCATTAAAAATACTTCAATGCTCCATGACTTTTTTGAATAAGCACGAGTTATAAAAGAGGGCCCTTTTATGAACAACAATTAATGAAGAAGACGTCTCAACTTCATAATGGTGTAAATATACAAAAAAGAGATAGGAATTTTCACATATTTTTCTTTAACAATGTTTTAAAGAAAGTTTTTACATTTAACTTTCATAACATTTCACATGTGTTTGTGTATCATCTATAACTCATTTTGCAACTATTTTTTCTTTTAACAGATTCGATATAAGCTTGCACTCGTAACTGTTTTTCTTTTGCAACAATTTTTTTTAATTAGTACTGTTTACTTTTAATGAGTAAACAACCACCTTTGGTCGTATTTTGACTTTTGACCCTCACAAGTACAAGGAGATAACTATTTTTATTTACAACAGTTTTAAATATAAGGGTATGAATTTTTACCAATACCTATTTTTATTGATGACAGTTTTCAAATGAATACAAGGGTAATGCTTTTTCATCCGTAACTGTTTTCAGTTACAACAGTTTTTGAGTAAGTACAAAGATGTGCATTTTTACTCGTAAGTAATATTCTGCCTTTAACCTTTTTTGAAATATTCGTTTATATGTACGAATATGTTTTCAAAGGTTTTCGAGTCAGGCTTGTGTTTTTGGCTCATGACTTTGCTCTTAACTTTTGATTTGTTGGGTAGACCTTAGGCTTGACTTGAATTTTGATTTTTCTAGTCTTCTTTGCCTTCCATATATATAATCCCCGAGTGTTAGAGCTTTGAAGTATGAAATCTCGAGCATTTGATTATTCCTTCCATGTGGTCCATTTCCTGAAAAGGAAAAACATACGGGACTCGGAGGTATATATTTAGATGATGACTGCTTATCCCCTTTTGTTTTACCAAAAGGGTTGTAACCTAGACCGGGATTAATACAGTGTTCCTTGTGTCTTTCGGGTCTAATATCATCATTTGATATTTTAGGAATTTTATCTGAGTACAAGTTTTTCTTACAAGTTTTTTTTGGCACTTTAGAAAATTATTTGAGTGCTCATATTTAGTTTTTTAGACTTAAAATATATATTTGGATGCATCATTACATGTGCGATGTCTCAATATTGCACCTTTGGGTGTCTAACTTTTATATATACGGGATAATCGATCCGAGTCATAATACAATTAGCCATTAAGAAAGGCTTATATATTTAACTTGAATGGTCGTTGTTGGACCGAATATAAGTCACGTGTTTGTTCAAAGTGAACTTTACTCTGGTGGCATATTTGCATACCTTTATCTTGACTTAGATGTAAAACTCTCATTTTTTATCGTGGGATTCTTGACTCTGACATGGAGTTCTCGATTCTTTTTGTATAGTGTATGTATTTTTGAAGAACTCATTCAACACTGTTTGAAGTGTTTATGTTTGATATGAGCAAGACAACTAATTGAGTTGAGATGGTAATTAATGTCGGAATACTCTTAGGAATTCTATCTCCCAAGGCAATCAATTGCTTGTATCACTTCTTATAATGTCAGGTCAAATTGACTAATCTTCAAGTATAAGTAATCTCCCTAATATTTGAGTTTTGAGGTATGAGAACTCAACCACTGGAATCATAATTTGACAGTCTGCAGTTTAATAGTCCCCAGTAGGATAGTTAGTTTCGATATTGATGGAATTTCAAATGGTCCAGTTCCAACATAGTGACAGTACCGAAGCGCTTTTTGTCAAATATTTTGTACTCTGGCCGGAAACAACGGAGGTTCCAAAATATTGTCGAGGATCATGTCATATCTTAATTTGAGCTATTCATACTGACTTTGATGAGTTTTTGATTTGAAGCCTTATTACCGGAGTAATTTTCACTGCTTTCTTTATAAATTTCTCGCATCATATATTTTGTTTGTTTGGTCCATGTGGCATTTTAGCTTTTGGAGCCTTGAATATTCTCAAATATAATTCTCCTCCAACAAGGCAAGTAGTACGGGATGAGACGCACTCAGAGTTATCAAGAGCATGCTTATCTTTGGGTAAAGTCCCATTCTGCAATTAATAAATGAATTTATTATGCCAATTCTAAATTAAATTAGTCAGGCTTACCTCATTTTCATTCTAATTGATGATAGATCAGGAATCGCCTAAATAAGAGATGGATCGATCCCAAGACTGTTTGATCCGGAAACAATATTTCTCAATAAGTGCCCGGAGTTGCTTTCTAAGTCAGTGATATCAGCAGTAGATCTGAGACTAACACATCCGGCTCGATTTTCTTGGGCTGCATAGTTTTCTTAGATTTGATCAATCATTAATTCAATATTTTTGCTCTGAGTCCCCAAGCTAATTTAAGCCCTATAGAATATGCTTCATACTCGGCTTTGTTGTTAGTAATAAAATAACTTTTATGAATTATCTCACTACTTTCCCTGATAGGTATTAAGCATTGCCCCTAACTCGGGAAGTTTAGTACTTGTGGACCTAATTGTGTAGAAGGTCCAGATCCCGAGAATTATCCCAGAAATAACATGTTCGGCTAATATGTTCGAGCTAAAATTAATCATGAAATCTGCTAAATTTGTGATTTTATAGTCGTACGTGGCTGATAAACAATATCATATTTACTTAGTTCGACTACTCATTTATTTAGCCTTCCTTATAGTTCATGTTTATGCAAAATATTGCGTAATGAATATATAGTGACTACGGGAATTGAATGACATTGAAAATAAGGCCTTAGATTTAGGGAAACTACAATTAATGCCAACTTATCAAAATGTAGATATGTAGTTTCCGTATCTAAGAGCATTTTATAATAGATAGGAGAATGTGTACCTTTATCTTCTTGAATTAAAATTGTATTTACCGAGACATTCGAGACAATCTGGTGTACTGGCAATCATCTTTCTCCTCGAAATTTTGAAAGTAATGATGCGTTGTTGTTAGATATCAAGTCCGAATGATTCGACTTTTCGGACTAAACCGATCTTTCGAAGATCTGTAACTTTATCTTTTATGATTTGACTCTAATTTCTTCTTTTGCTTGGACGGATTATACAGTGGGTCAATATTGAGCATATAAAACTTTTCCTCCGGTGGTACACCTGCTATGTTAGCATGGAGGCAAGCAAAGCAATTTTTGTTAGTATGTAAAAGTTTAATCACCTTACCTTTAAATTCGGTGTCGAGTCTCGACCAATGTAAACCTTCCTATTTGGGAAGTCAATGATAATTTCTAGTTCTTCAGCATTTGACCTCATGGCTTCTTATGCCTTCGGTTCAATGACTGCTTCCGAAAATATTTGTATAATTGTCCAAGGTTATTAATGAACCTTCCTTCCTCGTATCTATTCCATCCCGCAGCTATCTCTTCTTTTTCAGTTGTTAGGTGTGGTATCGTTGTAAGCAATCTCGTGGGTGTTTTACCCATGTTCTTCCTAATCTTCATTCTTCTCCTGTGAAATTTTACAATTTAGTAAGGTAATTCCTTGCCTGTTCGGGTAGAGCTGGATCTTTTTCAGCCCATGAAGAAAATCTCGTATCTCTTTGCTCGGACCTGTTTTTTAGATTTTTGCATTTAGATTCGAATCACCCAAGAATCACATCCACTTGATCTCCGGACCTGTTTTTGACTTTCAATTGAATGAACGTGTCTTCCTCTATTCGAAGCTTTTTATTAGATCAAATGTAAATTTTACTCCTCAGTTCCAGGAAGGTCTGACGTTATTCTTCTAACTCCTTCAATCATATCCGAAATTACCCCGGTTTGGTTTTCGAACCTATTTTTGGACACTTATTAGTGTCGATTCGACTTATCGTGTCTCTTTCTGTTTAAATTCCGGTGCTACAACGGTTATGCATATCATTCTCGCAGGATAGATAGGAATTCCTGGAGGTGTTCTATCCTCTCATTCTGTTCCTTGATATGTTTCTGTAAGGTTAGAACTAAATTTTGCAAATTAAAATTACCTGGTATATCTGAACCTCATGTTCCGGAACTATTTCGTATAGATCCGTTATAATCAGTTTCTGGTACAGATAGTTGCGGTACCAATATATCGATGTACATTCTTTAATTTTCTCTACTTGTTACTTACATATCATTATCATGGCTATTCTTCCCTTTTTATTTTGCATGGTACACCATCTCCAACTTGGTTGTCCTCAACTGTGTTGATTGGTAAATTTTGGCCATGATGAAGGTTTAAACTGAAAACAAGCGAATATTAACAAAAATTGTTACTATCTTTGGATGAACAACAAATTTGCTTGAGTTCCCGGTAATGGAACCAAACTGTTTAACCCAAAAAATAGTTTTCAAGGTCAAACCAATAATTTTATATGACGGGCCACAAGCAACCGATTCAATCCGAAAGATATAAAATTTCGTTAATACAACGTGATAGAGAAGTGGGAAATAAATTCAATGACAGATAATATAATAAAAATAAAGCAGAGAAGAAAGAATTCTTATTGAATGATCCTTGATAGGATAATGAGCCGAACAGAGCTTGAAGGGCCGAATTATGGCTCACTTGAGAGCAATATGCTATAAATTACAATGTATAGAATTGTAGAGAAGATTCCCCTGATGGTGATAAAAGTATGTCTATTTATAGGGTTAAATCTAAGTAACTAGTCTCCTTGAATTATGGGTCCATTATGAGCATTTACTCAATCCATCCATTACTTTTGGAAGACTTGTAACAGCTGTGTAAATGCTGGAATTCCATAACTGATGAGTTAATTTCATAACTGATGAGTTAATTCCATAACCGATGAGTTAATTCTGTAATTAATGAGTCAATCCCATGCCTGTTGAGTCAATCTCGTGCCTATTGAATCAATCTCGTGCCTATTGAATCAATCTCGTGCCTGTTGAGTCAATCCCGTGCCTGTTCTGGGCTATTTCATGACGTTCAATTCCGGGGCTAACAGGCACGGTATGAGTATGTTCGGTCCCGGGGGTGTTTCACATATCATCTTTACATGTCATTCTTCACTTTTCTTCAAACTTTACTGACACGTGTCACCATTTAATAGACCCACATGGCGAGTCTAATTTTCACTAATACAGTGAACCCAATAACTTTTGCATAGACTCTGTATTTGTACTAAAACATTCATTGAAAGTATAAGAATATTTAGGTTGGAACCCAGTTCGTTGGTTAACTTATCATGTAGATTAACTTGAGATTGTTATAGGAACTCATAACCTTAAAATTCTGGATCCACCTCTGGTCTGCATGCTTATATTGTGCTAATGTGTGTGAGGAAACAATAATAAAAAAAAAGAGTGGAGCCTAGGAAGTTCCCTGGAAAGTGCCTAAAGCAAGAGTGAAATATGTATATAAATGGAAAAAGCTAAGTGCAATATGTATGTGCATGTGAGAATGAAATTAAAGTGTGCAATTTTGAGAAAAAGTAACGTGAGAATTGATCTTGAATCAAGACCAAGAGAAAGTATGGATAAAGAACAAGAATCTTTTCATGTGGTCATTCTCTATTCCTTTATTTTTTTTGTTGATTTTTTTTAAGGATAATAAATAAAAATACTACTATAATTAAACTAAAGTAGCAAGATAAATACTACTTAATTACTTAACATTTATTTATTGAAAATTAAACTAGACTAGATGAGAAAAATATATTCTTTTGAAACGTTTTCTTTCTTTTGTAAACAAGAAAGCAATTACCATGTAAAATTGTAACTATTTTTGTATTTCCAAGATTATATAAAGATAAAAAATAAGGTATTATTTTTGTATATTTTTTAATTTAAATTTATGAAAGATATGTAAACTAAAATATCTTTGTAATTTTTATTTTTTTATGACGAAACAAAGTAAAAGAGTCAAAAATTAGCTGAAATAGCTATATTAGACCTAAACTAAATATTTTACGCTAAAATGGATGAAATCTCGTGGAGGGTCAAAAATCACATGTCTACAATGAGAGTGCGAGGTTTCTGGAAATATAAATTTTATCTGATTCTGAGACGTGGGCCCGAGGGGCGTTTTGGTCATTTTACCTAATTTCGCGTATTATCTTAGAATTGAATTGTAGAATCAATTACTTGAAGTGTTATTTACATTATGAAATTGAATTGAATAGATTTGGGCCATTTGGAGTCGAGTACTCGTGGCAAGATCATGGTCTCGGGTTGATTTTGAGCTGGTTCGAGGTAAGTGGCTTGTCTAACCTTGTGTGGGGGACCTTCCCCTTAGGATATGATATATTTGATAATTGAAATGCCTTGTAGTTGATGTGCCGAGTGCGTACTTGAGCTAATTATTGAAAATCCGATTTTTCTTTAAGTATTTCAATTGAGTTCCTTTTCTTGTTTTATTCTACTTGCGAATTTAGCATGTTGTTAGTTTAGAAAAGCATGTTTAATTGACTTAATTGCTTATTTGCTTAAACTACCTTAATTGCATAGGCTAGAATTAACTGTATACTTGGTACCATATTGAGCTTAATTGAGTATTCCTGTGTTGTTGCTGTGTGCTTTACTTTGGGACTACGGGATGACATCCCGGGAGATCCCCTGTACGTATTTATGGATTGAACTGAGATGCGGGATAACAAGAGATCTCCGGCACGTATATTGAGGATACCAAGAGGTCCTCGGGATACCAAGAGATCCCTGGCATATATATTGAGGATAATGAGAGACCCCCGGTTATCATCCTTGTTATGAGTAGTATTTCCTTGTGTTTTGTCTTTATCTCTGTTTCAGCTATTAAATTCCTTATTATCATTTATTAGATTCTTGCTGTAGATTCTAAATTGAACTGTTTATCTTATGTTGTCATTTTTATACTTATTTAATCTCGGTAGGGCCCTGACCTTCCTCATCACTACCGGACCGAGGTTAGGCTTGGCACTTACTGAGTACCGTTGTGGTGTACTCATGCCCTTTCTAAGCATGTTTTTGATGTTCATATCAGGTACTTGTACCCAGTCCTATCACCCCTGAGGTGAGGCGACTGTCCTAGCGTCTTCGAGGTATATCTGTCGCGTCCGCAGACCGAGGAGTCCCTTCTATTCTTGCTTTTTTATATTTAGCCCTTCTGTATTTTCTGTTCTTCTTAGACATTCTGGAGTTAGAGCTATGTAGTATTTCTTAGCTTGTGATTCGTGGGTTTTTGGGTCTTGGATATATGCATTGGTTTTGAGAGATTAAATACCGTGTATGTCGAGCGACACATTTAAAACATTGTTTATTACTGTATTTTTGTTTTAAAATATTTTACTTCCGCAATTTGGATTTTCTTCTGCGATTTAGGCTTACCTAGTCGTAGAGACTAGGTGCCGTCACGCTGGTTCACGGAGGGTGAACCGGGGTCGTGACAGTTTCTACCTATTAATATTGATAACATATATAACTACCCTCCCCTTTTCACTAGCCAACCCCAATATTCGTTTACAATAATTATTACAAACCAGTATTGAAATGAATTACATAAGTAGAAAAAGAAAATAAGAAGTTACACTATAGAGATCCTGAAAACAGGCCCGGATTTCTAAACCTCAAATGCCTAGATGTTTAATAGCCTTTCTCATATCCGGGTGTGTCCAGATTCCATAAGGATCTCAAGGATCCCGGGCAGTGCTCACACCCAGATTTCACAACCATAACTGAGTAGGTGCAGTGTGGATGAGCCAACTCAAATGCATCAGAGTTTAGAGGGATCTAATAGGGATCCTTAAGCAGTCACACATTGGAGGGGCAAAACTTACGGACCTAAGAGTAGAGTGAGAGGTCTTGACATAGTTTTGAAAAGGTTTTAGCAGGGAAGCAGTGTGAAAAGAGACTTAGTTGAAATGGTTTTGTAAATAAGAGATTTGTTTAGTAAAACATCTTTTGAAAATAGTTGTGTAATTAAACAAACAGTAGGTCAGTCAAACAAGTTCAACAACACTCAGAGAACAAACCTTCACGCAAAGTCAATTGGCGGTTGGGGACAAATATAGTATGTATGGTGAACACATAAGAGGCAGAAGTCCGTTGCACTTGGTGCAGGTAGTAAAACATAGATTCAGGAGGGTTAATTAGAACACAGTTACAGAACTAGAGATGTTTTAGGGAGATTCATGGGGGTTGGGAGATAGTAGAGTATAGGATTTTATACTAAACATGGTTGAGCATAATATTAAGACAACTTGGGACAATAGCCCAATAGGTGCATACTAGAACTAGGCAATAGTATACAAGCATTAAATAGAGTAAAGTCAAGTTACTGGTTCACGAGAGCATGCTGACCCTAAAGAGGTAAGACATGGCTAGCATAATTAGATGAAGCAAAAGAGATTAACTACATGTTGAACAGCAAAACCATAGGTAGCAACAAGTCAGGAACATGATGAACTGAAGTAGTAAAAGAAACATTATTATTGGGACTTGAATTGAAATCAAAACATACCAATAAAGAAGGTAGTAAACACAAAGTGAGCAGCAAAAGTGTAGAGTAATCAGCCTTGGCTTGTAGCCGTCTGACTTAGAACAATAGCAAGTTACCAGGGAAAAGAGAGCAGAAGAGAGGTTTTGTGTGAGAGAGAGTTTTTGAACCAATGTGTTAGTGTGTTTTTGTTAATGAGAGAGAATATATATATATAGTTTGAAACTAGGTAGAATAATAAGGTAAGAATCAAAGTCATGCAATAATTATGGAACTAGGTATCAATTAGTATAGAATCAGTATAAGTACTCCCTTATTTAAGGGAGTTAACTTCAAACGGTGAAGACAAATAAGGAAGGAGATCACATAAGATTGGAATATAACACATAAGAAAATAATTTCAGCATAGTGCAAGTATAGAACATGTAACTAAGGCTAAGTACATAATATTCCAATTAAGGAAATAACATAAGAATCAGTTGACAACATAGTCGACCATAAAATAAGGCAAAAAAAAATAACTTAGAGGTTGAAAATCAGTAGAGAATATCAGAAGAGATTAGTGAAGGATATCAATCACAGGGAATCAAGGATTCCAATGGACAATAGTACTGATTTAGGGGAAATTACCATAAATCTCTATGAACAAATGGAATAAACACATAATAGGCAAGAAGAGGCAAAAAATCAGAAACCCTAATAGCACAATAACAACAACAACAACCTAGTATAATCCCACTTAGTGGGGTCTGGGGAGGGTAGTGTGTACGCAGACCTTACCCCTACCCTGAGGTAGAGAGGCTGTTTCCAAATAGACCCCGACATCCTTCCCTCCAAGAACTTCTCACCTTTGCTCTTGGGGAGACTCGAACTCACAACCTCTTGGTTCGCATAGTAGGGTAAAAATCAGGGATTCGCATAGAACATAGTACCGATTAGAGGAATTAGCATAATAAACATAATATAGGCGGAAGAAGCAAAAATCAAAAACCCTAATGAGCATTACAAAAACTCAGAACGTTCATGAGAAACAAGCACCCATACAGATTAAAAAAACAAATCATCAAATACAGACTCAGAACTCAAGATTAAGACCAAGAACTAGGGTTTTAACATGATAAATCAGATAAAAGGGAAAAACTTAAATAACCGTTTAAATATAGTAAGTATCATAGAATATTACCAAAAAAATCAGAGGGAAAGTCATTTTGAAAAGGGGTTAAGAAACTCTAGTTTGAATATGAAAAGGCGTTTTGAAAAATCGGAGAGATTCTTAAGAAAACAGTAAAGATAACTCAGAAAAATCTTAGAGGTAGGTCTTTAAGGTTAATTAAGTTAAGAGAAGATTTGGTCCGTTGATCAAAATCGATCAACGATCCAGATTAAACAAGACGTTGGGTCAAGTGGAATTAATGGATTGGGCTTGGTATTTGGGCTGTTTTAGTTGGGTTTGGGGTTTGATTTAATTAGGCTAGAATTAAAATGAAAGTAGGCCATTTTTTAAATACCCAATAGAATTAATTAAAATAATATGTAAAAATAGTTGTTAATTAGAAAAATGAATTTCATGCAAAGAAAATAATTTAAAATAATTATTTAGTATTTTAAAATACAAATGACTAAATTTTGGGTAAAAATGGTATAAAATTATATGATTGGACTATAATTGCAAAGTTATTGCAATTATAGTCAAAAGATGCCAATTTAGCTAATTATAAAATAATTTGGTTTAAATAGGACCATGAATAATAAATTAAATCAATAAATTCTTTTGAAATTATTTGTAAGGTAATTTTGTAATTATTTCTTAGAAAAAAAAATGCTGGATAAATTAATAAAAATATAGGAAAATTTTGGAAAAATATCAATTGCTAATCAATGCATGATTTTGAAGACATATATGCAATTTGAAATATTTTTTGGGAAAATATTTCGGAATCAACATCTGCCCCTCTTTACCCGAAAAGTATGAAAGAGTTTGTCGGGTAAAGATATGATGGCCAATTTTTACCGAGCGAAACGGTTCGAGAGATTAGGACGCACCATGGCTTCTGAGCTGCCTACATATCCCTGGTTTTACAGGAATCAGGCTGTATGTAGTTCCGGATCCATCGACGGAGTATACCAGTGAAGTCATTACAATAGCGGACGCAACATCTAGGGCTGGATAAATGAACAGTTTTATAGAAGAGGTTAGGTTTGATATGGTCGGGAGAACTGGAGCGGAATCGCTCCTTCTGGGATAGTCGTTGCTCTCCGGGTTACTTGCAAATAGAAGTAATACAAGTGTATACTGTGCATAAATTTAAACATGATGCAAGTTCTTGTTGGACTATGAATGTTGTCTTTGAACGATTAATGATAACGTCCTTAGACCATGATGTCCTGGGCCATGAATTGCTTGATGAGAGATTCGCAGGCCATGAAATGATGTTCTCGGGCCATGAAAAATGGTGCCTCCGAACTTGATTTGCCGGATTGGGTTTAGAAATTGGCGACCCACTCGACCTGTGATGAGCGCAAGTGGCGAGCTT
Organism: Nicotiana sylvestris; assembly: GCF_000393655.2. Classification (NCBI taxonomy): domain Eukaryota; kingdom Viridiplantae; phylum Streptophyta; class Magnoliopsida; order Solanales; family Solanaceae; genus Nicotiana; species Nicotiana sylvestris. The sequence continues at coordinate 2,259,899 of NC_091066.1, read as the reverse complement.
TGTCATGTGGCAGATAGGAAACAAAACATCATGGTGCGTGTTGTGCTATTTTTTCCTTTCCATTCCTTCATTTGGAGAGGCATTTTCCCTTTATGTGTATTAATCTTGTTGTTATAGGCATTGGAGAGCCTTCCGAGGCGAGGCCACGCTCCTATGGAGAGGGGGAAGGGTTGCCAGCTTCCGGGCTAAAGAACGACAACAATAAGCGAGAGATGCTTTTACAGGGAGATGGCACTCAAAGCAAGGCAAAACGGGACCAGGGCTATGGAGTGGAAGCATCATCTGAGCCTGCCACGTTCGTTGTTCCTGGTTCTAGAAAGATGGTTTCTCCGTTGTTGTCACCTTCTTTTTTCGTCGACAATACTTTGAGGGATACTAGAAACCCGGGGTCATATACACCAAGCGACCGTGCCTCGATCGGACTCGACCCTTTTAGATTTGAGGAAACTAGGTTGGCAGATGTGCGCTCGGCCTTCAAGGAAGCCCAGCGGCTTCACTTCGTGGTGAGTTTTAGCACAGGCCTTTCGAGCTTCGCGCCTTCCCTTTCTTATTGGATTTTCTTTTGCAGGCCTTAGACAAGCTTAAGTCCGGGCTGCTTCATCGTGAAGCCAGGTTGTGAAAAGCTCTAGATGAGAAGAGATCCCTTAGGATACTTTGCGATGAAAAGGAAGTCGAGTTGGTACACTTGCGGTATGAGGTGAGCCGGAGCTTGAATTATAAGAGCTACTTGAAGGAGCAGGTAATTTTCTGTCCCGGGCAAGCGTGCATTCCGCCTTCTAGCTTATGAGGCAAACTCTTCATTTATTTCAGTTGTAGAAAAAGATGGAGGCACTGGAGCGCCTTTGGTATAAAGCTGGCTGAGCCAGGCGTGAGCCTGATGAGCTAAAAGCTCGGGCGGAGGCTCAGGCTTTATAGGAGAAGGGTGCTCTGGATAAAGGTCCCGCTTTTGAGGCTCAACTTTGCTTAGCTCATGGTAACACTTCAGTTCAAACAGATATGATTACGAAGCTTGAGTCCGAGATTTTGAAGGTCAGGGCTGAGATCATGACGACTGAGGTGAAGCCGCAATGAGCCGAACTAAGGCTGACCAGGAGACGACAATTTATTTAAAGGACGTTACCGATGCTCAAGCTTAGTTGAGAAGGATCCTCGACCATGAGGAGAGGATTGAAGAATATGCTCGTTGCAAGTCTTAAAGAAAGATTCTCGCGGAGACCCGTGCTAGGGGTTTTGTCCTCTCGGAAGAGTTGGCGTGAGCGAGGGCAGAGAGTGTGATTCTCAGTTACTTCTGTCTGACATCGACAAAAGCAAAGATGAGGCCCTCGGGCAATAGTCCCGTGGAGGACGTTTATTTCCTTCTTTGTCTTTGTGTATAGTACTTTCACAGTATACTGTAAATGGAGCTCGTATTTTATTACATGTGTGTTTGAGGGGGAAACCTCGTGATTTTGTATCTTCTTGGTTTCTGTTACCTAGAATTCAACCAGATCAATTGATTTCTGAGTCGGTAGGAATCCTTAGATTCGTAATATGGCCCCAAGGCTCACTAGGCTAGCTCGTAGCCGCTTATGCGCTTGGTCGCTGCGACCTTTTATATGGGCTGACGACAATGGCTCTTATGCCTTGGGTCGGAGCGACCTTTTAGTATAATATGGCATTTGAGCTTTTATACTTTTGCTCTTGGGAATTTTCAGTTAGGTGTTTTGGGTTCAGTCTTCGAATCGGGTTCCGACTCGAGCTCATTCGACCCTCAAGTTTTCGGATTTGTGTGGGCTGGCGATAATGGATCTTACGCCTTGGGCCGAAGCGACCTTTTAGTGTAAGTTGGCATTTGAGCTCTTATGCTTTTGACCTGGGGCATATTTAGTTAACTATTTTGGGTTCAGTTTTCGAATCGGGTATCGACTCGAGCTCATTCGACCCTCAAGTTTTTGGATTTGTGTGGGCTAGCAACAATGGCTTTTACGCCTTGGGCCGAATCGACCTTTTAGTGTAAGCTGGCGTTTGAGCTCTTACGCTTTTGCCCTAGGGCATTTTTAGTTAACTGTTTTGAGTTCACTCTCCGAATCGGGTTCCGACTCAAGCTCATTCGACCCTCAAGTTTTCAAATTTGTATGGGCTGACAATAATGGCTCTTACGCCTTGGGCCGATGAAGCCTTTTATGCGGGCTGGCAACAATGGCTCTTATGCCTTGGGTCGAAGCGACCTTTTATAGGATTTTTTCCCTCGTTAAGGACTTTTTGAAATAATTTTTGCCTGACTGTTCGATGGTTCCAGAAGAACCTCGATTACGAGTCATTATGTAGTGATGATCGAGCACCTCGAGAGGTTTGGCTCAGAGGCTGAGTATCTCGAAGCCTGTGATTTGGAGCTGACATGGTCGAAGCTCTTTTGCCTATGTCGAGGGTAGCCTATTTAACCGGTTCTTTTCGAAGTAATTGAAGGCCTGTGATTTTGTAGCGACGGTCGGGCATCCCCGAGTCGCGTTAGTTTGGCTGGTACAACCTTATGACCGTACTCATTTGTGGTTGGTCGGAGCCATTTTTGATCCCGAGTGAAGTAGTTTCGGCGTCTATATCAAGGGTATGCCTTTTAGAGGTCTTACAAGTTTGATATATTGCCTTAACTTTGAGATCGGGTTTACGCCTTTAGTAAGGTCTTACAAAATTTTCATGCCTTTGAGGTCTTACAATTTTTAGATACTTAGTACAAGTATGGTTCATGCGTTGCTTGAGGTCTTACAAATATTTTTGGTGCCTTATATAGGTCTTACGAGACCGAGTCTGCCCGTTTGGGGTCTTATGGCCTCGGGTTTTTTAATGAATGGTGATTGGCGATAGTCCTTGAGTCATTGAGGGTATTCTGGCTCGGGAGCCGTTACTCATAAACTTGGTATTGAATCATTGAGGGCTTATGATTTTGGAGATTCCGACCCGGAGGTCATGCGATTTTTGAGATTTTGATGCCAGTCCCCGATTTTTCGGGACACTTTTGACCTTGCAGACATTTCGTGATTTTCATGTTGCCTCGTTGAGGGCTTATGAGTTTGGGATCCCAACCCGGAGGTCGTTCAGGTGTTGAATTATTGACGCCAGTCCCCGAGTGTTCGGGTCGTTTTCACGGAGGAGACCCTATTGCGAAAATGCTGAGTTTCTCTTGGAGTGTGAGATGCTTTGATAAAAGGTATTCTTTGACTACTTGATACAAGTATACATATTTTCGCCGCTGGGGGTCCGACTATACGGACATGGTTTGTTCTACCGTTTGGCCCGGTATATTGTTTTCCTATTGGGACCCCATTTGACGTTTCTTGGCTTTTCCGAGTAGATGACCTTCCGGGGGGATGTCCCCCAGTATTCGAGGTTGATTGCAAAAGAAGCCTTGAATACTTGTCGAGTCTTCCTTAGGTAGCATGTGGATGTTGCCTCATTAAAAACCTTACCAGTAAAACCCTTTTCGGGATAAAACTCGGTCGAAGGAAAAGAGTGCAACAGATGCTTTAATACCTTAAGGTATTCGGGTTGGGTTGATGCTTTGACTGCTTTGGGCGGGTGCCTACATAAGGGTTAGTGTGAAATATAAAATGAAAAGGGAGATGGTTATACCTTAGTGTGGGATGTGTCGGCGATGTTTCGAGGTCCGATATGTCCCAGTCACTTGTGATGAGGACGCGGTACGATCCTTTGCTTTGTTTAATCGGGCTTAATAGAAGATGTAGTTTGATTACACTTTGGCTTTTTTGCAAGTGGAGGTATTGGTGCCGATGCCACATCGTTCACCACAAACATTTCCCTCGCCGCATGCTTTTCCCCGTAGTCGGTGTTAATCCCATCCTTTGTCGGGAATTTCATCATTTGGTGGAGGGTGGATGATACTGCTCTCATGTAGTGTATCCACGGCTGTCCAAATAAGGCATTGTACTTCATGTCTCCTTTGATGACATGAAATTTGACATTTTGGGTTGTGCATGCCATGTTGACGGGGAGGGTGATTTCTCCTTTCGTTATTTCACTTTCCATGTTGAATCCGTTGAGGACTCGAGTGGCGGGAACAATTTGGTCAAGCAGTCCGAGCTTCTCTATTACCCTCGGCTACCTGGATCTACGAGTACACGTTTTATTTGAAATGTATTCACAAGGAAAGAGATTACCAGTGCGTCATTGTGGAGTTGAGATAAGGTCTCGGTGTCCTCTTCGCTGAATGTGAGGGTATCCTCGGGTATATACCCCTGGGTTCACTTTTCTATAGTGGTGGATATTTTTGTCCTTCTCATCACGGGTTCTTGTGGGGCATTGATGCCTTCCAAGATCATGTGGATGTCATGTTGTGGCTCACTTGTTTCATTCTTCTTGGCTGCCTCTCTTTTTCGGAATAGATTTTTTCTGTGGAATTCTTGGAGGTGACCTTTGTTAAGTAATCGGGCTACCTTTTCTCGGAGCTGGTGGCAATCCTCATTCCTGTGGCCGTGCGTGTTGTGATATTCACACACTAAGTTATGATTCCTTTGTGAAGGATCTGATTGTACAAGCCTTGGGCCACTTGGCGTCTCTGATTTTACTGATGGCGAATACGATGTCCGATACATCGATGTTGAAGTTGTATTTTGATAAGCGAGGTTCCTCCGTTGGCCCTGTGTTTCTATTGAATCCGTCTATGTTGATGAGTCCCCGAGGATTTTGTCCTCGTCTATCATTTGATCGTTCAGAGATGGGTTGCGCCTCGAGGAGTTCCTTCTGTCTTCGGCGTATGGCTTATATCTTTCTTTGTTTGGCTTTGGCTCCTTCGCCAGAAGCCTGCTTAGGTATACTGAGCCCGAGGGGGCTCCTAGATAGTCATCTTCGACCCTGATCTTCGACTTGTATCGGTTGTGGACATCCGACCAAGTCATAGCGGGATACTCGACCAAATCCTGTTTCAACTGCTTTGAAGCCACCGAGCTTCGTTCATTTAGACCTTGAGTGAAGGCCTGCACTGCCTAGTCGCCGGAGACCGGTGGTAGTTCCATATGAGAGCAAGATACAAATTCTCGCAGCATCTCGTTCTCCCTTTGCTTAATTTTGAAGACGTCGGATTTCCTCGTGGCCACCTTAATGGCTCCAACATGTGCCCTTATGAAGGAATCTGCCAGCATGGCAAATGAGTCTATAGAATTTGGGGTCAGGTTGTGATACCACATCATTGCCCCTTTAGAAAGTGTTTCCCCGAATTTCTTCAGCAGTACGAACTCGATCTTGTCATCCTTTAGGTCGTTGCCCTTTACCGCACAAGTGTAGGCGGTGACGTGCTCGTTGGGATACGAAGTTCTGTTGTATTTCGGAAGGTCTGGCATTTTGAACTTCTTTAGGAAGGGTTTTGGAGCTGCCTCCTCCGGGAATGGCCTTTGTATGAACTTCTTCGAATCTACCCCTTTTAGGATTGGGGGTGCACCTGGAATTTGGTCGACCCTGGAGTTGTAGGTCTTGACCTTTTTGTTATTGGCTTCCATCATTTTCTCACGCGATTCGATCCTTCTGGTGAGGTACTCGAGCATCTTCACGGCGACGGGATCGGTTATCGATCCGTTATTGCTCGATCTCTCCGATATTTGCTCGGCTGGGGGAGCTATCCCCGGTGCTTCCGTGCTAGAAGTTTTCTGGTGACTTTGCAGCTGAGCAATAGCAAGTTGTTGTGCCTACAACATTTCAAAAATAACATGAAGGCTAACGCTCCGATCTTCCCTAGTCGGTGTTTTTTGAGCTTCTTGTTGATCTCCTAGGTGCACGCTCTTGTCAGTGTGGGAGATTATATCGATGTGTTGGGCATCACATGAGACCGCGTCCACGGGGATTGGTTCTGGTACATTCCCATGGTTTCATGGTGGCACACCAACACTTGGAACACCCACACCGTTTTCTCCGTGGTCCTTAAGATTGTTGTTTCACCTCCATTCACTGAGTTAGATATTTCGACCTGAAATCGAAGATCTCGGACAAGAAAAAGCGTGAAAGATAACCTGTGCTATGTAGTAAAATCAGCAAGAAAATAATCACTATTATTTTTAGCCCCACGGTGGGCGCCAAACTGTTTACCGCAAAAATGGTAACAATTAAATTTGATTATGAGACTCTAAAAATACGTGATCTATTTTTATGATAGTTGTTGAGCAGTTGATGCTATGTGTGAGGTTTAGAAATGAGATAAGAGTAAGGAGTAAGGTGATACCAAACCGATAGGTTAATCATCGGGGCCTCGAGCATGTCGATTCGGGGGTCTCGAGGTCGATTCCCGAGCTCGACTGTGAGCTATCGAAGGTGGTCGAAATATGGCTAATAGTTATAGTAAAATCAACAAAGGTTCTTTATAGCCAATGATAAGCAATAAATGATGAACAATAATGAAGATTATAAATGGAAGCAATAATATCAAGAGAATGTGTTAGAGAGCAGAGCAAATATTCTTGTATATTTCGTGTGGAGCAACTGAAGCAACAACAGAGGTTTCTAAAATGATAAGGATCCCCTTTATATAGGAGGGGAATACCAACATAGTACGAAATACATTAATGACAAAGAAGCGGAGATGAGACAACTATATGACACCCTGATTCAGTGTTAGTGTAGTCCACTAGGCTCTGTCAGTCCTAGTCGTGTACCTTGGGAACTCCCCATTTCTACCATAGCCGTGGTCAGCATTGTCCCAAGGTCGAGCGTTGACGAACCTCGAGGGAGAAAACTCGACCATAACCTTATAGCCTTGAGGCTTCGAGATGATCTTCTGAGGTGCCTCAATAACGAGGAATTGGACCTCCGATTTTACTGTATACAAATACTGTAGAGATCAATAATACATGGATTGTAAGGATTAATAGTGCAGGGATTAATTTTAGTTGAATATCTAATTTGATATCTACATTATATGCTTTGTCTAATTTAAAATATCTGTTACCTTTCAAACAAAATAAAAAATTTCTTATCGTTATGAGAGTTAGTTTTGCCATTTTAGTATTTTAATCCATGTATTACCAATACTCACATTATTATTCCACATTTCACACATAACTTGTGCGTATTTAATTCAGCTATATTGCTGAAGATTTTTTCAAGAAGTCCCGGGGTGTACATCTATATCTATATTTATATATGTACTATATTAAAAGTATGAATGCCCTTAATTAGCGAAATGTCGTTCGCCTTTTTTTACCCTTTAAACATAAGTTTTACACTAGATAAAATCGTAATAAAATAAGTTTTCTAATTTTTAGGACTTTAAAACCAACTATAATTTTCTTTTCATATTTGAATTGTGTAGGAGCTCCTAATATTAAGGAATATAAAATTAAAATATGTTTTACTTATATAACAAAGTTCTTATTTAATTGTCAACTATAGTTCAATTGTATTAACAATTAGGACGTAAAAAAAACATAATTCAATTAGGACACAACAATAATAATTCAATTGTTTTGGCCAAGGCACGTAAAAAAGGTGAAGTAAACATAGTTTTGATTATAAAATATGGAAGCATTATATTGAGGTAGTATGAATTTAGACTTAGCAATCAAGACTTTCTTTTTGGTGAAAGAACTTAGAATTTGAAGTATATTCAAATTTTGGTCCACTTCTTTGTCCAAATATTAGGAAATAATCAAATGACAATCTTTAAAATTATTTTAAAAGGTAAAAATATTAATCAATATTTTATACAAAGATATAAAAATAGAGAAAATAATGTATCTATGTAATTTGCCGCAAGTAAAAGTACCTTAGAAAGAAATCATAGGTAAAATAAGAAAATGACCGACCTAAAAAATATTGTTAATAATAATCGAGTTCGAATGCCTATATAATTACTTATGTACGAATAGAATAAGATTACAGTGTAGAAGTCCCGTTAAAATGAGCAAAATATGGATAACATTTTTTTTTTTGCTAAACTATCTAACACAAATCTTGTAATAAGTAACATGAAATGTACATGCAATGCACTTACGCAAGTACTTAGATAAAGTTGAACGACTATATTACATATCAATTAATGCTGCTCCTATGACTTTTTATACAGTGAAGAAAGTAAGAGAAAAAACTGAAGGAAGAACTGCTAGAGTAGATCAAACTCTTAAGAATGATTAAGATTTATTATTTTGGAATTTGCATTATTAATTTTTATGTTAAAACTCAAATGCATATTTTGAATATTATTTATGTTATTTTTAAAAATGTGTTTCATTAACACGAAGAACATGCGTAACGGGCGTACGTTGAGACTAGTACTATATGAAAAGCATGAAGGCTCTTAGCGAAATGTCATTCGGTTTTTTTATTATTTAAAAGTAGATTTCTCACTGAACAAAATAGACATTTTATTATTTTTCTAATATTTAGGACTAGCCGTTTAAATAATTCTTTAATATTTAGAAATTTCATTTAGTAAGGACTTTTAAATCAACTAAAATTTTTATTATTAAATCTTCCCTTATTTGAAATATATTGTGATGACCCAAAAGGTCATCACTTGTTTTACAAGTCGATTATGTGTTCCGAGGCCTTAAAAAATATTTTTTTGTCTCATCTCGATTGGTGTGCGCAGTCCGGACACGTTTCCGGAAAGCTTTTATGTGGAAACTAAGTGAAATAAGGAAATTGGCTTTAAAAATTGAATAAAGTTGACATTGGTCAATATTCTTGGTAAACGGAGCCGGATCCGTGATCCGACGGTGTCGTAGGGTCCGTAGTAAAATTTGGGACTTGGACATATGCCCGGAATCGAATTTCAAGGTCCCAAACCCGAGAAATAATTTTTTTTTAAAAATTATTTTCTGGAAAATATAAGAGTTTTTGGAAAGGAAAAGAAGTTTGAAATTGATGGTATCGGGCCCGTATTTGGTTCCGGAGCCCGGTACAAGTTTGAAATCATAATTAGGTTGAATCTATAAAATTTGGTAAAGATCAGAATTGGTTTGGTATAAAACGGACTTAAAGTTGAGAAATTGAAAATTTTGGTGTTCTTGAATGATTTCATGAATTTGAGGTTTAATTCATAGTTGTTGATGTTAATTTGATGATTTGATTGTATGATCAAGTCCATATGATATTTTTAGGTTAGTGTGCATGTTTGGTTTTGAGCCCCGAGGGCTCGGGTGAGTTTTGGATAGGCCACAAAGTGGAATTGGACTTAGGATCAAGTGTTGGTATCTGGTAGTTTCGCCCAGGCCTCTGATCTCGTAATTGCGAGATTAGGCTTCGCAATTGCGAAGTTCTCAGGCTTGGTAATTGCGACCCAGGCGTCGCAAATGCGATCCAAGCCTGGACAGGCCCTTTTTGCAAATGCGAATCAGTGGTGGGAATTGCGAAGCCCTCCTTTTTTCAAATGCGATGTTACCTTCTCAAATGCGAAGTTGACCGGATTGTCCTTGGTCGCAAATGCTACAGAGTCTTCGCAATTGTGAAGATAGCAAGTTCCAAAGGGTTCGCAATTGTGAACCTTGGTTGCAATTGTGACATCTGCAACCTGCTAAATCATTAGCCAAAAATTTCTCATTTTTCAAACTCTCTCAAACCTAAAACATCTTTTGGCGATTTGTCAAAGGCAACTACGCTTCTAAATCGAATGTAAGTCATATTTAACTTGTTTTATTTAATCTATAACATCTTTTACATGATTTCAATTCAAAATCAAGGGTTTTCATGGGGAAAATTGGGTGTTTTGGGTAGAACTTAGGTTTTTCAAATTTTGGGATTTGGACCTCGATTTGAGGTCCGATTTCAAAACAAATTATATATTTGGGTTTGTGGGTGAATGGATTATCGGATTTTGGTTCGAACCTCGGGTATTGACCATGTGGGCCCGGGTCGATTTTTGACTTTTTGGGAAAATCATTGGAAAACCTATTTTCATGCATTAGAATTGATTCATTTAGCACTTATTAATATCGTTAAGTAAATTGTGACTAGATACAAGCGAATTGGTGGTGGAAACAAGAAGTAAAGCGGTAATTGAGGCTTGAATTGTGTTCATGGCATCAAGGTAGTGTTTGGTATAACCTTAACTTGAGGGATTAGGAGTCGTGTCTTATTTGCTATGTGTTAATTGTTGAGTACGACGTATAAGCATGGTGACGAGTATCTATACGTTGGTGTCAAGCATGCCCGTGAGTCTTATACTATGACTAATGTGTCTCCATTTCGTATTGTTCATGCTTTATATGGTGATTTCTATTGTTGAACAAGGCTTGTAAAAGTGTTGTTGGTAATTGATCATTGTAGGGCGTTGGCTCAAGTTGAGAAATGAGTTGTGATGAAATTGGGGAAAAGAAAAAGAGGTTTATAATATTGTCTCCCTTGCCGGGATGTTATTGCTTTTGATATTTTCTCCCTTGCCGGGATGTTATTGCTTTTGATATTATCTCCCTTGCCGGGATATTATTATTATGCTATTATTCCCTTGCCGGGATTTTATTGAAATATTATTGATTTCCTCGCCCAAATTACTTTGTGATTGTTGCTTGGGTGAGGAAGAGTATAAAGCACGAAGGGTGATGTCGTGTATGATTTTTTAGAGTGTTAATGCATGAAGGGTGATGTCGTGCTGATATTATAAGGTAAAAGCACGAAGGGTGATGCCGTGCCGCACGACGTACAATTCTGTGCCAAGATATAAGTGGTAATGCACGAAGGATAATTCCGTGCCATGATTATGTGAGGTAAAAGCACAAAAGGTGAAGCCGTGCTGATTTTATTGATTTTTATAGTGAGGACGAGAGTAAAAGCACGAAGGGTAATGTCGTGCACTTGTCTTTTATTTCTGATTCTTGTTGATAATTGAACTATGGTGTTCTTTACATTTATCTGCTTTTTTTCTGCTGATACTTGTTGTTCCCCGCAGCATGTTTCCCCCTCCTATCCTTAGCTATAAATTTCTGCTTTTACTTTTCCACTGTATATGATTTAACTGCACAGATTTATTTAGTAGTATGGTCCTAGCCTTGTCACTACTTCACCAAGGTTAGGTTAGGCACTTACCAGCACATAGGGTCGGTTATGCTGATACTACACTCTGCACTGTGTGTAGATCCTGGTGCTGCATCTTTTGGACCGCAGTGAGGTTGCTGCCTTCAGTCCATTTAGGCGACCCGAGGTAGTCCTGCAGGCGTCCGCAGGCCTTGGCGTCTCCTTCTATCTTTCTATACTGTTTCTTCTATGTATTTCTGAAATAGGTTGTATTTATCTTTCGGACCCTTATTTGTAGTATTCTTAGACAGTCTGTGACATTGTGACACCAGATCCAGGTAGTTTTTAGTTCATGGATTTGTATCGGTGTGAATATTAAACTGTTACATTTCGTTCTTCAGCTTATTTAATTTTGTTGTTTATATAATGCAAATTCACAATTGTTTAAGGATTAAATATAGAATAGGTAAATATTTGGAATGATTGGCTTGCCTAGCTTTCACTAGTAGGTGCCATCACGACTCCTAAAGGTGGGAAAATCCGGGTCGTGACAAGTTGGTATCAGAGCTCTAAGTTGCTTAGGTCTCACAATTCACAGACACGCTTAGTAGAGTCTGGGGGATCGGTACATATACGTCTATATTTATCCCCTAGAGGATACAGAGTTAGGAAAAACTTCACATCTGTTCTTTCCTGTCGTGCGACTTGATTTCTCAATACTAAGTGAACTTCCACTTTGTTATTTCGTAGATGGTGAGAACACGTACTACTTTATCAGCTGACCAACAACTCGAGCCCCTAGTAGCAACTCCAGCGAGGGGCAGAGGTCGAGGCCGTGCTAGCGCCCGAGGTAGAGGTAGGGTTTAGACCAGAGCTCGAGCAGCAGCACTAGCGGTGGAGTCTCAAGGTGAGTTTGACGATGAGGTTCCAGCCCAGACAGTTCCAGCAGGGCCAGCTCAGGTCCTAAAGGGGTTCATCACCACCTAGGTACTTCAGGGTGCTCTGGTCCGTCTAGTGGGCTTATGGAGAGTGTTGCCCAGGCAGGTTTGCTTCTTGTAGCACCAGCCGTCTCTCAGGCTGGATGAGGAACCCAGACTCCTGCTACTCGCACTCCGGAGTAGATGTCTCCCCAGTTTCATACTCCAGCAGCTCAGCCAGTTGGGGTAGTTCAGCCTGGTTTTGTGGCACAGACCGGAGAGGGGCCAGCTATGTCTACTGATGCCTTGTGGAGGTTGGACAGGTTCACCAAGCTCTTCACTACTACTTTTGGCGGTACATCTTCTAAGGATCCCAAAGATTATTTGGACAGCTGTCATGAGGTTCTTCGTAGCAAGGGGATCGTGGAGACCAATGTGGTCGACTTTGCTGCTTTTCGCTTGTCTAGATCCACCAAGACTTGGTGGAGAGATTATTGTTTGGGTAGACCAGCTGGGTCACCAAATTTGACTCTGGATCAGTTTTCTCAGCTATTTATGGAGAAGTTTCTTCCTATCACTCAGAGGGAGAACTATTGGAGGCATTTTAAGCGTCTCCAGTAGGGTTCCATGACTGTTACTCAGTACGAGACCAGATTTATTGACTTGGCCCGTCATGCTCTTCTTATACTTCCCACTGCGAGGGAGAGAGTGGGGAGGTTAATTGAGGGACTCATTCAGCCTATTCGATTGTAGATGGCTACAGAGACGAGGTTCTAGATTTCTTTTTAGGAGGCGACCAATGTGGCCAAAAGAGTTAAGATAGTTCTATCGCAGGGGAGTGGTCAGGGGTCTGACAAGATGCCTCGTCATTTGGGCAGATTCAGTGGCACCTTATCTGGAGGCAGGGATTCTTTTGGTAGGGGACATCCTCCAAGCCATTTCATTCAGCACTTCAGGCTTCTCACGATGCTCCCGGTGGCCGTGGTTCTCATATGCAGTATTCTGATCAGTTTCCCTACAGTGCACCGCCAGCTCCTATCAGTGCACCACCGCTCTAGAGTTTTCAGAGCAGTTATTCAGGCTGTTAGGGTCAGCAGTCTCAGCAGTCAAGGGTTTGTTATACTTGTGGTGATTCGAGGCATATTGCTATATTTTTCCCTCGAGCACCGAGCAGCTCTCAGCATCAGGGTTCTCGTGCCATGGTTCAGGCACCGAGTGTTCCACCGCCCATTCAGCCAGCTAGAGGTGGAGGTAGAGGTATTAGATGTGGAGGTCAGGCCAGCCTACAGGAGGCCGTCCTAGAGATGTAGTTCAGAGTGGTGGGCCCTAGCCCTGATGTTATGCTCTTCCAGCCAGGCCTAAGGCTGAGGCTTCCGATGTAGTTATTATAGGTACTTTTTCTAGTTTGTAGTAGAGATGCTTCAGTTCCATTTGATCCAGGATTTATATACTCATTTGTGTCATCTTATTTTGCACCGTATCTGGTCATGCCTAGTGATTCTTTGAGTGCTCATGTATATGTGTCTACACCGGTGGGTGATTTATTGTGGTAAATCGTGTCCATCATTCATGTATAGTTTTGATTGGGGGTCTTGAGACCCGAGTAGACTTATTACTTTTGGACATGGTTGATTTTGATGTTATATATATTGGGGATGGACTGGTTATCACCTTACCATGATATCTTGGACTGTCATTCCAAGATTGTGACCTTCGCCTTGTTGAGATTGCCTCGTTTGGAGTGGAGAGGGACTCCTGGTCATTATACTCGTAGTGTTATCTCATATATGAAGGCTCGGCGAATGGTCGAGAAGGGGTGTTTGGCCTATTTGGCATATGTTCGTGATTCTAGTGCTGAGGTTCCCTCTATGGATTATGTGCCTGTCATTCATGAGTTTCCTAAGGTATTTCCTTCAAACCTGCTGGGCATGCCACTCGACAGGGATATTGACTTCTGTATTGATTTGGCTCCGGGCACCCAGCCCATTTCTATCCTGCCGTATCGTATGGCCCCGCCTGAGTTGAAAGAATTGAAGGAGCAGTTGCAAGACTTGCTTGATAAAGGCTTCATTAGACCTAGTGTTTTGCCTTGGGGTGCGCCGGTGTTGTTTGTTAAGAAGAAGGACAGATCGATAAGGATGTGTATAGATTACCGGCAGTTGAACAAGGTTACAATCAAGAATAAGTATCCACTATTGAGGATTGATGATTTGTTTGATCAGATTCAGGGTGGCAAGGTATTTTTGAAGATTGACTTGAGATCTAACTACCATCAGTTGAGGATTAGGGCATCTGATGTCCTTAAGAGAGCCTTCCGCACTCAATACAAGCATTATGAGTTCTTGGTGATGTCATTTAGGTTGACAAATGGCCCAGCAGCTTTTATGGATTTGATGAACCGAGTGTTCAAGCCTTACTTGGATTCCTCATTGATGATATTTTGATCTATTCCCGCAGCCGGGAGGAGCATGAGCAACATCTGAGAGTGGTTCTTCGGACTTTGAGAGATAGTTAGTTGTATGCCAAGTTTTCTAAGTGTGAGTTCTGGTTGAGTTCAGTTGCATTCTTGGGTCATGTTCTATCAGCAGAGGGTATTCATGTAGATCTGATAAAGATAGAGGCAGTTAAGAACTATCCTAGACCCGCGTCAGCTACAGAGAACCGGAGTTCTTAGGTTTGACATGCTATTACCGTTGGTTTGTGGAGGCGTTTTCATCTATTACAGCCCCGATGACCAGGTTGATGTAGAAGGGTTCCCAGTTCAGGTGATCAAACGAGTGTGAGGCGAGCTTTCAGAAGCTTAATACAGCTTTGACTACGGTGCCAGTGTTGGTTTTGCCACAGGTTCAGGGTCATATATAGTTTATTATGATGCATCTCATATTATACTTGGTGCGGTGTTAATGTAGGATGGCAAGGTCATTGCTTATGCTTCGCGTCAGTTGAAGATTCATGAGAAGAATTTTCCAGTTCATGATTTGGAGTTAGTATCCATTGTTCACGCGTTGAAGATTTGGAGGCATTATCAGTATGGCATGTCATGTGAAGTGTTCATGGATCACAAGAGTCTACAGTATTTGTTCAAGCAGAATGAGCTAAATTTGAGGTAGAGAAGGTGGTTGGAGCTATTGAAAGACTATGATATCATAATCTTATACCATCCGGGAAAGGCCAATTGTAACGACCCGACCGGTCGTTTTAAGAATTTACGCCCCGATCCCCTGTTATTTGATTTCCCCGTGTTTATTTATGCTAGTTTTATTTGCCGGGATGTTCGATTTTAAGTTTCGGAGAGTTTTGGGACACTTAGTCCCTAAATGAGAGCTTAAGTGTTGGAAATTTGACCGTAGTCGGAATAGTGTGAAGACAACCTCGGAATGGAAATCTGATGGTTACTTTAGCTCCATTGGGTGATTTCGGGCTTAGGGGAGTGATCATATTATGTTTTGGAGGTCGGTAGCTAATTTAGGCTTGAAATGCCGAAAGTCGAAATTTTAAAGTTTCCAGTTTGATAGTGAGATTTTGATCCGAGGGTCGGAATGCAATTCCGGAAGTTGGAGTAGCTCTATAGTGTTGAATGTGATTTGTATGCAAAATATCAGGTCATTCGGACGAGGTTTGATAGACTTTTTGATCGAAAGCGTATTTTTAGAGTTTTGGAGTTCTTAGGCTTGAATCCATGATTGATTCGTTTTTCCAATGTTGTTTTAGGTGTTTTATGGGTTGGTATAGGTTTGGGCAGTGGTATTAGACTTGTTGGTGTCTTTGGTTGAGGTCCTGGGGGCCTCAGGATGGTTTCAGAAGGTTGTCGGAAGGATTTGGAGTTTGTTTGAGCAACTTCAGTTGCTGGTTTTCTGTCATAACCGCACCTGCGGTTGGGTCCCACAGGTTCGTAGCCACAGAAGTGGAACTTTTCATCGCATAAGCGGAAATGGGTAGGTTCAGCAGGAGTCGCAGAAGCAGGTGATTTACCGCAAAAGCGGTACAGCATCTGCGTAAGTGGGGTCGCAGGTGCGGAAGGCTGAGTTTAAGTGAAATGTCGCAGGTATGACCCTTGTTCCACAAAAGCGGGACCACAGGTAAGGTCCTATGACCGCAGAAGCGGAATTAGCTGGGCAGAAGCATATCAATTCTTGCCTTCGCGAATTTGATCTATTTTTCACCTCTTTTCAAACGGGAAGAAGCCTTGGGGAGCATTTTCAAGAGAGTTTTCAGAGGAATTCTTTGGGGTAAGGTCTTTGGTCCCTAAACTCGTTATTGGAGTGATTATTATCATTTTAAGCCTGAAAAATTAAGGAAAATCAGTGATAATTTGGAGATAAGTGCTTGACTAATTAGAGACATTTAAGGTTCAATTTTTGTACTTTTGGTATGACTGAACTCGTGAGAGTGTGAGGACTTTGGAAATGTAAATTATATCTGATTCTGAGACGTGGGCCCGAGGGGCATTTTGGTCATTTTACCTAATTTCGCGTATTAGTTTAGAATTTCTTTGTAGAATCAGTTACTTGAAGTGTTATTTACATTATGAAATTGAATTAAATAGATTTGGGCCATTTGGAGCCCAGTACTCGTGGCAAGAGCGTGGTTTCAGATTGATTTGAGATGGTTCGAGGTAAGTGGCTTACCTAACCTTGTATGGGGGACCTTCCCCTTAGGAGTTGGTATATTTGATAATTGAAATGCCTTGTACGTGAGGTGACGAGTGCATACTTGATCTAATTGTTGGAAATACGGTTTTCTTTAAGTAATTTCAATTGTGTTCCTTTTTCCTGTTTTATACTACTTGCAATTTAAGCCTGTTGTTAGTTTAGAAAAACATGTTTAATTGACTTAATTGCTTACTTGCTTAAACTGCCTTAATTGCACTATGTGAAGCATGTTAGTTTAGAATTTCCTGTTTACTTGGTACAAAATTGAGCTTACTTGAGTACTCCTTGTGTTGTTGCTGCGTGTTTTACTTTGGGACTAAGGGACGGAAAAATGGGAGATTCCCTGCACGTATTTATAATTTGAGTTGAGGTGAGGGATACCGGGAGATCCCCAACATGCATATTGAGGATACCAAGAGATCCCTAGCATATATTAAGGATACCGAGAGATCCTCGGGATACCAAGAGATCCCTGACGTGTATTAAGGGTACTAAGAGATCCTCAGGATACTGAGAGATCCCCGATTATTATTCTTGTGAAGAGTGGTATTTCCTTGTGATTGTTTCTGCCTCTGTTTAAGTTATTGAGTTCCTTACTGATAGGTAGGATTTTAACATGTTTTATGCCCCTACTTGCCTATGTTTTGACTATAAATTTCTACAAAATAGTCCCAAAATGCTCGCAGGTTGTGCTTGATTGTAGGTTTGAGCGACAAAGTGACGAAATGTCAAAGATCGGCTCAAAACGGAGTGAAACCTGCTCAAGTATCAAAGACCAAGTGAAGTGAAGGAAAGAGAGCCTAGTGCGAACCGCACAAAAGTGCATGTGGCCGCACTAGGAGGTTCAGAGATGGGGCATATTCAGGATAATGACAACGCAGCCGCAGTCAGATTCTTACAGCCCGCGTTCGGCCTACGCGGCCGCACTGCTTATTCATGCAGTCCGTGTAAAGAGATTTAGAGAGGTGGAGGATTGACCAACGTAATGCCATGCGGTCGCAGTCTTATTTACGCGGCCCGCGCTAACCCCGTAGGGGTATCTTTATGTAGTTTTTCCAGCCCACTATAAATTGAACATTTTACCATTTTTAGGTTAAGTATTGTATCAGCAACTTAGCTGCGCTCGTGGAGATCAAAATTATAGCCATTTTTGGCACTTTAGCTTTAAATTTTCAATAGATTCTTGTAGTTTCTTTTTAGCAATCAATCAGTAAGTTTAGTTTTTCATCTGTTTCTTCTATTTCTTCTTTAATTATGTCTAGCAAAACCCATTAGCTAGGGTTGTAGCTCAACCCTAGTGTGGGTAATTTATGGGTGTTTGTTATTTGGGTTGATTTTATATTTTTAATTAAGAATTGGTGGTTGCAAACATTGATTCAAGTTTAGTGGGTTTGACTCTTCTTGAGAAAGTGAGTCTATGACCCCAAAATTGAGCCAACAAGGAATTGGGATGGACCCATGAGAAATGGTAGTTCCAATTAACGGGTTAAATCTCGAGAGAGTAATCACCCTACTTGAACCTAGTTGCTTGGTCTAGTTGGCCTACCCAATTGGTTTCGAGAGAGTCAATTGGGCAAAATCACTCTCTCTACCGAGAGGTGTGAGAGTGGGTACAATTGTGCAACGGTTATAGCATAAGCCCCAAATATATCAATCTATCCTTAGTAGTTTCTACCCGTTAATTAACCACCTAGGTGATGCCATGACCCTAGTGCCTTTCTCTCAATTAATTACAACTTAGCAATATTCCCTTAGCGTAATTTAGCTTTAATATTTAGTGCATAATAGTAGTTATAAATATTAAAACCCCAAAAATGTTAGGAGTGCAATTAGAAGTACAAGCACAACTCTAGGCTAGACAGACAATACAACTCCACTACTATATCCCTGTGGAAATTCGATCTCGAACCACTACTCGGGTAAAAGCTGTTGCGACCCGCTCTTCCTACCTTTGTGTAGCGTTGAGTCGGCAGCGATCACTTTTTGGCGTCGTTGCCGGGGAGCTTACGGTGTTGACTATATGTTTAGTTAGTTTTGTGTTTTGATTCTCTTTCCTTCTTTTTACTAATTTTGTTTGTGTCAATCACTCAGGTACATATGGCTTTAAATGCAAATGACCCTCTTGGAAACGTGGTCGCGGGGGAGGAGGTTGAGGATCTTGAACAAGAAGATATATTACCTCCAGCTTAAAGGAGAGGTCAAAATGCCAATGCAAATGCTAATGCAAATGAGAACATTCCAGACCCTCCTCCGCCTCCACCAAGAGTGGCTCCAAGAGTCCTCCCAAATCAAGGGTACACGAGTGCCATTGTTCCTACCCGAATCCGGGCGGGGAACTTTCAAATATCAAATGTTATGTTGACCTGCTCGAGCAAAGAGAATATTTTACGGGTGCCTCCAATCAAAATGCCTACAAGCACTTGAAGGGGTTCGTAGATACATGCTGGGGTAGCAAGCAGACAAACGTGTCGGAGGATGCGTTGAGATTGAGGCTTTTACCATTCTCTCTTCGGGGTAAAGCGTTGGATTGGTTAGAAAGGCTCCCCAATCATTCCATCACAACGTTGTATGAATTGGCGGACAAATTCATCTCAAAGTTCTTTTCTCCAAGTCACATGGCGGCACTCCGTGATGAAATTTTGTCTTTCAAACAAGAGCCAACGGAACCCTTGCACAAAATATGGGAGATATTTAGAACTATGGTGAAAGAGTTCCCAAATAATGACATGAGCGATGTGATGATTCAACAAACGTTCTATAGGGGCATCAACACAACGAACCAATGTATTGTGAATCAATTGGCCGGAGGAAATTTTATGAAGCTTCCCTAAAATGAAGCTTGTGATGTTTTAGATGAAATGACCAATACTTATTCAGCATGGCAAAGTCGAGCAAACGTTCCTCAAGGTGACCCTACGGTCATACATTTGCATAAGGAGTTGAATGACCACGGCCAAGCCATTGCCGAACTTACAATAACAATGAATCAATTGGCGAAGGCGCAATTGCAACAAGTCCAAAGCCTACGCCAAGTCAATGCCATGGAAGGAGTGAATATGTTGAAAAGGAGGCAAAGAGGACAACAACCTCAAGGAAATTGTGATAACTATGATGATGGAAATGATTTTTCGAATGAGTGCTATGATGATCAATGCGAGGAGGTTCAATATGTCAATAATTACCAAGGCAACCGAGGCAACTCTTCGAACCAATAATGGCGACCCCAAGGTAATTGGGGCAATCAACCAGGTGGTAATTGGAACAATAACAACAACCAAGGTGGATATTAGGGGAACAAAAATTCGAGTAATCAAGGGAATTGGAACGGGAACAACAACAATGGGCAAGGTGGGTGGAATAACAATGGTGATCAAGGCAATCAGGGGAAAGGTTTTCAAAGTCCTCCGATGTATCAACAACTGAAAAACCCGCCTCCGTTTCAATCTCATGGGTCGAGTTCTTCGGGTAATGACATGGGTCGAATTGAAAACATGTTTGAGCAAATGATGAAAAAGAACCAAGACTCCGATGCTCAATTGGTTTCCCATAACACTTCTATCCGTAACTTGGAAGTACAACTTGGCCAAATTTTTCAATCTCTAAACACTCGCCCAAAGGGTGCTCTACCAAGTGATACGGTAGTAAACCCTAAGGGTGGGCATAACAATCACGTTATGGCGGTGACAACGCGAAGTGGGAGAGGCGGTGATGTGCATGCCTCGAGAGGAAATCAAGTTATGGTTGATGAAGATGAGTTGCGAGATGATTACATACCTTTGGTGGTTGAGGATGTAGTTGAACCAAATGTGAACAATGATGTGCAGATTGAAATTGATGAGGTTGAGGAGAAGACACAAGAGGCTGTGAAACCATCTAGGGAACACGTGATTGATATGCCCGAACCGGTGGTGCCCAAAGTCAAGGCACCCTTGCCTAGGTCTCCTCCGCCATATCCTCAATGGTTGTCCAAGCAAAAAGGTGACAACCAATTCAAGAAATTCATTGAGATGATGAAGAGTCTAACTATCAACGTGCCTTTAGTGGAGGCACTCGAGCAAGTGCCGGGATACGCAAAGTTCATGAAGGATTTGGCTACGAAAAAGAGGTCAATGGAGTGTGAGGCAATTAAGATGACTCATCAAGTGAGTTCTATCGTACATTCTATGGCTCCAAAACTTGAGGATCCCGGAGCATTCACTATACCTTGTACCATCGGAAGTGCCAATTTTGCAAAAGCCCTTTGTGACTTGGGGGTGAGTATAAATTTAATGCCATATTCAGTCTTTAAGACATTGGGAATTGGAAAACCTCTCCCAACTTCAATGAGGCTCCAAATAGCGGATCGGTCAATAAAGCGACCTTTGGGTATAATTGATGATGTCCTTGTTCGAGTTGATACATTCATCTTGCCGGCCGATTTTGTTATATTGGATTGTGAAGTGGACTTTGAAGTCCCGATTATTCTTGGAAGACCTTTCCTAGCTACGGGGAAGGCTTTGGTTGATGTTGAGGTGGGAGAGTTGAATTTCCGTGTTGGTGATGAAAAGGTAGTGTTCCATGTGTGCAAGTCCATGAGGAAACCAAATAGCACCGAGGTGTGCTCGTTTGTGGACATTGTCACGACGGTGATAGTGGATGACACAAGCGCGATGATTAATGTTGAGGATCCAATTGAGGCCGTACTTTTGAATATGGATGTCAATGAGAGTGGAGTGCATAAATGCGTTGCATGGTATGGGTTCATATTCATATGAGCATAGGAAGTTATCCTTGGATCTTGAGAATCGCAAAACTCCACCAACTAAGCCATCTATTGAGGAGCCGCCGGTGTTGGAGTTGAAGCCACTTCCTCCTCACCTTAGGCATGAATTCTTGGGCTCTAATTGTACTTTTCATGTTATTCTTTCGTCTTGCTTAACTAACGTGCAGGTTGACGCCACTTTGGCGGTTCTTCAAAGGCGCAAGAAGGCGATTGGATGGACATTGGCCGATATTCGAGGTATAAGCCCCGACTTTTGCATGCATAAGATCATTTTGGAGGAGGATTCTAGGCCTTCACTTGAACATCAAAAGAGACTCAATGAAGCTATTCAAGAAGTGGTAAAGAAATAGGTTATCAAGTGGCTTGACGCCGGTGTGGTGTATCCCATTTCTGACAGTTCATAGACTTCTCCGGTACAATGTGTACCGAAGAAGGGCGGAATGACTGTGGTGACCAATGACAACAATGAGCTCATTCCTACTCGTACAGTCACGAGTTGGAGAGTTTGTATGGACTACCAGAAGCTTAACAAGGTGACTAGAAAAGATCATTTTCCGTTGCCGTTCCTTGACCAAATTCTTGATCGTCTTGCGGGCCGGGCTTTCTATTATTTTTTTGGATGGTTACTCGGGGTACAATCAAATTCTCATTGCCCCGGAGGACTAAGAGAAGACCACTTTTACATGTCTTTATGGCACATACGCTTTCTTTCGAATGCCATTCGGATTGGGTAATGCTCCGACGGCCTTCCAACGTTGTATGATGGCTATTTTCACCGACATGGTGGAAGATAATTGGAGGTCTTAATGGATGATTTTAGTGTGGTTGGGGATTATTTTGAAGAGTGCTTGGAAAATTTGGATCGAGTGTTGGCCCGATGTGAAGACACGAACCTAGTTCTCAATTGGGAAAAGTGTCATTTCATGGTACAAGAGGGTATTGTGTTGGGTCACAAGATTTTGAAGAGAGGAATTGAAGTTGATAAGGCCAAGATAGAGGTTATTTCAAGGCTCCCTCCCCCTACTTATGTAAATGGGGTGAGGAGTTTTCTTGGGCACGCGGGTTTGTACCGAAGGTTCATCAAAGATTTTTCTAAGGTAGTTAACCCGTTGTGCAAGTTGCTAGAGGTGGATGCCAAGTTTGTTTTTGATGAGAAATGCATGGAGGCTTTCGAGCTTCTCAAACACAAGTTGACAACTACCCCCATCATTACTGCACCAAATTAGAGCTTGCCTTTCGAGCTCATGTGTGATTCTAGTGATGTGGCGTTGGGGGCGGTTTTGGGCCAAAGGATCAACAAGATGTTCCATCCGGTGTACTACTCAAGCAAGACCATGAATGAAGCTCAAAGGAATTACACAGTCACCGAGAAAGAATTGTTAGCTATTGTTTTTGCCATGGAAAAGTTCCGACCATACCTTATGGGGGACAAAGTGATTATCAATACCGATCATGTCACCCTAAGGTATTTGATGACCAAGAAAGACTCCAAGGCGAGGTGATGAAATGGGTGTTACTTCTTCAAGAATTTGATCTAGAAATTATGGACCATAAAGGGAGTGAAAATCAAGTGGCGGACCACTTGTCCCGTTTGGAGGAGGAGGGGAGGCCTTGTGACGGCCTTGAGATCAATGATGCATTTACCGATGAACAACTCCTTGCGGTGTCAATGCATGATATGCCATGGTTTGCCGACGTCGCCAACTATCTTGTTACCGGTATAATCTCGTATGAGCTCTCTTCTAACCAAAGGAAGAAGCTCAAGCGGGATAGCTTGGATTTTTATTGGGACGAGCCATATTTGTTCAAGATTTGCACCGATGGTGTGATTCGTCGATGTGTCCCGGAAGAAGAATAGTTGAGTATTTTGGAGGCTTGTCATTCCTCTCCCTATGGTGGCCATCATGGCGGGGTGAGGACGGCCTCTAAAGTGCTTAGTTGCGGATTCTATTGGCCTTCCTTGTTTAAGGACGCCGGTGATTTTGTCAAGAGATGTGATGAATGCCAATGGGCTGGCGGGATTTCTAAAAAGGATGAGATGCCTCTCAATACAATTCTAGAGGTGGATATTTTTTATGTTTGGGGTATCGACTTTATGGGTCCTTTCGTGAGCTCTTTTGGGAACACCTACATCTTAGTGGCAGTGGATTATGTTTCAAAGTGGGTCGAAGCCGTGGATTTGCCCAACAATGAAGCCCGAAGTGCGGTGGCATTTCTGAAAAAGAGTATCTTTACAAGGTTTGGCACTCCCCGTGCTAAGTAATTGTAATACCCTATATATTAATAAGGGCATATAAGTCTTTAACTAAAGTAAAAAAAAAAGAAGAAGAAGAAGAAGAAGAAGAAGAAGAATAGGACAATGGGCTAAAGCCCATAAGAATGAGAAACGGAAAAAAGGGAGAAATTTAAAAATAGCCAGATTTACAACTGGTCGTTCAAAAATAGCCCAATTTTAAAAGTAATCAAAATTTAGCCACTTTTCATGTAAAGAAAAATCTGAGCGAAAAGACTGTTCAAAACCCGAAAAATACGCCAGTATATTATACTGGAGTTCCAGCACAAATATGCTTGAACTCCAGAATATTATACTGGAGTTCCAGGATAGTATGTTGGAACTCCAACATATTATACTGGAGTTCCAGCATAATTATACTAGAACTCCTGCATAATATACTGGAATTCCAGCAAGTATAATTGTCCAGTATAATATACTGGAGTTTGGAGCACCGAAGCTCCAATCTCCCATATATTATACTGGAGTCAGCAAAGTATACCGGTCCAGCATAATATGCTGAAGTTCATACACAAACACACCCGAACTCCAGTATATTGTAGGGGAACGGTCTTTGTTGCAGCAAAATAGTGGCTATTTTTCATTGACTTCATAAACGGTGGCTATTTTTGATTGATCAGTCCGAAAACTGGCTATACCGTGCTATTTTATCAAAAAAAAAACAAAAGGGAAAAGGGGAAAAAGTTGCTGCTAAGCAACAGAAGCTAAAAAGCAAAGAAAGAAGAAAAAAATGATGGAGGAGGAAACAAAGGAGAATAAGAATAAAGAGGCTAGAGCCAAACCTTGAGAAATTTTAAAAATGCACTGATTCTTACGGGTAATACTCTAATTTCTCATCTTTATTTTTTTATCTCAGTTCATATATTTGAAGGGTTTCACAAGGTATAAGAAATTAAATATCAATAAGAGTTATTCTGGGCAAGTTATGCAATTGGAAATTGGTCAATGTAACTGTAGGATAAATTCACTTGGAAAAAAGGGTATTGATGTATTTGTACTTACACTAGTCTCATTATGTATGATCATTGTTTGGTGTAAATCAAGTTAGGGTGCAAGGATTGAGTTTTGGTGTAACTGTATTGCAATGACAATATCGAATTTGGGTTTGAATGTTGTGAGTGTAGTATTGAGTACAAAAGATAGGTAACAATTAAGAAGGGATATTATGGACAGTAAGGTTATTTCTTTATGCACACGATTAAGGAAATTGAACATTACAGGGAATAAACCATATAAATACTTTTTTATTTACAAGATTTTGGACTAATTTAAATTACTCATAGCATGGGTAAATACAATTCGGCGAATTGATGATAAAATATAAAACTCGGAGGATTGAGTATTCTAAATTAGTGATGAATTTAGCCTAAGTGAGGCTATTAACACAAGATCGATATTGATGTGATTATAGAATGATTGAAGAAAGTCGTACAGAGCGCACGAGGCGACGAGTTTGGTACTTCGACACGAGTTCAGTGAGTAGTAAATTTACCATAATTTGTGTTTTCATAACCTGCATGGTTTATATATGATTTTGAAAATAAATGTATTACCGATGCTTTGAAATTGCATGTGGGACAAGTCCTTTACTTGATATGATACCGAACAGTTTACTTGAGATGTTTACCGATTAATCAAAATATTTTCACTGTTACTAGATATGTTTTACCGTTACTTGAGATGTTATAGTTATTTGAAGTATTCTCATTGTTACTAGACATGTTTTACCGTTACTTGAGACATGATTACTGTTACCGAAATAAAACTACAAGATTTGATAAGGAATGATATGCCCTTTATTATTTTGAAAAATGCTTTTGTACGAGTATTTACTATTTACAAGAAAGTGTATAAATGGAAGGAGACTTTGAAGGATCTCGTAGCTAACGGCGGGTTTGTTAGACCTGGTGCACCTTGTATTTACCGATTATCAATTACCGATTACAGTTATAGCCCTCGCTAGTGGGAAGGTAGAACTAGCATACATTTACATTTTTCCCTTGAGTAGGGACCTACAGATATACTTGACTCCTTTTATGAAGGGGTCCACACAGTGATACAGATTACATGATCCTTTTCTGAAACCTCCCAAATATAAAGATTTGCTATGACACAGTATTTACCGAGTTTATTACTGAATTGTTAAATTGATTTTGTTACAGGAAACAGATGATGAGACTGATTATTATTATCGTTTTAAAAAGGGCATTTTATTTTGTGATTATTATGCAAGCATGTTTTCTGACTTGTCCCCAATTAAAAACGGTTTTGGTTAAGTGTTATTACTCACTGAGCTAGTGACTCATTCCTCGCAAATTTTTTTACAGAGACAATAGTTGACGCGAGCAAGGATTTCGTTAATTAGAGTACATGAGTTGATAATTCCTGGTGAGCTCCGCATTTGTTCGTGTGGGCGAAGAGTTTATTTATTTATTATGTTCTCTCCTTTTGAACTCTTAGAGTCTCTCCATATTCATTTTATTAGTGTCATGAGTATTCGTTCATTGTTAGACCAATGGCTAGTATTAGATTCTCTCAAAGTATTTTGGAGATGAAGTTAAAATCACCGTGTTGCAAGTGATTAATTAAAAGTGGTGAATAAGTGTTTGATTAGTTGATGAAGATTATGAGATATTTGGTTGATATAGGTTGGTTTGGTTGCTGATTTTGAGACAGGGTAAATTTTTGGATAGCCCTAAAATAGGGGAAACTCTGTCCGATTTTCTATAAAATACAGACGAGGCTTACTTAGGGGCACTCGCTCCTAAGCGCTGGTCATGATCCTAAATTGGGTCATGACAAAGTTGGTATCAGAGCCCTAGGTTATTCTTGTGACTAATGGAGCGCACGTCGGTAGTAGAATCTCAATTATGGTTATGTAGTCGGCCATTCCCATAATCGTGATTCTGCGAGGGCGTGATAGGATGTGTCCTGTCTTTCTTTCTTATTCCTCTGTACGTGTGTGGCGATTAGGGTCAAATAACTGAATCTATCATTACTTATCCTATTCGTGTATTGCTCGGACCAATTACCATATAAAAGTGCTACATAGGTGCTATACAAAACCAGTGAAAGGTTCATTTAGCCATGTGAGGTACTTTCCGGTAAGATGCATAATAGAGTGCATTTCAGAAATTTATACTAGTCCACCACTTCAGCGATAGAGGAGTGCTATCACAAAAAGGTACTTACCTCCATGAAAACAAAAGAGAAAAAAAATTGAGATTTTTATGGATATACTAGATAGACTTGAGAAGAATGAGCAACAGAATAGGGGCTCTAAAGTTCACATGCACCTAGAATATTATGGGGAACAACAAAATATTCTTAATAAAGTTTCTAAAGTTGAAACTACTAAGTTTACTATTTCTGATAGTTCAAAGGATCCTTAAGGGGTTTAGTAGAACACTTACCACATTATGAGCTATAAGATATTTCATGAAGAGGTCTATGGAACAGGCAACTTTAAGACTAGAGAACATGGAAAATACATGAAATACTATTATACTCTAAGAGATGCCAACAAGAGTAACACAACTAATTTGAGACTAATTTCACTATAATATTTATGAATCACTTCCTTTTTGACAGTTTTTGACGTAAACTTTCTGCTAGATCATTTAAGAAATTGATTTAGACGTTGGGTATACTTACATATAACACCAAACTTTCTTAGCTGGATACGCAAGTAACATCTTAAGTTTAGAGGCGTGTTGAAAGGTTCGTCAATTGTTTAAACAAGGTAGTAACTACATATATGAAGATTGATGACTTAAACCTATTTTATAGCGGTTGCACTTACCAGAAAGATTTAAAATATGGACATGGTAGGCGTGCAAAAACTCACATAAGAAGATCGAGATTAGAATATCTTTTAATATAGATTTTAATATGAATCGAAAATTTAAAAATCAAGAACGCTATCAGATATTAAGCGATCCTTTTCGGGTTGCCACATCTGTGGAAAATTTATAGTAGTTAGACATGTGTTTAAAACTTTTAAGATTCAAGTTAAGAGAATGAAACCCTAGATAACCAAGTTGTACTTGATATGGTTGACTCTAACGTACAGATGGATATGGATTAATTATCTTCTTACCGTGCTACCCTCGATTACAATGGAAAGACTATTACGTTTGGTGAACTTTAAAAGCTTCATTAACTTTGTTTCTAACTATTTGACATGTCAGTATGTTAAAGCAAACACCTGCGACTCACAGGCCCACTAAAACAACTCAAGATTCTAAAGTGGAAATACAATAGAACAATACATATATGACTAAATTACTCAAACCATTAGAGGTATGATTATATGTGGGAAAGTTGTAAATTGGCTTACCAAGTAGGCATGTTTCTTGCTAGTCAAAACATCTTATAGTGAGGTAAAATATGCATAGATATACATGAACAGAAAATTATCTGACTCAATAGAGCTCTATTGTCCATCAGCTCTAATAAAATATCGCATTCACTTCACGATTTGAAAACCTTTTCAAGAAAGGTTAGGTACACGAGTAGATCTTAGTACTATTTTATCACGCACAAACACAAAGTCCAAAGGTGCTAAACAGATCTTGGAGGATATTTTGAGAGATTGTATTCTTGAGTTTGGAGGTAGGTGGTACGCTTATCTACCTTTAGCTGAATTTGCTTACAACAATAGCTTCCAGTCCAGTATTCAAATAGCACCGTACGAAGCATTGTATGAAAGAAGATGTCGTTCTCCTATCGGACGGTTTGAAGCTGGTGAGACTAACTTATGGAGACCCGACTTAGTACAAGAAGCTATGGACAAAGTCCAGTTGATCCTATAGAGATTGCTTACAGCTCAAAGTAGACAAAAATCTTATGCGGATAAGAGAAGAAGAGGTTTAATGTTTACAATTAGGGACAAAGTGTTCCTACAAGTCTCTCCTATGAAAGGTGTGATGCGGTTTGGGAAAAGAGGCAAGCTAAGCCCCAGGATTATTGGACCGTATGAGATACTAGACCGAGTGAGAGCGATGGCTTATCGTTGGGCACTTCCTCTAGAGTTGTCCTTTATTCATCCAATTTTTTATGTCTCAATGCTAAGGAAATATATATCAGACTCATATCAGGCATTTGAAGCACCTGTTACATCGTTTGATGAGAAGTTGTCTTATGAGTAGAAGGCAATGACTATTGTTGATAGGCAAGTAAGGAAGCTACAGTCAAAAGAAATTGTGTTCGTTAAAGTGTTATGGAGAAATAATACAATTGAAGAATCTACGTGGGAAGTAGAAAAAGATATACAAGCTAAGTATCCCCATTTATTTCAGTCCACAGGTACGTACTTAAATTAAATTCGGGGACCGAATTTCATAAGGTAGGGAGAATGTAATACCCTATATATTAATAAGGGCATATAAGTCTTTAACTAAAGTAAAAAAAAGAAGAAATAATAGGACAATGGGCTAAAGCCCATAAGAATGAGAAACGGAAAAAAAAAACAAAAGGGAAAAGGGGGAAAAGTTGCTGCTAAGCAACAGAAGCTAAAAGCAAAGAAAGAAAGAGAAAAAAAAACGATGGAGGAGGAAACAAAGGAGAAGAAGAAGAAAGAGGCAAGAGCTAAACCTTGAGAAATTTTAAAAATGCACTGGTTCTTACGGGTAATACTCTAATTTCTCATCTGGGTTCCTTTCTTCTGGTAATTATTATTTTATCTCAGTTCATATATTTGAAAGGTTTCACAAGGTATAAGATATTAAATACCAATAAGAGTTATTCTGGGAAAGTTATGCAATTGGAAATTGGTCAATGTAACTGTAGGATAAATTCACTTGGAAAAAAGAAGGGTATTGATGTATTTGTACTTACACTAGTCTCATTATGTATGATCATTGTTTGGTGTAAATCAAGTTAGGGTGCAAGGATTGAATTTTGGTGTAACCGTATTGCAATGACAATATCGAATTTGGGTTTGAATGTTGTGAGTGTAGTATTGAGTACAAAAGATAGGTAACAATTAAGAAGGGATATTATGGACAGTAAGGTTATTTCTTTATGCACACGATTAAGGAAATTGAACATTACAGGGAATAAACCATATAAATACTTTTTTATTTACAAGATTTTGGACTAATTTAAATTACTCATAGCATGGGTAAATATAACCCGGCGAATTGATGATAAAATATAAAACTCGGAGGATTGAGTATTCTAAATTAGTGATGAATTTAGCCTAAATGAGGCTATTAACACAAGATCGATATTGATGTGATTATAGATTGATTGAAGAAAGTCGTACAGATCGCTCGAGGCGACGAGTTTGGTACTTCGACACGAGTACAATGAGTAGTAATCTTACCATAATTTGTGTTTTCATAACCTGCATGGTTTATATATGATTTTGAAAATAAATGTATTACCGATGCTTTGAAATTGCATGTGGGACAAGTCCTTTACTTGATATGATACCGAACAGTTTACTTGAGATGTTTACCGATTAATCAAAATATTTTCACTGTTACTAGATATGTTTTACCGTTACTTGAGATGTTATAGTTATTTGAAGTATTCTCATTGTTACTAGACATGTTTTACCGTTACTTGAGACATGATTACTGTTACCGAAATAAAACTACAAGATTTGATAAGGAATGATATGCCCTTTATTATTTTGAAAAATGCTTTTGTACGAGTATTTACTATTTACAAGAAAGAGTATAAATAGAAGGAGACTTTGAAGGATCCCGTAGCTAATGGCGGCTTCGTTGGTGCACCTTGTATTTATCGATTATCAATTACCGATTACAGTTATCGCCCTCGCTAGTGGGAATGTAGAACTAGCATACATTTACATTTTTCCCTTGAGTAGGGACCTACAGATATACTTGACTCCTTTTATGAAGAGGTCCACACAGTGATACAGATTACATGATCCTTTTCTGAAACCTCCCAAATATAAAGATTTGCTATGACATAGTATTTACCGAGTTTATTACTGAATTGTTAAATTGATTTTGTTACAGGAAACATATGATGAGACTGATTATTATTATCGTTTTAAAAAGGGCATTTTATTTTGTGATTATTATGCAAGCATATTTTCTGACTTGTCCCCAATTAAAAACGGTTGTGGTTAAGTGTTATTACTCACTGAGCTAACGACTCATTCCCCGCAATTTTTTTTACAGAGACAATAGTTGACGCGAGCAAGGATT
Organism: Nicotiana sylvestris; assembly: GCF_000393655.2. Classification (NCBI taxonomy): domain Eukaryota; kingdom Viridiplantae; phylum Streptophyta; class Magnoliopsida; order Solanales; family Solanaceae; genus Nicotiana; species Nicotiana sylvestris. The sequence goes on along the minus strand of NC_091066.1, from coordinate 2,229,165 downwards.
TCGTTAATTAGAGTACATGAGTTGACAGTTCCAGATGAGCTCCTCATTTGTTCGTGTGGGCGAAGAGTTTATTTATTTATTATGTTCTCTCCTTTTGAACTCTTAGAGTCGCTCCATATTCATTTTATTAGTGTCATGAGTATTCGTTCATTAATAGACCCATGACTAGTATTAGATTCTCTCATAGTATTTTGGAGATGAAGTTAAGATCACCGTGTTGCAAGTGATTAATTAAAAGTGGTGAATAAGTGTTTGATTAGTTGATGAAGATTATGAGATATTTGGTTGATATAAGCTGGTTTTGTTGCTGATTTTGAGACAGGGTAAACTTTTGGATAGTCCTAAAATAGGGGAAACTCTGTCCGATTTTCTATAAAATACCGATGAGGCTTACTTTGGGACATTCGCTCCTAAGCGCCGGTCATGATCCTAAATTGGGTCGTGACAAAGTTGGTATCAGAGCCCTAGGTTATTCTTGTGACTAATGGAGCACACGTCGGTAGTAGAATCTCAATTATGGTTATGTAGTCGGCCATTCCCATAATCGTGATTCTGCGAGGGCCTGATAGGATGTGTCCTGTCTTTCTTTCTTATTCCTCCGTACGTGTGTGGCGATTAGGGTCAAATAACTGAATCTATCATTACTTATCCTATACGTGTATTGCTCGGACCAATTACCATATAAAAGTGCTACATAGGTGCTATGCAAAACCAGTGAAAGGTTCATTTAGCCATGTGAGGTACTTTCCGGTAAGATGCATAATAGAGTGCATTTCAGAAATTTATACTTGTCCACCACTTCAGCGATAGAGGAGTGCTATCTCAAAAAGGTACTTACCTCCATGAAAAAAAAGAGAAAAAATTGAGATCTTTATGGATATACTAGATAGACCTGAGAAGAATGAGCAACAAAATAGGGGCTCTAAAGTCCACATGCACCTAGAATATTATGGGGAACAACAAAATATTCTTAATAAAGTTTCTAAAGTTGAAACTACTAAGTTTACTATTTCTGATAGTTCAAAGGATCCTTAAAGGTTTTAGTAGAACACTTACCACATTATGAACTATAAGATATTTCATGAAGAGGTCTATGGAACAGGAAACTTTAAGACTAGAGAACATGGCAAATACATGAAATGCTATTATACTCTTAGAGATGCCAACAAGAGCAACACAACTAATTTGAGACTAATTTCACTAAAGTGTTTATGAATCACTTCCTTTTTGACAGTTTCTGACGTAAACTTACCTGCTAGATCATTTAAGAAATTGATTTAGATGTTGGGTATACTTACATATAACACCAAACTTTCTCAGCTGGATACGCAAGTAACATTTTAAGTTTAGAGGCATGTTGGAAGGTTCGTCAATTGTTTAAACAATGTAGTAACTACATATATGAAGATTGAAGACTTAAACCTATTTTATAGCGGTTGCACTTACCAGAAAGATTGAATATATGGACATGATAGGCGGGCAAAAACTCACATAAGAAGATCGAAATTAGAATATCTTTTAGTAAGAATTTTAATATGAATCGAAAATTTAAAAATCAAGAACGCTATCAGATATTAACCGATCCTTTCCACATCTGTGGAAAATTTATAGTAGTTAGACATGTGTTTAAAACTTTTAAGATTCAAGTTAAGAGAAGGAAACCCTAGCTAACCAAGTTGTACTTGATATGGTTGACTCTAACGTACAGATGTATATGGATTAATTATCTTCTTACCATGCTACCCTCGATTACAATGGAAAGACTATTAGGTTTGGTGAACTTTAAAAGCTAGTTTTTTTCCAGAAAAGAGATTATAGTTTTGTCCCCCCCCCCCAAAAAAAAGGGATTATAGATTTTAGAGATGAGCAAATTATATATTTTAAAGACTTAACGGTTAAAGAAGAAAGGTTGTTTGGATCTCACAGATACGGTAAGGGGCACAAGAGAAGAAACACTTAGTTTGAGAAAAAAGAAGAAGTATCATAATGAGAGATTCTCTAATTTATTCCTAAGGATTTACTAGGACTACCTCCAATATGAGAAATAGACTTCGACATTGAGCTAACACATGACCTACAAACTATATCATATGGAACTAACGGAGTCGAGAGGGCTAAGTGAACAATTACAAAACCTATTGAATAAGAGTTTTATCATACCGAGTGTTTCACCATGTGGAGCACTAATATTATTGGAAAAAAAGAGAGAGAGGGGGGGGGGTGGGTGAATAGGTCCGTTAGAATGTAAATCGACTACATACAATTGACTAAGATAACAATATGCAATATGTACTCATTGTCTCGTATAGATGACTTGTTTGATACAAGGATCTTCCCACTTTTAAAAGATTGATCTTTAGTCTAGTTATCATCAACTTAGAATAAGAAAGGAAGATATTTTGATGTAAGCCTCTAGAACTCAGTACAAACATTATGAGTTACTTGTGATGCCTTTCGGACTGGCCAATTCTCTAGCCGCATTTATAGATATAATGAATATGGTGTTCAAGTTATTTCTGAAAAAAAAGTATCGTGGTATTTATTTATGATATTTAGTATATTCTTGTAGCTAGAAAGAACACGAAGAATTACTTGGAAAAAAATACTGTGTTATAGATACTGTCGAAAATTAGCTTTTTACCAAGTTTTTGAAGTGTGAACTTTAGCTACACTCGGTGGTGTTCATAGGACACATGATATCTAAGAATGAAAAGATGGTAGATTCTGAGAAGATAGAAGCACTTCCTAAATGGCCGAGACCCATTTCTCCTAAAGAGATTGATTTTTTTTTGTTTGGCTTGACAAGCCTACTACAAGCATTATTTGTATAGGATTCCTCTAGAATAGCACAAATACTCACCAAGTTAACATAGAAAGTCACCAAATTTCAGTGAATGTAGGAATGTAAGACGAGATTCCAGAAGCCCAAGGCATATTTGACAACAAAACCCGGGTTATCCTTATTCCAATAGGCTCTAGAGGATTCACGATGTTCTGTGATACTTCGAGGGTAGGATTAGGATATTTTATCATAAAGAATAGTTGTGTAATAGCTTATGCTTCAATAAAGTTGAAGAAGCGCAAGTTGGATGATGCCACTCATGAGTTGGAGACTGACACAATGGTATTTCCATTTAGGATTTAGAGATACTATTTATACGAAGAAACCTATGTGATTTATACATAGTACAAGAGCCTGAAGCACATTTAAAATCACAACAAATATAAATATTTATCAATGCCGATGGAGGGAATTACTGAAGATATAACTGTACTATTTTGTATTGTATGGGAAATATAAAATATTATGGCTTATGCAAAAAATAAAAAAATAAAAAAATGGGTAATTTGGCGCATATAGATCATGTAAGATACTTCTGTACAAAGATGCACATAGACTAGAAGGTACACTCAGTGTGAAAAAAAAAATTCAAAGACATTATTAGCTATTGGTCAAGCCCGATGTAGATGTATAAAGGCTAGCAAATATGAGGATGAACGATTGTTTAATTATCGAGATTAGTTTCTAGCTGGTAAAAGCAAGGATATGATTGTTAATAGTGAGGGTATTCTCCAACTAGGTAATTAATTATGTGTAGCAAACATATATGGGTTGAGACAAGCTATTCGTGATGGGGCTCACAACTCTAGATACAGTGTATATCTCAGGTCTATAAAATGCACCATGACTATAAAAAAAATTGATTGGTTGGAAAAGAAAGAAGGGAAAAAAAAATTCGTTAACTTTGTTTCTAACTATTTGACATGTCAGTATGTTAAGGCAAGCACTTGCGACTTACAGGCCCACTAAAACAACTCAAGATTTTGAAGTGGAAATACAATAGAACAATACATATATGACTAAATTACTCAACCCATTAGAGGTATGATTATATGTGGGAAAGTTGTAAATTGGCTTACCAAGTAGGCATGTTTCTTGCTAGTCAAAACATTATAGTGAGGTAAATATGCATAGATATACATGAATAGAAAATTATCTGACTCAATAGAGCTCTATTGTCCATCAGCTCTAATAAAATATCGCATTCACTTCACGATTTAAAAACCTTGTCAAGAAAGGTTAGGTACACGAGTAGATCTTAGTACTATTTTAGCGCACGCAAACACAAAGTCCAGAGGTGCTATACAGATCTCGGAGGATATGTTGAGAGATTGTATTCTTGAGTTGGGAGGTAGCTGGTACGCTTATCTACCTTTAGCTGAATTTGCTTACAACAATAGCTTCCAGTCCAGTATTCAAATAGCACCGTGTGAAGCATTGTATGGTAGAAGATGTCGTTCTCCTATCGGACGGTTTGAAGCTGGTGAGACTAACTTATGGGGACCCGACTTAGTACAAGAAGCTATGGACAAAGTCCAGTTGATCCGACAGAGATTGCTTACAGCTCAAAGTAGACAAAAATCTTATGCGGATAAGAGAAGAAGAGGTCTAGTGTTTACAATTGGGGACAAAGTGTTCCTACAAGTCTCTCCTATGAAATGTCTGATGCGGTTTGGGAAAAGAGGCAAGCTAAGCCCCAGGATTATTGGACCGCATGAGATACTAGACCGAGTGGGAGCGGTGGCTTATCGTTTGGAACTTCCTCTTGCGTTGTCCTTTATTCATCCAGTTTTTCATGTCTCAATGCTAAGGAAATATATATCAGACTCATATCAGGCGTTTGAAGCACCTGTTACATCGCTTGATGAGAAGTTGTCTTATGAGGAGGAGGCAATGACTATTGTTGATAGGCAAGTAAGGAAGCTACGGTCAAAAGAAATTGTGTTCGTTAAAGTGTTATGGAGAAATAATACAATTGAAGAATCTACGTGGGAAGTAGAAAAAGATATACAAGCGAAGTATCCCTATTTATTTCAATCCAGAGGTAGGTACTTAAATTAAATTCGGGGACTGAATTTCATAAGGTGGGGAGAATGTAATACCCTATATATTAATAAGGGCATATAAGTCTTTAACTAAAGTAAAAAAAAGAAGAAGAAATAATAGGACAATGGGCTAAAGCCCATAAGAATGAGAAACGAAAAAAAAAACAAAAGGGAAAAGGGGGAAAAGTTGCTGCTAAGCAACAGAAGCTAAAAGCAAAGAAAGAAAGAAAGAAAAAACGACGGAGGAGGAAACAAAGGATAAGAAGAAGAAAGAGGCTAGAGCCAAACCTTGAGAAATTTAAAAAATGCACTGGTTCTTACGGGTAATACTCTAATTTCTCATTTGCGTTCCTTTCTTCTGGTAATTATTTTTTTTATCTCAGTTCATATATTTGAAAGGTTTCACAAGGTATAAGATATTAAATACCAATAAGAGTTATTCTAGGAAAGTTATGCAATTGGAAATTGGTCAATGTAACTGTAGGATAAATTCACTTGGAAAAAAGAAGGGTATTGATGTATTTGTACTTACACTAGTCTCATCATATATGATCATTGTTAGGTGTAAATCAAGCTAGGGTGAGTTTTGGTGTAACTGTATTGCAATGACAATATCGAATTTGGGTTTGAATGTTGTGAGTGTAGTATTGAGTACAAAAGATAGGTAACAATTAAGAAGGGATATTATGGACAGTAAGGTTATTTCTTTATGCACACGATTAAGGAAATTGAACAGTACAGGGAATAAACCATATAAATACCTTTTTATTTACAAGATTTTGGACTAATTTAAATTACTCATAGCATAGGTAAATATAACCCGGCGAATTGATAATAAAATATAAAACTCGGAGGATTGAGTATTCTAAATTAGTGATGGATTTAGCCTAAATGAGGCAATTAACACAAGATCGATATTGATGTGATTATAGATTGATTGAAGAAAGTCGTACAGATCGCTCGACGAGTTTGGTACTTCGACACGAGTACACTGAGTAGTAATCTTACCATAATTTATGTTTTCATAACCTGCATGGTTTATATATGATTTTAAAAATAAATGTATTACCGATGCTTTGAAATTACATGTGGGAGAAGTCCTTTACTTGATATGATACCGAACAGTTTACTTGAGATGTTTACCGATTAATCAAAATATTTTCACTGTTACTAGATATGTTTTACCGTTACTTGAGATGTTATAGTTATTTGAAGTATTCTCATTGTTTTTAGACATGTTTTACCATTACTTGAGATATGATTACTGTTACCGAAATAAAATTACAAGATTTGATAAGGAATGATATACCCTTTATTATTTTGAAAATGCTTTTGTACGAGTATTTACTATTTAAAAGAAAGAGTATAAATAGAAGGAGACTTTGAAGGATCCCGTAGCTAATGGCGAGTTCGTTAGACCTGGTGCACCTTGTATTTATCGATTATCGATTACCGATTATAGTTATAGCCCTCGCTAGTGGGAAGGTAGAACTAGCATACAGTTACAGTTTTCCCTCGAGTAGGACCTACAGTTATACTTGACTCCTTTTATGAAGGGGTCCACACAGTGATCCAGATTACATGATCCTTTTCTGAAACCTCCCAAATATAAAGATTTGTTATGACACAGTATTTACTGAGTTTATTACTGAATTGTTAAATTGATTTTGTTACAGGATACACATGATGAGACAGATTATTATTATCGTTTTAAAAAAGGCATTTTATTTTGTGATTATTATGCAAGCATGTTTTCTGACTTGTCCCCAATTAAAAACGGTTGTGGTTAAGTGTCGTTACTCACTGAGCTAGCGACTCACTCCCCGCTATTTTGTTTTACAGAGACAATAGTTGACGCGAGCAAGGATTTCGTTAATTAGAGTACATGAGTTGATAGCTCCTGGTGAGCTCCGCATTTGTTCGTGTGGGCGAAGAGTTTATTTATTTATTATGTTCTCTCCTTTTGAACTCTTAGAGTCGCTCCATATTCATTTTATTAGTGTCGTGAGTATTCATTCATTATTAGACCCATGACTAGTATTAGATTCTCTCATAGTATTTTGGAAATGAAGTTAAGATCACCGTGTTGCAAGTGATTAATTAAAAGTGGTGAATAACTGTTTGATTAGTTGATGAAGATTATGAGATATTTGGTTGATATAGGTTGGTTTTGTTGCTGATTTTGAGACAAGGTAAACTTTTAGATAGTCCTAAAATAGGGGAAACTTTGTCCGATTTTCTGTAAAATACCGATGAGGCTTAATTAGGGGCACTCTCTCCTAAGCGCCGGTTATGATCCTAAATTGGGTCGTGACAGTAATATTATTATTGGATTAAGTGAATTCATATAATCAATTCCAACTAGTTTAAGATTAAGGGTAGTTGTTGGTTTCTTCTTCTTTTTTAAAGCTTTTTAATTTTGTGTTGTTGTTATGAGTTAAAATTTGATTCTCATGCCAGTTGATAATTGCAAAGATTGGAATTTGTGACTTGGTATAAGAGGGCTTGGATTAGGTTAGTAGGTAGTCGAGGATATTTTTTTTATACCAGTAGTATTAATATTATTTTCGTATTTTCTTATTCTCAGATTTTTATTACTACATGTTATTTCTTTTGCTTCGGTTATTTGTCATCTTGTTGTTGTTGTTACTATTTCTTTTATCATGGCTTCTTCTTTTTCAAAATTATTATGATTATGCTTTCTTTGAGTCGAGGGTCTGTCATAAACATATCTTTACAAGGTAGGGATAAGGTCTGCGATATGGGATTACACTGAGTATGTTATTGTTGTTGGTTTTGTTGTTTTGTGTGTTGTTCTACCGTAATTCACTTTTTTCGAAATCAGTATTTGGCCATAAAATTTTCAATTTTTCACTTGAAAATGCATTTCGGAATTTTTTACAAATTTGAAAAACTCCAAAAATCTATTTTCAAAAATTTCAAATCAGATCACTGACAAAATTCAAATATATCCTAAAAAAAAATTTCATATCCAAACATAACTATAATTTTCAAATACCATTTTCACTTGAAAATTCTTTTTACGTTTTTTTGACATTTTACAATATTTATGTCTAAACGCCCACAAAGTTTGTGACATCTACTAGTTAGTTGACAAGCTCTTTTACCGGTAAATGCATATGTATGAAATTATATATTGGTGTTGTGAGTTGTTGAGTTACCGTAGAATGCTGAAGTTCAACAAATACAAAACAAACTTCAGCCCTATAATGCTGAAGTTCATCACAAACAGAAAAAAGCTTCAGCTAAAACATGCTGAAGTTCAGCAAATTTAAAACAAAGCTTCAGCTACTAGAATATTGTAGTTGAGCAGTTACAAAACAAAAACTTGAGCCAAAACATGCTGAAGTTTTATTGAACTGAAGTTTGTCATTGCACTATGAACTGAAGTTTACGTGATTGCCTTTGCAAGTTAGGCCAAACTTCACGCAAAAATATCTGAAGTTTTGCTACACTTCAGGCAAAACATTCTGAAGTTCAAACTTCATACACAATTTGCTACTTCGGGCTCGTATGTCTGAAGTTACGCGAAAAGTGGGTAGGCTTGAATTTTTTTTTGCAAAGTGGGTATAAGCTAAAAAGTGACCCAAAAAGCGGATATAGATGCAAATGCTAGGATGAAGCCTGATAATGTAAACTGACATTGTAGCAGTCAAAGAATCTAAGCTAAACTGAAATGTTCTTGAACCAATCTATCACTTAAAACTACTAACGAAACTAAACTTGGAAATTCAAGTAATGTGGTTCAACATATAATAAGGTTTCACACAAGTTTACTAGGAACTTTAGACCAATTGTTTAAGACCGGAAGAAATTGAACTACTTGTAAAAATAAAAAAGCTTTTATAACCAAACTGTAACACTTGGTCTAAAGGTGTCCAGAAGGTTACACCACAAGTTCACACATAAATTCAAACAAATGGTATAAAATTGAAGAAAAACTAATCTATTTATAGAAAACTTTTAACCAAACATTAGACACTTGATCTAAAGTTGTCGAGAACCAGAAAAATTTTCGGCTTGAAAAACACTGTAAAACAAGGAGAAAATATAAACGTAAGCCCCCTACGGCCTGAGTTTTCAAACATAAGCCACCTGCATCAATGTTCCTTCGGGGGAAGGGACTAAACCAGCTATTGCTCTCAATTTTAAGCTAACAAAAGTATGGAACATACTTTTGGAACTTTAGAGATAAATAATATATTATTCAATATGCCCCCTACGGCTTTTATTTCCATCAGGTATTTGGTGTAAACAAGTGAATGAACAACATGCATCGTGTTTGCAATTAAAATAAATATTTTAAATTCACTTCTTCTCCCTTTTCTTTTTGGTAACAATGTAAATATTACCACTAGGACTGGCAAACGGGCAGGTCGGGTCGGATATGGTTCGGGTCAAAATGGGTAATGAAAAAAATTATCTGACCCAATCCATATTTAATACGGATAAAAATAGGTTAATTGGTGGATAATATTGTCACGACCCGAATTTCGCACCCTCCGGAGTCATTATGGCGCCTACTAATACGAGCTAGGCAAGCTAATTAATTGCACAATTTACCTTTTTACCCATTTTATATTCATTAACAATTTCGAAGTAATAGAACTTGAACAGGAATAGTAGATAGAAGGAGACGCCAAGGCCTGCGAACGCCTGCAGGACTACCTTGGGTCGCCTGATGAGCAAGAATCAACAATCCCACTGCGGTTCGCAGTCTACAACACTGGGGTCAACACAAAAGAGTGCAGAGTGTAGTATTAGCACAACTGACCCCATGTGCTGGTAAGTGCCTAGCCTAACCTCGGCGAAGTAGTGACGAGGCTAGGACCAAACTACCAAATAAATCTGTGCAATTTAACTATATGCAGTAGAAAAAATTACAGAAAGAAACAGTCATATACAGTCAAGTATGGGAAGGGAAAAACATGTTGCGGGGAAACATCGAATAGTAACAGGAGAGCAACAAATAAATATTAGGATCACTACAGTTCAATTGAAAATAGGAAGGGGAAATCATGTTGCGGGGTACAACAAGTATCAACAGGAAACCAACAATTTAGTGTGGAGAAACCGTAACACAGTTATCACTAAAATTAGGAAATCAAAGACAAGTGCACGACATCATCCTTCGTGCTTTTACTCTCTCTCACTAAAACAATACACGGCATCACCCTTCGTGCTTTACGCTATTCCTCACCCAAACAACAATCACAAGGCAAATAGGGTAAGGGAATATATAACCTCGAAACAAAATCAAATAACAACAGAAAATCGGTAAATAAACGTAAAGGACAACATTACTCAATTATAAGCAAGAATCAGGGAAATCGAGGACAAGTACACGGGACCACCCTTCGTGTTTTTACTCTCGTTCTCACCATAAGAATCAATACAATAGGCACGGAATGGTACATCGTGTGGCACGACATCACCCTTCGTGCTTTACACACTTTCCTCACCATGAAATCAATATAATAGGCACGGAACGGTACATCATGCGGTACGACATCACCTTTCGTGCTTTACACTCTTTCCTCACAAAACAAACAATGCACGGCATCACCCTTCGTGCTTTAACTCTCTTCCTAACCCAAACAACAATCACAAATAATAGGGCAAGAAAATAAAGGAAATTTGCAATAAGAATCCCGGCAAGGGAGCAACAAGTCAACAATTAAATCTCGGAAAGGGAACAACATCAATAACATCCACATCCCGGCAAGGGAGATAATAAATGAATCAACAATAGCCCGACAAGGGTGACAACATAATGATCTCTTCTCTTTCTCACTTTTACTTCACAATTCACTTCGCAACTCGAGCCAATGCTCTAGAGGTTCAATTATCACTTATACCTTCACAACTCGAGCCAATGCTCTAAAAGGTCAATTGTCACTTATACTTTCACAGTTCGTTATACAACTTGAGCCAGCGCTCCTCAATGTTCATAGGTCACAATTCTTTCCACAAGCTTTATACAACAATTAGAAACCATCACCAAGGCATGAAAGATACAACGAAGTCATGATAATCACAATATAAAGACTCAAGGGCATGCGAGACACCAACGTACAGATACTCGTTTCTATGCCTATACGTCGTACTCAACAATTACCACATAGCAAATACGACTCAACTCCAAATCTCTCAAGCTAAGGTTAGACCAAACACTTACCTCGATGCCACGAACATAATTCATGATTCAATTATAGCTTTACCCCTTGATTCCACCACCAATTCACTTGTATCTAGTCACAAGTTACTTAATTACATCAATAAATGCCAAATGAATCAATTTGAATGCATGAAAATAAATTTTCCAAAGTTTTGCCCAAAAAGTCAAAAATTGCCCCCGGGCCCACATGGTCAAAACCCGAGGTTCGAACCAAAACCCGATTACCCATTCCCCACGAACCCAAATATATAATTTGTTTTGAAATCGGACCTCAAATCGAGGTTCAAATCCCCAATTTTCGAAAAACCTAGGTTCTACACAAAACACCCAATTTTCCCCATGAAAATCATTGATTTGAAGTTGAAATCATGTTAAAAGATGTTAAGAATCGAAGGAAGTTAGTTAAAAATGACTTACAATTGATTTGGAGAAGAAGAAATCCTTGAAAAATCGCCTAAGTGTGTTTATGTTTTGAGAGAATATGAAAAATAGGTTTAAAATCGTTTAAGTATAAAAATTGCAGGTCTCTGATATGGGAATTGCGAACAGGGGTTCGCAATTGCGAACCCCGACCTCTGCTGGCTTGGGAATTGCGAACATGGGTTGGGAAATGCGAAGCTTGGGAATTGCGAACATGGGTTTGGGAATTGCGAATCCTGCAGGCCTGCAATTAGGGGTGTTCAAACCAAACCGGAAAACCGCATCAAACCAAAAAATCAAATCAAACCGATTAAAAAACCCGACTAGGTTTGGTATTGAGTAATAAAATTCGAACAAAATTAACATATAAATATATAAATTTTATTTATATTTTTAAGACTTTATAGTGAATTTTCTTTAGAAAATGTTGAAATATTTGGGATCCTCTCATGTATTAACCTTGAAAGCGTAAATTAACGAAAAATTATTGTTAGACGACTAAGAAAATAACAATCATGTGTTACTAAAAAAGTTCTACCATTAGAATATATTAATAGATCATATGTTTGTCAATTTTGTTTCATATTTACTAAACATATATTCACTTATCAAAGCTTTATCTATAATTTTAACAAAGTAAGATTGAAATAATATTCATGTAAGATTGAAATAATATTCATGTAACAAAAAAATCCGAAAACCCCGACAAAACCGAACCAATCCAAACTGATATAGTTGGTTTAGTTTGGTTTTGATAAAAACCGAACCAACCCGGTCCATGTACACCCCTATCTGCAATTCCTTAAGTCCAAAATTTCACCCCGTGGCCTATCCAAAACTCACCCGAGCCCTCGGGGATCCTAACCAAATATACACACAACCTCAAAAACATTATACGGACTTATTCGTGTACTCAAATCACCAAAATAACATCATGAACATCGAATTAAACCTCAAGATCAATGAAATTTCTCAAAACTTCTTTAAACATCATATTTGCGTTTAAGGTCCGAATCAAGTCAAATGGATTCCGTTTCTTACCAAACTTCACGTAATTATCTTAAATCATATATAAGGCCTGTACCGGGGGCCGGAACTAAAATACGGGCCCGATACCTACATGTTCTAATCAAAATTTATTTCCGAACCTTATAAACAATTTCAGAAAATAATTTCTTTCAAAAATTCATTTCTCGGGCTTGGGACCTCGGAATTAGATTCCGGGCATACGCCCAAGTCCCATATTTTTTTACGGAGACTCCGGGACCGTCAAATCATGGGTCCGGGTCCGTTTATCCAAAACATTGACCGAAGTCAAATTAATTCATTTTAGAGTCAAAACTTATTATTTTTCACAGATTTTCACATTTAGGCTTTCCGACTACACGCCCAGATTGTGCACGCAAATTGAGGTGATGCTAAAAGACATTTTTAAGGCCTCGGAACATATAATTTCATTTTAGGTCATCACAAATATGGGTAACCATATTATCCATGACTTCTTGCACATGATCACTTTTGGGAAAATTCTTAATCTCCCTAAAAATAAAAAAGCTTTTATTACCAAAATGTAGACACTTGTTCTAAAAGTGTCCAGAAGGTTACACCACAAGTTCACACAAAAAAACAAATGGTATAAAAATGAAGAAAAGCTAATTTATAAAAAAGAAATTATGACCAAACATTAGACACTTGGTCTGAAGTCGTCGAGAGACTAAAATTTTGAAAGAATTACAAGAAAATACACATGACTTCACACCATAACAAAAAATGGCCCATGTTTTTAAGTTTTACCTCATTTGGCCTATATTGTACATATTTTGAAAACACTAACTCTTGCAAATTTAAAATATGTGTTCTTACGATCATTGCTTCTAAAAGCTATGGAGTTAAATCTGTGTTCTCACAACCATTATTTTCACTCTCTCTTCTTCTCACTTTTTTTTACATATGCTTCAAAGGGCCATCCGCCATTACTGCTTCTCCCCTATAGCACCTGGTTGCAATGTAAAAAAATTGAAGAGTAGAAGTCCACCATTAAAGGGCATTGAAAGCTTTGCTTTAAAAAATAGAATTTCTTGTAATTCTTAGTTGTTTGGATTGGGTGTTGTTCCAATTGATTGAAAATAGCAAAAGGAGTTCAGAGTTTAAATTTGAAGTGATTTAGAGTAGATTTGAGCAAGATTTGAGTTAAATTTCAGAAAAAACGCAAGGAAGAAGACGAAGTCAGTTTTTTGTATAATTATGTATAATCTTGTATAATAGTGTATATGAGTGTATAAACACATCGTATATACTATTATACACTTTTATATACCTTTATACAAACGTCTGTAGACGAACTTCTTCCACGATTTTCAGTTGCAATTCCTATTCAAAACCAGTCCAAATCTCCATTAAATGACTTCAAATTTTATATACAACCTCCTTATACTATTTCTAACAAGTCTAAATAATACCCACTTCAAATTTCTCACAAAATCAAATTCGGAATTTAAACCCATATATTTAAGTTTGTTAAAAATTTAATTTTCACCACCCAAATGGGTTTGGTTTGTTGAACTAATATTTGAGTCACAATTACTAATACGAAAATTAACTTAAAAGCTTGAGCAATCCTTTTTAAAAATTAAATGGTAATTTTGAGAACCTATTAGAGTTGGATATTGAATCTTAGCCTATTATTTTTGGGCTAGTTGGTTGTAAATTGAAATATAAGCTATAAAATTGAAAAATGGGGAGCCCAATTTTTCTTACGTGAAATTATCCCTAAAATTTTCCATTATCTCCGTTTGAAAAGCATTGGTCCAAACGTGTGCATTGACTTGAGCTATATATGGTCTCTTCAACAACTATTAATGACTAAGAAAAAGTTTGTCCCTTGTAGTTCGTGGAAAGACTTGTGCACTGATTTGAACTAAATATTGGGTTATATATTTCTTATTTTTAGTAATTAGATAAATATTGTTACCTAATGATGAAGTTTAAAAATTCAAGAATTTCACTTTTTCTTAACATTAAACCAATTATGTATTGTTTATTTGAAAAAAAAACATACACACACAGGCCCTAGATATGATCTTCAACTAAGTTTTTTTTTTTAATTCCCTCATGGGAGGCTTGTATGGAGGAAGATATTTTGGATTTTTGAGTTTCCGACTAATAAAAGAAAATATTTTGGATTTGGAATTTGATGTAACAAGGAAAGATTTCAAAGTAAACGATAGAAGACAACATATATACACATTTTGATGTTTTCTTGGAAATGATCCTTTTGTAAAGATCTTCGGTTAACTGTGACCCAAGTGACCAGACTTGACCGATTCGTCCAGCTAAGGACCAGAGAACCGGACCCAAGGTCAAGTATCAACTAAGCTCTATTCACGCTATATAGCTTCAAGTTAGTTCCATTAATTATACACCACAGAATTGAGGATAGGCCTTTTTGTCCTCATTATATTTGGTAGAATTTTTGGCTGAGTCCTTTTATACATTCGTTTATATTTATTTCAATTGTGATAAAATCCATCTACTTATTGTGGGTTACCAACAAAGGAGAAAAAAGTATTTTAACAATTAGAAAACTACTGCATTATCCTAAAAGGGATGACAACCTCCGCGGCAAAGTCGAACATCAAATTCACAAATTTTTAAAATAAAACTGAATATTCTACTATAAAAATAAATAAATAAAACAAAAGCTTTATTTAAGGTCCAGCTTGTGCCCAATGTCCACGTCCAAGTCTTTTAATCAACAGCCATAACATAAGAAAATATGGTCACTTAAACAATGTTCGTCAAAAAGTGAAAGTATTACTTTGTTGTAGCTTTCATTTGAACATTCTCATGGAAAAACTAATTTATTGACGTAAAATACCTTAAAGTTTCTTTCACTAAAATTGCTCAATTTGATGTGGAAAAAGGAACAAGTTGCCCCAAATCTACGGCAATTAAAGTAAAGAATATTTTCTACAATCAAAAAAAGAATTATGTTCATTTAGAAACTTTCATATCATATGCACTTATCATAGTTACAACAACAACAACAACCCAGTGTAATCCCACAAGTGGGGTCTGGGGAGGGTAATATGTACGCAGACCTTACCTCTACCCGAGGGGCAGAGAGGCTGTTTCCAAGAGACCCTCGGCTCAAAGAGGCAACAAGAGACACTATATTAGTACTATCAATAGACTCATAATAAAACAACATAGAATACCATTAAATCCATAACATAACATAAATACCATAAAAACAAAGTAACAGCAATATAAGAGATATAGGAAATACGAGAAAGATGTAAGGTATTAATACACAGCAGATAAAGCCTATCATCAGTAGTTGATCAATAACATCTTAAGACTAACTCCTAACTGGCTAGTCTCACTCTAATACGCTGTAAAAAAGACATCACAATTTTCCTAACCTACAACCTTAATGCTCGATGTCCACAATTCCCTGTTTAGGGCCATGTCCTCATTAACCCTAAGTCGCGTCATATCCTGCCTGATCACCTCTCCCCAATACTTCTTAGGTCTCCCTCTACCTCTCTTCGTACCCACCACCGCCAGTCGTTCACACCTTCTCACCGATGCATCAGTGTTCCTCCTCTGAATGTGCCCGAACCATCTGAGTCTTGCTTCCCGCATCTTGTCCTCCATGGGGCCACACCCACCTTCTCTCGAATATCTTCATTTCTAATCTTATCCTTCCTTGTATGGCCGCACATCCACCTCAACATCCTCATCTCTGCAACTTTCATCCTCTGGATATGCGAGATCTTCACCGGCCAACACTCGGTCTCATACAACATAGCAGACCTAACCACTGCCCTATAAAATTTACCTTTCAGTAACAGTGGCACTTTCTTGTCACACAGGACTCCCGACGCTAACCTCCATTTCATCCACCCCAACCCTATACGGTGTGTGACATCCTCGTCGATCTCCCCGGACCCCTGAATAAATGACCCCAAGTACTTGAAACTACCTCTCTTAGGGATGACTTGAGAATCAAGCCTCACTTCCACTCCTGCTTCCGTCGGCTCTCCCCCAAATTTGCACTCAAGGTATTCCGTCTTCGTCCTGCTCAACCTGAAACCTTTGGACTCAAGGGTATGTCTCCAAACCTCTAACCTCTCGCTGACACCGCGTCGTGTCTCGTCGATTAGGACTATGTCATCAGCAAATAGCATGCACCATGGCACCTCCCCTTGAATATGATGCGTTATAGCATCCATCACCAGGGCAAATAGGAAAGGGCTGAACGCAGACCCTTGGTGCAACCCCGTAATAACCGAAAAATAATCTGAATCGCCTCCTGCTGTCCTAACCCGAGTCTTAGCTCCATCATACATGTCCTTAATCGCCCTAATGTAGGCAACCGGGACCCCTTTAGCCTCTAAGCATCTCCATAAGACCTCCCTAGGAACCCTGTCGTACGCTTTCTCTAGATCGATAAACACCATGTGGAGATCCTTCTTCTTATCCCTGTATTGTTCCACCATCCTCCTAATAAGGTGGATAGCTTCTGTGGTAGATCGCCCCGGCATGAACCCGAACTGGTTGTCTGAAATAGACACCGTCCTTCGCACTCTCATTTCTACCACTCTCTCCCAAACTTTCATGGTATGACTTAGTAATTTAATACCCCTATAGTTGTTACAGATCTGGATATCGCCTTTGTTCTTATACAACGGGACCATTGTACTCCACCTCCACTCTTCGGGCATCCTATTAGTCTTGGATATAACATTAAGCAACTTAGTAAGCCATTCCAAGCCTGCTCTACCCACACACCTCCAAAGCTCAACCGGAATTTCATCTGGTCCGGTAGCTCTGCCCCTTCTCATCTTACGCATTGCCTCCATGACCTCATCGACCTTAATGTCCCGACAATCACTTAGTTTATGGGGGCTGTCGGCGTTCCTCAATTCACCTAGTACAATATCCTGATCCCCTTCCTCATTTAGAAGTTTATGAAAGTAGGTCTGCCATCTCCTCTTAATCTGGTCATCCCCCAACAAAACTTTGCCGTCCTCATCTTTTATGCACCTCACTTGGTCCAAATCCCGAGCCGTCCTCTCTCTCACCTTAGCGAGTCGGAGTAACTTCTTCTCCCCGCCTTTGTTCCCTATTTCCTCATACAAACGAGTAAAAGCTGCCGTCTTTGCCTCCGTCACTGCCATCTTTGCCTCCTTCCTAGCTACCTTATATCTCGCAATGTTCGCTCTCTTCTCCTCCTCTCCAGTGCTCCCCACTAACCGCAGGTAAGCCACCTTCTTCGCTTCCACTTTACCTTGTACAACTGCATTCCACCACCAGTCTCCTTTGTGGCCACCGGTGCGGCCTGAAGATACCCCTAACACCTCTCTCGCCGCCTTCCTTATATAGTCCGCCATCGTCGACCACATAGTGTTTGCGTCCCCACTACTTCTCCAAGCTCCCATTGCCGACAACCTTCCTTCCAACTCCTGGGCTTTAACCTTAGTCAAGGCGCCCCACCTAATCCTCGGGCGGCCTCGTACTGACCTCTGTTTCCTTCTTATCATAATACTAACGTCCATCACCAAGAGCCTATGTTGCGTTGCAAGGGTCTCACCTGGGATAACTTTGCAATCCTCGCACAACCTTCTGTCGCATCTCCTGAGGAGGAGATAGTCAATTTGAGTCTTCGCCACCGAACTTTGGTAAGTAACCAAATGCTCCTCTCGCTTCGGAAAACTCGAGTTCGCAATCACTAGATCGAATGCCTTGGCAAAATCTAGGAGTGAGCTGCCCCCTCCGTTCCGTTCCCCGAAACCAAAGCCGCCATGCACCTCAGTATAACCACCTGCAGACGACCCAATATGACCATTGAAATCCCCTCCTATGAATAACCTCTCGGAAGGCGGAATACTATGAATAATGTCATCCAACCCTTCCCAAAAATGCCTTTTAATCTCCTCATCATAACCTACTTGCGGTGCGTACGCGCTAACGACGTTTAAAGTACACTCACCCACCACCAATTTAATAGTCATTAGTCTATCATTCACACGCCTGACCTCTACCACCGACTCCCTAAGATGGCTATCTACTAGGATACCCACTCCATTCTTACCCCTCACGACTCCAGAATACCACAACTTATACCCATCCCGCGTTTCTCGCCCTCGATCCGACCCACCTAGTCTCCTGGACACACGCTATATTAATCTTCCTCTTCTGAAGGATCTTCGCCAACTCTATAGACTTACTCGTTAGCGAACCTATGTTCCATGACCCGATTCTCAACCTATAGGCTCCCTTGCCCCCTATACCTCCCCTGCCTCCCGACCCACCCCCTGACCCCGGGCCCACTCTTTGTCCCACACTCTGCCCCACCTGAGGACATGCCTTTAATCTATCATCCCAGACTGCCGCCACTACACCTACGACAGATCTACAAAAGACTCGCTAGTGCACAACGGACAACAAATCAAACTAGAAGGAAACAAGTGACTACCTGTACACCTATTGGATGATTTAACTATTATGATCTAAAGTAACATCAATTTAGCTAACACCAAAAGGAAAACAGTAGAACGGGAGGTACCAATTCCCGAGAACCAAACCTGTGTTGATTTGCAGCCCTCGATATACTTGCAAGCTCACGCACCGCTTCCCACTGCCCTTTGCTGACGCTCGTCCAGGTTGCTCTCCTTTGCTAGTGCTCGTGCGCCCAACTTGTCTCCAACAACTTTGAGAATTTCCCTGAAAACACAGAAAATACCACGACCCAAAGACCAAAAATGGCTATCACCGCTACCACTGGTGTAGCACCGAAAGTAACTAGCAGCAGCGCAAAGCACTCTAAAGTCAATGCTAGTTTTTCGTTTCAAAATCCTCGAACCAATTGTTTCTTAGAAACAATGTCGGAAGAAATTTTCTTTAGGTGCTCTCGAGCTCCTCTCTTTCGACCTTTCAGATCTATTTGCTTATAGATGAACTGGAATCAACCGAATCGAAGCTAATAAAACAACTAACGAGTAAGCTCAACCGGATCAGCAACAGAAATCAGAAGAACAACCCCAAATCTCAGCTATACGAGAGAGTGACGACAACAGCAAAAAGAACAAACAATTTTCTCCAATCAAACCAGCTTTTAGATTCTGTTTTTTTATTATTATTTTCTTCTTGTTTTAGGTGGTCTTTGTTTTTTTTTTTTTGTTTTCAAGTCTGAAAATCAGAGCTTTTATCATAGTTAAGTATGATAAATTAATCTAAAAACACATATTAAGTGAATCATGCTTAAGTGATCTTTGGAGACATTATTAGCTGGGAATCAAAAACTAATCTATAACAACCACACAAAATTAAATAAACTTATCTAAATCGGAAAAAGAAAAAACTGCTCTTTATCATATGCTCACTTATTCTCATCAAACAGTAGCAGCAACTTTGACAAGTCAAAGAAAACTATTCTCCTATATATTTGTGCATAGGTTTTTTCATAAATTCTGCACCCAACTTTTGAACTCATTTATGCAACCATGGGCAACAAACAACTCTCAGTTGTGCTCTTTGTCTTTCTCTGTCATAAACTTGCTTTTTCTTCATCCACATTACCTCAATTGTGCAACAAATAACAAAGTATTTCCCTTCTAAAATTCAAGCAGACGTTTACAATAGATCCATCTGCTTATTTCTGTGGAAATCCTTATCCGAAAACAAGTACATGGAATATGAGCAGAGATTGCTGCTTATGGGATGGCGTGATATGCGATGAGTTTACTGGCCATGTCATTGAACTTGATCTCAGTTGCAGCCATCTAGTAGGGAGCCAAATGTAGGGAGCAATCTCAGGCCATGTCATTGCGGAAGCCAAATGTATATAGTGTGAATGAGTCACAACTACTATACCAAAAATTATGGCAGCCACCAAATAATAAATAAGACAATAAAGCAACAATAAAAGGAACACCAGAATTTACGAGGTTCGGCCAATTTTGCCTACTTCCTCGGACACAACCAATATTTTATTCCACTCCAAAAATACAAGTGAAATAATATTAAAGAGGGAAGATACAAATGCCTTAAGAAGATAAGAAGGCAAATGAGAGGTGTGTTTAAATCCTAAACATTAGGCCTCCTTTTATAGGGAAAAATCCCAACCAATTTGGTCTTCCACCGATGTGGGAGTTTTGGCATTCAACAAATCTCCACCTTGGCAAAATTCCACATCTTCAATTTTCTCTCAATAACAAATTTTGGTTGTGTCTTCATCTTCAATCTTCAGTGTTCAACAATGTTGATCAAATCCAAACAATGTTGAAACTTGACCGCAGTCACCACCTTTGTCAGCATATCAGCAGGATTCTCCGTAGTATGAATTTTCTTCACCGTGACTCCACCTTCTTCTATGATTTCTCGTACGAAATGATACCGAACATCAATGTGCTTCGTCCTTGCATGATAAACTTGGTTCTTCGCTAATTGAATAGCACTTTGACTATCACAAAAAAATGTGATACCTTTTTGTTCAATACCAAGCTGTTTTAGCAACCTCTGAAGCCAAATTGCCTCTTTCACAGCCTCTGTAATAGCCATGTACTCTGCCTCTGTTGTAGACAAAGCAACTGTTGACTGCAAAGTAGACTTCCAACTAACTGGTGCCTTTGCAAAAGTAAACACATAACCAGTAGTTGATCTTCGTTTGTCCAGATCACCCGCAAAATCTGAGTCACAATATCCAACTACAGACTGATTGTCTTCCTGCTCAAAAACTAACCCGACATCTACAGTATTATGAATATACCGTAGAATCCACTTCACAGCTTGCCAATGCTCCTTCCCTGGATTGTGCATATATCTGCTAATAACTCCAACAGCTTGTGAAATGTCAGGCCTTGTGCAAACCATTGCATACATCAAGCTACCAACAACATTTGCGTATGGTACCTTTGACATATACTCTCGTTCAGCTTCATCCATTGGCGACATATTAGTACTTAGCTTAAAATGGGGAGCAAGTGGAGTACTAACTGGCTTAGTCTTGTCATCTATGCCAAAACGTTGTAGTACTCTTTTCAAATATTCTTTCTGAGATAAACAGAGTTTCTTTGAACGTCTATCTCTAATTATCTCCATGCCAAGAATTTTCTTTGCCTCACCCAGATCCTTCATCTCGAACTCCTTCTTCAGTTGAATCTTCAACTTATCAATTTCTTCCGAATTCTTGGAAGCTATCAACATATCATCAACATATAGGAGAAGATATACAAAGGAACCATCTTTAAGCTTGCGCAAATACACACAATGATCATATTTGCTTCTCTTGTACCCTTGCCGCAACATAAACTCGTCAAATCGCTTGTACCATTGTCTAGAAGATTGTTTCAATCCGTACAACGATTTTTCAAGTTTGCACACCATATTTTCTTTTCCAGCAACTTTGAATCCTTCTGGCTGAGTCATGTAGATTTCCTCCTCCAAGTTTCCATGTAAAAACGCAGTTTTTACATCCATCTGAACTAGTTCCAAATCCAATTGTGCTACCAAAGCCAACATAATTCTAATGGAGGAATGTTTTACAACTGGAGAAAACACTTCATTGTAATCAATTCCCTCCTTTTGAGCATATCCTTTGGCCACCAATCTTGCTTTGTAGCGAACATCTACTTGGTTAGGAAATCCTTCCTTCTTTGCAAATACCCATTTGCACCCAATTGCTTTCTTTCCCTTCGGGAGATTGGCCAATCTCCATGTATGATTCTGATGAAGGGACTGTATTTCATCATTCATGGCAATCCTCCACTTATCTTCTTCTGAACTTTGGACAGCGTCTTTATAAGTAGTAGGAACATCATCAGCTACAATTGAGGTTGCACAAGCAACCGTCTCTATGAGACGAACATGTTTCGTTATTGTTCTTTTTGGCCTGCTGGTTGCTATTGATTCAAGTTGTTGTTGAGGTTCCTGAGTTGGAATCTCCTCTACTGGCTCTCCTTCCAGAGGGTAATCTTCATTTGTTTCCTCCTCTGCTTCTTGTGTAGGAAAAATAAATTTTCCCTCAAACTCCACCTGCTTAGAAGCACCTTCATTTTGTTTGGTATCTTCTGTTACCTTATTTACCATAGCAGATTCATCAAAGGTAACATCCATGCTGAATATTACTTTCTTTGTCATAGAACACCATAAGCGATATCCTTTGACTCTAGAAGTAATCCCCATGAAAATAGCCTTCTTTGCCCTTGGATCCAATTTTGACTCTGTCACATGATAATATGCAGTTGAGCCAAACACGTGCAAAGAGTCATAATCTACAGAAGGCTTTCCATACCATTTTTCAAATGGTGTCTTGCCATCAACAACAACAGATGGTAAGGCGATTAATGAGGTGACATGCATATGTAACTGCCTCGGCCCAAAATTCTTTGCCCAAGCCAGCATTGGAAACATACACCGTACCTTCTCTAGCAAGGTCCGGTTCATACGTTCTGCCACTCCATTTTGTTGTGGTGTATGTCTAACAGTGAAGTGTCGGACGATGCCATCAATTTAACAGACCTTATTGAAATGATCATTTTTTGTATTTACCTCCATTATCTGTGCGAACACATTTGATCCTCCTGCCTGTTTGATTCTCCGCCATCGTCTTCCATTTGAGAAAAATTCCCAACACTTCATATTTGCTCTTCATTGTATACACCCACACTCTTCGGGAAAAATCATCAACAAAGGTTACAAAATAGTGCTTCCCACCCAATGAAGGTGTTTTGGAAGGACCCCAAATATTAGAGTGTACATAATCTAAAATGCCTTTAGTATTATGGAACGCTGTACCAAATTTAAACCTTGTCTGTTTCCCTTTGATTAAATGCTCGCAAAACTCCAAATTGCAAGCCTTTACTCCTTTTAACAATTATTGATCTGATAAAGTTTTCAAGAATTTTCCTCCAGCATGTCCCAAGCGCATGTGCCATACCTTGGTTGCTTCTGCCTCTTTGTCGTCACTGGATGTCACTGTCGCTGTCCCAATAACTGTACTGCCACGATAGCGGTACATATTATTGTTCTTCCGATTAGCCTTCATTACCACTAGTGCACCGGAGCATACTCTCATCACTTCATTTTCTGCAATGATTTTGAACCCTTTTGATTCTAGGGCTCCCACATAGATGAGATTTTTCTTCAAATCCGGTATATATCGAACATCTGTTAATGTTCTGATCATTCTATCGTGGTTCCTTAATCGTATTGAACCAATTCCATATGAGGTAAGAGGGCTGTTATCCGCTATGTGGATGACTCCATATTCTTCTTCTTGAAAATCCACGAACCAGTCCCTGTTGGGACACATATGATAGCTAAAAGCCGAGTCCATCAACCATATGTCTGATGATGTTGATGACTCTGTTGTAACTAATGAGAAGTCTGAATCATCAAATCAGCTACATTTGAATCCATAATGGCCTTTCCATTGTTATGTTTGGCCTTATTCTTCAACTTCGGACAATGTTTCTTCCAGTGCCCCTTTTCTCGACAAAAGGCACATTCATCTTTGCTGGGTCTGTATCTTGACTTGGATCTTCCTTTCTTTGTCCTCGTTTGATTTTGAGGACGACCCCTCACAACCAGTGCTTCTTCTTCTCCGCCCTTCTGCTTTTCTCCCTTTTTCTGTTCATAGCTGTACAAAGCCGAACAAACTTCTCTGAGAGAAACTTCATCATTTTCATGGAGTAGAGTAGTTTCAAGATGCTCGTACTCATCAGGAAGTCACCCCAACAACATCAAGGCCAAGTCACCATCATCAAAGGTTGTATCCATATTTTGCAAATATGTGACCAACTTATTGAAACTAGTGATATGTTCATTCATGGTGGTACCAGGAACATAGGTGAAGTGAAACAGTCTCTTCTTCATGTACAATTTATTTTGACTATTTTTCTTCAAAAAGTTATCCTCTAGTGCTTTCCATAATTTACTTGCAGAAGTTTTCTTTGTGTATGGATATTTCTGCTCTCTAGCAAGGTAGGATCGAATGGTACCGCAAGCAACACGGTTGATAATTCTCCAATCTTCTTCTCCAATAACATCTGGTCTCTTTTTTTCAATAGCAAGATCTAGTTCTTGTTGAAAAAGGACATCTAGAACCTCGCCTTGCCACATCCCAAAATGTCCTGACTCGTCAAAATTTTCTACCGCAAATTTCGCATTTGACACAACTCTTGTCATAAGCGAAGATGCCAATGATGACGTATTGTTGACACTTGATGTAGATTCTTCTTGTTTATTCTCTCCCATATTTGACACAAATATTATTTAATAGATGACGACACAAATCAAGATTATTTCCTTTATGGTGAGGAAGATCAGACTAAACTGCAACCACAGAGCATACTCAGACAGAACCTTGACTCAGTTACCAAGATAATCTTTTCTGATGTGGATGATCAGACTATGCTACAACCACAGAGCATACTTAGACAGTACCTTGACTCTGATACCAATTGTTGCGGAAGCCAAATGTATATAGTGTGAATGAGTCACAACTACTATACCAAAAATTATGGCAGCCACCAAATAATAAATAAGACAAAAAGCAACAATAAAAGGAACACCAGAATTTATGAGGTTCGGCCAATTTTGCCTACTCATCGGACACAACCAATATTTTATTCCACTCCAAAAATACAAGTGAAATAATACTAAAGATGGAAGATACAAATGTCTTAAGAAGATAAGAAGGCAAATGAGAGGTGTGTTTAAATCCTAAACATTAGGCCTCCTTTTATAGGGAAAAAATCCCAACCAATTTGGTCTTCCACTGATGTGGGAGTTTTGGCATTCAACAATTGAACTTGATCTCAGTTGCAGCAATCTAGTAGGGAAGTTTGATTCTAACAACAGCCTATTCCAACTCTCTCAACTCCAAAAGCTTGACCTTTATTCGAATAACTTCCATCCTTCGGAAATCTCACCTCTATTTGGAAGGTTTTCGAACTTGACGCATCTCGATCTTTCTAACTCATATTTCACAGGTCAAATTCCTTCTAAAATCTCTCATCTGTCAAAGTTACAGTCTCTTTATTTATCAGATATCGAGCTCGGTCTTGGACCTCACAATTTCAAATTCCTTCTCCAGAATTTGACCCAATTAAGAGAGCTTGATCTTTCATATGTAAGCATCTCTTCCACCATTCCTCCAAATATCTCTTCTCATATAGAAACTCTAATGTTTGCGTGGACAGAATAACATGGGGCATTACCTGAGAGTATTTTTCACTTGCCAAACTTGTAAGTTCTTAACTTAGATGAAAATGATCAGCTTAGTGGTTATTTTCCAAAGACCAAATGGAACAACAGTGCATCTCTCAGGGTGTTATCTCACATTGAAGTGAATTTTTCTGGTAATTTTCTGCCCGAATCTTTTGGCTATCTAACTTCACTGCAGCAACTGGATCTTATTTCTTGCAATCTCTCGAGGTCGATTCCGGAATCTCTTTGGAATCTCACTCGTACAGAGTCTATGGACCTTGGAAATAATGATCTTGGAGGACCAATTCCTCTGTTTATAAGTGGACTGCAGAATCCGGAGGAACTTGATCTATCAAGTAACAACCTGAACGGAGAAATACCATCGTGGATATACACGCTTCCATCACTAACGGGTCTATACTTGAGTTTTAACCACTTTTCTGGTCAGCTTGAGGATTTCAAGTCCAATTCACTAGTCGAGATTTACTTAGGAGGGAATCGGTTGCAAGGCCATCTTCCCATGTCAATTCAAAACCTTGTGAATCTAACAGGACTTGATCTTTCATCTAACAATTTTAGTGGCAATGTAGACGTCAGCCTCTTTTTAAACCTCAAACAACTTACCGATCTGGATCTTTCATATAATAGTATTTCGCTGACCAGTGACAACAACGTCAAGTCTACCTTGCATGAATCTCTTACAGAAATATACTTGTCAGGTTTTGAAGTAAAAAAACTGGATTTTTTGAGATCGGCAAAGAATCTTGATATCTTGGATCTTTCAAATAACAATATTGAAAGAACAATTCCTGATTGGGCATGGTCTAATTGAATGCAGTCACTGCATACTCTTAATCTATCTCACAACATGTTGACAAGTATTGACCATTTTCCATCATTTTTTCAACTAAGTACTCTAGATTTGCGATCCAATTTTCTTCAAGGATCGCTACGTATTCTACCGTCCTTTCTATATAATTTTTTCATATCAAATAATAGTCTCAGTGGTGAGATCCCTTCTTCTTTTTTTCTATTTGACATCATTACAAATTCTAGATTTGGCAAGAAACAATTTGAAGGGAGCAATTCCACAATGTTTGGGTAACATGAGCAACCTCCATGTTTTGGATATGCAACACAATTTTCTTTCTAGGAAGAACTCTTCTTCTGTCTGCAATTTGAAATCATTAAGTGTTTTAGATTTGGCAAGAAACAATTTGAAGGGAGCAATTCCACAATGTTTGGGTAACATGAGCAACCTCCATGTTTTGGATATGCAACACAATTTTCTTTCTGGGAAGATCCCTTCTTCTGTCTGCAATTTGACATCATTAAGTGTTTTAGACTTGGCAAGAAACAATTTGAAGGGAGAGATTCCACAATGTTTGGGTAACATGAGCAACCTCCATGTTTTCGATATGCAACACAATTTCTTTCTGGGAATCTCCAAACAACTTTTAGAGTTGGAAGTATCCTGACAAGCTTCAACTTGTATAGCAATAAGCTAGAGGGAAAAATCTCGAAATCCTTAGCCAATTACAAAGAGTTGAAAGTTCTTGATTTGGGAAACAATCACCTCAATGATACATTCCCTATATGGCTGGGAACACTTCCGCAGTTACAAGTTTTAAGCTTGCGATCCAATAAATTGCATGGACCCATCAGTGCTTCAAAGACTAAAAACTTGTTTCATCATCTTCAGATATTGGATCTCTCTTGCAATACATTTACAGCAGAGTTGCCAACAAGTCTTTTTCAATATTTCAAAGACATGATGAAAGCTAATCAAACAAAGACGGCAAAAAGAAATGGATATTACGAAGACTCGGTAGTTGTTGTGACAAAGGGACTGGAGCTTGACGTTGTGAGAATCTTATCTTTGTACACCACTATCGATCTTTCAAGTAACAAATTTGAAGGACATATTCCTAGTCTTCTGGGAGATCTCATTGCACTGCGTGTGTTGAATTTGTCTCATAATAGATTGGTGATATACCATCATCACTCGGAAAATTATCTCTAGTGGAAACATTAGACCTTAAATATAACCAGCTTTCAGGAGAAATACCAAAACAACTTGCTTCTCTTACGTATCTTGAATTCTTAAACCTCTCCCACAATCATCTCCAAGGATGCATTCCTCAAGGACCTCAATTCCATACCTTTATGAATAACTCATACGAAGATAATGATAGATTGCGTGGATTCCCAGTTTCGGAAGGTTGTGGAAATAGCAGGATTCCCGAGACAAACAACACAACATGCGTTTTGGATGAAGAAAGTATTTCTGAATTTCTCAAAGATTTTTGGAAAGCTGCTCTTATGGGATATGGAAGTGGACTGATTATTGGATTATCCATTGCATATATCATGCTTTTAGCTCGAAATCCTAATTGGCTTTCTTGGATTGTTGAAGAACTAAAACACAAAATCACCGTGAGAAGGCGAAAGAAGCAGAGAGGCCAAAGGCGTCACAGAAGAAGAAATAATGGTGTCTAGACAAGTTTCAGTCGCCCAATATGTAATTTCAGGTATATATTCATATTAAGCTCTATCTCTGATTTTTGTTTTGCTTAGTTTATATTAACTGGTATTTCAGAAGGTCACGGGTTCGAGCCGTGGAAACATCCTCTTACAGAAATGTAGGGTATGACTGTCTACAATGGACCCTTATGGTTAGGGCCTTCTCCGGGCCCCGTGCATAACGAGAGCTTAGTGCATTGGACGGCCCTTTTATATTAAGTACTGGTATTGTATGTCTTCATTTGAATATATCTTGGCTTATTAGATTGGTAAGTGTATCTTTATTAATGCATGAGAATTGAGATTATTTATTTTGTATCTAACTTGATTTTAACTTGTATGAATTAAATGTAGGCAAAGAATGTGTCCAGTTGAAATAGTAGATGAATGAAAAAAGACTCTGTACTATAGATGTTTTCAACAGCAAATGCCACAAGGAACATGAAGATTAATACATGCTTTTGAGTTTTATTTTATTTGTGTTGTAAATGTTGCTGTCATTTTTTCTTTTTCTTTTGTTTTTAAATAGAAAAAATGAGAATAAATTCTAGTCCTTACTTACCCGTACGATTACGTATATTGTTTAAAGGTGCATTTTTCGTACTAAGTTATTTTAGAAAAGGTTTTTGTCTGAGAAGTTGCCTGCTAAGGATTTTGAAACTATTCCCACTAGTAAGAATAATAAGGGGTGCCAAGATTCTCTCCTTTCTTCAATATGATAGAGGTCAAAGTTCTTATCTTTATACTCCATATATTTCAATTTGTGCGTTTTACTTTATATTATTGTTTAATAAAGAATGTCACTTTCTATATTTGGTAATAATTCTTTAATTCTAATATTTCATCCGGCATGTTTAAAACCACAAGGATGCAAAGTACTTTTTAATATATTACACATATCGTTAGTTTAATTTTAGAAGATTAAACAATCTGACTTTCTTAAATTCCGTGACCAGTCAAAACTAAGACAGATCAAATGAAACTGAGGGGGTAATATTTTTTATGTCTAAATCTAGTACTCCTTGTAGTTTAGGTTAATTGATGTTGTTAATATTGGTTTATATTTAGCTTCGCGATCGAGTAGTTTGAGTCAAAAGGTGGTGTGACAATCAATGCGGACTTTATGTATAAATATATATTGCGAAATTCTTCATATATTATTTGTTTGTTCCGAGCTGAAGGCAGTGTGTGCTGCTGAAAAGGAATTGTCTTTCTTGCAAAGACAAATCCTTTATCCTTGAACTCACACACCCTTGTTGTTATTTACAGTTCAAAGATCATCTTGTTTACTTCAAATATGAAATCAGAAAGATACGGCGTTATGTAGAGGTTTTTGATGTCTTTGGAATAAGACATTGATGTTGATGGGAAGTTTAGAAGTCAGTATGTATGATGGATTTCTTCCATATTCAGTTATCTTCTGTAAGAATGAGGAATTTGAGGCTATTCCTACTGTTAGAATGAATAAAGGATGCCAAAATTACCTCCTTGTTTCGGTGTAAAATCAAGTACCAATCTTTATAAGCATGTATAATGTGTAAAGAATAGCAGAAGAAGAGTATTATTAGGAGACCTTCTGCTAGCACACGATCGTTAACCAAGATTGGAGGATTCAACTAAAGAAGAGGAAGCTTGAAAAGAGAAGAGAGATTTTAGATAGGAGAACTTATTTAGGAAAGAAGGTTTTCTTAATTTTTTTGGCTTACTTACAAATGAACAAGACCCCCCCCCCCCTATTTATACTAGTCTAGAGATGATTCTAGATACAAAAATAATCTAGACAATTCTATCACATTCTACTAATATCTTCCTTAAATATCCAAGACTCTAGAATATCTAGATTTTTCTTAACTTCTCATTCTAGAACATCTAGATATGTCTACTAGATAAATATGAAGAATACTACACTAGGACATTCTAGAGAATTCTATGTTTCTCCAAAAAATCAACTTTACTTTATTTTCTCACACTCCCCCTTAAAGTGATTTTTTGAAAGCTACCCCACACTTGTCGCAAAAGAACTCAACCAATGTTTTAGGACATGTCTTGGTGAAGGTCTCAATACTATTTTTCTGGCTCCTCTTGCTTCCCCCAAGACTGAAGGTTCTTTAATAGGTCCTGCAAAGAAACATGAATATGTACTGACAAAATTTTCATCTCTGAAGCGAGCTGGCTTGATAATAGTTCTTTTTGGCCTTCCTGAACCACTTGAATCATCTTCTTGTTGAGTTTCATGTTGTTTAGGTCCAGGACTCCCCCTTTCTCTTAACTCCTCGGCAGTTGTATTATCTAGAGAAGCACCTGCAATGGGCAAGCTTGAATCTCCATTATTTAAGGTTTTTGAACTTGCTCCGTCAAATGCAGCTCCATAATACAAAGACACTTCATCGAATATGACATCCCTTGAGACAACAAAGAGATGAGTTTTAGGATCCATGCACTTCCATCCCTTTTTCCTTCCATCATATCCGACAAAGATGTATTTCCTTGCCTTGACATCTAACTTGCTCCTTTGAGAATCCAGAATGTGAACATAACAAATAGAGCCAAAAACCCTGAGGTGTTTCACGCTAGGCTTTTCTCCAAATATTAATTCACAGGGAGACTTCATATTATTTGGAGAAAGCGGCGTCCTGTTAATCACGTACGCTGCACATTTCATACCTTCAGCCCACAAGGCTCTAGGTAAATTCTTGGCATGAAGCCAACTCTTACATGTCTCAGTTAAGTGTCGGATCTTCCTTTCAGCCACTCCATTTTGTTGTGGCGTATCAGCGCATGCCAGCTCTCTTTTAATGCCATACTGGCGACAAAAGAAAAGAAACTCATCTGATGTAAACTCACCACAATTATCAGTTCGCAACCGCCTTATTCTGGAATCGAGTTCACCTTCAACTGTTTCTTTGAACTCCACAAACTTACTGAAAACTTCTGACTTGTGCTTAATAAAATAAACCCAAGTGAATCTAGTAAAATCATCAATGAAAATTAGAATATAAGAGTAGCCTGAAAATGAAGGAGTTCTCGTTGGCCCCATCAAGTCACTGTGAATAAGTTCTAGTGGGGCATTGCACCTTGACAAGGATCTGTCAAATGGAAGACGATGTGCCTTTCCATATTGACATCCTTCACAAACCTCTCCTCCATCAAAATTTCTTAAGTTAGGCAAACCTTTTACTAGATTCAACTTTACCATGGCTTTTAATTTATCCATGCTTAGATGTCCAAGTCTAGCATGCCAAAGATGTGTATTATCATTGCTACTCATCTTCTCAATATATGAATTAGAGGCAGATAAGACATATAAATCGTTAACTCTCTTACCTGAGTGAACGCTATCTGCCTCGAGTACCTTGATATTTCGGAGGAACTTCACATCACGTGGGCCAAATAGCAAATAGTTTCCAGCATATACAGCATTTGCAACTGAACATAGATTTTTCTTCATACCTGGAACGTGAAAGACACTGTTGAGGGTGATAGTGTCTTTTTGCTTTTCGTTGATCACAGCAGTGCCTTCCTTCTCCACATTATGGACTGTATTATCTGCTGTAACAATGACCTCATGTCCGTTGTATTCGCGAAAGGTGGAGAATTTGGATTGATCTCCAGTGAGATGGTGCCCACATCCTGAATCCACAATCAGTCTCTTTCAAAATTTATGGAAGCCATGGCATTTATTGCTTGAGTCTCCGCTGTGAAGCACTTTCCCCAGTCTTCTTCTTTTTCTTCTTCTTCTTCAGCAACTTCCTCGATTTGAGATATATTGCTCTCTTTGGCTCGACAATATCATTTTATGTGCTCGACTTTGCCACAACGGTAACATTTTAAAGGCTTTTTACCGTTGCTGGAAGACTCCCCTTCTTTCCTAGCGAGCTCGAACCACTTGAGGATGGAAAGTACATGCTATCTCTTGATTTCCCTTTAAAGTTCCTCTTATCGGCGACAAGAGCATTTCCTTCCCCTTCTTTGATAGATACACCAGCCATCTGTTTGGCTAATAGCTCTTGTGACGATAGCAAATTCTCAAATTCTTCCAAAGATGGTTGTTGAACCCATCCTTGAATCGATGTAACAAAGGGAATATATTCTGGCTTTAAGCCACGAATAATAATTCTTCTTATTCGTGCTTCAAAGATGGCCTCGTCCGGATTCAATAGAGAAATTTTAGAACACAGATTTTTAACCTTCAAAAAATACTCAGCGATCGAGAGATTACCTTGAGTGGTGTTAGCTAACTCGTTCTCCAAAATCTGTAGCCGAACTTCATCCTTCTTGTTGAACAGCAGATCGAAGGTCCTCCATATTTCATGAGTTGATTTACACTTTATAATATGATCAAATAAATTATAAGAAATGGACCTCTTTAGGATAAACTCCGCCTTAGCATTAATCTGCTTCCACTTCTTACGTGCATTGCTATTTTCCGATGCGTTAGCAGGAGGACTTGTGTTACTCCTATTGACAACTTCCCACAAATCCTCGCCAACAAGGTATGACTCCATACAAGTCTTCCATTACTTGTAGTTGGACTGGTTCAATAACTCAATCCCCAGTCCATTAGCACGACAAACCCAAATCCATTTAGAGAAACCAGTTGAATCAACCACTAACCCGACCTTGAAATCCAGAAGCCGACTTAAGGCTCTGATGCCATGTAAAGAATAGCAGAAGAAGAGTATTATTCGGAGACCTTCTGCTAGCCCAAGATCATTAACCAAGATTGGAGGATTCAACTAAAGAAGAGGAAGCTTGAAAAGAGAAGAGAGATTTTAGATAGAAGAACTTATTTAGGAAAGAAGTTTTTCTTGATTTTTTTTGGCTTACTTACAAATGAACAAGACACCCCCTATTTATACTAGTCTAGAGATGATTTTAGATACAAAAATAATCTAGACAATTCTATCACATTCTACTAATATCTTCCTTAAATATCCAAAACTCTAGAATATCTAGATTTTTCTTAACTTCCCATTCTAGAACATCTAGATATGTCTACTAGATAAATATGAAAAATACTACACTAGGACATTCTAGAGAATTCTATGTTTCTCCAAAAAATCAACTTTGCTTTATTTTTCTCACATAATGTTGTCAATCTGATACACCTTATTTTATGTATATATAATGTTTATATATATATTGTTCGAGTAGAGTAGCATAAGGCAGTAGGTGCTATTAAAAGGGTGTTGTCTTTCTCCCAAAGACAACTCCTTTACCATTGAACTCACATGGCCATGTTATATATATAGTTCAAAAATTGGTCCCAAGGGTTTTGGTCCAGCGGTAAGGGTGCCTCACGTGATGTGCAGTTTAAGCACACGTCACGAGTTTGAGCCTTGCTGCAAGCAAAGCTTGGTATTTAAGTAGAGAAGGGTAGAGAGGCGGGCCCATCATCCCCCGAGTTTGACTATAAGAAGCAATTGAACTCTCACCAGAATTTCCTTTAAGCAGACTGTTAAATTTGGCAGTTCTATTCTTAAATGCTGAACAAAACTGTTATACCAACTCCCAGTATCTCCACAGTTGCTTTCAAATAGTTACCCAAACTTCGGTGTATGAGTGGTTCTACCTTTAAGATAGTTGAAGCTTGAAGACTATACTTGCCTAGGAGAAATAGGTACAAGGCTATGCCGAGGTTATTTAAGATACATTTGGAGGGAAAGAATCAGAAGGAAAGGAGAGGAGACTGATGATATTACTACTAATTTTTTGTGCTTAAAATATGCTATCATTGCCTTTTCTTTTCTTCCCTTTTCAGTTTGAGTACGCAT
Organism: Nicotiana sylvestris; assembly: GCF_000393655.2. NCBI lineage: Eukaryota > Viridiplantae > Streptophyta > Magnoliopsida > Solanales > Solanaceae > Nicotiana > Nicotiana sylvestris. Next base: position 2,195,145 of record NC_091066.1, on the reverse strand, counting down.
AAAAGTTTGATGCTCCAGTGCATTTTACTCCTCTGATATGAACTTCGTCTCCTTCATAATGAAATGTATTCTAAGATTATTTAAACAACCTCTCTGTCTTCTTGAAAGTAGGGGTATGTTTTGCGTACACATTAGCTTCCCCAAACCCCACTTGTGGGATTACACTGCTAAGGATATTGAGACTATTCCCACTTGTAACAATAATAAGGGGTGCCAAGATTCTCTCCTTTCTTCAATATGATAGAGGTCAAAGTTCTTATCTTTATAATCCTTATGTTTCCATTTACATGACTTACTTTATATTATTTGGTTAATTAAGAATGTTACTTTCTATAATTGTTAATAATTCCTTAATTATAACATTGTTGGGTTTAAAAGATTGGTGAATGGGAAATGGAGGGAGGAAAGCGGAGGGAAAGTGAGCTCCCTTTTGCTTTGTAAAGAGCAAGGTCCCTCATTGGTGGCGGAAAGAAAAGGGGATGTGTTTGTATTTCCTTTGGTGTTAAATGGGTTGAAAAGAAAGTAAGCCTCGCGCAGTTGTCGCTCGCTCGGCTCGGCTTATGTAATTCTTGTTAGTTCACTAGATGGTCCAAGTTGATCCTTACAAAATAGGTAAATGTTTTCTGTTCTGAGAAACCAGTGTTTGCTTCTTTAGATGTGGATATTCCTATTACAAGGAGCTCCGAAAGTGCTATGTATCTATTGATCATAGGAGGCAGCGAAAGAATCCCTGATACAGTAGAAACAGAAGCATAGGGAAGTGTTCTTAATGAAGTGCTGTTATAAGCATAGGGCCCTATTGAGTTTGATATACTGAAGTGTATAAGAGCTTTGACTCTCTCCCAAATGTTGTTTAATAAAATATGCTCATCTTCCTATTTAAAGTCAACCTTCAGCTCCTTCATGTGAATTAGTAACACTCAAGGAAGAGCCGCCCTGGCTTGATGTAATGCTTACGCCGTGTCTGCTTGTGATGGTCACAGAATATATTGTGCTTAATGATAATACTATCGTTGCCTTTTCTTTTCGTCCCTTTTCAGTGTGAGTACGCAAAGCATAAAAGCTTGATGCTCTAGAGCATTTTACTCCTCTGATATGAGCTTTATCTCCTACAGAATGAAATGTACTCTAAACAGCCTGAAGTGTAGAAGGGTAGAGAGACGAGCTCATCATCCACCGAGTTTTGAACCGGCCAGTCGGCCCTCTGAGATTATTGGGTAATCAAACATCATCTTGTTTACTAGGGAAAGGAAAGTAAAGGGAAATTATGTTATGGAAAGGTTATGATATCTCTGGAAACCAAGCAGAACAGCTATTCATTTGTGCTTCTATAACAGGAATTAATTATGATGAAAAGTCAGGTATGGTAGAGTTTCATGTTGGGGTTTTGTCTGAGAAGTTGCTCTCAGAGTAATTTTAGGCAATTCTCACTTGTAAGAATAAGGGTTGCCAAGAATATTGCCTTATCCACCTTTACTTGTAGGCTATAGTAGGTCGCCTGGTAGATTAGTCGAGTGCGCACAAGCTGGCAGAGATGCCATCAATATTACTCAAGCACAGCTCATCAACATTGGGATCTATGTAATTCTTGATAGCTCACAGCTAATATCATGAGCATTCTCAAGCTTCTCATAGTTAGAACTATACGAAGCAACTGAACTCTCCGCAGAATTTCCTTTAAGCAGACTGTTCTATTCTTAAATGCTGAACAAAAATGTTATACCAACTCCTAGTACTCTTGTGTTGTATGCCTCGAGTTGCAAATCTTTCAGTATCTCCACAGTTGTTTGGAATATATTGTATGTATGAGTGATTAAACTATTGAAGGGCCAACTGATGTTCTACCTTTAATATGGTTTAAGCTTGAAGACTATACGAAATAAGTACAAGGCTATGCTTAAGTTACTTAAGATACATTTTGATGGAAAGAACCAGAAGGAAAGGAGAGGAGATTATGATATTACTACTAATTTTTTTGTGCTTAAAATATGCTATCGTTGCCTTTTCTTTTCATCCCTTTTCAGTGTGAGTACACAAAGCATAAAAGTTTGATGCTCTAGAGGAATTTTTTTCCTCTGATATGAACTTCGTCTCCTTCAGAATGAAATGTATTCTAAGATTATTTAAACAACATCTCTGTCATCTTGAAAGTAGGGGTATAGTATGCGTACACATTATCCTCCCCTGACCCCACTTGCGGGATTACACTGCATTTGTTGTTGTTGAGATTGCTGATCCATTTGATCGTCTTGCAGGACGAACGGAGCTCTGAGGTACTGTTATGCTGCTTGTGAATATTGACATGTTGATTTGGCTTAAGAAATAGTAAATCTTACCTGTACGTGGAGTCTATGTACTGTTGTAAGTTTTCACACTCACAGAAATTGGATGCAACATTCCACAATCTGCTCCCTTTGATGTTTAAACCACCAAACTTTGGACAACAAACTTTTTTCCAGGATACAGGTGATATTTTCCTCTTGCCTTCAGTGCTTCCCCATAAGTACTCTCTACATTTTTTGTCTACCTCCATCAACACACTTCAACATTGGCAAGCATTCGCTTTTTGAAACAATGTCTGAATGCAAATAAATAATGAGAACTTCAATCTGTTCAGCGTGAGAAGGAAAGTTTTCTGGCAATGACATTAATGGTTTTCCATCAGAAGATCCCTTCATCGCCATGGCCAAAGAATAGCCTAGAGCTCGGGCTACTGGGACAGCAACTGCATTACCTACTTAGATGTACCTAAGTAATATAAAACAACCAAAAGCATGTCACAGCAAGCTAGGAAAATGATGATTCAAGTACAAATGAACTAGTTTACTATCTCCATTCATAAGCAGCTTCTTTTGGACAATAATTTGTAGATTCCAAAGTAAAGGCTGGTATAACCAAAGAGGAAGCACCATAGCCTTTATAAAAGCCTCCAGATACCAGAAGCTCATTAATATAATACTGTTAGGAAATCTATGGCTCTGGCATGTTTCCGTATTAATGTGTTGGTTTAAGCTCATAGCATAGTCAGGAACATGTTGATATAAAGCATCATAAGATCCAGATAACAAACAACAATTTACTTTGATTATTTACAAAGAAAGAATTGCTTGGATTTGCTAAAGTATAAAGTGGTTATCATCCTTATTTATCATTTTGCCTTGGCATACTCTTGTGAATTTGCTTGCATTGAATATATCAACGTCGCAAATGGAATTGATTTTACTGAAATATCATAATTTTACCTGTTTATAATAGCAGTTACAAATTGATCAAGATTACATTGAAGGAGACCTATGTATCCTGCGACATCGTACAGCAAAGCAAATGAAGGATCAGTTTATGTGTGTTCTCAAAGCAGTAGAAATATACAAAACAGCCTTCAACATATATACAGGTACATATTTTTTGGTTGTTACGAAAATTTTACAAACATAACAAAAGCAGGAGTTAAAGACACATTATTATCTGTGCATAACATGTTCAAAGGTTGCATACTAAAATAATTGCAATCAGACACATTATTTGCTGGTGTGGTTCTATAAATCCTCAATATCTCATTTCGGACCTGTTTCATTCCAATACTCAATAACATGGACGTCTTTAGCATTAGAGGTTCTCACCACTTTCTACTGACATACAAATCTCTAAAAGACTTCAAACACAGCTCGCAAACACCTAATATCTCTGCATTCAGATGTCAATAACATTAAGGATGTGTTTGGTATAACGGAAAATGTTTTCCGTGGAAAATGTTTTCCGAGAAAATGTTTTCTTGGAAAACAAGTAGTAATCTTATTCATTTTTCGGTATTTGGTACGCAAATTAAGGAAAATGACTTCTCAAGAGTATTCATAAATAATTTAGATATAATAAATATAAAGCCATAAACTTTCAAACCAACAACCTTCCGGACCCACAAATTTCATAAACTTTTGAACCACTAAACTTTCAAAGCCGTGAAATTTCGAACCCGTAAACTTTATAATTTCTAAACCCGTGAACTTCCAAACACATAAACCTCCGAACTCATAATTTTGGAACTGGTAAAATTTCATGGACACACACATTTTTGGAAAATAAAAAATAAAAAAATGGAAATTGTTTTTGTGGAAAGATTGGTCCTAAATCTTTGCATGCGCACTGGTCCTAAATATTGCAGAAAAAATTGATAAAATTGATTTTATACTTATTAAATTGTTTAATAAAAATCTATTTTCTAATGAATATTTAGCCCTTAATTAACTGCAGAAAATAAGCTTATTATATTTTTGTAGCTTTCATTTAACATTTCCATGGAAAAACTTGTGCATTGACTTACTATGGTCTATCACTCATTTGGAATTGTCCCTTTCTTTTCCTTCTTCACTGAAGATGCTATAAGTGTGATGTAGAAATAGGAAGGAACAAGTACCCCAGTCTAGACTTGTGCACTGACTTGAGCAATATATGGTCTGTTCAACAATTACTAATGACTGAAATCAATGTGAAACATCAACTTGAAAAGGTTTGTCCCTTGTAGTTTTCGTTTGAAATTTCCATGGAAAGACTTGTTCACTGACTTGAACTAAACAACAACAACAATAACCTGGTAAAATCTCACCAGTTTGGTCTGGGGAGGGTAGAGCGTACGCAGACCTTACCCCTACCCCAAAGGGTTAGATAGACCCTCGGCTCAAGCAGACGAAAAAGACAATATATCAGTACCAACAGCAGAAAGCATATAAATAATAATAGATAATCAAAAGTTCCAGAAAATAGATGAAAAACAATAATAGTAACACGTAAGAAAGGCTTGGCCTTTCAGCAACAATAACAACAACAATAATAACGCAATAAAATCCCACAAAAGAAAAAAAGTATTTTTATTTTAACAACACTGAGAAATAATTATATGGCTTTAAGGAAAAAAAAGAAAGAATAGGAAATAGCAGAATATGAAGATGAGAGAAATCTTGTGAAAGTGAGTAGATAAAGATTAAAGACAATATATTTGCCATTTTTATCATTTGTGAAATTTCAAAAACAGTTTAAAGCATAATGTCTATGTATATTAGAGATAATTCTTTTACTTTTTGTCGTTTTAAATATTAAACACCATTTTGATTACTATATTATCCTTTTTTTCTTGAATAAAGTGAAATAGGTTCCACTTATTAAATGTATTTTATAAAACTTCAAATTTCTAATTAATTAATTAATTAATTTATTTATTTTTTTTGTTCTCAAAACAAGATTTAAATTAGGCGCATTTACCACGTCTCTACAAGTACAAAATCTTCCCAACAAGTACTCCTGGTAAAAGCAAAGTTGGATCTTTTTGTTCTTCCAAACACCTATGATGAACAAGAGCAAGGAAAAACATCCTTTACCTTCCCAATGATCTGGCTTTCAAGTAAAGAATTAGGTCCTTTACGCCTTGCAGTCATAGCACCATAAATTACAGCTTCTATCAGGAAGTGAAACCAATTTGTTCATGTAAACCGTGCAAACGTCTTATTGCACAGCAATCTAACAAAATGGAAGGCCCGGGCTTAACTGACGGTAGCTAACTTCACAGTCTGAGCTTGATGCTACTTAATTTTCTCTGTGATGCTATTTTCGCCCCACGTTGATGTACCACCCAATCCAATTTCATCACTTGCTGATGACAATTGAATAGCAGCAGCACCAGTTACCAGATTCTTGTTCTTCTTTTTCTTTTTTGGGAACGTAACCAAGCCTGCAGCTGCATCAACATTTTGGAGTGTGTTGTGATTCTTCCGACTACTAGTCAATGGATCTTCTGATGAATCAGGACCAAAAAGATCTGCAAAAGGAGTTTCTCCATCGTCAATGGCACTTGCTTTATGTTGTTTAGCCTTCTTACTAGACTTTTTAGCTGGTTCCTTATCCCTGACGGCAGTATCATTTTTGTTGGTTGATGCTTTCTCCTTCAAAACTTCACTCTTCTTCTGTTTTTTGCGCTTTTGTTCCTCTCTTGTGCCAAGTTCAACTGGTGGAACGCCAAGTCATAATTGGTTCTTTTTTCTGTTTGTACCAACTCCCTCTTACGATCAGAAGCGGCAATATCAAGATGACCACTTTCATTTTCAAAATCGACTCTCCCACCCTCTTCCTTTTTCACGGCATTTTCAATAGGTTTAGCATTGAGAATCTGCAAATTTGGCAGCTGTTTCTTGATCTTTTTGGCCAAAGCTTCCTTTTCAGCAATGGGGTTCCCTTGTAGGTTTAAGTTTTTCAAGTTAACTAATGAAGAGAGCACCTTCAAATCTGACCATTTCATGATAACATTGTTTCCAATGTCTAAGTTTTGTAGTTTTATATTAAAAGCCAACTCACTGGGAAGTGTCTTAATATCATTATGAGCAAGGCGTAGCTCCTTTAACTCGGTGCAGGATTTGAGTGAAGAGTCAATACCTTGTAGTTTGCAATTAGAGAGAGACAATTTTGTGATTGAGTTAATTTTGGCCAGACTCTGCCCAATTCCAGATATTGGATATTTAGTTGTTTTCAATTTATTTTAAGGGCTAGGATATATAATAGAATAAAATAATAATTCTAATTAAATGCTTCTACGGGTATATTCTCATAAGTCCCAATTTATGTGGCAATGTTCGGATTTCAAGAGTCAGCATTATTAATTTAACCGTGAATTTAGACATTGAATTTAAGTTTTTCTTAAATAAAAAACTACGTATTTGAAAACTTTATAAAAAGTACTAGTATAAATCAAAATAATTAATACTTTAAAATATCTAAACGGCATATGAAAAAATTATGATAAAAAATAACTCGTTTGACTTTTGAAATTTGAATGGTGGCATATAAATTGGCAAAAAAATATACTTATATATAAATAGATAACCAGCTGTCAAGAAAAAACATAAAAAAGAAGAAGAGAAGAATGAAAACACTCATCTTCTACCTAATAAATAAGTTAACATCATTTTGGTTATTTGATTCAATGTATTATTATCGACTTAATTATTTAAGTCAAAAAGCTATTGTTATACTCTTTACAAGAAAATGACAGGATCTGAATGAGTTGTAATACATGAGTGTTTAATCAATTGAAATACTATTTTTCTCTTGTTTTTCCATTTATCATAGTTAAGTGTAATTTTTAAGAACATATCATATTCCTATCTCTTTGCAGAACAAAGATAAAAATGATTTTACCAATTATCACTTACTAAATTGTTTAATAAAAATCTAGTTTTCTAATGAATATTTAGCCCTTAATTAACTGCAGAAAATAAGCTTATTATATTTTTATAGCTTTCATTTAACATTTCCATGGAAAAACTTGTGCATTGACTTACTATGTATCACTCATTTGGAATTGTCCCTTTCTTTTTTCTTCACTAAATTTTCGGCATAATCCGCATGACTTGTGCATTGACTTGAGCTATATATGGTATGTTCAACAATTATTAATGACTAAGAAAAAGTTTGTCCCTTGTAGCTTTCGTATGAAATTTTTATGGAAAGATTTGTGCACTGACTTGAACTAAACATCAGGTTATGTATTTCTTATTTTAGTAATTAGATAAATATTGTTACCCTATTGATTCTTGTGAATTGCACTTCAACTAAGTTTTTTTTTTAATTCCCTTAATGGGAGGCTGGTAAGGAGGAAGATATTTTGGATTTTTGAGTTTCCACAAAGAGGTCTTATAAAAGAAAATATTTTGAATTTGGTATTTGATGTATCAAGGAAATACTTCAAAGTAAACTATAGAAAACTATTGTGACCAAGTGATCAGAATTATCGATTCGTCGACGAGAAAAATCGGACCCTGAACAAGTTCAAGGTCAAGTATTAACTAAGTTCTATTCACACTATATAGCTTCAAGCAGAGGCGGACCTACGTTGCATGTAGAGGGGTCACCGAACCCAGTTAGTCTCGGCAAAAACCTTGTATATATATGTTATATATATCTGTACATATATATGACCCCTTAAATATTTTAGTTGTGCCCCTTGAATCCAAAAGACGGATGGAAGAAGTGCTTTTGCTGGGTGGCTTAAAGTCCTTTGTTTACTGAATGATCCAGGTTCGAGTCCTTCCTTCAGTGTTTTTAGCTCATTGAATGAATACAACGTAGCTTTATGTACTTAATAACAAATTGTTTTAATTTATTCTTTATTCTTTTTCTTTTGAATTTAATTATAGTTTAGTTCTAACTTCTAATACATATTAGTTAATTTTTATTTTTTTTTAAATTCATGCCTTAAAATTAAAAGCTTCAAATTGAAACTTATCACTCCACAAATAGAAAAATACAAATCCTTATGCCACAGCTTTCTTCATCAATCACTTTGACTCCGACTTAGTAATGGAAACTACGAGTTTAAGACTCTTCTTTAGCTTTTTTACTATTAACATACCCTTAATCTTGATTTCTTTAAAGTTTGAATGCCCTTTTGATCATGACTCCTTTTTTATTAAAAAGAAACTAGAAATTTTAAAGTGCGAAATATGCCTAATGTAATCAAACATTTTTCCTTCCCATAACACCCTTTGGGAAGATCTCTCTTTGTTCGGTGCTTTCTTTCTTTAGAACTTTTTGTTTATACTTGGATGATAAGTCATTATAATCATTAAGTTTTTAAAGAGTTTTTTTTGGTCGAACAAAAAAATTTATTTATCTCTTGTCAAAATTACATCTCAAATACAATTAGACTGCTCTCTAACTGTCCTTACTATCACTTATTTACAATCTAAGCTATACATTTTCTCTATAAAGTTTTCCTATCCAGTCTTTCTCTCTACTTGTATGTCTTCTTCTTAATGCTTCAAGTGCTTTATGCTTACAGTCTTGCTTTATCTGATTGCATAGCTGCCCAGAACGTATCACCTTGTGTTCCCATAAAGCTAGATTTCTTGCTCTCTGTATATTTTAAACTACTGCTGCTAGCCTAGCTAACACAATAAGTTTTTAAAGAGTTGCACGCCGAATTTTATCGCTAGTGATTAGCGTACAGTGGTGCCCCTCATCATGCTCAAATCCTGGGTCGGCCTCTGGCTTCAAGTTAGTTCCATTAATTATACACCACAGAATTAAGGATAGGCCTTTTTATCCTCATTATATTTGGTAGAAGTTTTGGCTTAGTCCTTTTATACATTTGTTTATATTTATTTCTATTGTAAACCCATTTACTTATCGTGGGTTACTAACAAAGGATAAAAATTATTTAAACAATTAGAAAATCACTGCATTATCCTAAGAGGGATGACAACTTCCGGAGAAAAGTTGAACATCAAATTCACAAGTTTTAAAAATAAAAACTGAATATTCTACTATAATAAAAATAAATTAAAAACATAAACTTTATTTTAAGGTCCAGCTGGTGCCCAATGCCCACGTCCAAGTCTTTTAATTAACAGCCATAAGAAAATATGGTCACTTAAACAGTGAAAGTATCACTTTGTTGTAGCTTTCATTTGAACATTTCTATGGAAAGACTTGTATATTGACTTAAAATATCTCAATTCATTTTGGAACTGTCCATTTCTTCCACAGTTCCAAATTTGATGCAGAAAAAGGAATTAACAAGTTGCCCCAAATCCACGGCGATCAAAGTAAAAAATATTTGCTGCAATCAGAAAAAGCATTATGTACATTAGGAGTGTATATAAGTCGGGTTGGTTCAGATTTTTCAATTATCAAATCAAACCAATTGTATCGGATTATTAAATCTAAAGACAAAACCAAACCAATAAAAGTCGGATTTTTTAATCTCGGTTTTTCTCGAGTTTTTCATATTTACAGGTTTTTCGATTTTTTCTTCATAAAGTCGCTTCATAGCACAAAACATAAAATTTATGTTCCAAATACTTGTTTAATCCTGGTAAGACAGAACTATATAAGGTATTTTTCAATAAAATAGCATAAATATAAAATGAGTCATGGTATTATATATTTAACAATAAAGATAATAAAATCGCATAAAATAAATATTATTAATAAGCCATAACGAAAGCAAACATAATTAAAAATTACTAAGTTGCTAAAATAAATATGACTAATAAGTTCTATTGTTTACATAACTAAACACTAAAAGAAAAAGAAGTTATGCATTTTATCTAAACCATGAAAAATTTAAAAATAGATATCCAACACTATTTTTTATCATAGTATAATTGAATTGTATGTCTTTTATTAGCATTAGTATTGATTTAATTTTAGTTTAGGATTTATTTGAGTAACTAACATTTATGGACTATAAAACTTATTGGAGCATCCAAAAATTATAACTCCAAACTTGATATAATATGCTAAAAGATAAAACTATAAAATATCTTAACAAATATTTATAAACTACGTTACAATAAATATTGTTATGTATTAAATATATTTAAACTTTTATACATATAATGTCGGGTTGGTTTGGTTTCGTTTGACTTTTTTTAGTTAAAATCAAACCAAATCAATTATGATCGGGTTTTTTTACCCAATACCAAATCAAATCAAATCAAATCAAATCAAACTACAGTCGAATTTTTTTTCTCGGTTTAACTTGGATCATCAAGTTGGTGCGGTTTGTCGGTTTCGTTTGTACACCCCTAATGTACATTTAGAAAAACGTATGCATACTTGATGTTTACATTCATATCATATGCATGTATCATAGTTAAGTGTGATATGCTTAAGTGATCTTTGGAGACACTATTAGGTAGGAAGCAAAGACTAATTAATAACAACCACATAAAATTGAAATAACTTATCTAAACAAGAAAAAAAAAACGACACTATACAAATATTGCTCTTTATGTTAAATTAAAAACGCTCACTTATTCTCATAATATCAATCAAACAATAGCGGTAACTTTGACAAGTCAAAGAAAACTATCTTCCTATATATTTGTGCATAGGCTTTTTCTTAAATTCTGCAACCAATTTTTGAACTCCTTTACGCAAACATGGGCAATAAACAACTCTCAGTGGTGCTCTTTATCTTTGTCTGTCACGAACATGCTTTTTCTTCATCCACATTACCTCAATTGTGCAACAAAGATCAAAGTATTTCCCTTCTAAAATTCAAGCAGACTCTTACTATAGATCCTTATGCTTCTGCCTTATTCTGTGATTACTATGGTCAGAATCCTTATCCGAAAACAAGTACATGGAATATGAGCAGAGATTGCTGCTTATGGGATGGCGTGATATGCGATGAGTTTACTGGCCATGTCATTGAGCTTGATCTCAGTTGCAGCCATCTTAAAGGGATTATTGATTCTAACAGCAGCCTATTCCAGCTCTCTCATCTCCAAAAGCTTAACCTTACTTGGAATGACTTCTCTGGTTCGGACATCTCGCCTAAATTTGGCCGATTTTCGCACTTGACACATCTTGATCTTTCTAACTCATATTTCACGGGTCAAATTCCTTCTGAAATCTCTCATCTGTCAAAGTTACAGTCTCTTTATTTATCAGGCAGCGAGCTCAGTCTTGGACCTCACAATTTCAAATTGCTTCTTCAGAATTTGACCCAATTAAGAGAGCTCGATCTTACAAATGTAAACATATCTTCCACCATTCCTCCATATATCTCTTTTCATATAACAACTCTAATGCTTGGGGGGACAGGATTGCATGGGGCATTACCTGAAAGTATTTTTCACTTGCCAGGCTTGGAAATTCTTAATTTAAGAATGAATTTTCAGCTCAGTGGTTATTTTCCAAAGACCAAATGGAATAGCAGTGCATCTCTCAGGGTGTTATTTCTCTTTGCAGTGAATTTTTCTGGTGATTTTGTGCCCGAATCTTTTGGCTATCTAACTTCATTGCAGGGACTGGATCTTCATTATTGCAATCTCTCGGGCCCGATTCCGGAATCTTTTTGGAATCTCACTCGTCTAGAGTATATGGACCTTCGATATAATGATTTTGGAGGACCAATTCCTCTATTTATTAGTGGAATGCAGAATCTGGAGTTCCTATTGCTATCAAATAACAACCTGAATGGAGAAATACCATCATGGATATACACGCTTCCATCACTAACTGAACTAGGATTGAGGGATAACTACTTTTCTGGTCAACTTGAGGATTTCAAGTCCAATTCACTAGTCAAGATTACATTACGAAGGAATCGGTTGCAAGGTCATCTTCCTAAGTCAATTCAAAACCTCGTGAATCTAACACTACTTCATCTTTCGTCTAACAATTTTAGTGGCAATGTAGACATTAGCTTCTTTTCAAACCTCAAACAACTTACTGATCTAGATCTTTCACATAATAGTATTTCCCTGACCAATGATAACAACTTCAAGTCTACCTTGCCCCAATCTCTTACAGACTTATCCTTGTCCGGATGTGAAGTAAACGAATTGGACTTTTTGAGATTAGCAAAGAATCTTAGTTCCTTGGATCTTTCATATAACAAGATTCAAGGAACAATTCCTGATTGGGCATGGTCCAATTGGATGCACTCGATGAATACTCTTAATCTATCCCACAACATGTTGACAAGTATTGACCATATTTCATCATTATTTCAACTAGTTACTCTAGATTTGCGATCCAATTTTCTTCAAGGATCGCTACCTATTCTACCGTCCTCTCTAAGTTATTTTTTCTTATCAAATAATAGTCTAAGTGGGAGGATCCCCTCTTCTGTTTGCAATTTGACATCATTAACGGTTCTTGATTTGGCAAGAAACAATTTGAAAGGAGTAATTCCACAATGTTTGGGTAACCTGAGTGACAACCTCGAGGTTTTGATATGCAGCACAATAGTCTTTCTGGGAATCTCCAAATAACTTTAAGAGTTGGAAGTGGACTTAAAAGCTTCAACTTGCATGGTAATAAGGTAGAGGGAAAAATCCCAAAATCCTTAGCCCATTGCAAAGAGTTGGAAGTTCTTGATTTGGGAAACAATCACCTCAATGACACATTCCCTATGTGGTTGGGTATTCTTCCAAAGCTACAAGTTTTAAGCTTGAGATCCAATAAACTGCATGGACCCATTAGAGCTTCAAGGACAAAAAACTTGTTTCCTCAGCTTCAGATATTGGATCTCTCTTGCAATGCATTTACAGCAGAGTTACCAACAAGTCTTTTTCATCATTTCAAAGCCATGATGAGAACTAATCAAACAAAGAAGGCACCAAGAGTTGGATATTACGAAGACTCAGTAGTTGTTGTGACAAAGGGACAGGAGCGTGAAGTTGTGAGAATCTTGTCTTTGTACACCACTATCGATCTTTCAATTAACAAATTTGAAGGACATATTCCTATTCTTCTGGGAGATCTTATTGCACTTCGTGTGTTGAATTTGTCTCATAATAAATTGCAAGGTGATATACCATCATCACTTGGAAATTTATCTCTAGTGGAAACATTAGACCTTAAATATAACCAGCTTTCGGGAGAGATACCAAAACAACTTGCTTCTCTTACATCTCTTGCAGTCTTAAATCTCTCCCATAATCATCTCCAAGGATGCATTCCTCACGGACCTCAATTCCATACCTTTGAGAATAACTCATACGAAGGTAATGATGGATTGCATGGTTTCCCAGTTTCGGAAGGTTGTGGAAGTAGCAGGATTCCAGAGACAAACAACACAACACGCGTTTTGGATGAAGAAAGCACTTCTGAATTTCTCAATAATTTTTGGAAAGCTGCTCTTATGGGATATGGAAGTGGACTAGTTATTGGACTATCCATTGCATATATCATGCTTTCAGCTCGAAATCCTAATTGGCTTTCTTGGATTGTTGAAGAACTAGAACACAAAATCGCCATGAGAAGGCGAAAGAAGAAGCGAGGCCAAAGGCGTCACAGAAGAAGAAATAATGGTGTCTAGACAAGTTCCAGTCGTCCAATATGTAATTTCAGGTATATATTCATATTAAGCTCTCTATCTCTGATTTTTTTTTCTTAGTTTATATTAACTGGTATTGTATGTCTTCATTTGAATATATCTTGCTTTATTAGCTTGGTAAGTGTATCTTTTGTTAATGCATGAGAATTGAGATTATTTATTTTGTATCTGACTTCATTTTAACTTGTATGAATTAAATGTAGGCAAAGAATGTGTCCAGTTGAAATAGCAGGTGAATGAGAAAAGACTCTGTACTATAGATGTTTTCAACAACAAACGCCACAAGGAACATGAAGATTAATACATGCTTTTGAATTTAATTTTTCTGTGTAGTTAATGTTGCTGTCATTTTTTCTTTTTCTTTTGTTTTAAAATAGAAAAATGAGAATAAATTCTAGTCCTTACTTACCGTACTGTTACGTATATTGTTTAAACGTGCACTTTTTCGTTTTTTTTTCCGTATTAAGTTATTTTATAAAAGGTGTAATATTTCCCGCAGTGAATTGTCTTTTATTTTCTTTCAACACAAAAGAAAAAAAGTATTTTTATTTTAGCAACACTGCAAAATAGTTATATGGCATAAAGGAAAAAAAAGAATAGGAAATAGCAGGAGATGAAGATGAGAGAAATCTTGTGAAACTGAGTAGATACAGATAAAAAGCGATATATTTTCCAGTTTTTATAGTTTGTGAAATTTCAAATTACGATTTAAACATAATTTATATATATACTGGGGATAATTCTTTTACTCTTTTCGTTTTAAATATTCGATACCATTTTGAGAGCTAGTCTTTAAATTAGTTTATAAATATTCAAGTTTCTAATTAATATTTAGTTGTTTTCAGTTTATTTTAAGTGCCAGGACACAACATAACAAAACGACAATTCTAATTTAATAATGCGTCTGTTGGTATATACGTTAATTAATATAATTTTACAAAGAGTATTCGGCTATAAAAATGATTCTTATTGTTACAGGTAAAAAGTTGTTATAGAAAGATAAAATATAAATTAAATAATTGAATCCAATGAAAACTTGATCTTTTATAGTTAATATGATATATCTCAAAGTTCTTATCTTTACACTCCATATGTTTCCATTTATGAGTCTTGCTTTATATTATTTGTTTAATAAAGAATGTCACTTTCTATATTTGGTAATAATTCTTTAATTCTTATCTTTATACTCCGGCATGTTTAAGACTGCAAGATTCAAAGTACTCTTTGATATACTGCACATATCTTTAGTTTAATTTTAGAAGATTAAATAATCTTAATTTCTTAAATTCCGTTGCCAGTCACAATTAAGACAAATAAAGTGAAACTGAGTGAGTACTATTTTTAATGTCTAAATCTAATACTCCTTGTAGTTTGGATCCATTGATGTTGTTAATATTGGTTTATATTTAGCTTCGCGATCGAGTAGTTTGAGACAACGGGTGGTGTTGCATCCTTCATTATGAAACTGAAGGCAGTGTGTCCTGCTGAAAAGGAATGGTCTTTCTTGCAAAGACAAATCCTTTATCACCCTTGTTGTTATTTACAATTCAAAGATCATCTTGTTTACTTCAAATATGAAATCAGAAAGATAAGGCGTTATGCAGAGGTTTCTGATGTCTTTGGAATACAAGCAGAGAAGGTTTTTCTTTGGAATAAGACATTGATGTTGATGGGAAGTTTAGAAGTCAGTATGTATGACAGACTTCTTCCATGTTCAGTTATCTTATATTCCTACTGTAAGAATGAACAAAGGATGCGAACAATCGCTCCTACTGTATGGAAGGAAAGTGGTTATTATTAAGAATGTTCTACAATCTCTCCCTCTATACACCCGATTTGCATTGTCCCCTCCAAAAGCTACGCTTAATCTCATTGAGAAACACTTTGTTAGATTCCTCTGGGGTTCCCATGGGGATAACCTATGCTTTCCAAAAGAACAAATTTCACTGGAGCTCATGGAAGAACCTATGCTTTCCAAAAGAAGAGGGGGGAATAGGCATTAGAAGGATGGAGGAGATAAATGACATTTGCTCAATCAAAAGGTGGTGGAGGTTCAGAACATGCCCCTCTTTGTGGGCTGATTTTCTAAAAGCCAAATACTGTATTAGAGCACACACGGTCTCTAAAGCTATTACATCTGGGAGCTCACACTCTTGGAGAGGTATGCTTCAAATTAGGGACAGAGCTGAAAAGAATATATACTGGAATATTAATACAGGGGAATGTAGTTTCTGGTGGGATGATTGGACAGGTAAAGGACCACTCGCTAAAATAGTCAATCATTCTAGAACTTCTGGGAAAATTTTAGTTGCGGAATTCTTCAGAGGTGAGAGTTGGGATTTTAATAAATTGGAAAGAGTCCTTCTGATTGAAATCGCTCAACATATCAGTGGTATCCCAAGAGGAAGACAGGATCAAAAGGACTATGCTACTTGGAGACTCACCGAGGATGGTCATTACTCTAATACAACTGCTTGGCACATGGTTCGAACCACTAAACAGAGAAATCCTTTTCTTGATAAAGTTTGGCACAACAGTATCCCCTTCAAAACGTCCTTTCTCATTTGGAGAATGATTCAGAGAAAGCTGCCTTTTGATGACACCATCAGGAGGTTTGGCAATCAACCAGTTTCAAAATGCAATTGTTATAGTATCCCCCAATGCAAAAATATACAGCATGTTTTCTTTGATAGTGAATCTGCTATTAGCTTATGGAAGTTCTTTGGAAATCCTCTGGGAATCCAACATATCTCTGGTTCCATTAGTGGTGTCCTCACCCAATGGTGGCAGAGGAAACCAAAGAATTTAGTACATAAAATGATTTTACATATTATGCCAATCTTTGTTTGCTGGGAAATCTGGAGAAGCTATACATCATGCAAATTTGGGGATAGTAAAAAGTTCAATCAATACAAGATGAAATCCCAAATTCTCTGGAACATCAATGCTACTATGAACAGGAAGTTTCCCTCTATTCTCACTCATAATAATTGGTATAGGAACTGTGAGTTATTCGAGAGACTCAAACCTATTCCAATTTGGAGATGTGTATTGTGGGAAAAGCCCCAGCAAGGAAAACTGAAGCTTAACACTGATGGGAGTTTCAACAAACAAAGCGGCAAAACGGGGATAGGAGGAGTTCTAAGGAACGATAATGGAGAATTTATCATGGCTTTCTCAATCCCTATCATCTGTAGTAGCAGCAATGTCGCGGAGTTGAGGGCGATTAAATTTGGGTGCGAGTGGTGTGTCAACAATAGAATCAACAGCTTCATGGTGGAATTTGATTCTTTGGTGATTCACAACATGCTTCAAAACAGAACTTTGCACAACTACACTCTAAGGAAGGAGATCGAAGATATTGTTGAGATCTTAGAACGTGCTAATGCTTCTATCAGTCACTGTTATCGTGAGGCAAATCAGGTTACAGACTGTTTTGCAAAGAATGCCACTGCTTCAGCAGAAGGGATCATCCACACGAATTTCCAGCAAATTCCCAAAGAAGCCAAAGGTCCTTTCTTTATGGATAAATGGCAAGTACCATCATTTAGAATTAGATATGAAGTCTAACTTTTATGTTAGTTAAGTAGTATATAATAGGAAGAAGGGGTCTACTAATTGTATTTTTGCCCATACACCCTTCTTTACAGTATAGTAATGACACCATTGAGGTAAGGTTTATGTCCCCCTCGGTTGTACCTTTTTGTTATTATATTCGACGAGGTAGGGGTCCGAGCCAAACCCCCAATACCACAGGAGATGAAAACCTGGGTGATTGGCTTTATTCAAAAAAAAAAAGGATGCGAAAATTACCTCCTTGCTTCAGTATAAAATAAAGTTCCAATCTTTATAAGCATGTATAATGTTGTCAATCTGATACACCTTATTTTACAATTAGTATCAATAGTTGGTCCTTACAAAATAGGTAAATGTTTTCTGTTCTGAGAAACCAGTGTTTGCTTCTTCAGATGTGGATATTCCTATTACAAGGAGCTCCTAAAGTGCTATGTAGTCTATTGATCATTGCTTCTGCGCCCCATCGTTGTTGGATCTTGAGTGGTATATGAAGGATTGCGTATAGGTGTTCGTAACACGCAGCAGAAGACAATAATAATCCTAGATAGATCTTTTCGTGTTTAAAATTGATTTACATGTCAAAAATCGAATCTGAGACGTACCTGGCGAAGAGAGTCCCGTTTCAAATTCTTCGATAGTGCGAAAACTCTATGCGTATCCACACCGAGACCGATCCTTGCTATCAACTCTTTGATCAATGAAACCCGCGAACAAATTGAACAAAAAACTTGTGCTGAAATTTTTCTCAAAAATCTCAACTCAAATTAGAAGAACAAGAAGCACTTTTCTTGTAATTGTATTTTCTCTCTTGGCTTTGTATTGCAATTTCACTTTCACAAAGTGGTTTTTCTTTTTCATGTAAAACTCGCTTCGTTCATCACCATATATATCATCACATATGATCCCTTTTCCTAATAGACTAAGAAAAGGTTCGAAGCGATTTACTTAGTGCACAAGTCTAATTCCAAAATTAGACATTGAAAAATATTTCTATAGGAAAATAGCCTCTCATTCCAAAAAAGATATCACGTTGCCGACGAGTCCTTTTATGGACGTTCACTTTGCTAATCTAATTCGAAATTGGATTCAATCAAAAACTTCCATTAATAATTTATATAAATAAATATGTGTTATATATATCACATATATATTTCAACCAAGAGATATAACTTAATTTCTATTCAAAATAGAAAAGTTTAATTTGTTCACAATATTAATTATATCCTCTGTGCTAGCAAATAATATAATAATATTTCATTTGGACTAATAACTATATTATTTGACTGATTAAATTATTTAATTTAATTAACAAATAATAAAGTAATTAATCCTTTAGCAAATATCAGAACACTCGTTAGTGTGCGACCCTATAGGTTCAATACTAAACCGGTAGTAAATTGATCATATCAATATACTAATCAAGGGTGGCGTCTAGCAACACTCCTTAATGACCGGATAGCATGAAGTATTCAATTTACTCTCAAGAACCAGTAGAAGAATAATGTAGTAATTCCTTCTATCCTTATAGCTCTGGATCACTCTAGGATATGGTTTAACTGTCAAATCCTAATAGGCGACCAATTATGTGTTCATGTCAAGTATAATCGACCATTGAATGACCTAAGAAACTCGTTTCTTCTTCCATTCAATTGCCCTGGCCAAGGTCTTAATTTGGTCGTTTATAATTCATGACAACATGGAGTTTAAACTCATTACCAAGAGTTGACAGATTCCATTTTGATCAATCACTAATTCTACAAGTATTCAATCGTGCCCAATATCCTTTCAACTATCGCCCTAGAGCCATATGTGTCTAGTATTAAAGCACAACAAATATCTTGTCAATTACTATGACGATCTCAGGTCAAAGGAAAATCTTATGTCACATTCTTCAAGAGAATATCCTATTGACAGTTTATGGTAATTCTAACCACTAGGAATTATCCAATGAGTCGGTTCAATGATCATATCTCTATATGCATCATCTATCTATGTAATTTAATTAATGAGATCAACTAATCTTTATCCCATAAAGACGATCACATAAATATTGATCTAACCGAATTACTAATGTCCAAATTAATAATCCTACAATCAAGAACAAATTTAGATTAAATTATAAGAAACTTTACTCTCATTATCATGATCTCCATCACAATGTCAAGTCTCAAAATTTAATCAAGCACCTTATCAAATTAATCAAGCAATTAATAACAATGATAAAAGAATATCAAATGCCATATATATTTTATATCAAATAACGTTCGCAAAAATATGTTCAAATCATCAACTATGATATTGGATCTAGAGCATATCTACTATATCCCTAACAATCTCCCACTTGCACTAGAGCCAATCGCTCTAATACTTCATTCCCAATTTCCACTTGTGCTTGTCAAACTCTTTTGTGCCAAGAGCTTTAGTGAATGGATCTGCAGCATTTTTTTTTCATTAACCTTTTGAATCTCGATGTCTCCACGTTCAATGATCTCTCTTATCAAGTGATACCTTCGCAGAACGTGTTTGGATTTTTGGTATGATCTTGGTTCTTTTACTTGAGCAATGGCTCCAGTATTGTCACACAACAGTGGAACCGAACCTTCTATTGAAGGAACCACACCAAGTTCAGTTAAGAACTTTTTCATCCATACAACTTCCTTAGTAGCTTCACTAGATGCTATATATTCTGCTTCAGACACTGAATCAGCTACTGTAGCTTGTTTGGAACTTTTCCACCTCACTGCACCACCATTTAAGGTGAATACATAACCAGAAATAGATTTGTTATCATCTCTATCTGAAGAGAAACTTGCATCAGTATAACCTTCAAGTTTCAACTCAGAATCTCCATAGATGAGGAATTGGTCTTTAGTCCTTCTTAAGTACTTAAGAATGGTCTTCACCACCTTTCAATGGTACTTACCAGGATTTACCTGATATCGGCTAGTCACTCTAAGTGCATAAGACACATCAGGATGTGTACATGTCATGGTATACATGATAGCTCCCACTGCACTAGCGTATGTGATCCTACTCATGCATTCTCTCTCTTCAGGTGTTTTAGGATAATCCTCCCCACTGAGAGTAATTCCAGTGCCTATCGGTAGATAGCCTCTTTTGGAATTATCCATATTATACCTCTTTAAGATGGTATCAGTGTACAAAGACTGGGAAAGTTCAAGCAGTTTCCTAGATCTATCTCTATAGATCTTTATTCCTAATATATAAGCTGATTCTCCCAAGTCTTTCATGGAGAACTATTCAGATAGCCAAATCATGGTACTTTGTAATGCCGGTATGTCATTCCCTATGAGCAATATATCATCAACATACAACACTAAGAATATAATTGTGCTCCCACTTACCTTTTTGAACACACAAGGTTCTTCTTCGCATCTAACAAAATTGAACTTTTCAATTGTCTTGTTAAAGCGATTATTCCAACTTCGAGAAGCTTGCTTTAGTCCATAAATGGATCTTTGTAGCTTGCAAATTTTATTATGATCAGACGAAGATGTGAAACCTTCAGGTTGTGTCATGTACACATCCTCTTCTAGCTCATCATTAAGGAAAGTTGTTTTCACATCCATTTGCCATATTTCATAATCATAGTATGCTGCTATAGCAAGCAAAATTCGAGTAGATTTGAGCATTGCCACTGGAGAGAACGTCTCGTCGTAGTCGACTCCTTCTTTTTGACGATATCCCTTGGCAACAAGACGGGCTTTGTAGGTCTCCACCTCTCCGTATGCTCCAGTCTTTTTCTTAAAAACCCATTTACAACCTATAGGTTTTATATCCTTTGAAGGTTCAATTAAAGTCCATACTTTATTTTCCTTCATAGATTCCATTTCGGATTCCATGGCCTTTTGCCACTTCTCATAATCAGAACTTTGTATAGCTTCTTCATAGGTCTTAGGGTCATCATTATTATGATCAACCTCATTTGATACATCATCTTGTACCATTAAACTTAATCTAGTTGGTACATGACGTTCTCGTGTAGACCTTCTAAGAGGTACTTGTACAACCTGTTCACCTTGTGCTGGATTTGGTTGTTGTTCAATTTGGTTTGGAACTGGTTCATTAACCTGTTCTTGAACTTCATTTAGTTCTTGAACTTCAACCGTTGAAGATGGCAACTTCCTTGGCAACTTCAAAACATCCAATAAAGGTTCTTCAACTTGGGTCTCATGATCTTTATATTGTGTTGATTCATTAGTTTCTTGAACTTCATCAAGTTCTATTTCTCCATTATAATTTCCTTCTAAAAGAAATTCCCTTTCCAAAAAGGTTGCTCCTATGGCCAAAAATACTTTATGGTCACTAGGGTGATAGAAATAATATCCCATTGTTTCCTTGGGATACTCAATGAACCTACACTTATCAGATCTTGAGTCAAGTTTATCAGACTGTAGTCTCTTAACATAAGATGGACAACCCCAAACTTTAATATGTTTAAGGTTAGGCTTACATCATTTCCATGTCTAATATGGTGTTGTAGAGACTGACTTAGTGGGAACTTTATTAAGTAAGTATGTTGCTGCTTCCAAAGCATATCACCATAAATTTATTGAAAGATCAGTGAATCCCATCATAGATCTCACCATATCTAATAAGGTTTGATTTCTCCTTTCAGACACACCATTGTGTTGTGGTGTTCCCGGAGGTGTTCACTGTGAGAGAATCCCATTCTCTTTGAGATATCTGGTAAAATCTTTACTAAGATATTCTCCACCTCTATCAGACCTTAATACTTTGATACTTTTACCAGTCTGCTTCTCAACTTCACTACGGAACCTTTTGAACATTTCAAAAGATTTAGACTTGTGTTTCATAAGATACACAAATCCATATCTTGACATATCATCAGTGAAGGTGATGGAGTAAGAATATCCACCTCTAGCTTGAATTTTCATGGGCCCACAAACATCTGTATGAATTAGTCCCAATAATTCAGAAGCTCTTTCTCTACTTCCAGTAAATGGAGATTTGGTCATTTTTCCTTTGAGACAAGATTCACAAGTTGGGTATGATTCAAAATCATACTTGTCAAGGTACCCTTCCTTGTACAATTTGTTAATTCTTTTCTCTCCAATATGACCAAGCCTATGTATGATTTATATGATCATCTCTTTTCCTCTTAAGACTTGAAACATGCATAATCGAATTAGCATTCACATTAGGTAAGACATAAACATCATGTTGGAGATAGTCATTCACATATAAATTATCACCATAATTAATAGAGCAAATACCATTGCCTATAATAATGTGAAAACCACGTTTGTCTAACATAGAAGCTGAAATTATGTTCGAAACAAATTTAGGAATGTAATAACAATCATCCAAATGCATTATTAAAGAAATTGATCCTACAGCTACGACCACAACTTTTGCACCATTTCCAACTTGTAGATTAACTTCTCCTTTCTTTAGCCTCCTACTTATCTTAAACCTTTGCAACATATTACAGATGTTATAACCACTGCCAATATCTAATACCCACAATGAAGAATTAGAAGTAGCTAAAGAAACCTTGAAAACATTTTTCATTAATGTCTCACCTTGTTTCTTGTCCTTTAGAGTTGCAAGATACTCCTTGCAGTTTCTCTTCCAATGCCCTTTCTTCTTACAGTGAAAATATTCAGCATCATATACTGATTGCAAGATCAAATCTTCAGAAAGCTCTTTACCAGGCTTGTACCCCAACTTCTTATGTTCTTCGGTAAGAACAATCATATGATTGACAAGGGGTCCAACTGGAGAGTTTTCAATGTCCAACTGTGTATCAACCATCTTCTTAAGATATTCAATGATTGCAGTCGGATCCATATTCTGATGTTTCCGCTGGAGTTCAGAACTTATAGAAGCGAGCATGATGTGTTTAATGCATTCTTCCAAGTGTTTCTGATAAACCTTGGTGCCTTGAACATCATTCTCTAGTGGGATTATCTTTGCAGGCTTATCGATCACATCAATGAGCTTTTTATGCATGAGAACAATTCTCAAATTTCTATACTAGTCATCTGTCACAACCCCAACCCCGGTCATGATGGCGCCCAACACACTACAAGGCAAGCCCGACCATTCAACAACATTATCCCAAATTCTTATTCAGATTTTAGATAAATATCACAGAAAATTGACTAAGTCATTACTTTCAAGTTTATAAATGATAATAAAATCTGCGGAAGTTCAATTAGAATACCACAACATAGCCCAATAGAATCCGGTGTCACGAACATGAGCCTCTAATACAGAATATCCACCTATTACAAATCTGTCTAGGAAAAATGCGGGATAAAAGGATAGAGATAGATGGGAGAGATCAAGGCTGCGAACGCCATGCAACTACCTCGATACTCCCGGATACTGCTGCTTAGCTAAACAAATCCTCACTCAGCCTGTGGTGTACCTGGATCTGCATGCAAGATGCATGGAGTAATGTGAGTACTCCGACCCAGTGAGTAATAAACATAAATAAAGGCTGAGAATAAGAAATCATGGAAAAATACAAAGTAAACTATAACTGGCAGTTTAGAACAACAAATAGTGAAGCAACAAGTCAATTAAATCAGAGTACCAAATACTGAGACAGGTATAACAGATAAAAACAAATGCATGAGTGCAATGCAATGCATATGATGGTACACTCTATGCATGAGTGCAATGCAATGCATATGATGGTACTCTCTAGTACCCACTGCGGCGTGCAGCCTGAGCCATCCATTTTATTTATCGTTGACGGCGCTCACTGGGGGTGTGTACAGACTCCGAAGGGGCTCCTACAGCCCAAGCGCAATATCAAGCCATCACGTGGCATCAAATCTAGGCCCTCGGCCTCATATAAATATTAGTATAATCACCCAGGCTCTCAGCCTCAATATCAATGTAATCAACCAGGCCCTCGACCTCAATATCAATGTAATCAACAGGCTCTCGGCCTCAATATCAATATAACACTGTTGCGGCACGCAACCCGATCCATGCTCAATACAGAAATCATCATAAGCCCCTTGGGCATTTGTAAAACAGTAGTTCTCAGCCTGAAACATCATTTAAGTTTTCAAATCTTAGAAATATGACTGAGTTTGCAAAACAGTATTTAAAACCTTGGACTGAGATCAAATGATATGCATATATGCAAAAACAGTGATGTCAATCCCTGAAGGATTCAAATAATTGGCAAGAAGCCCAAATGTAACAATTAAATCTAAGTAAGGATGATTCTCAATTTAGTTCAAGTAGAAAATACGGTAAAAACATCTCTCGGGACGGATCAAGTCACAATCCCCAATGGTGCTCTACCCCACGCCCATTATCCAGCGTGCAAGTCACCTCAATATAGCATTACGATGTGAAATTCCGGAGTTTCAAACTCTCAGGACATCATTTACATCAATTACTCACCTCAAACCAGACAAAGCTCTAGATCGCTATGCCCTTGCTTCTCAAATTAGCCTCATCATGCGACGAATCTGCTCAAAATCACAACGAATATGTCGCATTATGCTAAAGGGATAATACCCAATCGAAAACACTCGAAAAATATCAAAATTCACGAATTTGACAAAACCCAAGCCCCAGGCCCACGTCTCGAAACTCAGAAATTTTTACGTCATCGGGTTCCTTATCTCGCGACGAGTCTATACATACAAAAATCTCTCAAATCGGACCACAAATGGCCCCTCAAATCCCAAATTTAGAATTTTAATTTCAAGCCCTATTTTCTTACAATTTGGCTATATTTTCATGAATTTAAAGGATGATTTCACAATAAAATCATGTATTTAGTTCATAGGACTTACCTCCAATTACTTCCCGTCAAACCTCTTCAATTCCCGTCCAAAAGCTCTCAAGGTTGCTCAAAAATGGTGGAAAAATGGGTTGGGTTCGCAGATGAAATGTTAATTTTTTGGAAGTGCTGTTCACCGAGCGGTTCCTGTTCACGCGCGTGGTCATTGTTTACTCGTGCGGTTACTGTTCACGTGCGTTACTATTCATACGCAGTTACTGTTCACGTTGCTAAAAAATTACAGCAACAGCCAAAAAAATTGTAGCTTTTTTTCGTTTCACTAAAATGGCTCTAACTCCATCATACGAACTCGGAATTCGATGATTCTTGCTCCAATGAGTCACAAATAATGATGCGAACAACCTTTAATAGAAACTCAATTCAGAGCTCGTTTGCTCAGTGCGATATCCATTTCGCTCGTTAAACAATTAACTCATGTTTCGCGTCAAAAACCCAATCGCGACTTGATGAAATTAGACCAAACTTTCCAGATCACTCCTATAATTCATTATTTAAATTCTAGAAATCTCGAAATAAAATTTCGATCTCTAGAACTAAAAATAGACCTTTGGATCATTACATGCTTATGCTCAAACGGTAAAAATCTTCCAAAAACTCTTCCAAAACTTATCCGAGCCTCATGGGACCCCGACCAAATATGCCAACATAATTCATAACATTATTCAAACCTCTTCCAATCATCAAAACACCTCAAAAAACATCAAATTACCCAAAACTCATCGAATTCAAGCCTAATTTTCTAAAAACTTCCGAAATATACTTTCGATCAAAAACCCGACCAAACCACGTCCGAATGACCTGAAATTTTGCACACATATCCTAAATCACCTAACGAAGCTATAGCAACTCTCAGAATTTCATTCCGACTGTCGGATCAAAATCTCACCTATCAACCGGAATTCGCCAAAATACTAACTTCGCCAATTCTAGCCTAATTCTACACCGGACTTCCAAAATTACTTCCGATCACACTCCTAAGTCACAAATCATCCTGTGAAGCTAACCAAATCATCGGAATTCAAATCCGAGCCCTCTAACACATAATTCAACGTCCGGTTGACTTTTCCAACTTAAACCTTCTTAAAAGAGACTAAGTGTCTCATTTCCTATCAAAACCAATCCGATTTAACTCTAACACACCGAATACCAATAAAGAAACATGAAGAAGCATAAAATGCGGGAAACGGGGCAGTAACTCACGTGACGACGGGTCGGGTCGTCACATTCTCCCCAACTTAAACAAACGCTCGTCCTCGAGCGTACCCAGAGTTGTCCTAGAAGCCAACCGAAAGCGGAATGACCTTATCAAGCATAAAACCGGGGATGATCCCACGTCACCCTATCTCACATGGGTCCGATAACACGTTTTAACTAAAATCACACAATCCAGTCTAGCCCATAAATCATAGAACCACATTTCACTTTTCGGAATCATACACAAGATTAGAACCTCACACCTATATTCAGAATAAGTCTGAACCAGCTGTAATAGACCATGCCTGCAACCTCGGGTGCAATTATATGATATACCAATAACTCAAACACATGCAGTGATAACTTCCATTCATAGCAGTTGCCCACAACAATCAAATACCGATAGAAATCTCTTAGTAGCCAAGGTCTCATTCCAACACTTTCATATACTACCAACGGTAATTGAAACACGCAATAAACCATAATTATTGCTCAGATCAACCATTCATGAAGCCATTTCTCCTCTGGCAATTGCCATAACAATTTTTTGAACCGAACCTCGATATTTACCCATCAAACATGCTGAAATCAAATCCGTTCGCATTCATTAATGACCCAACTATCACTTCGAACCCAACACACCACTCTGGTGATATGACACATCCATACAGGCGTAAGCCAAAACTTGCATAATATGCGCACCAATAAAAAACGGTCCGAACACACTCGAATCATGAAAATGACTCAACTGAGAGAGATGTACCTCAAACTCACCAGTACTGCCACAACACAAGGTTGAGACCCTGTCTCACATCATAGAAATAGGACACACAAATTTGACCCGCAAGGTCATGTTTCCACACAGCTTTGCTGCAACGCGCGATCCTATCCAAATACTACTTCACATGAAAACCTCAAGTCACTATGCTTGAAATTGACAACCATGCTCAATTGATGTCTGGAGCCAAAACAAATCATTACATCCATGGAGAAATAAACAACACACACCACGCAAACCTGATAGAACATAACCGGTACGTTATTCATCGAGCAACACCAAATTAATCATCCCGCTCGACTTCCACTTCTACAACTCCTATCAAAGCCAGACGACCCGGTGCCCGGCACAAAATTAATACCGAAATCAACAACCTCGCCCGGCGACATGCCTAGACATATGAAACTCATCTGAAAAGTCCCCCAATACCGGAACTGAATTAATGATAGCAACCTTTGCACTGACATCCACCACGAATGCCCAATTAAGAAAGCAATCCTTCCCATCCGTCCACTGGTCCTTTGAAATATAACCACTCTGCTAGAACATAATCCAATGCACTTCATCACTCAACCCGTGGCATTTTCGGTATTGCCCGTAGCGCAATAGTTCAGAATCACTCAACACTAAGACAACAGTATGAATCCCGACATCACATCCAAAATCTAACATACCAGCAAACAAAAATCCACTCGAGCCTCCAAATCCCAATTGTCGCTAAACGGTGCTGAATACACATGATCCACCACCCCAACCTAGCCTGTACATGAGAACTCCCAGTCTCCAACTCCATATGGCACACAAATCATCATACCTGATTCCAGTTTCCACCGAGCGAATACATGCACGCCTTTGATACCCAATCATTCCACGACAGATACTCAAAATTTTCCTGTGCTACCAAGAAAACCCGAATACCACCAGTGGACCCACCAAGAACATGCCGCAATACTACCGAAATATCATCAGTTTAATCACTTTACCTTTTTCTGATACGTATACTCTCATCAAATCACTTCCAATTAGCAATACCATTTCCTTAATCATCTGAAGATCATTCACCCTAATCATCTGAAGCTCATTTCTCTAATCACCTAAAGCTGCCCGTACCACCTAAGAATGTTATGAATTTCCATTCTGAACTGAACTGTAACCTTACACACGCAAATCTCAATCCTTCACAACATATCACATATACCATCCCATCCTAAGGTAACATGAGGACTTTACCTCCTTTCCGAACCATGAACGTTTACGTACTCAACTAGTCAAGAACTTCCATTGATCCCATCTAGAAGAAAAATCATTACACATCCCATGCTCTGCATGACATACATAGGTCTTGTTCAAATTCTTACAATACCGATACGACGAATGAGATCTGTATAAATTCATAACACCGCCGAATCAACAATTCATTGGGTCTATACTTCTAGCAAGAACTATCACCTCATTCCGAACCAAACAATGGTATTAACCCCTTAATTTACTTCATATACTTAGATTGCACTGATCTCGAATTCAATGATCTCGTCTCACCCATTATGAACTGCTCAGGCAATAAGCCACCCCAGACATAATCAAAAGCCGCATATGATGCCCTAATATGCCAATAGGCTACCAATTCGAACGTGATACAAAAAGAAAACGAACTCTGGAAGGAATTACCAATCCCACGCACTAATACGGACTTTCCTTATAAAATAGGAAGCAAGGCATACAAAATAGCATATAGAAAACTATACTCAACATCACACTGTTGCAAACTTCATACTTGGTTTTCATCTTTAATCAATCAAGTGATCACATGCCACACTTATATAATCTTTCCATGGGACACACTCCCACAACCTACCACAACAATATCTGGAGCGTACATCCAAACCACCAGTCGCACTAACGCTAAAGATCGATCAAGAGTTATTAACCAGGACGCCAAACCCTTTTTACAAAACATCGATTTTAGGTGACGCTGAAGACAATACCAACTTACCATAAAAATCGAAACTTATCTCCTGCTCATCCGAGCTCATTACATCTTGTAAAAAAATTTCCTTCACTCGTGCCATTCTCTGCCCAATTTCCACAACCAGAACGGATTCACCAGCATGCATCAAATCGGAACTAACATAGTACATAACCGCACAATCCGCTAACCAATAGCAAGCTCCCCAACTTGGCTCGAAGCCATGTATCACAACATACTATACTCATAATGCATATACTCCATTGTTGCCTCAATACCATAGTGAGATTAAACTCGATCCTTCATAAGCTTGTGGAAACACAAATCATTTAGAATTTTTAACTCTTCTGCAAATCTCGCATTCACTCACACAACAGTTAAGCCCACTCTCTAGGCGATCCAATTTAGATTTCAACGCATTTTATTCACTTGTAATTGAGGTCTTCTAATAGATAACATAAGGATAACACAACTTTAGAACACCCCGCAGGAGATGACCCACCTGCTTTGCCTCCAACTAACATTTCTGCATACCTTCCACCGCCATAAGCATTACGTAGTCACTTGATCTTCCTGAGTCTGTACTCATACCGCAACATGAAATTTACTTCACTCCCAACTAGGAGACATGAAAAGATTCTTCACATGCATATAACTCGGGCTATAACTTGAATCACGATGGACTTCAAGCATCTATTAGTTCTTCCATCATTCAGCAGACCCTTCTCGTCACTTCCAAATCATATAGATACGCCTCGCAGTACTAACATACTCATCACATAGCCACAACCATCATTTCCACTAACAGGGACACTACTGAACATGTAAGTTAAAAAATACTTGCTTACATAGTCAGCACCTCGATGCTCCAGCCATAGGCAAAGATCCAACCTCAAGTCCTCCAGACTGGCCCACCATAACTCACAGAGATAACACCTCACCCCTCGACCGGGGAACCACAAGCCATCGAGGCACATCTGATACTGAGCGCTTGTGCGCGCATATGAACGCGTGGAAGAACTTTCAAAAGTTTCTTTTCAAGATGAATCAAGGACGCACGATAAGAATTCAAGTATGTGAAGTTTTCCTAAAGGTTCTGCAACCTCTCGAGGATAAATACAGAGCGCTCCGTATCGATCCGCGAGACTCTACTGAACCGGCTCATGACTCGCGAGACCAATTAACCTAGGCTCTGATACCAACTTGTCACGACCCCAACCCCGGTCATGATGGCGCCCAACACACTGCTAGGCAAGCCCGACCATTCAACAACATTATCCCAAATTCTTATTCAGATTTTAGATAAATATCACAGAGAATTTACTAAGTCATTACTTTCAAATTTATAAATAATAATAAAATCTGCGAAAGTTCAATTAGAATACCACAACATAGCCCAATAGAATCCGGTGTCACGAACATGAGCCTCTAATACAGAATATCCACCTATTACAAATCTGTCTAGGAAAAATGCGGGATAAAAGGATAAAGATAGATGGGAGAGATCAAGGCTGCGAACGCCATGCAGCTACCTCAATACTCCCGGATACTGCTGCTTAGCTAAACAAATCCTCACTTAGCCTGTGGTGTACCTAGATCTGCATGCAAGGTGCAGGGAGTAATGTGAGTACTCCGACCCAGTGAGTAATAAACATAAATAAAGGCTGAGAATAAGAAATCATGGAAAATACAAGTAAACTATAACTGGCAGTTTAGAACAACAAATAGTGAAGCAACAAGTCAATTAAATCAGAGCACCAAATACTAAGACAGGTATAACAGATAAAAACAAATGCATGAGTGCAATGCAATGCATATGATGGTACCCTCAGGACATCATTTACATCAATTACTCACCTCAAACCGGCCAAAGCTCTAGCTCGCTATGCCCTTGCTTCTCAAATTAGCTTCCTCGTGCGACGAATCTTCTCAAAATCACAACGAATATGTCACATTATGCTAAAGGGATAATACCCAATCGAAAACACACAAAAAACATCAAAATTCACGAATTTGACAAAACCCGAGCCCCGGACTCACGTCTCGAAACTCAAAAAATTTTATGTCATCGGGTTCCTTATCTCGCCACGAGTCTATACATACAAAAATCTCTCAAATTGGACCACAAATGGCCCCTCAAATCCCAAATTTAGAATTTTAATTTCAAGCCCTATTTTCTTACAATTTGGCTATACTTTCATGAATTTCAAGGATGATTTCACAATAAAATCATGTATTTAGTTCATAGGACCTACCTCCAATCACTTCCCATCAAAACCCATTCAATTCCCGTCCAAAAACTCTCAAGGTTGCTCAAAAATGGTGGAAAAATGGGTTGGGTTCGCGGATGAAATGTTAATTTTTCGGAAGTACTGTTCACCGCGCTGTTACTGTTCACACGCGTGGTCACTGTTCACCCGTGCGGTTACTGTTCACGCGCGGTTACTATTCATACGCAGTTACTGTTTACGCTGCTAAAAAATTACAGCAGCAGCCAAAAAAATTGCAGCTTTTTTTCGTTTCACTAAAATGGCTCTAACTCCATCATACGAACTCGGAATTCAATGATTCTTACTCCTATGAGTCACAAATAATGATACGAACATAGTCCTTCAATCGAAACTTAATTCAGAGCTCGTTTGCTCAGTGCGATATCCATTTCGCTCGTTAAACAATTAACTCATATTTCGCATCAAAAACCCAATCGTGGCTTGATGAAATTAGACCAAACTTTCCAGATCACTCCTATAATTCATTATTTAAATTCTGGAAATCTCGAAATAAAATTTCGATCTCTAGAACTAAAAATAGACCTTTGGATCATTACATGCTTATGCTCAAACGGTAAAAATCTTCCAAAAACTCTTCCAAAACTTATCCGAGCCTCATGGGACCCCGACCAAATATGCCAACATAATTCATAACATTATTCAAACCTCTTCCAATCATCAAAACACCTCAAACAACATCAAATTACCCAAAATTCATCGAATTCAAGTCTAATTTTCTAAAAACTTTTGAAATACACTTTCGACCAAACCACGTCCGAATGACCTGAAATTTTTCACACATATCCCAAATCACCTAAAAAAGCTACAGTAACTCCTGGAATTCCATTCCGACTCTCGAATCAAAATCTCACTTATCAACCGGAATTCGCCAAAATACTAACTTCGCCAATTCAAGCCTAATTCTACACCGGACCTCCAAAATTACTTCCGATCACACTCCTAAGTCACAAATCATCCCCCGAAGCTAACTGAATCATCGGAATTCAAATTCGAGCCCTCTAACATATAAGTCAACGTCCGGTTGACTTTTCCAACTTAAACTTTCTTAAAAGAGACTAAGTGTCTCATTTCCTATCAAAACCAATCCGATTTAACTCTAACACACCGAATACCAATAATGAAACATGAAGAAACATAAAATTGAGGAAACGGGGCGGTAACTCACGTGACGACGGGTCGGGTCGTCACATTATCAAAGTTTGGTCCTACCAACTTGTTGGTCTCAAGTATTTCACGCAGTGATATAACAGACATACTGAGAAATCTAAAATATAGAAAAGAAAAGGCAATGATATAAGAACATATTTGCATATATCATAAAGACATGGGCTTTTATCTAAATGATATTTCCACTAATTATTTTAAACTATTTACCCTCGTTATAGTTTACGAAATCTTTATTTCTGTTAGTGGAGTAAAGGATTCCTTTAACAATATGTATGAGCCCCTTGGAAGTCAAGTCGTTTCTCATATATATTTTAAAGGTAGGTACTCCTACCAATTGTATCCCCATACAATTTCCTTAAATAACTCTATGTCAAATAGTCCCCTTGTAGTCAGGCTGATCCTATTGGCATAGTTGAGTTCAACCATCATGATATCAAAGAACTTATTAAATTTTATACTCCCCAGGTAGTCCAGGCGTCTAGTAAAAAATTGAATAATTCTTTTAATCCATACTCTAATGCATAAATAGTTTTAACACATATTCTCGAACTACAAGTCTCCTGGTAGCCAGGCCGCTCCTTATAAAAAAGAAATAAGTAAAATTATTTACTTTGATGGATAGCTCTATAATGAAATATCTTACATTTTATTATTTAAGAACCCAAATTTTAGTAAGAGGGAATTGTTACTAAAACAGCTTTTAATTACATGAAGATCAAATCTTTATATCATGCGAATTTAGTTCAAGTTGTCTACATGCTTAGTCCTAAATTAATTTACATCACATAATAAATAATTCAAAATTAGGTAACGAACAAGCACATGACATAAAAACAAAATTCAACATTCTTCTAATATGTTTAATCTATATATCACATATATCACAAAAAAGTAATTCATGCCAGAATATCATTATTAATTAACATCCCATAAACTAATAACAATTAAAAATAATAATAGAATCATGTAACCTATTATAGATACCCGTCATATCTAATACAAAATTTTAAATTCAAGTTATGAACTATCTCAATAGTTATATGAATACATATTTTATCCACAATAAAATAATATCAGCATTCAAACAATTTGACTATTGCACAAGACACATGTATTATGGTTTGAACTCTTCAAATATAATATTAAAATATTTCGTAAATAGATTTTAGACACAACAAACCACTGCTCTGATACCACTGAAGGATTGCGTATAGGTATTCGTAACACGCAGCAGAACACAATAACAATCCTAAATAGATCTTTTCGTGTTTAAAATTTATTTACATGTCAAAGATCGAATCTGAGACGTACCTGGCGAAGAGAGTCCCGTTTCAAATTCTTTGATAGTGCGAAGACTCTATGCGTATGCACACCGAGACCGATCCTTGCTATCAACTCTTTGATCAATGAAACTCGCGAACAAATTGAACGAAAAACTTGTGCTGAAATTTTTCTTAAAAATCTCAACTCAAATTAGAAGAACAAGAAGCACTTTTCTTGTAATTGTATTTTCTCTCTTAGCTTTGTATTGCAATTTCACTTTCACAAAGTGATTTTTCTTTTTCATGTAAAGCTCGTTACAGCACTATCATCACATATGATCCCTTTTCCTATTAGACTAAGAAAAGGTCTGAAGCAATTTACTTAGTGCACAAGTCTAATTCCAAAATTAGACTTTGAAAAATATTTCTATAGAAAAATAGTTTCTCATTCCAAAAAAGGATATCACGTAGCCGACGAGTCCTTTTATGGACGTTCACTTTGCTAATCCAATTCGAAATTGGATTCAATCAAAAACTTCCATTAATATTTTATATAAATAAATATGTGTTATATATATCACATATATATTTCAACCAAGAGATATAATTTAATTTCTATTCCAAATAAAAAAGTTTAATTTGTTCATAATATTAATTATATCCTCTGTGCTAGCAAAGAATATAATAATATTTCATCTGGACTAATAACTAAATTATTTGAATGATTAAATTCTTTAATTTAATTAACAAATAATAAAGTAATTAATCCTTTAGCAAAGATCAGAACACTCGTTAGTGTGTGACCCCATAGGTTCAATACTAAACCGGTAGTAAATTGGTCATATCAATATACTAATCAAGGGTGATGTCTAGCAACACTCCTTAACAACCGGATAACATGAAGTATACAATTTACTCTCAAGAACCAGTAGAAGATTAATGTAGTAATTCCTTCTGTCCTTATAGCTCTGGATCACCCTAGGACATGGTTCAACTGTTAAATCCTAATAGGCTACCAACTATGTGTCCATGTCAAGTATAATCGACCATTGAATGACCTAAGAAACTCATTTCTTCTTTCATTCAATTGCTCTGGCCAAGGTCTTAATTTGGTCGTTTATAATTCATCACAACATGGAGCTTAAACTCATTACCAAGAGTTGACAAATTCCATCTTGATCAATCACTAATTCTAGAAGTATTCAATCGTGCCCAATATCCTTTCAACTATCGCCCTAGGGCCATAGGTGTCTAGTATTAAAGCACAACAAATAACTTGTCAATTACTATGACGATCTCAGGTCAAAGAAAAATCTTACATCACATTCTTCAAGAGAATTTCTTTTCATCCCTTTTCAGTGTGAGTACACAAAGCATACAAGTTTGATGCTCTAGAGGAATTTTTTCCCTCTGATATGAACTTCGTCTCCTTCAGAATGAAATGTATTCTAAGATTATTTAAACAACCTCTCTGCCTTCTTGAAAGTAGGGGTATGGTCGTGTACACATTACCCTCCTCAGACCCCACTTGCGGGATTACACTGGATTTGTTGTTGTTGCTGAGATTGCCGATCCATTTGATCGTCTTGCAGGACGAACGGAGCTCTGAGGTACTGTTATGCTGCTTGTGAAAAATGAAATGTTGATTTGGCTTAAGAAATAGTAAATGTTAGCTGTATGCGGAGTCTATGTACTATTCTAAGTTTTCACATTCACAGAAATTGGAATGTATAGTTCATGTTATCTACACCAGAGGAAATCTTCCTTAATAGAAACAGAAGAAGGGACTTCTATATTCTATCTTTGGTGTTTTTCTTCTTTGTTCAATATTTCCAATACAAAATCTGCAAATAGTGAATGAATAACAAATTCTTTCTTTAAATCACAACTTTTATTAAATAACTCATTATTGTTTGACAAGATAAGAGCTTGCAAGTCTGGCAAGTGAAAAATAGTCTCAAGAATTATCCCATACAATCCTGTGGATCCCAACCTCAGAGTTGTTATATAAGAAGATAAATTTTGAGGTATGGCTGAAGAGATGTCTACTTCAATAAGATCAAGCTCTCTTAAGAGGGTCAATTTAAAATCGTGAGGCCAGAAACTCAGCATACGTAAAGGTTGTGCGAGATGAAGGGACTGTAACTTGGAGAGGTGAGAGATTTCAGTAGGAATTTGACCTAAGAAAGATGAGTAGGAAAAATCAAGATGTGTTAAACTCAAAAACCTGCCAAATTTGGGCGAAATAAGCGAAGGAAGAAAATTCCTAGAAAGATTAAGCTTTT
The DNA here is from genome assembly GCF_000393655.2 of Nicotiana sylvestris. Taxonomy (NCBI): domain Eukaryota; kingdom Viridiplantae; phylum Streptophyta; class Magnoliopsida; order Solanales; family Solanaceae; genus Nicotiana; species Nicotiana sylvestris. Next base: position 2,158,970 of record NC_091066.1, on the reverse strand, counting down.
GGAGATAAAGGAGTTCGAAGAGGCTGCTATTGGAATCAATCTTCCCTACTAGATTGCTGCAACTGAGATCAAGCTCAATCACATGGCCAGTCATTTCATCACATAGCACTCCATCTCATAAGCAGCAATCTCTGCTCATATTCCATGTACTCATTTTTGCATAAGATTTCTGACCACACCAATAAGATGAAGAAGAGGCTTCTACAACAAGTGTTTGCATGAATTCTACAAGGGCAAGGCTTTGATCTTTGGTGCATGATTGAAGCTGTGCCAGTGAAGAAAAAGCAAGCTGACAGGGAAAGAAAGATAGTAGAATTAGCAGGAGGTGCCCAAATATATACCCCATTTTCGCGATAGTATAAAAATCAAAATTGGTAGACAAGAAATGCAGAAAGCTGTGCCTTTTTGTTATTTCCAAATCAAGATTCATGAGATATATATATACACACAGGTGGATGCTATGAATTCTTTAGAATGTTAGTCTGCTAATCCAAAATTTCAGCTTTGAAATGTTATACTGCAGCTGTTAAGCCAAACAAATCTGGACCATATTCATTATCAAGGTGGCAGTCAGTAAGTAATTATGGTTTGCGGTGCAATACAATCAAACCTCTCCATAATAGTAATATTTTTGGACGTTGTAGTGAATTGATATTATAGAGAATATATATTATAACAAGACATGAAATTTGGTTCCGGGGAAAAACTTGGCTTTTATAGTAAAGTTTTGTTATATAAGTATGTTGTTTAGAGATATTTGACTGAATCTATTTCATAGAAATGAATGCAAAGAACATATGATCTATTCTACTTCCCATCATGTCTACATTTAACTGGTCAAGAAATTAGGTGGAATGGATTGGAAGTAAATGCTTCAATCAGATTACTTGTATGAATACACTGCAAGACTGAAATATGTTTTCGACTGCGAGGATGGTGAGGGAAATTATATGAAAATAGTATATTAAAGATTAGATAATTAGCCATCCGAGAGTGTTTTGATCATATATTTGAGTATTAAACATTAATTAACACAGTAATAATGTCAATGTGTAGGTTAGATTAATACTCCTTCCGGATCATTTTAATTGATTTTTTGGCTGTATTTACAACATATTAAGAAATCCACCTTTTAGTATTAATTAACAATGAAATTGATCATATTAACCTTACTTTGTTCGTTGATAATACAAAAAAGAAACTCCTAGGCTCTTTACTCAACACCCGAAACAATATGTGATGGTGGTATCTGATCTTGTAATTTATTATGAGACAAATTCAACACCCGAAACAATATGTGAACTGCCATAACACTAGGAATAGTTCCTTCAAATTTGTTGTTTGATTTGAAGATAAAAGCTATGAGGGTGGAAGTGTAACAACCCAGCTCGCTAGTTATATTGTTCGCTCTGGGCCTAGGCCCTCACGGGTCTAAAACGCGTTACTAGGGTCTAAGCCTTCTTAACTTATATACTCAGCATCCCTCTTGTGATTTGTGATCTGCCTAAAGCCTGGTGTGTTACAGAAAGAAAAGGTAGCAGAGATTGTATTCTACGATCATTGTTTTCTCTTATTTTTGCTGTTATTGTTACTTCGCATTAATCATAGATTTATTTTAAAGCCGTTAAATAACTGCATTTTCCCATGTAGAAGGAGAAGAGATCACGGATTTAGTCACAAACTTTAGGCATATGAATATTGACCTTAGTTAGTGGTGGCAAAATAGTTTTAAAAAAAATAGTTAACCATATTATTCACTAAAAAATGGGTTGGATAATGAACTTTTTTAAAATTGGTCAAATATGGATAAGAACCATATTTTTCATTTAGAAAATGGATAACCAATAGGTAACCAATGAGTTTAACTTTTACCTTTGTAAAGCCTCAAATTGGAGGTTCCTCAAGTTTAGGAGACTAAAAATTCACCAAAAGTGATCATATTCAAGATTTTGCGACCTGGTTTTTATCCGTATTAAATATGGGTCCGGTTTTTCATTACTCGTTTTCGACCTGAACCATATCCGACCCGACCCACATGTTTGTCAATCCTAACCTTAGTTTAATACTCCCTCCGCTCACTTTTACTTGTTCACTATTGATTTTGCACGTCCTTTAAAATCTAATAAATGAAGTGCATAATTTATCGTAATACCCATATTAGTTAGTGTATACTCTTAATGGATTTGGAAAATATTTTGGAATTAGTAATAAATGCTAAGGGTAAAATAGATAAAATAAATTTCTTTTCTCATGATATGCGAAAGTGACAAGTAAAAATAAAATTTATTTTTAAAATATACTTGACAACTAAAAATGAACGGTCATGGAGTAATTAGTATGAAGCTATAAACAAGCCAAGAATAAATTAAATTATAGCGCTAATGCATAGAACGAGGGCCATTTTTCTTATGACCATACTTGCATTTGTATATATGGATTAATGTACTATACTATTCACAGGTACAAGGTTTAATTATGGACTTAAATTACATATATACACTGATTATTTAAAAAACAAATTACTCTATAATTTTAGTGTAACCTATGAATACAAATTATGTACTATTATAAATTGATATATCCTAAAGATTCAATTAACCTGCAACTTCTTCTTTTTTATGCTGTTGAATCGATTTTGTATAGTTTCTCTTCTTCAAACCTCATTGTTTGAGTTGCATTATTTTACTAGGAAAACAAAATCAAATATATTAAGATCTGCGCAGATGTTGTAATTAAATACATAGATAATGCATTAAACGTTGGCTGCAAATATTAATTATTATTATTTGGTAAAATCTCTTATATTAATTACCCAAAATAAAATTATTACGTGCTATCTCTGATTTTAATTTAATATCTCCTATTTTATGATCCTAAATAAAAGCTAAAACCCTAAACCTTTGGAAACTCGCATCTTTTTTTTTTCTACTGCAAAACTCGAGTGATAAGCTTTCTTCTATTTCTATGTATTATTGTTTTGTGAGACGTACGATATTCTCCCAAATTTTTTTTCAATGTGAAATACAAAAATATGTTTGTGTCTTACTTTGGTAAAGTTGCTACCATGTGACCAGGAGGTCACGGTGGTTCGTCCCTTCTTCGGACCCACGCATAGTGGGAGCTAGTGCATTGGGCTGCTTTTTTTGTGTGTGTCTTATGCTATTGTATAAATCTTGTGACTTTTGGATTTAGTGGATTCATATAATGGATCCCAACTAGTTTAAGATTAAGGGTAGTTGTTGTATGTTGTTGGTTTGAAGTTTGGCAAATTCTTTGTCCCACATCGGTGGGCTCTTGAGTTTGGGGGGGATTTTCTCCCTATGAAAGAAGACCTAATGTTTAGGATTTAAATACACCTCTCATTTGCCTTCTCATTTGTTTAAGGCATTTGTATCTTCTCTCTTTAGTATTATTTCACTTGTATTTTTGGAGTGGAATAAAATATTGGTTGTGTCTGAGGAGTAGGCAAAGTTGGCCGAACCTCGTAAATTCTGGTGTTCCTTTTATTGTTGCTTTATTGTCTTATTTATTATTTGGTGGCTGTCATAATTTTTGATATAGTAGTTGTGACTTATTCACACTATATACATTTGGCTTCCGCAACAATTGGTATCAGAGCCAAGGTACTGTCTAAGTATGCTCTGTGGTTGCAGCATAGTCTGATCTTCCACATCAGAAAAGATTTATCTTGGTAACTGAGTCAAGGTTCTGTCTGAGTATGCTCTGTGGTTGCAGCTTAGTCTGATCTTCCACACCAGAAAGGAAATAATCTTGATTTGTGTCGTCAGCTATTAAATAATATTTGTGTCAAAGATGGGAGACAATAAACAAGAAGAATCTACATCAAGTGTCAACAATACGTCATCATTGGCATCTTCGCTTATGACAAGAATTGTGTCAAATGCGAAATTTGCGGTAGAAATATTTGACGGGTCCGGACATTTTGGGATGTGGCAAGGCGAGGTTCTAGATGTCCTTTTTCAACAAGGGCTAGATCTGGCCATTGAAGAAAAGAAACCAGATGTTATTGGAGAAGAAGATTGGAAGATTCTCAACCGTGTTGCTTGCGGTACCATTCGATCCTACCTTGCTAGAGAGCAGAAATATCCATACACAAAGGAAACTTCTGCAAGTAAATTATGGAAAGCACTGGAGGATAAATTTTTGAAGAAAAACAGTCAAAATAAATTGTACATGAAGAAGAGACTGTTTCACTTCACCTATGTTCCTGGTACCACGATGAATGAACATATCACCAGTTTCAATAAGTTGGTCACAGATTTGCAAAATATGGATACAACTTATGATGATGGTGACTTGGCCTTGATGTTGTTGGCGTCACTTCCTGATGAGTACGAGCACCTTGAAACTACTCTACTCCATGGAAATGACGAAGTTTCTCTCAGAGAAGTTTGTTCGGCTTTGTACGGCAAGGGTACAAGAGAAGCAAATACGATCATTGTGTGTATTTGCACAAGCTTAAAGATGGTTCCTTTGTATATCTTCTCCTATATGTTGATGATATGTTGATAGCTTCCAAGAATTTGGAAGAAATTGATAAGTTGAAGATTCAACTGAAGAAGGAGTTCGAGATGAAGGATTTGGGTGAGGCAAAGAAAATTCTTGGCATGGAGATAATTAGAGATAGACGTTCAAAGAAACTCTGTTTATCTCAAAAGGAATATTTGAAGAGAGTACTTCAACGTTTTGGCATAGATGACAAGACTAAGCCAGTTAGTACTCCACTTGCTTCCCATTTTAAGCTAAGTACTACTATGTCGCCAATGGATGAAGCTGAACGAGAGTATATGTCAAAGGTACCATACACAAATGTTGTTGGTAGCTTGATGTATGCAATGGTTTGCACAAGGCCTGACATTTCACAAGCTGTTGGAGTTATTAGTAGATATATGCACAATCCAGGGAAGGAGCATTGGCAAGCTGTGAAGTGGATTCTACGGTATATTCATAATACTGTAGATGTCGGGTTAGTTTTTAAGCAGGAAGACAATCGGTCTGTAGTTGGATATTGTGACTCAGATTTTGCGGGTGATCTGGACAAACGAAGATCAACTACTGGTTATGTGTTTACTTTTGCAAAGTCACCAGTTAGTTGGAAGTCTACTTTGCAGTCAACAGTTGCTTTGTCTACAACAGAGGCAGAGTACATGGCTATTATAGAGGCTGTGAAGGAGGCAATTTTGCATCAAGGATTGCTAAAGGAGCTTGGTGTTGAACAAAAAGGTATCACATTTTTTTGTGATAGTCAAAGTGCTATTCAATTAACGAAGAACCAAGTTTGTCATGCAAGGACGAAGCATATTGATGTTCGGTATCATTTCGTATGAGAAATCATAGAATAAGGAGGAGTCACGGTGAAGAAAATTCATACTACGGAGAATCCTGCTGATATGCTGACAAAGGTGGTGACTGCGATTAAGTTTCAACATTGTTTGGATTTGATCAATATTGTTGAACAATGAAGATTGAAGATGAAGACACAATAAAAAATTTGAAATTTGTTATTGAGAGAAAATTGAAGATGTGGAATTTTGCCAAGGTGGAGATTTGTTGAAGTTTGGCAAATTCTTTGTCCCACATCGGTGGGCTCTTGAGTTTGGGGGGGGGGGATTTTCCCCCTATAAAAGAAGGCCTAATGTTTAGGATTTAAATACACCTCTCATTTGCCTTCTCATTTGTTTAAGGCATTTGTATCTTCTCTCTTTAGTATTATTTCACTTGTATTTTTGGAGTGGAATAAAATATTGGTTGTGTCCGAGGAGTAGGCAAAGTTGGCCGAACCTCGTAAATTTTGGTGTTCCTTTTATTGTTGCTTTATTGTCTTATTTATTATTTGGTGGCTGTCATAATTTTTGGTATATTAGTTGTGACTTATTCACACTATATACATTTGGCTTCCGCAACATTTGGTTTCTTCTTGTTTTTTTTAAAAGCCTTTTTATTTTGTATTGTTACAAGTTAAAATTTGATTCCCAGCTGATAATTGCAAAGATTGGATTTTGTCACTTGATAGGAGGGCGTGGAGGTCGAGGATTAGGTTAGTCGATTGTCGAGGGTATTTTTTTCCATACCATTATTATTAGTTTTATTCTAGTATTTTTATTCTTAGATTTCTATTGCTACCTGTTATTTCTTTTGCTTAGGCTATTTTATTCTCTTGTTATTGTTACTGCTTCTTTTTCCATGTCTTCTCCCCTACTGTAATTCTTTTTCCAAAACTGTTGTAATTCCTTCTTTGTAGACTTCCATATTGATCTAGACCTTTTCAGTCATATTTTAGTCTTGCACTTAATTGGGGCATCTCTTATACAGTCGGACATCTCTATATCAGCTTCGCTTGTTTCAATATTTTTTGGCTACAATGATGAAGTGCTGTTATAGAGAATATATATTGTAACATAATATAAGAATCAGTTCCAAAAAAAATGTGGCTTTTATAGTACATGACTGTCATATAGGAATGAATGTTGTTATAGAGATGTCTGACTGCAATGTTTGCATTTTTCTCACAGTTTCCATTAGTACTAGTCCTTTCATTTATGTTTAGAGAAATGGATAAACATATAATAATAAGGTTTCACACAAGTTTAAATTCGAGTAATGTGGTCCTTTCATTTATGTTTAAATTCAAGTAATGTGGTTCAAGTTCAACATGTAATAAGGTTTCACACAAGTTTACTAGGAACTTTAGTCCAATTGTTTGAGACAGAGAAATTGAACAAATTACCAAACTGTAGACACTTGGTCTAAAGTTGTCCAGAAGGTTACACCACAAGTTCACACAAAAACAAATGGAATAAAATTGAAGAAGAACTAATTTATAAAAAAATATTATGACCAAACATTAGACACTTGGTCTGAAGTCGTCCAGAGACCCTAAAATTTTCCATTCTTTCGGTTTGAAAAGCATTGTATAAGTATAACAAGGACAATATATAAATATTGGCCTCAAATGTTTCTTCAGGAGAAGGAATCAAACGTGCTATTGATCTCAATGTTAAGTTAACCAAAGTACGTGGCATACTTTTGGAACTTTATTTAGGGATAAATAGTACTATTCAATAAGCAACCCTACGGCTTTTATTTCCATCAAGTATTTGGTGTAAATGTTGGGAATAAACCCTGTAAAAATAATATTCACGGTATCAGTGATAAACACAGAACACTAAGTTATGGTTAAATCAGCAAGAATAGAAATGCAGCAATAATGACACCAATATTTTACGTGGAAACCCTTCTGAATAAGGGAAAAATCACGACCAAGAAGAGCAACTGAAATCACTATAGAGAGGAATTTTACACTGTGTAGTGACGAGTAAAAATACTCCTAAGACCACTACACCCTCAAAAGATATAAATACTCTTTTGCTTTTTCCACCTCACTACATTACCTCTCATACTCTATTTTTCTTCACAAACTATTTTCTTATAGTTTATGGAATACCTTGCTCTCTCATTTTCTCTCTTTGTTTGTGTGTAGAAATGAGAGTTAAAGCTCTCATTTTATAGCCAAAACCTCACTCTCTAAAGCCTATAATATTTGACAATTTGCACACCTTTTTCACAATTTCAACAAGGTTGGCTACCAAACCAAACCAAGTCAATAAAATTGGCTACCAAATCATACCAATTCAATAAATTTGGCTACCAAACCAAACCAAGTCAACAAAATTGGCTACCAAATCATTTGAATGAGATGGACACCATATCAATCTCCCCCTCCTCATTTATCTAGAGAAGATAGTATTGTCTTCTAGTCTGAGTGCATGCCGATAAGTTCTTTGCATAGCTCGAACTTGTCTCTTGGTACCACCTTGGTCAACATATCAGCAGGATTTTCACTTGTGTGAATCTTTTTGACCTGAAGTGATTCGTTCTCCACTTGCTCACGAATCCAATAATATCTGAAGTCGATGTGTTTTGTTCTCGCATGGTACATGGAGTTTTTGCTTAGGTATATTGCACTCTGACTGTCGCAATAGACAACATACTCCATCTGTTCACAATACAAGTTCTTGAAGAAATCTCTTGAGCCATATAATCTCTTTGCCTGCTTCAGTAGCCGCAATATACTCCGCTTCAGTTGTAGACAGTGCGACACACTTTTGTAACTTCGACTTCCATGATGTAGCTCCCCCTGAAAAAGTAAACAAATATCTTTTAGTGGATTTTCTGTTATCAAGGTCACCTGCCATATCAGAATCTGTATAGCCCTTCAAAATTGAATTTGATCCTCCAAAACATAAGCATTCATGTGAGCTTCCTCTTAGATACATGAGTATCCACTTTACAGCTTCCTAATGCTCTTTTCCTGGATTTTCGAGAAATCTGCTAACAACATCGACTGCATGAGCAATATCTGGTCGAGTGCATACCATTGCATACATCAAACTTCCGACGGCAGAGGAATAAGGAGTCTTGGCCATTCTCTCTTTTTCCTCTGTTGTTGTAGGACACATCTTCTTGCTCAACTTCAGATGACCAGGAAAGGGTGTGCCAACCAACTTAGCACTTTTCATATTGAAGCGCTCCAGTACATGTTCTATGTACTTCTCCTGTGACAAGTAAAGCTTTCTTTCGTTTCTCGAGCGAGTAATTCTCATGCCCAAAATCTGCTTAGCATGACCCAAGTCTTTTATTGCAAAAGACTTATTCAACTGTTTCTTCAACTCGTCAATCTTGGAAGCATTCCCGCCCATAATCAACATATCATCCACATATAGCAAGAGGATTATAAAATCATCATCAGAAAATCTTTGTACAAACACACATTAATTTGAAGAAGTCTTCTTATAGTCTTGCTCCCCCATAACAGACTCAAACTTCTTGTACCACTGTCTGGGAGCTTGCTTCAATCCATATAGACTCTTCTTAAGTTTGCATACAAGATTTTCTTTACCTTTTGTCTTGAAGCCTTCAGGTTGTTCCATATAAATATCCTCTTCTAAGTCACCGTGAATAAAAGCAGTCTTCACATCTATCTGCTCAATCTCCAAATCAAGACTGATAGTCAAACCAAGAAATGTCCTAATGGAGGACATTTTCACGACAGGAGAAAATATTTCGTCAAAGTCAATACCTTTCCTTTGACCAAATCCCTTGACAACCAATCTAGCTTTGTATCTGGGCTTCAAACTATGTTCTTCAGCTTTAACTTTGAACACCCACTTGTTCTTCAAAGCTCTCATGCCCTTAGGCAATTTCACCAACTCATAAGTATGGTTCTCATGCAGAGATTTCATCTCATCTTGCATGGCTTCAATCCATTGATCCTTGTGCTCATCCTCTATGGCCTCCGCATAACACTCAGGTTCTCCCCCATTAGTGAGTAATACATACTCATTGGTCATTGGGTGAATAACGGGAGGAAGGAGTACGAGGTCTAGAAGACCTCCTGGGGGGAATATCTAACTCGTCCACAACTTCGTGAGTAGAAGCTTCTGCCTCATCAACATTAGCATTGTTATTACCATAACCATCAATATACTGATCAGGAATATGGTTTTGGGCATCATCATCATCATTGAGCCCACCAACGTCATCTGCATTTGTATGAGAAACTTGATCAAGATTAACTAAACCTTCAAAACTTGAAGATTTTAGCTTCTCCGCTTTGTTAATATCTTCAATGGTTTGATCCTCCACGAAGATAACATCACGACTTCTCACGACCTTTTTATCAATTGGATCATATAGCCTGTAACCAAACTCATCAAGGCCATAACCAATGAAGATGTACTGCCTTGTCTTGGCAGTTAATTTTGACCTCTCATCTTTAGGCGCATGTACAAAAGCTTTGCAACCAAACACTTTCAAGTGGTCATAGGAAACATCCTTGCCATACCAAACTTTGTTTGAAACATCACTTTTCAAAGCAACCGCAGGGGATAGATTAATAACATATGCGGCGATCAACAAAGCCTCACCCCAAAAGAAATTCGGCAACTTTGCTTCAGAAAGCAAACATTTGGCTCTTTCCATACCCTGTTGTTTGCGGTATTCGTCAACGGTCCACAATATTCACCACCATTATCAGTACAAATACACTTCAGCTTCTTTCTAGATTCTCTTTCAACTGAAGCCTCAAACTGCTTAAAGACACACAACACTTGGTCTTTAGTCTTCAAGATGTACACCCAAAGTTTCCTTGAACAATCATCAATAAAGGTAGCAAAATAAAGTGCACCACCCAAAGTCCTTGTCTTTATTGGACCACATAAATCTGAATGCACTAACTCAAGCAACTCTGGCTTTCTTGAAGGAGGATGAGACTGGAAAGAAACTCTTTTTTGTTTTCCAGCCAAGCAGTGCTCACATTTTTCTAATTTTGCACTTTCAAAATTTGACAACAATTTCTTCTTGGCCAGAACATTTAGTACTTACTCACTAATGTGGCTAAGCCTCTTATGCCATAACGTTGAAGAGCTATTGCTCTCAACGGCATTCACCATATCAACACAGGTAGAGGTCGTAGTCCAGTATAGACTACAACGCTTTTCCCCACGAGCCACAATCATGGAACCCTTAGTGGGCTTCCACTTTCCAGCCCAATTGGTACTGCCATATCCCTCATCATCCAAAACACCAACAGAGATCAAATGCAAACGAACATCAGGTGCATGCTTTACATTGTTTAAAACTAGTTTAGTTCCAATACTAGTTTCCAAATAAATCGTTCCAACACCAGCCATCCTAGATACAGTCTCATTACCCATACTCAAAGTTCCAAAGTCACCTTGAGTATAGGATGACAAAAATTCCTTCCTTGATATCACATGAGATGCGGCACCACTGTCCATAACCCAGCTTGACTCATCACAAGCAATATTTATCAGATCCACATCAACAACAATAACAAGATCTTGTGTAGTGATGGTGGCCACACGATTGCCATCTTCTTTCTATTCTTCCTTGTCTCTATTCTCCTTTTTCAAAATCCGACAGAATTTCTTTGTGTTCCATTTCTTCCCGCAATGATAGCACTCAATATCTTTAAGTCTACTTCTGGATTTGCTTCTATTATGTTCTCTATTTTGAGAACCCCGATTCTTGCTTCTCCCCATAGAGTCAGTCACCAAGAAATTTGATGAGGAGAAACCTTGAGATTTTCTTCTCATCTCTTCATTTAAAAGGCTATTCTTGGCAAGATCCATAGATATCACACCATCCGGAGCAGAGTTTGATAATGAAGTTCTAAGAATTTCCCAAAAATCTGGTAGGGAACTAAGTAGAAAAAATCCTTGAATTTCTTCATCAAATTTAATGCCCATAGTAGATAACTGGTTCATGATCCCCTGAAAATTATTCAGATGATCTGTCATCGCGAAACCATCGTGATATTTTAAACCCAACATCTGCTTTATCAGAAACATCTTGTTATTTCCAGTTTTCTGAGCATACAAACTTTCAAGGTGCTCCCATAGGGTCCGAGCATATGTCTCCCCAGAAATATGGTTCAAAACATTATCATCAACCCACTGTCTAATAAAGCTGCAAACCTGCTTGTGTAACAAATTCCACTCTTCATCTGATTTATTATCAGGCTTTATTGTAACACCCCGCACATTCGGATTAGGTATGAATGAATTAAATGAGTAATAAGGTTATATTTTGGACATATTAAGTCCTATCAGGATAATTATGGGTGAAAATAGTTGTTTCAAAATCAAGAAGGAAAGTGAGGTGCATAAGATTTGATAAAATCGACTAAGTTTGCAGAAGGTTCGTATTCCAGTAGGGTTTAGTGGAAATTTGCAAGGAATTTGGAAAAATTCAAAACATGAAAGTTGTAGGCCTTTAAAATATCTTTCTAACGATATATTGTAGAGCGTAAACGGAGCTCTGTGAAAAATGTTATACCCATTTTACAGAGAGGTGTGCAACCACCACGGTCCTACCACATTTTATCGCTGTCGTGGTGGCGAGGCAGTGTCTCAGTGATTTACCGTGGTCGGGACCACGGTCGCGCTAACCGAAATGCAGTGGACGACTTGGGAAGTCATTTTTAGCCTTATTTCGTCCCCTACAGCCCCAAAACATAAAAACTTGCCCTAGAAAGGAAAACTCTAAAAAACATAACTCCTTAAAGGTCCCTCCACCACCCAAGGTAAGTTCTAATGGTGATTCTATGTTTATTTCAATTCCCAATATCTTATTAACATGGGTAAACCCTCCATATCATTAGATATTCGATTGGGACACCATTATTGAGAGAAGAAACCCTAGAACTCAAATTCAAGAAGATTGAACGTCAAAAAGGTAATATCTTCACCCTCTAATTGATTCTATAATTGAATTAATGATTACAGACTCTAGCTCATGAGATATGAGTTTATGGGTTTGATAGAAAAGCATGAACGGCGATAGGTTTGGGTTGTTGATTGGTTGTTATTGGTTATGGGTGTTGATTACGTTATGGGTGATAAAGAATAATATTGATTATAACCATTTGAGACTTTAGAATTTATTTAGAAGCAAGAGAATGGATTATTGGGTGTAGAGACACCATTAATAAGGGCTATGAAGCTTTATTCCACCAAGTGTTTGATAAAATGTCTAAGTGACCAAAACATGACTATTATTGCTAATATGGAATCCATTTGACTTGTATTTATATAGATTGAAGTTGAAAGGGTTGGTGAATGTTGTATTACGCTCAAGAACAGGAAGTTAAGGTATGTGAGGCTAACTCTCTATGTCTGGGAATGTTAATGGTTCTCCATACATTACGTTTCATTTATGATGTATCAATTGCCTCAGAAATATAGTTAAGCCTAGTTCCTTGAATAGTTGTAGAACTTCTATTGTCTAGCTTTGTAACTCGTTCATGACTTTCATTCTGAACGTTGTGAGACCAATTCGTATTCAATATAGACTTGGGCTTGATGTCCCTAAGTCTCAGTATAGCTTACTTAGCATGTCATAAACAGTTGAAGTTTCAGTGATCATAACCCAATTCAAGAATACATGTCTCATTCTAGTCCTATTTAGTATTCCAGTATTGTGTAACTTAGTATGATTCAGTATTCCAGTATTATATAACTCAATATGATTCAGTATTCCAGTATAATGTAACTGAGTGTGATCTAGTATTCCAGTATCATATAACTCAGCGTGATCTAGTATTTCACTATTATGTATTGCAGTATGATTCTCAGTTCCTGATTTTAAATCCCTGAATATTGAACACCTATATTTGGGCCTGAGGCCGCAGCTAATGCTTTATGCATCATTGGGCCTGCGGCCGCAATTTATGATTTTTTCATTTTAGACCTGAGGTCACAGTTATGTATACGTATACTTGGGCCCGAGGCTGCAGCTTGTGCACATATATATATATATATATATATTGGGCCTGAGGCCGCAGTTTAATATTCAGATAAATAGGTTGTTCATCATTCAGATGAGGGAGTATTCATATCCTTACTTCCTTTCAGTTCAATTATTAGTTACCGTTCAGTTATCAGCTATCATATCAGTTACCAGTTATCAGTTCAGTTATCAATTATCAGTTCAACTACCAGTTATCAATTCAGATATCAGTTATCAGTTATCAGTTATCATTTCAGTTTCAGTTTGAATAGTTATCATTTCAGTTATCAATTATAAATTCTCAGTTATCAGCTTAGTTTTAGTTTCAGCATTTATAATTCTTTCTTTCAGTTGCTTTACATACCAGTGCAATTCATATGTACTGACGTCCCTTTTGCCCGGGGCTTGCATCTCACGATGCAGGTAATGATTTACAGGTTGATGATTCAGAGCGCTAGGATTCTTGTACCAGCTATTTGGTGATCACCAGTTCTTTTGGGGCATTATCATTACTACAGTATTTTGTATTTTTAGACAGTTAATATTTTCAGTACTTCATTAGAGGCTTCATAGACTAGAGTAACAGTCAGGTAGAGTCACATGCTTTTCATATTAAGCTATGTTGGCTACAAATATGTTTCAGAATTGTATTAGTATTTCCGCACTTTGATTTATATCATCCAGACTTTTAGTATATCAGCATGTGTTAGTTTATCTTCCGCATTCAATATGTTATGGTACCACATGTTGATTCAGTCGTGTTACGTCCAGGCCCAGGTTCGGGGCGTGATAAAGCTTGGTATCAGAGCACTAGGTTCAAGAGTCTTAGGGAGTTTATGAAGTCGTGTCCAGTGGAGTTTCCTTTATATGTGTGTGCCGGCCACTCATATAAATGGTTAACTAAAAAGACATCCAGGATTTTCTCGCTTCTTTCTACTCTAGATCGTGCCATGAAGCTTATAGCAAAAGGTAACCTTCTCTTCCTATCGAATTCCAAACGTATTGGATTCCCAAGCGACGTGCAGGAGAAACATAAGGTCCTAGAGAGGATAATTGCCCATTGGGTTATAATCATGGAGTACAGGTTGGTAAATATGAGACTTTAGAGGATGTTAAAAGTGGGATACAATGGATAGTGTTACAGATTAGAGCATAACCTTATCAGAAATTACAAAAGCATTTATCATGTCTTATGGTTATCAGTTTACCTCAGTTACCAGTTATACAGTCTTTTAGTTAGCAAGTTTGTGATTATTAAGTACGCCAGTATTCAGTTATATGTTTACCAGATATCCAATTTTCAGTGTATCAAAATTTCTATAGACTTGTAAGTATACAATGATTCATATGGATGCTCAAAGAGAATGTAAGTAACAGTGATTATAGCAAAATCTTTGCCTGTTTTAGGGATTAAGACCCAAGACTCACTGGATGGTGCATTATGTGATTTATCAGATATGTATGGCAGTGTATCCATATGTCAGACCCCACGGTGTATCATGTTAAGAATTCAACCGCAACAGGCATAGAATTGAGCACTATAGTTTTAGAGAGAAAAGATCCTAAGGGAAATATAGCTAAGAATAGTATGATGTACGAAATGAGAGCTAAGAGCAGGCAACATTGAATTTTAGGGAATGATTTTAAGTTGTTTAGATTTATACAAATCAGAACTAGAAGTACCACATTAGTAAGTTACTATAAGAAGCAGCCATTGATGTAAGATAAAAGATATGGCAGTCCCCCTTAGGTTATGTGACTAAATGATTACCCGGGATGTTTATAGTATGATATTATTTAGCATTGTATAGAAAGTTTGGAGTTAGATATTCCAATTTCATTTAAGGCATATGAATTCCCTAAGTGTGATCCATGCACATAGTTTAGAAGGAAAAAAAATGGATAGTATACGACCGTAGAACAGGGCTGGATGGTGAGGGAAGTTAGAATAACCTTATGCTTCACTTTTGTTATTCAAAGCAAAGCAAGAAAACATGATGGTAGCAGGTGGTTAGTAAAATAATAGTAAGTACGTTTTGAGTTGATACAGTGAATTAGCACTTTCAGCAGAGCTAGTAGAGGTACAATTTGATTCACTTAGCCAGGTTAACTCTAGTGAGTGGATGACGGTTTAAAATACTGAACGTGTGTTAGAACCGAAAGAGTCTAAGTTAAACTCGAAGTACAATATAAGAAAGGGAAATCAGCTAGGTAGTGAGAGAGGAAACTATAGAAGGATTGCCTTTAAGAATTATCGAAAAGGGGTCTTCCCAAGATTGATAGTGTGAGCAGAGTTAAATCATTAAGATTGTGTATGATAGTTGTAAATACATTATCTCTTCATTTATGTAGGTAATATAGTTTTCTTAGTAAGAAAGATTTCTTAGAAGTAAGTTGGAAGATGAGTTGTCATGATGTAGAGTGCAAAGAATTGCAGAAAATGAGGAAAGTTATTTGGATCCCAACAAAAAGGAAAAAGGATCCACAAGTATAAGACCTTTGGTCTAAGGGGTGATGTTAAAACCATCAGTAAGTCCAGATAGAGATTTGAAACTCAAATAGTAGCATGGCATATGAAAAAGAAAATCAGTTCGATAATGAGGGAAAATTGTATAATTACCATAAGGAATATGCCTAGCATGTGTAAGACACACAAGGTGAGTAGAATGATCACCGAGCTTAGTTATTGATGATAAAATGATCATAAAAAAGCTATAAAATCATGCCAGTTATGTACTACGAGGGTAGTGCCATTGCACGAGACTCTAACCTTTGGAGTATAGACTTTGCTCACAACAATTCTGTAAGTGTTTTCAGGAAGTTCTTAAGAAGATAAAGTGAGGAAAGTATAACTAATGATTGAGGTAGATAAGAAAACTCTGGTAAAAGAAGTTCACCAGCTAAGATGGGAGTTCGACTTCGAACTCTAAAGATGACGGAGTTATTGTCTAGAATATGACTTGTCCCCCCCCCCTTAGTAGTTGTTGAGAAGGAGAAACAATTTGATGATCCCTACGTGTTGCAGTTGAAAGAGGAGATTCACAAGTATAAGTAGATGGCTTTTGAATAAGGGGGATATGATAGTACTTTGAGGTACTAGGACAGATTGTGTGTCCTAGACATAGATGACTTAAAGAGGGAAGATCATGTTAAAAGCCCATAATTCTAGGTATTCTTTCCATCCAGGTTTCCAAATATGAATCATGACCATGGAGATTTATTGGTTGAACGACAGGAAAAAGAACGTCGTAAACTTTATGACCAGGTAGAGCATTTTATTTAAACAGTTGAGGAGATGTCCTTGATGTTAAAAGTAATTGGGATGATCACATACATCTCATGACTTTGCTAATAATAAAACCTACCATTTCAGTACCAAGATGGCACCGTGCGAAACTCTGTATGGGAGAAGGTGTAGATCGCCAATTGGTTGGTTCAAGTTGGTGATTGGGTGTTTCTGAAAGTTTCACCTATGAAAGGCATTATGAGATTTGGGAAGAAGGGAAAGCATAGTCTCTACTATATTAGGCCATATAGAATCTTGCGAAGGATCGGTCAATTAGCTTATGAGTTGGAGTTCCCACCAGAATTAGTGGTGGTACAACTCGTATTTCACGTGACATGTTATAACATTCAAGTGTCGAGCACTCAAATACTCATGTCAGTTCAGTACTCAAATACTCAAGTCAGTTCAGTACTCAGATACTCATGCCAGTTTAGTACTCAGATACTTATGCCAGTTCAGTACTCAGATACTCATGTCAGTTCAGTACTCAGATATTCAAGTCAGTTCAATACTCAGCTACCCATGTCAATCCAATACTTAGATATTCATGCCAGCTTAGTACTCAGATATTGATGTTATTTCAATACTCAAATATTCGTGCAAGTTTAATATTCATATATCCATGTTAGTTCAGTATTCACGTATCTATGGCAGACCAATATTCAGTCAATGCAGTAGTTATTCAGTTCAGAATCGCAACAGTTCAGTAATCATGTATTCATTCAATTTGGTATACAAGTGTTTATGAAAGTTCATGTTTTCACCAGACCTGTTTAAGGTCCGGAGTTAGCAAAAGTTACAGTCAGGACAATCATTTGAGGACGAATGATCCCAAGGGGGAGATAATGTAACACCCCGCACATTCGGATTAGGTATGAATGAGTTAAATGAGTAGTAAGGTTATATTTTGGACATATTAAGTCCTATTGGGATGATTATGGGTGAAAATAGTTGTTTCAAAATCAAGAAGGAAAGTGAGGTGCATAAGATTTGACAAAATCGACTAAGTTTGCAGAAGGATCATATTCCAACAGGTTTTGGTGAAACTGTGTAAGGAATTTGGGAAAACCCAAAGCATGAAAGTTGTAGGCCTTTGAAATATCTTTCTAACTATATATTGTAGAGCCCAAAAGGACTCTGTGCAAAATGTTATGCCCATTTTTCAGAGAGGTGTTCAACCATCGCGGTCCTACCGCGTTTTACCGCGACCACGGTGGCGAAGCAGTGTCTTAGCTATTTACCACGGTCGATACCGCGGTCGCGCCAACCGAGACGCGGTGGACGACTTGGGAAGTCGTTTATTTTAGCCTTATTTCGTCCCCTACAGCCCCAAAACATAAAAACTTGCTCTAGAAAGAAAAACTCTCAAAAACCTAACTCCTTAAAGGTCCCTCTACCACCCAAGGTAAGTTGTAATGGTGATTCTATGTTTATTTCAATTTTTCAACATCTTATTAACATGGGTAAACCCTCTATATCATTAGATATTCGATTGGGACACCATTGTTGAGATAAGAAACCCTAGAACTCGAATTTAAGAAGATTGAACGTCAAAAAGGTAATATCTTCACCCTCTAATTGATTCTATTTTTGAATTAATGATTATAGACTCTAGTTCATGAGATATGAGTTGATGGGTTTGATAGAAAAGCATGAACGGTGATAGGTTTGGGTTGTTGATTGGTTATTATTGGATATAGGTGTTGATTATGTCATGGGTGATAAAGAATGATGTTGATTATAAACATTTGATACTTTAGAATTTATTTAAAAGCAAGAGAATGGGTTATTGGGTGTAGAGACACCATTAATAAGGGCTATGAAGATTTATGCCACCAAGTGTTTGATGCCTAAGTGACCAAAACATGAGTATTATTACTAATATGGAATCCCTTTGACTTGTATTTATATAGATTGAAGTTGAAAGGGTTGGCGAATGTTGTATTACGCTCAAGAAAAGGAAGTTAAGGTATGTGAGGCTAACTCTCTATGTTTGGGAATGTTAATGGTTCTCCATACATTACGTTTCTTTTACGACGTATCAATTGCCTCAAAAATATAGTTAAGCCTAGTTCCTTGAATAGTTGTAGAACTTCTATTCTCTAGCTTTGTAACTCGTTCATGACTTTCAT
The DNA here is from genome assembly GCF_000393655.2 of Nicotiana sylvestris. NCBI lineage: Eukaryota > Viridiplantae > Streptophyta > Magnoliopsida > Solanales > Solanaceae > Nicotiana > Nicotiana sylvestris. The sequence goes on along the minus strand of NC_091066.1, from coordinate 2,140,220 downwards.
TCCGAACGTTGTGAGCTCAGTTCGTATTCAATATAGACTTGGGCTTGATGTCCCTAAGTCTCAGTATAGCTTACTCAGCATGTCATAAACAGTTGAAGTTTCAGTGTTCATAACCAGTTCAAGAATACATGTCTCATTCTAGTCCTATTCAGTATTCCAGTATTGTGTAACTCAGTATGATTCAGTATTCCAGTATTATGTAACTTAGTATGATTCAGTATTCCAGTATAATGTAACTGAGTGTGATCCAGTATTCCAGTATCATATAACTCAGCGTGATCTAGTATTTCACTATTATGTATTGCAGTATGATTCTCAATTCCTGATTTTAAATCCCTGAATGTTGAACACCTATATTTGGGCCTGAGGCCGCAGCTAATGCTTTATGCATCATTGGGCCTGCGGCCGCAGTTTATGATTTATGCATTTTGGACCTGAGGTCGCAGTTATGTATACGTATACTTGGGCCCGAGGCCGCAGCTTGTGCATATATATATATTGGGCCTGAGAGCTTGTGCACATATATATATATATATATATATTGGGCCTGAGGCCGCAGTTTAATATTCAGATAAATAGGTTGTTCATCATTCAGAAGAGGGAGTATTCATATCCTTACTTCCTTTCAGTTCAATTATTAGTTACCATTCAGTTATCAGCTATCATATCAGTTACCGGTTATTAGTTTAGTTATCAATTATCAGTTCAACTACCAGTTATCAGTTCAGCTATCAGTTATTAGTTATCATTTCAGTTTCAGTTTGAATAGTTATCATTTCAGTTATCAATTATAAATTCTCAGTTATCAGCTTAGTTTCAGTTTCAGCATTTATAATTCTTTCTTTCAGTTGCTTTACATACCAGTGCAATTCATATGTACTGACGCCCCTTTTGCCCGGGGCCTGCATCTCACGATGCAGGTAATGATTTACAGGTTGATGATTCAGAGCGTTAGGATTCTTGTACCAGCTATTTGGTGATCACCAGTTCTTTTGGGGCATTATCATTACTACAGTCTTTAGTATTTTTAGACAGTTAATATTTTCAGTACTTCATTAGAGGCTTCATAGACTAGAGTAACAGTTAGACAGAGTCACATGCTTTTCATATTAAGCTATGTTGGCTACAAATATGTTTCAGAATTGTATTAGTATTTCCGCACTTTGATTTATATCATCCAGACTTTCAGTATATCAGCATGTGTTAGTTTATCTTCCGCATTCAGTATGTTATGGTACCACATGTTGATTCAGCCAGCCAGTTGGTTCGCTCGATCACATGTAGTCAGGCACCGAGTGTCGTGTTACGTCCAGGCCCAGGTTCGGGGCGTGACAAAGCTTGGTATCAGAGCACTAGGTTCAAGAGACTTAGGGAGTTTATGAAGTCATGTCCAGTGGAGTTTCCTTTATATGTGTGTGCCGACCACTCATATAAACGGTTAACTACCAAGACATCCAGGATTTTCTCGCTTTTTTCTACTTTAGATCATTCCATGAAGCTTATAGCAAAAGGTAACCTTCTCTTCCTATCGAATTCCAAACGTATTGGATTCCCAAGCGACGTGCAAGAGAAACGTAAGGTCCTAGAGAGGATAATTTCCCATTGGGGTATAATCATGGAGTAAAGGTTGGTAAATATGAGACTTTAGAGGATGTTAAAAGTGGTATGCAATGGATAGTGTTACAGATTAGAGCATAACCTTATCAGAAATTACAAAAGCATTTATCATGTCTTATGGTTATCAGTTTACCTCAGTTACCAGTTATACAGTCTTTCAGTTAGCAAGTTTATGATTATTCAGTACGCCAGTATTCAATTATATGTTTACCAGATATCCAATTTTCAGTGTATCAAAATTTCTATAGACTTGTAAGTATACAATGATTCATATGGATGCTCAAAGAGAATGTAAGTAACAGTGATTATAGCAAAATCTTTGCCTGTTTTAGGGATTAAGACCCAAGACTCACTGGATGGTGCATTATGTGATTTATCAGATATGTATGGCAGTGTATCCGTATGTCAGACCCCACGGTGTATCATGTTAAGAATTCAACCACAACGGGCATAGAATTGAGCACTATAGTTTTGGAGAGAAAATATCCTAAGGGAAATATAGCTAAGAATAATATGATGTACGAAATGAGAGCTAAGAGCAGACAACATTGAATTTTAGGGAATGATTTTAAGTTGTTTAGATTTATACAAATCAGAACTAGAAGTACCACATTAGTAAGTTACTATAAGAAGCAGCCATTGATGTAAGATAAAAGATATGGCAGTCCCCCTTAGGTTATGTGACTAAATGATTACCCGGGATGTTTATAGTATGATATTATTTAGCATTGTATAGAAATTTTAGGGTTAGATATTCCAATTTCATTTAAGGCAGATGAATTCCCTAAGTGTGATCCATGCACATAGTTTAGAAGGAAAAAAAGGGATAGTATACGACCGTAGAACAGGGCTGGATGGTGAGGGAAGTTAGAATAACCTTATGCTTCACTTTAGTTAATCAAAGCAAAGCAAGAAAACATGATGGTAGCAGGTGGTTAGTAAAATAATAGTAAGTACGTTTTGAGTTGATACAGTGAATTAGCACTTTCAGCAGAGCTAGTAGAGGTACAATTTGATTCACTTAGACAGGTTAACTCTAGTGAGTGGATGACGGTTTAAAATACTGAACGTGTGTTAGAACCGAAAGAGTCTAAGTTAAACTCGAAGTACAGTATAAGAAAGGGAAATCAGCTAGGTAGTGAGAGAGGAAACTACAGAAGGATTGCCTTTAAGAATTATCGAAAAGGGGTCTTCCCAAGATTGATAGTGTGAGCAGAGTTAAATCATTAAGATTGTGTATGATAGTTGTGAATACATTATCTCTTCATTTATGTAGGTAATATAGTTTTCCTAGTAAGAAAGATTTCTTAGAAGTAAGTTGGAAGATGAGTCGTCATGACGTAGAGTGCAAAGAATTGCAGAAAATGAGGAAAGTTATTTGGATCACAACAAAAAGGAAAAAGGATCCACAAGTATAAGACCTTTGGTCTAAGGGGTGATGTGAAAACCATCAGTAAGTCCAGATAGAGATTTGAAACTCGAATAGTAGCATGGGATATGAAAAAGAAAATCAGTTCGATAATGAGGGAAAATTGTATAATTACCATAAGGAATATGCCTAGCATGTGTAAGAAACACAAGGTGAGTAGAATGATCACCGAGCTTAGTTATTGATGATAAAGTGATCATAAAAAAGCTATAAAATCATGCCGGTTATGTACCACGAGGGTAGTGCCATTGCACGAGACTCTAACCTTTGGAGTATAGACTTTGCTCACAACAATTCTGTAAGTGTTTTCAGGAAGTTCTTAAGAAGATAAAGTGAGGGAAGTATAACTCATAATTGAGGTGGATAAGAGAACTCTGGTAAAAGAAGTTCACCAGCTAAGATAGGAGTTCGACTTCGAACTTTAAAGATGACGGAGTTATTGTCTAGAATATGAATTGTCCCCCCCTTAGTAGTTGTTGAGAAGGAGAAACAATTTGATGATCCCTACGTGTTGCAGTTGAAAGAGGAGATTCACAAGTATAAGTAGATGGCTTTTGAATAAGGGGGGGATGATAGTACTTTGAGGTGCTAGGACAGATTGTGTGTCCCAGACATAGATGACTTAAAGAGGGAAGATCATGTTAAAAGCCCATAATTCTAGGTATTATTTCCATCCAGGTTTCCAAATATGCATCATGACCAAGGAGATTTATTGGTTGATCGACAGGAAAAAGAACGTCGTAAACTTTATGACCAGGAAGAGCATTTTATTTAAACAGTTGAGGATATGTCCTTGATGTTAAAATTAATTGGGATGATCATATACATCTCATGACCTTGCTAATAATAAAACCTACCATTTCAGTACCAAGATGGCACCATGCGAAACTCTGTATGGGAGAAGGTGTAGATCGCCAATTGGTTGGTTCAAGTTGGTGATTGGGTGTTTCTGAAAGTTTCACCTATGAAAGGCATTATGAGATTTGGGAAGAAGGGAAAGCATAGTCTCTAGTATATTAGGCCATATAGAATCTTGCGAAGGATCGGTCAATTAGCTTATGAGTTGGAGTTTCCACCAGAGTTAGTGGTGGTACAACTCGTATTTCACGTGACATGTTATAACATTCAAGTGTCCAGCACTCAAATACTCATGTCAGTTCATTACTCAAATACTCATGTCAGTTCAGTACTCAGATACTCATGCCATTTTAGTACTCAGATACTTATGCCAGTTCAGTACTTAGATACTCATGTCAGTTCAATACTCAGATATTCAAGTCAGTTCAATACTCAGCTACTCATGTCAATCCAATACTCAAATATTCGTGCAAGTTTAATATTCATATATCCATGTTAGTTCAGTATTCACGTATCTATGGCAGACCAATATTCAGTCAATGCAGTAGTCATTCAGTTCAGAATCGCAACAGTTCAGTAATCATGTATTCATTCACTTTGGTATACAAGTGTTTATGAAAGTTCATGTTTTCACCAGACCTGTTTAAGTTCCGGAGTTAGCAAAAGTTACAGTCAGGACAATCATTTGAGGACGAATGATCCCAAAGGGGAGATAATGTAACATTCCGCACATTCGGATTAGGTATGAATGAGTTAAATGAGTAGTAAGGTTATATTTTGGACATATTAAGTCCTATCGGTATGATTATGGGTGAAAATAGTTGTTTCAAAATCAAGAAGGAAAGTGAGGTGCATAAGATTTGACAAAATCGACTAAGTTTGCAGAAGGATCATATTCCAGCAGGTTTTGGTGAAACTGTATAAGGAATTTCAGAAAACTCAAAGCATTAAAGTTGTAGGCATTTGAAATATCTTTCTAACTATATATTGTAGAGACCAAAAGGACTCTGTGCAAAATGTTATGCCCATTTTACAGAGAGGTGTGCAACCACCGCGGTCCTACCGCGTTTTACTGCGACCACGGTGGCGAGGCAGTGTCTTAGCGATTTACCACGGTCGGTACCGCAGTCGCGCCAACCGGGACGCGGTGGACGACTTGGGAAGTCGTTTTTTTAGCCTTATTTCGTCCTCTACAACCCCAAAACATAAAAACTTGCTCTAGAAAGAAAAACTCTCAAAAACCTAACTCCTTAAAGGTCCCTCCACCACCCAAGGTAAGTTGTAATGGTGATTCTATGTTCATTTCAATTTTTCAACATCTTATTAACATGGGTAAACCCTCCATATCATTAGATATTCGATTGGGACACCATTGTTGAGATAAGAAACCCTAGAACTTGAATTTAAGAAGATTGAACGTCAAAAAGGTAATATCTTCACCCTCTAATTGATTCTATTATTGAATTAATGATTATAGACTCTAGTTCATGAGATGTAAGTTGATGGGTTTGATAGAAAAGCATGAACGATGATAGGTTTGGGTTATTGATTGGTTATTATTGGATATAGGTGTTGATTACGTCATGGGTGATAAAGAATGATGTTGATTATAACCATTTGAGACTTTAGAATTTATTTAAAAGCAAGAGAAATGGTTATTGGGTGTAGAGACACCATTAATAAGGGCTATGAAGATTTATGCCACCAAGTGTTTGATGCCTAAGTGACCAAAACATCAGTATTATTGCTAATATGGAATCCCTTTGACTTGTATTTATATAGATTGAAGTTGAAAGGGTTGGCGAATGTTGTATTACGCTCAAGAACAGGAAGTTAAGCTATGTGAGGCTAACTCTCTATGTTTGGGAATGTTAATGGTTCTCCATACATTACGTTTCTTTTACGACGTATCAATTGCCTCAGAAATATAGTTAAGCCTAGTTCCTTGAATAGTTGTAGAACTTCTATTCTTTAGCTTTGTAACTCGTTCATGATTTTCATTCTGAACGTTGTGAGCTCAGTTAGTATTCAATATAGACTTGGGCTTGATGTCCCTAAGTCTCCGTATAGCTTACTCAGCATGTCATAAACAGTTGAAGTTTCAGTGTTCATAACTAGTTCAAGAATACATGTCCCATTCTAGTCCTATTCAGTATTCCAGTATTGTATTACTTAGTATGATTCAGTATTCTAGTATAATGTAACTGAGTGTGATCCAGTATTCCAGTATCATATAACTTAGCGTGATTCAGTATTTCACTATTATGTATTGCAGTATGATTCTCAGTTCCTGATTTTAAATCCCTGCATGTTGAACACCTATATTTGGGCCTGAGGCCGTAGCTAATGCTTTATGCATCTTTGGGCCTGAGGCCGCAGTTTATGCTTTATGCATTTTGTACCTGAGGTCGCAGTTATCTATACGAATACTTGGGCCCGAGGCCGCAGCTTGTGCACAAATATATATATATATATATATATATATATATATATATATATATATATATATATTGGGCCTGAGGCCGCAGTTTAATATTCAGATAAACAGGTTGTTCATCATTCAGAAGAGGAGTATTCATATCCTTACTTCCTTTCAGTTCAATTATTAGTTACCGTTCAGTTATCAGTTATCATATCAGTTACCAGTTATTAGTTCAGTTATCAATACAACTACCAGTTATCAGTTCAGTTATCAGTTATCAGTTATCATTTCAGTTATCAATTATAAATTCTCAGTTATCAGCTTAGTTTCAGTTTTAGCATTTATAATTCTTTCTTTCAGTTGCTTTACATACCAGTGCAATTCAAATGTACTGACATCCCTTTTGCCCGGTGCTTGCATCTCACAATGCAGGTAATGATTTACAGGTTGATGATTCAGAGCGCTAGGATTCTTGTACCAGCTATTTGGTGATCCCCAGTTCTTTCGGGGCATTATCATTACTATAGTCTTCAGTATTTTTAGACAGTCAATTTCAGTACTTCATTAGAGGCTTCATAGACTAGAGTAACAGTTAGACAGAGTCACATGTTTTTCATATGAAACTATGTTGGCTACAAATATGTTTCAGAATGTTATTAGTATTTCCGAATTTTGATTTATATCATCCAGACTTTCAGTATATCAGCATGTGTTAGTTTATCTTCCGCATTCAGTATGTTATGGTACCCAGTGGCGAAGCCAGGAATTTTCTCAAAGGTGTTCAAACTTGAAATAAGTAAAAAAAATAATCCGACAATGTGTGTTCAATACATGTTATTTACCTCTAAAATCTAATATTTTACCTATATAAATAGTGTAATTTTCTGATAAAGGGTGCTCAGTTGACCACCCTAACCCAAGTGTGCCTTCGCCCCTGATGGTACCACATGTTGATTCAGCTAGCCAGTTGGTTCGCTCGGTCAAATGTAGTCAGGCACCGAGTGTCGTGTTACGTCCAGGCCCAGATTCGGGGCGTGACATTTATAGTAGTGCAGACAGGTTGATGAAAATTCTTGACCTAGAGCAAATCTTCCATTTTACCCTTCCAAATGGCATAATTTGTGCCATTCTAAGTAACCATTCTACTAGTGTTGGTTTCCATCGTTTATCACAAATACAAATACTATTTATTAGGAGACCAAAGTAATTCTTTTCTGATATGGAAGTTCAGACTGTGCTGCAACCACAGAGTATACTCAAATAGAACCTTGGCTCTGATACCACTTGTTGGGAATAAACCCCGTAAAAATAGTATTCACGGTATTAGTGATAAACACAGAACACTAAGTTATGGTTAAATTAGCAAGAATAGAAATGCAGCAATAGTGACACCAAGATTTTACGTGGAAACCCTTCTGAATAAGGGAAAACCCACGGCCAAGAAGAGCAACTGAAATCACTATAGAGAGGAATTTTATACTGTGTAGTAACGAGTAAAAATACTCCTAAGACCACTACACCCTCAAAAGATATAAACACTCTTTTGCTTTTTCCACCTCATTACAATATCTCCCCCACTCTATTTTTCTTCACAAACTATTTTCTTATAGTTTAGGAATACCTTGCTCTCTCTCTTTTCTCTCTTTGTTTGTGTGTAGAAATGAGAGTTAAAGCTCTCCTTTTATAGCCAAAACCTCACTCTCTAAAGCCTACAATATTTGACAACCTGCTCACCATTTTCACAATTTCAGCAAGGTTGGCTATCAAACCAAACCAAGTCAATAAAATTGGCTACCAAATCATACCAATTCAACAAAATTGGCTACCAAATCATTTGAATGAGATGGACACCATATCAGTAAACAAGTGAATGAACGATGTCACACCTCCTTTTTGCACGCCCACCCCGAAGGGTATGATGCGCGAGGGAGTTTTTTCCAATTTAAGTGACAATATTCGAAATGGGATTATTTATTTAATTAAGAGTCACCACTTGGGAAAGATTTGGCTTTTGGTGTCCCAAGTCACCAGTTTATCTTGAATCCCAAATCGAGGAAAATATTCGACTTTCCAAATGAAGTCTGCGAACCAGAAATTCTAAGTAAGGAATTCTGTTGACCCGAGGGAAGGTGTTAGGCACCCTCGAATCCCGTGGTTCTAGCACGGTCGCTTAAATTGTTATAATGGCTAGATATCTGATTTAATACATGTTATTACTTATGTGCTTTCATTAAGTTTAAACCGCTTTTATTATTATCATTTTTATAGAATTGCAACGTCGTGAAAATGCGTCTCGAACCACGTCACAGTCAATGCACCCATGGTTGTTAATACATCCCGACTTCGTTGAGATTTGAATTTGGGTCACATAAATGCGCACCCGAGTTTAAGTATGTAATTTAATTAAGTCGCGCCTAAAGAGTCTAACGCGTTTATTGTCTTTGGGGAAGGCAGTGAAATTCACTAAACAGTCCATCCCAAATTCTAAGTATTTTATTGTGACCAGTTATTGAGGGCCCCGCAATTTGCATTGTTTTATTTGGTGAGGCTCGTCTCATTTTATGAAAGGATAAACCTACAATGACTACATTTTTCTATTATGTCTCTATAAAATGAAAGAGAAAAGGTCTTAATTTATTTACATGCTTGAGTTGTTATAGTTGGGTTTCGAATATGATTCATAAATTCTGAAAATGATGCAAGCAGGGCAGTCCGTTGCCAATGCGGGCCCAGGCCCAACGTGTATGACATAAAACTAGACCTGGGTCGTCTTATTCACATGTTACTACCTAGTTACATTATACTAGGCATGTTCTCAGTTTGTCAAATTAAAAAAAAACTTAGCAATCTAATTTTAATCCTAAACCATTTACATGCTGAAATTAACCAATATTATTTAACTAAACAATATTCCTACAAGTTCGAAATGGCCTATTCGTTTGATTTTTAACTAGACGGAGTTGTTACACCATTCATTTATTTTTAGGCAATATATATAGATAGTTCATCCGTTAAGCTATCGTCAGATGTTCCACTATATATATATTAAATAGCTACATGATTCTGATTTTTATAAGCTAAATAATTTATATATACAAATAAAATTCAGAATATAATTAAATAAATTTAGAACTTCAATTCTTCATTTTTTTCGTATTCATGCTTCCTGTTTCAGTTTACAATAACCAGCGTGTCAGTTGTGTACCTGATATTGGAAGCAAAAGAAAAGGGAGATCAGCAGAAATTCAGTAGCATACAACAACAGCAACCCCAGCAACCAGTAACAACTAGCAACGAGAAACTTAGTGATAGATTTTAAAATTAAGACAAAAATCCAGAAATAACAAGAACAAATAACGGACAGAAGCAAAGGGAATCTTTTCAGATTTTTGAAAGGCTAGTTAGTAATTAACCCTTAATTTCTGAATCCGTATATCAGAATATTTGGATTGTATATCAGGTGTATACTCTTCTTCTTTTGAATTTCCAGAATGTTTTTCTTTTTATTTTTCTCAAGTCTTAGTATTTTTCGGAATTTCTTCTCTCTTTAAATTTTCTTCTGTATTCTGTCCTCTTAAATCTGATTCAAGCTCTCTTATTTATTTCTCATCCCAAACCCTTTAGTCAATTAATAAATCAACCACTTTCTCCTACCAAACCCATTATCTTCACACTCATCCCCCTTTTAATCCCACTACTTAATGTTGTCCCCCACTTTATTAAACAAATACCCCATTATATCTTGTCCCTCATGCTTATATTAAACAAATGCATTATTCCCCACTATTATATCTTGTCCCCCATGCCTAATATAAACAATTATATCACCCACACCCCATTACATTTTGTCCTCCATGCTTAACATAAAGAATTACAAAATGTACAATTTCTAAACTACCCCTCCAACCTTATTGCAATTACCAATTTACCCCTGAACGTACTGCAATTTACCAAACTACCCCATCAGCTATAACCAATCAATTAATAAAACTCAACCAAAATATAGCCAATATGACCAATTTCTACACAAATTCGAACAACAAATTCAAACTAAATGATGAACAACAAAGAACAACTAAAATTTTGATTGAACAATATTTTTAGCAACAAACAAACCTACTTTCAGATTCAACAACAACAACAACAAACAAGTATATTCAGATTTCTAAATTCAATAATCATTTGAACTTAAAATCAAATCTAACAACATTACAACCAACAATTTCTATATTAAAACTAAACAAGATCATGAAGCAAACTGAAGAAATAATCATAAATGATAAACAACAAACAAGAAAATCAAACTTATACTAATTTCGGATTCAAGAACAATCAAACAAAGTATGAACATAAATAAAAAGTTTCAACAATAATAACAAGCAAGTTTTATTCAAATTCGAATCAAGCTTAAACAAAACAAATAAACATATTCAAATCACTAAACTTCAAATAATCAATTGATCTTTTTTAATTAACTCCAAAAAAATTATAACAAAGATACATGATTCAAAAAATTAAAAACCAAAACATAACTTCTCATTAAATCACTGAATTAAAAAACGAACTTCAAACAAAATGAACACGAATTAAATCTATATTAAACAACAAATAACGGATTTAAGCGATTTAAACTAAATCTAACAATATTAAACTTAAACTAACAATTCCTTTTTTTACAAAAATAAATAAAATTAACATGAAATAAACTGAAAAACAATTAATTAAATTTTCATTTGAATCTGAAAATTAAACCAACAAAACACATGAACAAACTAAAAAAATTAATTCAACGATGAACAAAACAAGAATGTTAAACCCAAATCTTAAACCCACTAACCGGATCGAAACGACGATCGAAGAAGATGGTCGTTTGGCGTCGTTTGAAGACGACGCAGCAGCTACAGTAGCAGTTCCAGGAGCAGCAGCTCAACACGATGGAACAGCAGCAACAACACGTCGGAGCAGGCAGCAGCGCGACACAGTAGCAGCAGCGCGAATGGAGACGAAGACGCAGCGGCAACCATGGGAGCTCGAGTTCGAGCTCGATGAAGCTCGTCCATAGCTGGTCGTAGCAAAATCAAGCAGCAGCATGACGAAGCAGCAGCGGGCAGCAGCAAAACGCAGCAGTGGCGGAGCAGTAGCAGCAGACGCAGCCATGGCGGACAGCAATATCTCCAAGACCGTTGCTTCTTCTTCTTCACCTCATGCTGCTCGTTGGTTTTCTGTCCAGCGGCGACAAGGTGGTGTCGAATCAGCTGCCCGACGGGCAAAAGCAGTAGAAGAATCAGACGATGCAGCAGTGGGTAGCAACAGTAGAAGAAGCAGACGATGCAGCAACAACTACGAAGAAGCAGACGATGCAACAGCGCGACGGGATTCGACGGAGGGTTGGCTGCATTTTTGCATTTTTTTTATTGAAGAAAGAAGATGAAAGAGTTGTGCGTGTGTGAGTGTGTTGGAGGTGTAAGGGACGGGGGGAAGGTCAGCAGCCATGGCTGCCATTGGAGGGGAGATAGGGGTGTTTTTGGAGAAGAAGAAGATGAGGAATGGGGGGGGGGGGCGGATGGTTAGTGTTAGGTTTAGTTTTTTTTTTGTTTTGTTTTGTGTTTTCTTTTGTGAAATGTAAGATAATAGGGGTGTTGGGTTATGGACTGGGTCGACCCGGTTTGGAATGGACCGGGTCGTGGGGAAGGTTGGGCAATTATTTGGGCTTGTGGTTTGAAATTGAAGAAGAGGACCAATTCCGATTTTTTTTGTATTTTTGCTCTCTTTTCTTCTTTTATTTTTCTAAAAATAAATTCTAAAAATCCTTAAATTATTATTAAGAACTAAAGTAAGTTATAAAAGCGCAAATTAACTCCCAATAACAATTAACGCACAATTAAGTAATAATTAAGCATAAAATTGTATATTTGGACATTAAATGCTAAAAATGCAAAAGATGCCTATTTTTGTAATTTTCATTTATTGTAAAACAAACTTGATTACTAACAATTGTAGAATTAAATCCTACATGCAAAATGCGACATATTTTTGTATTTTTATTAATTTAACAAATAAACATGCACAGACAAATACAAATAATTATCCAAAAATATCACAAAATTGCACACCAAGGAAAATCATTTTATTTTTGAAATTTTTTGGGAGTAATTCTCATATAGGGCAAAAATCACGTGCTTACAGCTGCCCCTCTTTTCCCGAAGACACGAAAGGTTTTCGTGCAAAGATAAAATGAGCGATTTTTGCCCATCCGAGTACTCCGTGTGAAGCATTTATTGAAAAAGATTTGACCGAACCTTTGCTTCAGAGGTTTCCTACATATCCTGGGCTAAATATGAAACAGGTCAATGTAGTTCGGGAAATTTTGGTAGCTGGGACTACCATGGGATTGCAATGCTTGTTGCTACTGCTGTTGCTGTTGCTGTTGCTACTAGCGCTTTACTGACCTCCTTATTACAACCAAAGGAAATTGAAACTGAACTAACTACTTATGCATGTCAACCGCTAGTTACAAGATTTCTATCTATTATTCTTTTGCAACTTGATCTTGGGTCTTAGCTGATTCTGCTTGTAGACTTCGATCCAAATCTTGATGCTTGCAAGTTGTAGGCGCTTGTTTATTTCTGCAGTATTGAATGAAACGGGATTGGCGGAGCTCGGGAATTTGATCCAATTTTTGAGCGACCTGCCCTTTGTTTGTTCCAATATGTGGGAACATCTTCTTTTTTTTCTTTTGTTCTTTTCTTCTTTTCTTTATTCTGGATTGAGACTCATCCCGTAGGTCGTCTCGATCCATGCACCTCAGGGTCAGACCTGCTGAGACAACAAAACAAACGAACGAAATTTTCTGCCCCAGTTTCACTAGGAAAATTTCGTGAGTTAATTGTCATGAAGATTTACAGCACTGATGAGGGGATTGAAAAAAACCCTAGTCTACAAAGCGCAACTCAGGGATTGGAGACCTAATGTCGCAAAAGGTAAAAATGCATAACTCAGGGATTGGAGCCCTAATGTCGGCTAAAGGAAGGTTGCTCAACTCAGGGATTGGAGCCCTAATGTCGGCTAACAGAAAAAATGCTCAGTTCAGGGATTGGAGCCCTAATGCTGGCTAAATAAAAAATGCTCAGTTCAGGGATTTGAGCCCTAATGCTGGCTAAATAGAAACTTGCTCAACTTAGGGATCGGAGCCCTAAATTGGGAGGATTGCCAGGTTATGCTGGAAAGGGTCCACGGGTTATGCCGGGAAGATTCATCGGGTTATGCCAGGAAGATTCATCGGGTTATGCTTGAAAAGGTCCACGGGTTATACCGGGAAGATTCATCGGGTTATGCCGGGAAGATTCATCGGGTTATGCCGGAAAAAGTCCACGGGTTATGCCGGAAAGATTCATCGAGTTATGCCGGGGAAGTCATCGGGTTATGCCAGGAAAAGGGAAAGAGTCATCGGGTTATGCCGGAAAGGGAAAGAGGTCCCTGGGTTATGCTAGGGAGGTCCACGGGTTATGCCGGGGAAGTCATCGGGTTATGCTGGAAAAGGGAAAGAGGTCCCTGGGTTATGCCAAGGAGGTCCACGGGTTATGCCGGGGAAGTCATCGGGTTATGCCGGAAAAGGAAAAGAGTCCTCGGGTTATGCCGGGAAAAGGGAAAGAGGTCCCTGGGTTATGCCAGGGAGGTCCACGGGTTATGCCGGGGAAGTCATCGGGTTATGCCGGAAAAGGGAAAGAGGTCCCTGGGTTATGCCAGGGAGGTCCACGGGTTATGCTGGGGAAGTCATCGGGTTATGCCGGAAAAGGAAAAGAGTCCTCGGGTTATGCCGGGAAAAGGGAAAGAGGTCCCTGGGTTATGCCAGGGAGGTCCACGGGTTATGCCGGGGAAGTCATCGGGTTATGCCAGAAAAGGAAAAGCATCCTCGGGTTATGCCGGGGAAGTCATCGGGTTATGCCGGGAAAGGGAAAGAGGTCCTCGGGTTATGCCGGGGAAGTCATCGGGTTATGCCAGGGAAGTCATCGGGTTATTCCGGAAAAGGAAAAGAGTCCTCGGGTTATGCTGGGGAGGTCATCGGGTTATGCCTGGAAAGGGAGAGAGTCCTCGGGTTATGCCGGGGAAATCATCGGTTTAGAAAAAATGCAGGAAAGAATCGGGAGGAGACTTCCCTTTTGGGTTGATTATTGCAGCATAGCTATTTCTAACCCTTGCGCATTTCCTTTTGGCTGCACCTGCCTCTCGCAGGGTTGTACCTACTTCCTGCTTAGTTCGTTTTGTATCGCAACTGCTTCAACTTCAAACAAAGGAAAATTGTTAGTTTGAAATTGTGGTCGGTTTTGTGGCCTTCATTGTTTTTCTTGGTCCCAAGCCTCATTTCTGTTGAGAAAATTTGACATTGATTAGCTTCCAAGGCGACCTCCTTTCAAACTGATAAGACTCAATATTTCAGGATTTTCACGATGATTTGCGCGTGTACGGCTCTGTTTCTTCCGTCTCACTCTGCTTGGGGATTTTGAGGTAATTAAATGTCACGATCAGTCGGGATTGGACTGACGCATCATTGAGGCCGGGTATGTTCTCCACCTCTTTCCAGACAGAGCCCTGTGAAACCGGTCCTGCCAACTTTTCTTTCTAGCATGTTTTGGGGCTTAGGGTTAAACCGAAAAGGAATCCAAAGAAAGGTAAACAAAGAGCGAAGAAATGAATTTAAAAATAAAAGCGTCCTTTTCGGGGAAAAGAAAGACTTATCTGAGGTGCATGCTGGCTTTAAATTGACATAACCTACTTTTGGACTGGATGCCTGACTCTCACGAACCTACATTTTCTCACGAACCAAACGGATCTATGTTTCCAAACTAGGGAACCTTGCCAGAACCTTCTGTGGTGAAATCCTCTTTTCGGCCGACAGTGCCCTTTGCGAGTTTTCGCTAGACGACCTCTCTCATTTCTCTTCTTACCGTCGCCTTATAGTGCTCGTCATGAGTTTTCACTAATAAGACTCTCTCATTTTGATTTCTCTGCTCGCCATCGCGTTATGGTGCCTGTAGGTTTTCACCAATAAGACTCTCTCATTTTGATTTCTCTGCTCGCCATCGCCTTATGGTGCCTGTAGGTTTTCACAATTAAGACTCTCTCATTTTATTTCTCTCATCCTGACTGCGTCAGATCCGAGCAACTGTGTCCTTTGATTTTGAAGAAACTTTTGTCGATTGATCGGAAGGACTTGCAACAGGTTTGGGGGCAAAAGAACTTGGATCGAATTACAACTTTGGAACCGTCCAGGCGGGATTATCGCCGAATTATTATAACGTCTGCCCCAGTTTAACTTTTGGGGAAAAACTGTATTTTTGTTTTGGTGTGACTGAACCCCATAGAGAGGCTGCCTTCGTATCCTTTCGGAATCAAGTCAAACGTAGTTCAGGCTACTTTCATTTTTATGTTTTTTTTATTAGCACTTCCGGGTTCCAAAGAGGGTAATGAAAGAAAGGTAAGCGGCTCAAAGGGTTAGCAAAGGATTTGAGTGTTTGGGTAGCGGGAATGAAAGCCTTCATCCTCTCAATTGTGCAAAAATAATCAGAGCAAATTCAGACATAGTATTTTTTTACTGCATCCGCATTCACAGCTGTGTCGGGATCTTTTCCTTCAATATCACCTAGATATAATGCTCCCCAGGGCAATATCTTCCTGATGATGTATGGACCTTTCCAATTAGGAGCAAATTTTCCTTTCGCTTCCTGGTGATGTGGAAGAATGCGCTTTAACACCAGTTGACCTACTTCAAAATGCCTGGGTCGCACTTTCTTGTTGTAAGCACGGGTCATTCTTTGTTGGTACAACTGCCCGTGACAGACCGCAACCATTAGCTTTTCATCGATCAGCGTGATCAGGTTTTGACCCACTCACTGTCTTCAATTTCAGCTTCAACAATGATCCGGAGAGAAGGGATTTCTACCTCTGCCGGTATTACAGCCTCGGTCTCGTAAACCAACAAGTATGGGGTTGCCCCTACTGATGTGCGTACTGTAGTGCAATATCCCAGAAGGGCGAAAGGTAACTGCTCATGCCATTGTCTGGAACTCTGGGTTGTCTTCCTCAAAATCTTCTTGATGTTTTTGTTTGCTGCTTCAACAGCGCCGTTGGCCTTGGGCCGATAAGGAGTGGAATTCCTATGCGTTATTTTGAACTGTTCGCACACATCCTCCATCAAATGACTATTCAGGTTTGCTGCATTATCTGTGATTATAGTTGTAGGAATACCGAAACGACAGATAAGATTTGAATGTATGAAATCCACCACGGCTTTCTTAGTGACTGATTTGAGAGTGACAGCCTCGACCCATTTTGTGAAGTAGTCGATAGCGACCAATATGAATTTGTGCCCATTTGAAGATTTGGGCTCAATCGGACCAATGACATCCATACCCCAGGCAACAAATGGCCAAAGTGCAGACATGGGATACAGTTCTGTGGGAGGTACGTGAATTAGATCTCCATGCACCTGACACTGAAGACACTTTCGAACGAAGCTGAAATAGTCCTTTTCCATGGTCATCCAGTAATACCCGGCCCGCAGGATTTTCTTTGCCAAAACATACCCGTTCATATGAGGTCCACACACTCCTGCGTGTACTTCATGCATGATTCTGCCTGCTTCTTCAGCGCCAACACATCTTAATAAGTTGAGATCAGGGGTTCTTTTATACAATATCTCACCGCTCAAAACGAATCCACTTGCCTGCCGCCTAATAGTTCTCTTCTGATCTCCAGTAGCATGTTCAGGGTATTATTGTGTTTTCAAGAACCTCTTAACATCCTGGTACCATGGCTGGATACTTGGTCCTGCCTCGATGGCATTGCAGTAACCATTTTCCCTGATTTGGATTTCCAAGGGATCGATGTGGGCATTGCCTGGATAAGGCAACATTGAAGCTAAAGTGGCAAGTGCATCGGCTAATTCATTGTGACATCGCGGGATATACCTGAATTCTACTGATCTGAACCGCTTGCTGAGATCCTCTACGTGCTGCCGGTAAGGAATAAGCTTGACATCTCGAGTTTCCTATTCACCCTGGGCTTGCCGGATAATCAAATCAGAATCCTCCATAATCAACAAATCCCCAACATCTTGATTGATCGACATATTCATGCCCATGATGCAGGCTTCATATTCAGCTGTATTGTTCGTGCAAAAGAAACGAAGCCTAGCTATAGCCGGATAATGTTGACCAGCAGGTGAGATCAAGATTGCCCCTATTCCTACACCTTTGGCGTTTACGGCCCCATCAAAGAACATCTTCCAAACGTGAGTGTTTTCCGAGACCACTTCTATGGTATTTATTTCTTCATCTGGAAAATAAGTACTCAATGGCTGGTATTCCTCATCAACCGGATTTTCGGCCAAATGATCGGCTAACGCCTGGGCTTTCATTGCCGTGCGGGTGACATAGACTATGTCAAATTCAGTAAGCAAGATTTGCCACTTGGCCAGTCTTCCAGTAGGCATTGGTTTCTGAAATATATACTTCAAAGGATCCAGCCTGCTTATGAGGTAAGTAGTGTGAGCTTGGAGATAATGTCTCATTTTTGAGCAACCCACGTCAAAGCACAACACGTTCTTTCCAGAAGAGTGTACTTGGTCTCGTAGCCAGTAAATTTCTTGCTCAAGTAGTAGATCGTCTGCTCCTTCTTTCCAGTTATGTCATGTTGCCCGAGGACGCAACCGAAAGAATTTTCCAAGACTGTCAGATACAAGAACATGGGTCTCTCTGGCTCTGGCGGGACCAAAACTGGGGGATTTAAAAGATATTCTTTGATCTTGTCAAAGGCTTCTTGACACTCAGCCATCCATTTGATCGCTGCATCCTTCCTTAATAGCTTAAATATGGGCTCACACGTGCTAGTCAGCTGGGCAATGAATCGACTGATATAGTTTAACCTGCCCAGTAGACTCATCACGTCTTTCTTCGTTCTTGGGGGAGGTAGATCTCTGATAGATTTTATCTTTGTTGGATCTAACTCTATGCCTCTCCTGCTTACTATGAAACCCAAAAGCTTGCCTAATGGGACTCCGAAGGCGCATTTGGCCGGGTTCAGCTTCAAGTCGTACTTTCTCAGTCTCTCGAAGAATTTCGTCAAGTCTTGGATATGATTGTCCCAAGTCCTGGACTTGATTATCACGTCGTCCACATACAACTCTATTTCTTGATGCATCATGTCATGAAAAATGGAAGTCATGGCTCTCATGTAAGTTGCCCCAGCATTCTTCAGACCGAATGGCATAACCCAGTAACAGTAAGTGCCCCATGGTGTAGTGAAGGCAGTCTTCTCGGCGTCTTCTTCATCCATCAACACATGATGATATCCAGCGTAACAATCTACGAAAGACTGGATCTCATGTTTGGCGCAATTATCAACAAGGATGTGGATGTTGGGCAATGGGAAATTGTCTTTGGGACTTGCTCTGTTCAAATCTCGATAATCCACACATACCCGAGTCTTCCCATCTTTTTTCGGCACTGGAACTACATTCGCCAACCACGTGGTGTACTGGACTACCCGAATTACTCCCGTTTTCAGCTGCTTGGTGATTTCTTCTTTAATCTTGTCACTGACATCAGTTTTGAACTTTCTTTGCTTTTGTTGAACTGGAGGACAATCAGGGTGAATTGGCAATTTATGCACCACTAGATCAACGCTTAATCCTGGCATGTCATCGTATGACCAAGCAAACACATCTTTAAATTCAAAAAGGAGTTGAACTATCGCATCTCACGTTCTCTCGTCCGTGTGAATGCCTATTTTGGTCTCTCGGATTTCCTCAGGAGTTCCCAAATTAACCGGTTCGGTGTCATTCAGATTCGGCTTAGGTTTGTTCTCAAAGTGTTCCAATTCTCGATTTATTTCCTTAAAAGCCTCTTCTTCATCGTATTCCATTTCTTGGTTCATTATTTCGCAGCTAGACTGCATGTTTGGATCTGGGCATGAAGTCCGCAAGCATGTCATGTTATTTAAAACCGCATTATTAGAACTGAAAGAAATAAAAAAAAATCAGAGAGAATAAATAAGATGAAAGATGAAATATTAATTTCATTTCATTGAATTTTGAAGATAATAGGGTTTACATCAGAATTTAAGGACAGGAAACTAAAAGGAAATCATTCGAGTTACACCCCAAAATAACTCGTGATGCAGAAAAGGTGGCAAGACTGGTCTACCAGGATTCCCGCTTGATCGGAAACGGAGTAGCCTTCTAGTTTTGCAATTTGGCACCAGGCCCCATGTAAAGCACCTCAGCGGTGCTCGAGCCTTCTCCCGGCTGAACCATATGGGTTTCATACAGCATTTGCCTCATAACCCCACAGATTTCTTCAATTTCCTCGGTTGTGAAGGTCTCATCCTCTCTTTCTTCAATGTACTTGGGTCTGACGAATGTTCTGTAAAGATGCGGAATTGGCTGAGATAAAACCCAACCATTGCTCTTCCGTTGGTTTGCCCACATTACGTCAGCTTCTTCGGCGTAAAAACCAACACCGAAGAACTTTTCGGCGGCAGGTAAGGTGATAGGTTCGGTGATACCTTGCAATGATGCCCCGAGTCCCTTCCCCAGTTTATAACCATGCCTGATCATTTCCTTGGCAACCATAACTGACGCCTTTGAGAGAAAAGGTTGAGGGTAAGGGCTTCCTTCTTCGCATTGGTCTACGACCACAACCTCGAAAACTTGATAGACTATGTGTTCACTACCCTCCTTAGCTTCGAGGCATGAAACCGACGGGTCTCGATAAATTGAATGCTCATCCTCTCCGTGGACTATAATCTCTTGATTTTCATATACAAATTTTACCATCTAGTGGAGAGTAGAAGGTATGGCTTCCGCCGCATGAATCCAAGGCCTTCCTAGAAGGAGATTGTAAGAAGTATCCATATCTAGGACCTGAAAGGTCACCTCAAAATCCACAGGTCCAATAGTCAAAATAAAATCGATCTCGCCTAGGGTGTCCTTTTTGATGCCGTCAAAGGCACGAACACATACGCTGTTGGGCCTGATTCTCCCTGTCTCTATCTCCATTCTTTGCAGAGTCGAAAGGGGACAGATATCTACTCCGGACCTGCCATCCAGCATGACCCTCTTCACATAGTACCCTTCACATTTAACTGTTAGGTGGAGGGCCTTTTTGTGAGCAGCCCCTTCTGGGGGCAGATCATTTTTGCTGAAGGAAATCTGATTGATCATGAAGAATCTTTCTGCCATCCTCTCTAGCTGTTCCACGGTAGTTTCAATTGGGACGTAAGCTTCATTGAGGGTCTTGATCAACACTTTCTGATGCTCAGTAGAATTCATTAATAGAGACAACAACGAGACCTGAGCGAGAGACTTTTGGAGTTGGTCAATTATCTCATAGTCCGCAGCTTTCATTTTCCTGAAAAACTCTTCCGCTTCCTCGTCACTAACTGGTTTCTTGAGTGGGAAACGCTTCTTTGTAGAATTATTCAACTCCTCCAGGTTGAGGTATTTCTCAGTTGGGTTAGTTTCATTTACTTCTCCCAGGATTTCTTTTCCTTTGTAGGTTACTACCGCCTTGTTATAATTCCACGGGACGGTAGTAGGATCTGTCATGGGCCTCTGCGGCGCGCGTCCAATAATCACGGGCTCATTCAGCCTTGGTGAAATTATTGGCCCCCGTTCCGCATAGGTCCCTTTGGGCACATACATTTTAGATCCTTTGTTCAACTCAAACCTTCTTGGAGGGCTCAATGTCACTTGTCCTTTCTTCGAACCTCGGGGGACATAAAGGACGGCATCTTTCGAGGTTACTACCTCTGTTTTGGTTTCCACTACTTTTCCTGTGCTTTGAGGGGGGTTTTACTCTTCTTGTCCCCCTTTTCTTGATTTGCATACGTCTTGGGCTTTTTCTCAATGTCGGCGATTACAATGATGGCTTTCAAGACAGGATCAAACTTTTTATCTTCGCAGATCATCCCAATAATCGGTCCATTATTGTGAGCCGGTAACGGATTGTTGGTCACATTAGGAATGTCTTCATCCTTTAACACTATCCACTTTTGTTCTATGAGGTTTTCAACAACCTTTTTCAAAGTCCAACAGCTCTCAGTGTCATGCCCTTCCACTCCAGAATAATAGGCACATCGGGCACCAGGTTGGTAAGAGGGTGACTCTGGGTTTTGCCTATTTGGGGGTACGGGTTGTAACAAACCCATTTGGACCAATTTAGGGAAAATGTTGGAATATGACTCACCAATAGGTGTAAAGTTCGTTTTACTGGGCGGCTCTCGAGGGCGGGCATTGTAGGGGAGATTATTTTGTGGAGATCGGGGATTATACTGAGCTTGGTGGGGAGGTTGATTTCTTGGAAATTGAGCTCGCTTTTGGTGAAATTGTTGTTGTTGCCTAATATATGGTTGTGCATTCATTACTGTGTAGGGCTGAAGGTTCATAGCATAGGCCGCATCTTGATGGGGGTAGTAGTGTTGCGAGGCTCTTTCAGAGAAATAAAATCTGGATGGATGGGGTTTTCTTACACTCGAAGTTGCCATTGTTGCTTCTTCCTTCTTCTTTCGGTTTGCTCCTCCTCCATACCCGCCTTGGATTGCTTGGGAGGTGGCCCTTATAGCAGACTGACTCAAGATTCGCCCTGTTTTTAACCCATTCTCCACCATTTCACTGATTTTGATGGCTTCAGCAAACGGCTTTCCCAATGCAGACATCATGTTTTGATAATAATCAGCCTCTTGGGCTTGAAGGAAAACACTGACCATTTCTGTTTCATCCATCGGAGGTTTGACTCTGGCCGCTTGTTCGCGCCATTTGACAGCATATTCTCGGAAGCTCTCCGAAGGCTTCTTCTTTAGATTCGACAATGAATTCCTGTCGGGGGCAATATCAATGTTATATTGAAACTGCCTGACAAAATCCCTAGCCAAGTCATCCCAAATGTGCCAACGA
The DNA here is from genome assembly GCF_000393655.2 of Nicotiana sylvestris. Classification (NCBI taxonomy): domain Eukaryota; kingdom Viridiplantae; phylum Streptophyta; class Magnoliopsida; order Solanales; family Solanaceae; genus Nicotiana; species Nicotiana sylvestris. The sequence goes on along the minus strand of NC_091066.1, from coordinate 2,117,942 downwards.
GATACTTCCTGATCCGTATACCATTCAGAAGCAATGCCGATCAAAGTTTCTCCAAAGTAAGCCATAAGAAGTTCTTCTTTTCCGCCCGCTCCCTGCAACTGGTTGCAGTACCTTTTGAGGTGGGCTATGGGATCTCCATGCCCGTCATATTTCTCAAACTTTGGGGTTTTGAAACCCAAGGGTAGATGTACGTGTGGGAATATGCACAGGTCAGCGTAAGATACGCTCTTTTGCCCACTCAGACCCTGTATATTTTTGAGAGTTTGCTCCATGCTTCTCATTTTTCTGGTCATTTCCTCTTATTCAGGTGTTTTTTCGGCTTTTTCCTGCCCTGCGATAAACTCGTACCGAAACGGCTGATGGTAAACGTTGGTGGTGAACTGGCTAGGTTCCAATGGAAGAGGGGGCACTTGAAATGTGAAGGATGATGAATCGAAGTTAGGCCTGGGTAAAACAGGTTGTGCCGTGGCTGAACAAGGAGGAGCAGTGAATATGTTTGAAGCTGCACCGGAAGCTAACACCTGGGGGCGAGACTCAGAAGGTGTTCCAGTAAAGTAGGCTGATATGGTAGGAAATCCCAGTGGGGTATTTGGATAACTTATGGGGATGTTGGAGGTCCCACTTGCCCTAGGAAAAAGCTCAGGGAATCCAGGGATCACACTTGGTGGCTCTTTTCCATTGGCCCAGGCGTCCCACATTTCCATCATGCGGAGACGTAAAATTCTATTTTCCTCGACCGTTGCTGACTCAGAAGTTGGGATGGCTGAGATTGAACTTTCTTCCGAAATAGGAATCGTTGGCAGAGGAACTTCTGAATACATTTCGACACTTCCTTTCGACCTTGTGAAGTATGTATGAATACTTCCTCTTGATTTAACGACGGGTGGCTGAACGCTTCCTTTTGATCTCGTGAAGTATGAATGTGAGGCCAGATTACCACAAAACCAAACCACTTTTCTAGGAACCTGAACTTATCAGCAAACAAACGGTTAGTTTGAAACAAATAACAGACAGGTAATCTCACATTGGGGTGTGATGCACCTATACAGTTAGGTGAGTTTCTACATGCTTGCAACAAAGACATGCGTCATTCCGGCTTCTCTTTAGGCTTTTCTTTTATTTATTACCATTTTTTTCTTGGTTTTTTATTATTATTATTATTATTATTTGCAGTTAAAAATGTGACCGGATTCGATGAGGATTGCCTACGTATCACGATGTCGCGTGAATCAGATCATTACGTAGTTCGAAAACAAATGAGTGTAAAAGAAACACACATTTTATTACTGAACAATCTTTTACAAACTAACATTCTTGATAAAAAGGAAAATAACAAGCCTTGAAAAAAGGTACAGACTCAATAGACTAATACACCTCGATGCAAAAGACGGACAGACTCGACCTATGAATACATTAAGGTTTCGCGAATTGGCATCCGCGGGGCATCGTTCGGCCTTGCCGCGGTCTTAGATGTGAGGTCCCTTTCAAGTTGTTCCAGCTCATGCATGGTTTGCTTGACATAAACCATCACTGCCAAGAGAACGGTAATGGTGGTCATGTTTTCACACCGTAGACATCTTCTGATGATGGCATGGGCAATGGTCCTGATCTTATCCCTGGTTTGTCTCTTTTCTTTGAGTAAGTGCTCTATTTGATCATTACGGGCTGTCATAACCCGAGAATCTTGGAGGCATTGATTTTGCCACTGCTGAATTTCTACTTCCATCTGGGCTAAAAAGCTTGCGGCAATGTCTATTTTCAACTCCTAGGGTTCGGGTTTGCTCAAACGCTCTGTCCACCTTTTCCTTCAGATTGGCAATGGTTCGCTCGTGATCCCTTTCCAACTGTTGTAGGTGCCGGTTACATTTTTCTGTCCTTCTTGCCCAGTGTGCCTCGAGCCCCGCTATGGTATTTTCTGACTCACTCCGGCACTCCCCAATTTCCATCCTTAAAGCTTTTATCAATCGTTCATCCAACCGGCTCCTATGTTGGTTATCAGCATCTATCCTCATCTGTTTGATCCGGGCCCTGAGCATCTCGTTTTCCTGAGCCAGCCTGTTCTTTTCTCCCAGATCGGTAGCAACTTGCACGTTGTGCTCATATTTCAGACCTTCCACTTGTTGCTTCAACTTGCTTATTTCGGTACGATAGCCTCTTTCTTTTGCCAACCAATCCCACTGCTTTTGCGATGACTCGGCGAAATTTAAGATGTGGGGTCTTTTAGCCGGCCTTTCGTGTTCGAGTTCTCTTATGTACCATGCAAGGTAACCTGGCGCCATTTCACTTTTGGCCCGATCTTGCGCACAAGTATCTGCTTTCAAATATTGACATTCATTCCATATCTGGCGGATTTTTGCTTCAGGAAATTGTCCGTCAGGGCTTATCTCAATTGTTTGAGCACTAAGATCTTCCTCGTGTGGCACTATCTGGTATCTTCTGAGTTGTCTCAAGACTCGGCAGGGCGCGTAAGGTTGAATGCTCTTAAGTCCCATCAGTAGGAAATGAGTTCTAGTTGCTGGCATATACATGACCTCATCAACAAGCAACCATCCCAGTGTCCACTGTATTTGGCTGGCAGTAAGAGCTTGAAAGAATGAAGTCCATGCCATAACTCCTTTGGGTAGACTGATCTCTTTGGTTCTCGTGTAAAACTCTTCTATGCAAGTCTTCTCCGAGGAACCATGGCTCAAAAGTTCCGAACGATGGCAGAGATGTTCAGTCATCCATATTTGTAGCAGCAAGTTACAACCTTCGAAGAAATTCCCCTCGGCTTTGCAAGCTGTGAGAGCTTGAAAGATATCGGATACCACCATAGGCGCGAGAGTACTGTCATTTTGAGTGAGTAAAGTACTGACAACCCCGGATATTTTTAGATCAATATTCCCATCTTTCCTCGAAAATACCAGAAGGCCCAAAAATGTTATCATGAAAGCCACCCGTCTGTGCTTATCCCACTTCTGACGACTACTTTTGTTGCATAACTTGTTAATCGGATTGTTGAATCCTCCTACATAACCATACCTGTCGTATATGAAGCATGGATTACAAAAATCGGCGGCAAAATCTGGGTTGTGGACCGTCCTGGGTATTTTTAGTGAGTCTAGAAATCGATGCACCGTGACAGCTCTTGAGGCGACCAGGTATCTTTTCCTTAATGGAAGTTCAGCATTTCCGATGTACCCAGCCATTTCCTCCAGAGTTGGGGTGAGTTCAAAATCGGAGAAGTGGAAAACATTGTGCGTTGGGTCCCAGTAAGTGACCAAAGCTCTTATGATATCTCCCCGAGGCTGGATTTCCAGTAAACCCGTGAGACCTTTCAGATATTTCTTGACCTCATCTTGTCCTTCAGCACCTAGATCATTCCACCATAGCCGTAACTTGACAGGGATTTTAGTCATTATCGAAAAGTGCTCATTTTGCATTGTGCTCATCCTGCACATTTATTAAGGTGACTTTAAGCAAAAATGACTTGACTCAAAAATATTTTGACTATATTCTTTCTAAAAAAGAAGATCAGATTTTCGAACACGGCCTTTCAGCACTTCGGGGATGAAGATCTTAAGGCTGTGAGGGTCAACCGATCAAAAACTCTAAAAGACGACCGAAAGTGGCCGTTTTATGCAAAATCAACCTTCCGCCGTCCCTTGCGGGAACATTTGGCTATTTTTGACAAAACAATCACTTGATTTATTTATGACTCTTTAGTAGTAATGAGAACAACATGGGGAACATGGCCTCACAGAGCCTCAGGGACGAGGATTCTAAGGCCGTTGGGCAATTTGGTCAAAAGAAATAAAAATGACCAATAATGGTCGTTTGTGCAAAGTCAGCCTTCCGGCGTCCCATTGGGGAACATTCGGCTATCTTTGACGAAATGGCATCACCCGACTCATTCATGATGAAATTAAAATTCTAACATTTTGGCTATTTTGAAAAGAGGAGGTTGGACCCGATGAGGGTTGCCTACGTATCTCGCACCCTGCGAAAATCAAACCAGCGTAGTTCGGGCCGATCAGGCGTAGAGTAAAAATAAACTAAACCCCTTCTGACTACAATCTTTTAAAGGAAAGGAGAAAAAGTATTTTTCTGGATTTTGTTTTTTTTTATTTTATTTTTTATTTTGTTTTATTTTTTTTAAGGAAATATTTATGAATTTTAAACTTCTTTTCACCTTTCTTTTTTTGAAATTTCGAAAATCTTTTAAAGAGATACTACAAATGGAACAATATATATATATTTTTTTTGAGTTTTGAATTTTTCCCCCTTTTTTTACTTTTAAATAAATACCCGTTTTAGGATTTTGAAAGTGATTAAAAGGAATTTGTTTTTTATATATAAATCAAACTAAAAGACAAATTTTGTTTTCATTTTGTTTTCTTTTTTTTTTAGAAAATTCCGGTGAGGTTTTGACACTACTTGGACATTGGTTGTATCTTTTCCAAAATAAGTAATTATCTCCCTACGCTGCTATTTTTTCTTTTTCCCTTTTTTTTTGAATTTTTTTTTTAGAAACCGGTCAGCATGCAGATCTGAAGAAAATAAATGCGCCAACAAATGGGATGCAGCAGGATGGTCTTTTCATTTCAGGTTGCCTGTCCTAGATGGACCCAACCCCTGTGTTGAGTCCCTTATCTCAAATGCAACATGATGCAAATAAGCGTTCCTACTAGGGATCCGGCATGAGGTTTCGTTATACTAGGTTTATAACCTGGGTATATATTCTAGACTGTATACCCGAGCGGACAACTCGAGTCGAGGAGGGGGCTACGTACCGGGGACCCGCGAGATCGTACGGCTTTGTAACTTGTCCGGCCTCTTTCTTATTTCAGGTATTGACACTAACAGAATGGGGAGTCTCGACCAGCGAGCTTCTCCCCGGAGGTAAGAAGAGAGGGGTTTCGGCACAGTTTATATACAGTTCAAGATAATATCAAAGCGGTAAAAGACAACATTTAGCACGTTATGCCAAAACATGTAATAAAGATCAGATGATAAAGCCAAATATAACAATTATTCTAAGCTCGAATTCTTGAACCATGAACCAGTGGTTCTGGGTTCGTGTCCCCAGCGGAGTCGCCAGGGCTGTCACACCTCCTTTTTGCGCGCCCGCCCCGAAGGGTATGATGCGTGAGGGAGTTTTTTTCCAATTTAAGTGACAATATTCGAAATGGGATTATTTATTTAATTCAGAGTCGCCACTTGGGAAAGGTTTGGCTTTTGGTGTCCCAAGTCACCGGTTTATCTTGAATCCCAAATCGAGGAAAATATTCGACTTTCCAAATGAAGTCTGCGAACCAGAAATTCTAAGTAAGGAATTCTGTTGACCCGAGGGAAGGTGTTAGGCACCCTCGAATCCCGTGGTTCTAGCACGGTCGCTTAAATTGTTATAATGGCTAGATATCTGATTTAATACATGTTATTACTTATGTGCTTTCATTAAGTTTAAACCGCTTTTATTATTATCATTTTTATAGAATTGCAACGTCGTGAAAATTGCGTCTCGAACCACGTCACAGTCAATGCACCCATGGTTGTTAATACATTCCGACTTCGTTGAGATTTGAATTTGGGTCACATAAATGCGCACCCGAGTTTAAGAATGTAATTTAATTAAGTCGCGCCTAAAGAGTCTAACGCGTTTATTGTCTTTGGGGAAGGCAGTGAAATTCACTAAACAGTCCATCCCAAATTCTAAGTATTTTATTGTGACCAGTTATTGAGGGCCCCGCAATTTGCATTGTTTTATTTGGTGAGGCTCGTCTCATTTTATGAAAGGATAAACCTACAATGACTACATTTTTCTATTATGTCTCTATAAAATGAAAGAGAAAAGGTCTTAATTTATTTACATGCTTGAGTTGTTATAGTTGGGTTTCGAATATGATTCATAAATTCTGAAAATGATGCAAGCAGGGCAGTCCGTTGCCAATGCGGGCCCAGGCCCAACGTGTATGACATAAAACTAGACTTGGGCCGTCTTATTCACATGTTACTACCTAGTTACATTATACTAGGCATGTTCTCAGTTTGTCAAATTAAAAAAAAACTTAGCAATCTAATTTTAATCCTAAACCATTTACATGCTGAAATTAACCAATATTATTTAACTAAACAATATTCCTACAAGTTCGAAATGGCCTATTCGTTTGATTTTTAACTAGACGGAGTTGCTACACCATTCATTTATTTTTAGGCAATATATATAGATAGTTCATCCGTTAAGCTACCGTCAGATGTTCCACTATATATATTAAATATCTACATGATTCTGATTTTTGTAAGCTAAATAATTTATATATACAAATAAAATTCAGAATATAATTAAATAAATTTAGAACTTCAATTCTTCATTTTTTCGTATTCATGCTTCCTGTTTCAGTTTACAATAATCAGCGTGTCAGTTGTGTACCTGATATTGGAAGCAAAAGAAAAGGGAGATCAGCAGAAATTCAGTAGCATACAACAACAGCAACCCCAACAACCAGTAATAACCAGCAACGAGAAACTTAGTGACAGATTTTAAAATTAAGACAAAAATCCAGAAACAACAACAACAAATAACGGACAGAAGCAAAGGGAATCTTTTCAGATTTTTGAAAGGCTAGTTAGTGTTTAACCCTTAATTTCTGAATCCGTATATCCGAATATTTGGATTGTATATCAGGTGTATACTCTTCTTCTTTTGAATTTCCAGAATGTTTTTCTTTTTATTTTTCTCAAGTCTTAGTATTTTTCGGAATTTCTTCTCTCTTTAAATTTTCTTCTGTATTCTATCCTCTTAAATCTGATTCAAGCTCTCTTATTTATTTCTCATCCCAAACCCTTTATTCAATTAATAAATCAACCACTTTCTCCTACCAAACTCATTATCTTCCCACTCATTCCCCTTTTAATCCCACTACTTAATGTTTTGTCCCCCACTTTATTAAACAAATATCCCATTATATCTTGTTCCTCATGCTTATATTAAACAAATGCATTATTCCCCACCATTATATCTTGTCCCCCATGCCTAATATAAACAATTATATCACCCACACCCCATTACATTTTGTCCCTCATGCTTAACATAAAGAACTACAAAATGTACAATTCCTAAACTACCCCTCCGACCTTATTGCAATTACCAATTTACCCCTGAACGTACTGTAATTTACCAAACTACCCCATCAGCTATAACCAATCAATTAATCAAATTCAACCAAAATATAACCAATATGACCAATTTCTACACAAATTCGAACAACAAATTCAAACTAAATGATGAACAACAAAGAACAACTAAAACTTTGATTGAACAATATTTTTAGCAACAAACAAACCTACTTTCAGATTCAACAACAACAACAACAAACAAGTATATTCAGATTTTTTAATTCAATAATCATTTGAACTTAAAATCAAATCTAACAACATTACAACCAACAATTTTTATATTAAAACTAAACAAGATCATGAAGCAAACTGAAGAAATAATCATAAATGATAAACAACAAACAAGAAAATCAAACTTATACTAATTTTGGATTCAAGAACAATCAAACAAAGTATGAACATAAATAAAAAGTTTCAACAACAATAACAAGCAAGTTTTATTCAAATTCGAATTAAGCTTAAACAAAACAAATAAACATATTCAAATCACTAAACTTCAAATAATCAATTGATCTTTTTTAATTAACTCCAAAACAATTATAACAAAGATACATGATTCAAAAAATTAAAAATCAAAACATAACTTCTCATTAAATCACTGAATTAAAAACGAACTTCAAATAAAATGAACACGAATTAAATCTATATTAAACAACAAATAACGGATTTAAGCGATTTAAACTAAATCTAACAATATTAAACTTAAACTAACAATTCCTTTTTTTACAAAAATAAATAAAATTAACATGAAATAAACTGAAAAATAATTAATTAAATTTTCATTTGAATCTGAAAATTAAACCAACAAAACACATGAACAAACTAAAAAAAAATTAATTCAACGTGAACAAAAAAAGAATGTTAAACCCAAATCTTAAACCCACTAACCGGATCGAAACGACGATAGAAGAAGATGGTCGTTTGGCGTCGTTTGAAGACGACGCAGCGGCTACAGTAGCAGTTCCAGGAGCAGCAGCTCAACACGATGGAACAGCAGCAACAACACGTCGGAGCAGGCAGCAGAGCGACACAGTAGCAGCAGCGCGAATGGAGAAGAAGACGCAGCGGCAGCCATGGGAGCTTGAGTTCGAGCTCGATGACGCTCGTCCATAGCTGGTCGTAGCAAAAGCAAGCAGCAGCGGGCAGCAGCAAAATGCAGCAGCGGCGGAGCAGCAGCAGCAGACGCAGCCATGGCGGACAACAACATCTCCAAGACCGTTGCTTCTTCTTCTTCACCTCATGCTGCTCGTTGGTTTTCTGTCCAGCGGCGACGAGGTGGTGTCGAAGCAGCTACCCAACGGGCAGCAGCAGTAGAAGAAGCAGACGATGCAGCAGCGGGCAGCAACAGTAGAAGAAGCAGACGATGCAGCAGCAACTACGAAGAAGCAGACGATGCAGCAGCGCGACGGGGTTCGACGGAGGGTTGGCTGCGTTTTTTTATTGAAGAAAGAAGATGAAGGAGTTGTGCGTGTGTGACTGTGTTGGAGGTGTGAGGGACGGGGGGAAGGGCAGCAGCCATGGCCGCCATGGGAGGGGAGCTAGGGGTGTTTTTGGAGAAGAAGAAGATGAGGAACGGGGGGGGGGGATGGTTAGTGTTAGGTTTAGTTTTTTTTTGTTTGTTTTGTTTTGTGTTTTCTTTTGTGAAATGTAAGATAATATGGGTGTTGGGTTATGGACTGGGTCGACCCGGTTTGGAATGGACCGGGTCGTGAGGAAGGTTGGGCAATTATTTGGGCTTGTGGTTTGAAATTGAAGAAGAGGCCCAATTCCGATTTTTTTTGTATTTTTGCTCTCTTTTCTTCTTTTATTTTTCTAAAACTAAATTCTAAAAATCCTTAAATTATTATTAAGAACTAAAGTAAGTTATAAAAGCGCAAATTAACTCCCAATAACAATTAACGCACAATTAAGTAATAATTAAGCATAAAATTGTATATTTGGACATTAAATGCTAAAAATGCAAAAGATGCCTATTTTTGTAATTTTCATTTTTTGTAAAACAAACTTGATTACTAACAATTGTAGAATTAAATCCTACATGCAAAATGCGACATATTTTTGTATTTTTATTAATTTAACAAATAAACATGCACAGACAAATACAAATAATTATCCAAAAATATCACAAAATTGCACACCAAGGAAAATCATTTTATTTTTGAATTTTTTGGGAGTAATTCTCATATAGGGCAAAAATCACGTGCTTACAAACGACATGTCGTGTTTGCAAACTAAATAAATATTATAAATTTTTCACATATAGATAGAACTTGAAATATGACAACTTGAAATGTTTCATTGAATTGAATGCTAGAAATACAATTTTTAACAAATAGATAGAACAAGATGCCAATGCTTGCATATAGTTGTTACATAAACTCAATGACTTCACCAACTTCAACATTGGCAAGCATTCGCTTTTTCAAACAATGTCTGAATGCAAATAAATAAATGCTGGGGCTGCTGCCCAAATGTAGGTGGAAGTTGTTGGAGTGGTCCTAGGAATGATTTCCAATCTGGTTATGGTGGTGGAGGAGGCCGTGGCGGGGGCTGGAATAGCAGAACAGGTGGTTGGGATCGGAGAGGGAGCGGGAAGCTAACCCCTTTGCAGATGATGATGCTGAACCCTTTGTTGATGCGTACGAGGGAGCTCTCATGCCAAGTAAGTTTATGGGGCTTGTTGGTCTATGCACTCAAAAAGGCGGGGGAAAGAAGATCAATTTGGTTTCTTTGGACTATGCTGTATGGTTTGATTTTCAAAAAAGTTATTGAATGTCATGTTTTGGCTTGCAGATCCATGATGAAGCTAAGAAATTCGCATATCAAACTGGTGTCAGGGTGCTCCCATAAACCAACAGGTTGTATTTCTTCTCTTGTTTGCTTGGTGCTTTTACTTTTTGCCTATTCTATTCAGCTGAGATGTTTCTGTGGCATCTATTTGGATTTTCACGCAAGCGCATTATTTGTTACGCCCTTGTTGCTCAATTACCTACAGTTCTCTTGGTTATTTTGTTTCTAAAGAAGACAGGACTATACTTGTGTCCTACACTCACGACAAAGTTTACGTTGTCCTGGAGATTCCTCTACAGTGATAAATGATAAAAGTTTTTACATTGATTGGAGATAAAAGCCATCGGTCATAGGCCACTTTTACCATTTCTATGTTGAGGCTGTTTAAACTTCTCATGCCTATCAGAGAGATCATTTTTTTTGTGAAAGAAGAACATTGCTTTCGTTGAAGCTCGATCTTGCCAGCACTTGTCATATTTTTGCACCTGCTTTATCTTTCCCAATTTTGTTTGATGTCTTACAGAAGTGGTACACGTGTGAAATTGGCCTTCAATTAAGTGAATTTTATCTTTCAGCAAGAGGTTCTTTCTAGTCTAATTACATGACAATTTTTGAATGGCCTACAAGATATTGAATATGCAAATTGCTGTATGGTTTCACGCATGCATTATGAGAGAGAGAGACTTCATATTGCCCAATAAATATATTAAAATGTCTATCATCATTAAAGCAGTTCAGAGTTGCCTATAGATGTTTTTGGGGCGTGACAGCTTCAAGAACTAGAGAGAGGAGTGCATATTCTTGTGGGACGATTATTCTCGAACTGACCTGAGTTTTTTCTGTTTCTCCTCAGTTGTTTTTTGCCTATATCTACGTTCAATTAATAGCATAGGGAGTGAATTGGTATTATCACTGTGAATATAGTTTTTGTGACATGTTTGCTACTTCCATATTGCATAGACTGGCATTGGATTTTCTTTCAAATTATATCTTTTTGGCCGTGGGAAGGGTTGGCTCTAGTACTGATCTGATTATCCAAAGAGTTGAATACGTTCAGGAGACTGACAAGAGAAGCCACTTGATGGATCTCCTTCATGCACAGAGGGCAAATGGTGCTCATGGCAAGGTATTAGCCATCTGTTATTCGATTTGACTTAATTATTGGTGTTTATTAGGTAGGCTGAGCAATAGAATGTTGTTCCGGCCCGTAAGTATACATTCTGAGCCTTCCGTTTCATTGTTAGTTGGTGGAAAAGCATTCATAGCGGAAGTTAGGTACTTGCCTGTATTCTTCTGAAGTATTGCCTTGTTCTGTATAGGGGTTTTCGGGATTGGAGACTATATCTGTAACTTTAATTGAGAACCTGAGAATTTCAAAACTCATTGTGTTGTCTAATGTGATAATTCTTGGAATTTACTCATTTATTGATGGTGATGCTAATGACAGAGGCCAAAGTGTGAGAAATTAGAGGTAGAGAACAGTGTAAAGATTAATGATTTAAATTTTTGGTTAAAATTAGCAATTTGCACAAGTTGCTGCATTCCTGGTTTAGCATGTTATGTTAGTGTTTAACCGTGTTGAAGAGTGAGATGCATAAGTGAATCTTATGGCTGTTCTTTACTATTTGTCCTGTGAGAGACAGTTCAATTTTCCTAGTTAATCTTTGGTTCAATGCCAGAAATTGTTGTTTGAAATTCTAATTCGCCTGGGGGGGGGAGGGGGAGGGGGTGGATATTGGCTGAAGCAAGGCATAAAAAGCCTTGAAGTTCTCTTTGAAATACTGTCGACAAATTCCTATAATAACTTCAGATTTTCTATCAAATGCATTATGATGTGTCATATAAAAAGACTTAACATACTTCAGATGTGATTCTTAATATACTTTTGTGAATTAGCTTTAAACGTGTCATTTCAGTTTTCATAATCTTGATGATGGCTTTTATATTGACAATATGTGTTCCTACCACTGCAGAGGGGGTTGTAATATTTGTATACCATTGTCTACATCAAAAAGTATCTGTATGCCATTGTGATATTTTGAGGCCGTGTGTTGTCCAAGATCATCTCTGCTATAGCGGATTCCTAGTCTGATAATAATGTACAGATTGCTGAAGTTAACTGATTAAATTAGCTTATGTTTTTTGGAGCATAGTATCTCTCTTCAATTGAATCAGGTTTACGATGCCTTTGCTGATATATCTACTTTGGTGGTATAGTTAATCATTAGTCTAAGATCTGCGGAACCTTTTCTACCTTACTCCTTCAAGTAGCTTGTTCTGGATGGGATTTCCCTTCATTTTCCCCTTGATCAATTATTGTTGTGCATTGTTGGCAGGAAAGGGAACATGCCCTGAGATCCTTCAATAGTGGTAACACGCCAATCTTGGTTGCAACAGATGTGGCAGCACGTGGTCTTGATATACCCCATGTTGCCCATGTTGTCAACTTTGACATTCCAAATGACATTGATGATTATGTCCACCGTATTGGAAGGACAGGGCGAGCAGGAAAAACACGTTTAGCAACAGCCTTCTTTAACGAGAACAATTCGTCAGTGGCAAGAGCACTGGCTGATCTGATGCAAGAAGCAAACCAAGAAGTACCTGCTTGGCTCTCTCGCTATGCTGCTCCATCTTCACATGGAGGCGGCAAAAATCGTCGTGGTGGAAATTGTTTTGGCGGGCATGATTTCCGAAAGGATTTCTCTTTCAATCGAGGGGTCACAGACTACTATGGTGGTGGGGGGGGGGGGGGAATACGAGCAGTGGCTATGGTGCATCTGGTGGTTACGCTGCATCATATGGTGGTGCTGGTGTGACTAGTGTTGCGGAAGCCAAATGTATATAGTGTGAATAAGTCACAACTACTATACCAAAAATTATGACAGCCACCAAATAATAAATAAGACAATAAAACAATAATAAAGGGAACACCAGAATTTACGAGGTTCGGCTAATTTTGCTTACTCCTCGGACACAACCAATATTTTATTTCACTCCAAAAATACAAGTGAAATAATACTAAAGAGAGAAGATACAAATGCCTTAAACAGATGAGAAGGCAAATGAGAGGTGTGTTTCAATCCTAAACATTAGGCCTTCTTTTATAGGGGAAAAATCCCCCCAAACTTAACTCCCAACCAATGTGGGACTTTGGCATTTTGCCAAACTTCAACAAATCTCCACCTTGGCAAAATTCCACATTTTCAATTCTCTCTCAATAACAAATTTTGGTTGTGTCTTCATCTTCAATCTTCAGTGTTCAACAATGTTGATCAAATCCAAACAATGTTGAAACTTGACCGCAGTCACCACCTTTGTCAGCATATCAGCAGGATTCTCTGTAGTATGAATTTTCTTCACCGTGACTCCACCTTCTTCTATGATTTCTCGTACGAAATGATACCGAACATCAATGTGCTTCGTCCTTGCATGATAAACTTGGTTCTTCGCTAATTGAATAGCACTTTGACTATCACAAAAAATTGTGATACCTTTTTGTTCAACACCAAGCTCCTTTAGCAATCCTTGAAGCCAAATTGCCTCTTTCACAGCATCTGTAATAGCCATGTACTCTGCCTCTGTTGTAGACAAAGCAACTGTTGACTGCAAAGTAGACTTCCAACTAACTGGTGCCTTTGCAAAAGTAAACACATAACCAGTAGTTGATCTTCGTTTGTCCATATCACCCGCAAAATCTGAGTCACAATATCCAACTACAGACTGATTGTCTTCCTGCTCAAAAACTAACCCGACATCTACAGTATTATGAATATACCGTAGAATCCACTTCACAGCTTGCCAATGCTCCTTCCCTGGATTGTGCATATATCTGCTAATAACTCCAACAGCTTGTGAAATGTCAGGCCTTGTGCAAACCATTGCATACATCAAGCTACCAACAACATTTGCGTATGGTACCTTTGACATATACTCTCGTTCAGCTTCATCCATTGGCGACATAATAGTACTTAGCTTAAAATGGGAAGCAAGTGGAGTACTAACTGGCTTAGTCTTGTCATCTATGCCAAAACGTTGAAGTACTCTCTTCAAATATTCCTTTTGAGATAAACAGAGTTTCTTTGAACGTCTATCTCTAATTATCTCCATGCCAAGAATTTTCTTTGCCTCACCCAAATCCTTCATCTCGAACTCCTTCTTCAGTTGAATCTTCAACTTATCAATTTCTTCCAAATTCTTGGAAGCTATCAACATATCATCAACATATAGGAGAAGATATACAAAGGAACCATCTTTAAGCTTGTGCAAATACACACAATGATCGTATTTGCTTCTCTTGTACCCTTGCCGCAACATAAACTCGTCAAATCGCTTGTACCATTGTCTAGAAGATTGTTTCAATCCGTACAACGATTTTTCAAGTTTGCACACCATATTTTCTTTTCCAGCAACTTTGAATCCTTCTGGCTGAGTCATGTAGATTTCCTCCTCCAAGTTTCCATGTAAAAACGCAGTTTTTACATCCATCTGAACTAGTTCCAAATCCAATTGTGCTACCAAAGCCAACATAATTCTAATGGAGGAATGTTTTACAACTGGAGAAAACACTTCATTGTAATCAATTCCCTCCTTTTGAGCATATCCTTTGGCCACCAATCTTGCTTTGTAGCGAACATCTACTTGGTTAGGAAATCCTTCCTTCTTTGCAAATACCCATTTGCACCCAATTGCTTTCTTTCCCTTCGGGAGATTGGCCAATCTCCATGTATGATTCTGATGAAGGGACTGTATTTCATCATTCATGGCAATCCTCCACTTATCTTCTTCTGAACTTTGGACAGCGTCTTTATAAGTAGTAGGAACATCATCAGCTACAATTGAGGTTGCACAAGCAACCGTCTCTATGAGACGAACAGGTTTCGTTATTGTTCTTTTTGGCCTGCTGGTTGCTATTGATTCAAGTTGTTGTTGAGATTCCTGAGTTGGAATCTCCTCTACTGGCTCTCCTTCCAGAGGGTAATCTTCATTTGTTTCCTCCTCTGCTTCTTGTGTAGGAAAAATAAATTTTCCCTCAAACTCCACCTGCTTAGAAGCACCTTCATTTTGTTTGGTATCTTCTGTTACCTTATTTACCATAGCAAATTCATCAAAGGTAACATCTCTGCTGAATATTACTTTCTTTGTCATAGGGCACCATAAGCGATATCCTTTGACTCCAGAAGTAATTCCCATAAAAATAGCCTTCTTTGCCCTTGGATCCAATTTTGACTCCGTCACATGATAATATGCAGTTGAGCCAAACACGTGCAAAGAGTTATAATCTACAGCAGGTTTTCCGTACCATTTTTCAAATGGTGTTTTGCCATCAATAGCAGCAGATGGTAGACGATTAATGAGGTGACATGCATATGTAATTGCCTCAGCCCAAAATTCTTTGCCCAAGCCAGCATTGGACAACATACACCGTACCTTCTCCAGCAAGGTCCGGTTCATACGTTCTGCCACTCCATTCTGTTGTGGTGTATGTCTAACAGTGAAGTGTCGGACGATGCCATCATTTTCACAGACCTTATTGAAATGATCATTTTTGTATTCACCTCCATTGTCTGTGCGAATACACTTGATCCTCCTGCCTGTTTGATTCTCCACCATCGTCTTCCATTTGAGAAAAATTCCCAGCACTTCATCTTTGTTTTTCATTGTATACACCCACACTCTTCGAGAAAAATCATCAACAAAGGTTACAAAATAGTGCTTCCCACCCAATGAAGGTGTTTTGGAAGGACCCCAAACATCAGAGTGTACATAATCCAAAATGCCTTTAGTATTATGGATCGCTGTACCAAATTTAACCCTTGTCTGTTTCCCTTTGACACAATGCTCACAAAACTCCAAGTTGCAAGCCTTTACTCCTTTTAACAATCCTTGATCTGATAGAGTTTTCAAGGATTTTCCTCCAGCATGTCCCAAGCGCATGTGCCATAGCTTGGTTGCTTCTGCCTCTTTGTCGTCACTGGATGTTACTGTCGCTGTCCCAATAACTGTACTGCCACGATAGCGGTACATATTATTATTCTTCCGATTAGCCTTCATTACCACTAGTGCACCGGAGCATACTCTCATCACTCCATTTTCTGCAATGATTTTGAACCCTTTTGATTCTAGGGCTCCCACAGAGATGAGATTCTTCTTCAAATCCGGTACATATCGAACATCTATCAATGTTCTGATCATTCCATCATGGTTCCTTAATCGTATTGAACCAATGCCATATGAGGTAAGAGGGTTGTTATCCGCTGTGTGGATGACTCCATATTCTCCTTCTTGAAATTCCATGAACCAGTCCCTGTTGGGACACATATGATAGCTACAAGCCGAGTCCATCAACCATATGTCTGATGATGTTGATGACTCTGTTGTAACTAATGAGAAGTCTGAATCATCACAATCAGCTACATTTGAATCCATAATAGCCTTTCCATTGTTATGTTTGGCCTTATTCTTCAACTTCGGACAGTCTTTCTTCCAGTGCCCTTTTTCTCGACAAAAGGCACATTCATCTTTACTGGGTCTGGATCTTGACTTGGATCTTCCCTTCTTTGTCCTCGTTTGATTTTGAGGACGACCCCTCACAAACAGTGCTTCTCCTTCTCCGCCCTTCTGTTTTTCTCGCTTTCTTTGTTCATAGCTGTACAAAGCTGAACAAACTTCTCTGAGAGAAATTTCGTCATTTCCATGGAGTAGAGTAGTTTCAAGGTGCTCGTACTCATCAGGAAGTGACGCCAACAACATTAAGGCCAAGTCACCATCATCATAAGTTGTATCCATATTTTGCAAATCTGTGACCAACTTATTGAAACTGGTGATATGTTCATTCATCGTGGTACCAGGAACATAGGTGAAGTGAAACAGTCTCTTCTTCATGTACAATTTATTTTGACTGTTTTTCTTCAAAAATTTATCCTCCAGTGCTTTCCATAATTTACTTGCAGAAGTTTCCTTTGTGTATGGATATTTCTGCTCTCTAGCAAGGTAGGATCGAATGGTACCGCAAGCAACACGGTTGATAATTCTCCAATCTTCTTCTCCAATAACATCTGGTTTCTT
Source organism: Nicotiana sylvestris (assembly GCF_000393655.2). NCBI lineage: Eukaryota > Viridiplantae > Streptophyta > Magnoliopsida > Solanales > Solanaceae > Nicotiana > Nicotiana sylvestris. The sequence continues at coordinate 2,100,929 of NC_091066.1, read as the reverse complement.
TTCTTCAATGGCCAGATCTAGCCCTTGTTGAAAAAGGACATCTAGAACCTCGCCTTGCCACATCCCAAAATGTCCGGACCCGTCAAAAATTTCTACCGCAAATTTCGCATTTGACACAATTCTTGTCATAAGCGAAGATGCCAATGATGACGTATTGTTGACACTTGATGTAGATTCTTCTTGTTTATTGTCCCCCATATTTGACACAAATATTATTTAATAGCTGACGACACAAATCAAGATTATTTCCTTTCTGATGTAGAAGATCAGACTAAGCTGCAACTACAGAGCATACTCAGACAGAACCTTGACTCAGTTACCAAGATAAATCTTTTCTGATGTGGAAGATCAGACTATGCTGCAACCACAGAGCATACTTAGACAGTACCTTGGCTCTGATACCAATTGTTGCGGAAGCCAAATGTATATAGTGTGAATAAGTCACAACTACTATACCAAAAATTATGACAGCCACCAAATAATAAATAAGACAATAAAACAATAATAAAGGGAACACCAGAATTTACGAGGTTCGGCTAATTTTGCCTACTCCTCGGACACAACCAATATTTTATTTCACTCCAAAAATACAAGTGAAATAATACTAAAGAGAGAAGATACAAATGCCTTAAACAGATGAGAAGGCAAATGAGAGGTGTGTTTCAATCCTAAACATTAGGCCTTCTTTTATAGGGGAAAAATCTCCCCCAAACTTAACTCCCAACCAATGTGGGACTTTGGCATTTTGCCAAACTTCAACAAATCTCCACCTTGGCAAAATTCCACCCACATTTTGCCCCACAGTTTGCAAATTCAGATATAGTTTCAATTTTGCAGCAGCTGGTCTCTACTCACTGTAGTGTTCACTCTTTATTTTGCTCATTTTTGTAAGTTTTGACGTTCTGTACTGAAGTCTTTGCTGCAATGGTGGTCTGTGTTGTTTTTGAATCGTAGTTAGGGCTCGATGGGGATATGTAAATCTTGGCAGGTGGTGGTGAATAATTACTTAACCTTTCTTTCAATGACTTCTATCCTTCGGAAATCTCACCTCAATTTTGCAGGTTTTCGCACTTGACGCATCTCGATCTTTCTTACTCAAATTTCACAGGTCAAATTCCTTCTGAAATCTCTCATCTGTCCAAGTTACAGCCTCTTACGTTATCATCAGACAACGACATGCTCAGTCTTGGACCTCACAATTTCAAATTGCTTCTTCAGAATTTGACCCAATTAAGAGAGCTTGATCTTTCATATGTAAACATCTCTTCCACCATTCCTCCAAATATCTCTTTTCATATAACAACTCTGATGCTTGATGGGACAGGATTGCATGGGGCATTACCTGAGAGTATTTTTCACTTGCCAAACTTGCAAGTTCTTAACTTAGTTGGAAATTTTCAGCTCAGTGGTTATTTTTCAAAGACCAAATGGAACAACAGTGCATCTCTCAGGGTGTTAGGTCTCTCTGAAGTGAATTATTATGGTGATTTTCTGCCCGAATCTTTTGGTTATCTAACTTCACTGCAGAATTTGTATCTTATTTCTTGCAATCTCTCAGGACCGATTCCGGAATCTCTTTGGAATCTCACTCGTATAGAGTATATGGACCTTCGATATAACGATCTTGGAGGATCAATTCCTATGTTTATAAGTGGACTGCAGAATCTGGTGACCCTATTGCTATCAAGTAACAACCTGAATGGAGAAATACCATCCTGGATATACACGCTTCCATCATTAACTGAACTAGAATTGAACGGTAACTACTTTTCTGGTAAACTTGAGGATTTCAAGTCCAATCCACAAGAATGGATTTCATTAAGAGGGAATCGGTTGCAAGGCCATCTTCCCATGTCAATTCAAAACCTTGTGAATCTAACAGGACTTGATCTTTCATCTAACAATTTTAGTGGCAATGCAGATGTCAGCTTCTTTTCAAACCTCAAACAACTTTCCTATCTGTATCTTTCACATAATAGTATTTCACTGACCAATGACAACAACGTCAAGTCGACCTTGCCCGAATCTCTTAAATACGTATACTTGTCCGGTTGTGAAGTAAAAGAACTGGATTTTTTTAGATCGGCAAAGAATCTTGGTTTCTTGGATCTTTCAAATAACAATATTGAAGGAACAATTCCTCACTGGGCATGGTCTAATTGGATGCACTCACTGAATCTTCTTAATCTATCCCACAACATGTTGACAAGTATTGACCATTTTCCATCATTTTTTTCAACTAGATACTCTAGATTTGCGATCCAATTTTCTTCAAGGATCGCTACCTATTCTACCGTCCTCTCTAAGATTTATTTTCATATCAAATAATAGTCTCAGTGGGGAGATCCCTTCTTTCTTTTGCAATTTGACATCATTAAGAGTTTTAAACTTGGCAAGAAACAATTTGACGGGAGCAATTCCACAATGTTTGGGTAACATGAGTGACGAACTTGAGGTTTTAGATATGCAACACAATTTTCTTTCTGGGAATCTCCAAACAACTTTTAGAGTTGGAAGTAGCCTGACAAGCTTCAACTTGCATGGCAATAAGCTAAAGGGAAAAATCCCATAATCCTTAGCCAATTGCAAAGAGTTGGAAGTTCTTGATTTGGGAAACAATCACCTAAATGACACATTCCCTATGTGGTTGGGGACTCTTCCAAAGCTACAAATTTTAAGCTTGAGATCCAATAAATTGCATGGACCCATCAGAGCTTTAAGGATGAAAAACTTGTTTTCTCAACTTCAGATATTGGATCTCTCGTGCAATGCATTTACAGCAGAGTTGCCAACAAGTCTTTTTCATCATTTCAAAGCTATGATGAGAACTAATCAAACAAAGAAGGCACCAAGATTTGGATATTACGAAGATTCAGTAGTTGTTGTGACAAAGGGACTTGAGCGTGAAGTTGTGAAAATCTTGTCTTTGTACACCACTATCGATCTTTTAAGTAACAAATTTGAAGGACATATTCCTAGTCTTTTGGGAGATATCGTTGCACTGCGTGTGTTGAATTTGTCTCATAATGGATTGCAAGGTGATATACCACCATCACTTGGAAATTTATCTCAAGTGGAAACATTGGACCTTAAATATAATCAACTTTCGGGAGAGATACCAAAACAACTTGTTTCTCTTACGTCTCTTGTATTCTTAAATCTATCCCAAAATCATCTCCAAGGATGCATTCCTCAATGATCTCAATTTGATACGTTTGAGAATAACTCATACGAAGGTAATGATGGATTGCATGGTTTCCTAGTTTCGAAAGGTTGTGGAAGTAGCAGGATTCCCGAGACAAACAACACAACACGCGTTTTGGATGAAGAAAGCACTTCTAAATTTCTCAATGATTTTTGGAATGATGCTCTTATGGGATATGGAAGTGGACTAATTATTGGATTATCCATTGCATATATCATGCTTTCATCTCGAAATCCCAATTGGCATTCTTGGATTGTTTAGGAACTAGAACACAAAATCACCATGAGAAGGCGAAAGAAGCAGCGAGGCCAAAGGCGTCACAGAAGAAGAAATAATGGTGTCTAGACAAGTTCCAGTAGCTCTTTTGTTCTTAATTATAACTTTTGATTTACAAAAAGTAGACAGCAGATCTAAAATATTGGGATCTATGTAATTCTTGTTAGTTCACTAAATGGTCCAAGTTGGTCCATACGAAATAGGTAAATGTTTTCTGTTCTTAGAAACCAGTGTTTGCTTCTTGTGGAATTAGGTTGGTAAAGATAAACAGGTGTTATGTTGGTCTTTTAGATGTGGATATCCTATATGTATCTTGTATCTATTGATCATTCCTTCCAAGTGGCAACGAAGTGCAGTTAGGCCCTATTGAGTTTGATATACTGAAGTCTATAAGAGATTTGACTCTCTCCCAAATGTTTGTAAAGATAAACAGATGTTATGTTGGTCCTTTAGATATGGATATCATGGTATTACAAGGAGATCCTAAAGTGCTATGTATCTATTGATCATTGCTTCCGTGCCCCATCCTTGTTGGTTCTTGAGTGGTATAGGAGGTGGCGAAAGAATCGCTGATACATTAGAAACACAAGCATAGGGAAGTGTTCCTTTCAAGTGGCAATGAAGTGCATTTATAAGCATAGTGTCACGTCCTTAGTTGTTAACTAAGTACACGTGCGCCACTTGACACCTCGCTCACGATCTTGCATAATTTACTCACGTTTTTGCTATGCCAAGTCAGCCTTACTACACTCAAGATTGCTAAGAGAATGGAAGAAAGAACACAAGAGAATTGTTAAAGGAAGCTTTGTATTAGAGAGAACTTGAATTGTTTGCTTGGTGAATTACAAATGAATGGCCCCTTTTATATACTAGTCTCATAGGGGATAGTGTGTAAATATTAATTATTACACAAGCCCTTGATATTTACAAGATAAGGGCTTTATCTATAATTCTCTACAAGCCTAGAAGATTCCAAGGACTTTCCTAGCAAATCCATAAGGATCTAGGTTCTTCATAAGGAAATGTCCATACTTCTCTAGAATCGTCTCACAAATGCTAGCCTTCTTCTTATGTAAGCTTCCGCTCCTAGTATTTCAACTCTGTCCATTCACTTCTCCATAGTTATTCCCTGCATTTATTTTATTACATACAAAGTAAAAGAGTTAGATACAGAATAATTATCTCAATATTCTCACATAGTTTTCTGTAGAAATGAGTTTAATATGAATATATACCCGAAAGTTTTGAACTTACATCTTGTGCCTTTAGAAGCTTGTTTAGACACCATTATTCCTCCCTTTGGCCTTGCTGCTTTTTTTGCCTTCTAGCCATGATTATGTATTTTAATTCTTCGACGATCCAAGAAAGCCAATTTGGATTTCGAGAAGAAAGCATGAAATATGCTATGAAGAATCCAATAATTAGTCCACTCTCATATCCCATAAATATCGCTTTCCTAAATTCACTAAGAAATGTAGAATTGCTTTCTTCATCCAACTCGCGTGTTGTGTTTCTCTCTGGAATCCCGTTACTTTCACAACCTCTTAAAAGTGGGAATTCGCGTAATCCATCATTACCTTCATATGAATTGTTCTCAAATGTAGCAAATTGAGGTCCTCTAGGGATGCATCCTTCAAGATGATTGTAGGAGAGATTTAAAACTGCAAGAGATGTAAGCTGAGAAGCAAGTTGTTCTGGTATCTTTCCTACTAGCTGGTTAGATGAAAGGTCTAATGATTCGACTAAAGATAAATTTCCAAGAGATGGTGGAATATGACCATGTAATCCATTATGAGACAAATTCAACACCCGAAGCGAAATGAGATCTCCCAGAACACTAGGAATATATCCTTCAAATTTGTTGTTTGAAAGATCAATCGTGATGTACAATGACAAGATTCTCACAACTTCATGCTCTAGTCCCTTTGTTACAACAGTTACTGAGTCTGTGTAATATAAATCCCCTTCATCACTAATTGGTGGCTTTATTGTTTGATCCATTCTCCACATGGCTTTCAATTGTTGAAAAAGGCTTGTTGGTAACTCTGCTGTAAACGCATTGCCAGAGAGATCTAGTATCTGAAGCTGAGGAAACAAGTTTTCAATGCTTGAAGTTCTAATGGGTCCATGCAATTTATTGGATCTCAAGCTTAAAACTTGTAGCGTTGGAAGAGTCCCCAACCACATAGGAAATGTGTCATTGAGATGATTGTTTCCTAAGTCAAGAACTTCCAACTGATTGCAGCTAGCCAAGGATCTTGGTATTTTTCCCTCTAGTTTATTGCCATGCAAGTTGAAGCTTTTAATTGAACTCCCAAATGTACAAGTTATTTGAAGATTTCCAGAAATACTATTATGTTGCATATCGAAAATCACGAGTAGTTCACTCATGTTACCGAAACATTGTGGAACTGCTCCCTCCAGCTTGTTTCTTGACAAATCGGGAATCATTAATGATGTCAAATTGCAAAAAGAGGAAGGGATCTCCCAGTGATATTATTATTTGACATGAAGTAAATTTGTACTGAGGTTTGTGGAATAGGTAACGATCCTTGAAGAAAATTTGACCGTAAATCAATAGCATATAGAGGAAGAAGATGAATGTGGTCAAAACTTGTCAACATGTTGTGGGATAGGTCAAGAACCGACATGGAATGCATCCAATTAGACCATGCCCAATCAGGAATTGTTCCTTGAATCTTGTTATATGAAAGATCCAACATCTCAAGATTCTTTGATGATCTCAAAAAATCCAATTCATTTACTTCACGAGAAGACAAAAATAAGGTTGTCAAAGATTCAGGCAAGGTAGACTTGACTTTATTCTCATTGGTCAGCGAAATACTATTATATGAAAGATCCAGATAGGTAAGTTGTTTGAGGTTTGAAAAGATGTTGATGTCTACATTGTTGCGGAAGCCAAATGTATATAGTGTGAATAAGTCACAACTACTATACCAAAAATTATGACAGCCACCAAATAATAAATAAGACAATAAAACAACAATAAAGGAAACACCAGAATTTACGAGGTTCGGCTAATTTTGCTTACTCCTCGGACACAACCAATATTTTATTCCACTCCAAAAATACAAGTGAAATAATACTAAAGAGAGAAGATACAAATGCCTTAAACAGATGAGAAGGCAAATGAGAGGTGTATTTCAATCCTAAACATTAGGCCTTCTTTTATAGGGGAAAAATCCCCTCCAAACTTAACTCCCAACCAATGTGGGACTTTGGCATTTTGCCAAACTTCAACAAATCTCCACCTTGGCAAAATTCCACATTTTCAATTCTCTCTCAATAACAAATTTTGGTTGTGTCTTCATCTTCAATCTTCAGTGTTCAACAATGTTGATCAAATCCAAACAATGTTGAAACTTGACCGCAGTCACCACCTTTGTCAGCATATCAGCAGGATTCTCTGTAGTATGAATTTTCTTCACTGTGACTCCACCTTCTTCTATGATTTCTCGTACGAAATGATACCGAACATCAATGTGCTTCGTCCTTGCATGATAAACTTGGTTCTTCGCTAATTGAATAGCACTTTGACTATCACAAAAAATTGTGATACCTTTTTGTTCAACACCAAGCTCCTTTAGCAATCCTTGAAGCCAAATTGCCTCTTTCACAGCATCTGTAATAGCCATGTACTCTGCCTCTGTTGTAGACAAAGCAACTGTTGACTGCAAAGTAGACTTCCAACTAACTGGTGCCTTTGCAAAAGTAAACACATAACCAGTAGTTGATCTTCGTTTGTCCATATCACCCGCAAAATCTGAGTCACAATATCCAACTACAGACTGATTGTCTTCCTGCTCAAAAACTAACCCGACATCTACAGTATTATGAATATACCGTAGAATCCACTTCACAGCTTGCCAATGCTCCTTCCCTGGATTGTGCATATATCTGCTAATAACTCCAACAGCTTGTGAAATGTCAGGCCTTGTGCAAACCATTGCATACATCAAGCTACCAACAACATTTGCGTATGGTACCTTTGACATATACTCTCGTTCAGCTTCATCCATTGGCGACATAGTAGTACTTAGCTTAAAATGGGAAGCAAGTGGAGTACTAACTGGCTTAGTCTTGTCATCTATGCCAAAACGTTGAAGTACTCTCTTCAAATATTCCTTTTGAGATAAACAGAGTTTCTTTGAACGTCTATCTCTAATTATCTCCATGCCAAGAATTTTCTTTGCCTCACCCAAATCCTTCATCTCGAACTCCTTCTTCAGTTGAATCTTCAACTTATCAATTTCTTCCAAATTCTTGGAAGCTATCAACATATCATCAACATATAGGAGAAGATATACAAAGGAACCATCTTTAAGCTTGTGCAAATACACACAATGATCGTATTTGCTTCTCTTGTACCCTTGCCGCAACATAAACTCGTCAAATCGCTTGTACCATTGTCTAGAAGATTGTTTCAATCCGTACAACGATTTTTCAAGTTTGCACACCATATTTTCTTTTCCAGCAACTTTGAATCCTTCTGGCTGAGTCATGTAGATTTCCTCCTCCAAGTTTCCATGTAAAAACGCAGTTTTTACATCCATCTGAACTAGTTCCAAATCCAATTGTGCTACCAAAGCCAACATAATTCTAATGGAGGAATGTTTTACAACTGGAGAAAACACTTCATTGTAATCAATTCCCTCCTTTTGAGCATATCCTTTGGCCACCAATCTTGCTTTGTAGCGAACATCTAATTGGTTAGGAAATCCTTCTTTCTTTGCAAATACCCATTTGCACCCAATTGCTTTCTTTCCCTTCGGGAGATTGGCCAATCTCCATGTATGATTCTGATGAAGGGACTGTATTTCATCATTCATGGCAATCCTCCACTTATCTTCTTCTGAACTTTGGACAGCGTCTTTGTAAGTAGTAGGAACATCATCAGCTACAATTGAGGTTGCACAAGCAACCGTCTCTATGAGACGAACAGGTTTCGTTATTGTTCTTTTTGGCCTGCTGGTTGCTATTGATTCAAGTTGTTGTTGAGATTCCTGAGTTGGAATCTCCTCTACTGGCTCTCCTTCCAGAGGGTAATTTTCATTTGTTTCCTCCTCTGCTTCTTGTGTAGGAAAAATAAATTTTCCCTCAAACTCCACCTGCTTAGAAGCACCTTCATTTTGTTTGGTATCTTCTGTTACCTTATTTACCATAGCAAATTCATCAAAGGTAACATCTCTGCTGAACATTACTTTCTTTGTCATAGGACACCATAAGCGATATCCTTTGACTCCAGAAGTAATTCCCATAAAAATAGCCTTCTTTGCCCTTGGATCCAATTTTGACTCCGTCACATGATAATATGCAGTTGAGCCAAACACGTGCAAAGAGTTATAATCTACAGCAGGTTTTCCGTACCATTTTTCAAATGGTGTTTTGCCATCAATAGCAGCAGATGGTAGACGATTAATGAGGTGGCATGCATATGTAATTGCCTCAGCCCAAAATTCTTTGCCCAAGCCAGCATTGGACAACATACACCGTACCTTCTCCAGCAAGGTCCGGTTCATACGTTCTGCCACTCCATTCTGTTGTGGTGTATGTCTAACAGTGAAGTGTCGGATGATGCCATCATTTTCACAGACCTTATTGAAATGATCATTTTTGTATTCACCTCCATTGTCTGTGCGAATACACTTGATTCTCCTGCCTGTCTGATTCTCCACCATCATCTTCCATTTGAGAAAAATTCCCAACACTTCATCTTTGCTCTTCATTGTATACACCCATACTCTTCGGGAAAAATCATCAACAAAGGTTACAAAATAGTGCTTCCCACCCAATGAAGGTGTTTTGGAAGGACCCCAAACATCAGAGTGTACATAATCCAAAATGCCTTTAGTATTATGGATCGCTGTACCAAATTTAACCCTTGTCTGTTTCCCTTTAACACAATGCTCACAAAACTCCAAGTTGCAAGCCTTTACTCCTTTTAACAATCCTTGATCTGATAGAGTTTTCAAGGATTTTCCTCCAGCATGTCCCAAGCGCATGTGCCATAGCTTGGTTGCTTCTGCCTCTTTGTCGTCACTGGATGTTACTGTCGCTGTCCCAATAACTGTACTGCCACGATAGCGGTACATATTATTATTCTTCCGATTAGCCTTCATTACCACTAGTGCACCGGAGCATACTCTCATCACTCCATTTTCTGCAATGATTTTGAACCCTTTTGATTCTAGGGCTCCCACAGAGATGAGATTCTTCTTCAAATCCGGTACATATCGAACATCTATCAATGTTCTGATCATTCCATCATGGTTCCTTAATCGTATTGAACCAATGCCATATGAGGTAAGAGGGCTGTTATCCGCTGTGTGGATGACTCCATATTCTCCTTCTTGAAATTCCACGAACCAGTCCCTGTTGGGACACATATGATAGCTACAAGCCGAGTCCATCAACCATATGTCTGATGATGTTGATGACTCTGTTGTAACTAATGAGAAGTCTGAATCATCACAATCAGCTACATTTGAATCCATAATAGCCTTTCCATTGTTATGTTTGGCCTTATTCTTCAACTTCGGACAGTCTTTCTTCCAGTGCCCTTTTTCTCGACAAAAGGCACATTCATCTTTGCTGGGTCTGGATCTTGACTTGGATCTTCCCTTCTTTGTCCTCGTTTGATTTTGAGGATGACCCCTCACAAACAGTGCTTCTCCTTCTCCGCCCTTCTGTTTTTCTCGCTTTCTTTGTTCATAGCTGTACAAAGCTGAACAAACTTCTCTGAGAGAAATTTCGTCATTTCCATGGAGTAGAGTAGTTTCAAGGTGCTCGTACTCATCAGGAAGTGACGCCAACAACATTAAGGCCAAGTCACCATCATCATAAGTTGTATCCATATTTTGCAAATCTGTGACCAACTTATTGAAACTGGTGATATGTTCATTCATCGTGGTACCAGGAACATAGGTGAAGTGAAACAGTCTCTTCTTCATGTACAATTTATTTTGACTGTTTTTCTTCAAAAATTTATCCTCTAGTGCTTTCCATAATTTACTTGCAGAAGTTTCCTTTGTGTATGGATATTTCTGCTCTCTAGCAAGGTAGGATCGAATGGTACCGCAAGCAACACGGTTGATAATTCTCCAATCTTCTTCTCCAATAACATCTGGTTTCTTTTCTTCAATGGCCAGATCTAGCCCTTGTTGAAAAAGGACATCTAGAACCTCGCCTTGCCACATCCCAAAATGTCCGGACCCGTCAAAAATTTCTACCGCAAATTTCGCATTTGACACAATTCTTGTCATAAGCGAAGATGCCAATGATGACGTATTGTTGACACTTGATGTAGATTCTTCTTGTTTATTGTCTCCCATATTTGACACAAATATTATTTAATAGCTGACGACACAAATCAAGATTATTTCCTTTCTGATGTAGAAGATCAGACTAAGCTGCAACTACAGAGCATACTCAGACAGAACCTTGACTCAGTTACCAAGATAAATCTTTTCTGATGTGGAAGATCAGACTATGCTGCAACCACAGAGCATACTTAGACAGTACCTTGGCTCTGATACCAATTGTTGCGGAAGCCAAATGTATATAGTGTGAATAAGTCACAACTACTATACCAAAAATTATGACAGCCACCAAATAATAAATAAGACAATAAAACAACAATAAAGGAAACACCAGAATTTACGAGGTTCGGCTAATTTTGCTTACTCCTCGGACACAACCAATATTTTATTCCACTCCAAAAATACAAGTGAAATAATACTAAAGAGAGAAGATACAAATGCCTTAAACAGATGAGAAGGCAAATGAGAGGTGTATTTCAATCCTAAACATTAGGCCTTCTTTTATAGGGGAAAAATCCCCTCCAAACTTAACTCCCAACCAATGTGGGACTTTGGCATTTTGCCAAACTTCAACATACATTGCCACTAAAATTGTTAAATGAAAGATAAAGTACTGTTAGATTCACGAGGTTTTGAAGTGACTTGGGAAGAGGACCTTGCAGCTGGTTGTGTTCTAAATAAATCTGGACTAATGTATTGTACTTGAAATCCTCAAGCTGACCGGAAAAATGGTTAAAAGTCAAGTGTAGTATACTTAGTGATGGAAGTAAGGATATCCATGATGGTAACGCTCCATTCAAAGAGTTATTTGTCAGCAGAAGTGTGTTTAGATTCTGCAGTCCACTAGTAAAATGAGGAATTGGTCCTTCAAGATGGTTATTTCGAAGATCCATAGACTCTATACTGGTGAGATTCCAAAGAGATTTTGGAATAGGTCCTGAGAGATTACAAGAACTAAGTTGCAAGGATCGCAAGGATGTTAAATAGCCAAAAGATAGAGGAATTTGTCCTTCAAGATGGTTCTTTGAAAGGTGCAACAACTCTAGACGAGTGAGATTCCAAAGAGATTTTGGAATTGGCCCCGAGAGATTGCAAGAATTAAGCTCCAAGAACTGCAATGATGTTAGATAACCAAGAGATTTGGGCAAATTACCATAAAACTGAACTGGAGAAAGATATAACTCCCTGAGAGATGCACTGTTGTTCCATTTGGTCTTTAGAAAATAACCGCCAAGCTGATTATTATTTGACAAGATAAGAACTTGCAAGTCTGGCAAGTGAAAAATAGTTTCAGGAATTATCCCATATAATCCTGTGGATCCCAACCTCAGAGTTGTTATGTAAGAAGATAAATTTTGAGGTATGGTTGAAGAGATGTCTACTTCAGTAAGATCAAGCTCCCTTAAGAGGGTCAAATTCTGAAGGAGCAATTTAAAATCGTGAGGCCTGAAACTCAACATACGTAAAGGTTGTGCGAGACGAAGGGAGTGTAACTTGGAGAGGTGAGAGATTTCAGAAGGAATTTGACCTAAGAAAGATGAGTAGGAAAGATCAAGATGCGTCAAGCTCAAAAACCTGCCAAATTTGGGCGAAATAAGCGAAGGAAGAAAATTCCTAGAAAGGTTAAGCTTTTGGAGATAAAAGAGTTTGAAGAGGCTGCTATTGGAATCAATCTTTCCTACTAGATTGCTGCAACTGAGATCAAGCTCAATCACATGGCCGGTCATTTCATTGCATATCACTCCATCCCATAAGCAGCAATCTCTGCTCATATTCCATGTACTCGTTTTTGCATAAGATTTTTTACCACACCAATAAGATGAAGAAGAGGCTTCTACAACAAGTGTTTGCATGAATTCTACAAGTGCAAGGCTTTGACCATTCTGCATGATTGAGGTTGTGCCAGTGAAGAAAAAGCAAGCTGGCAGGGAAAGAAACATAGTAGAATTAGCAGTAGGTGCCCAAATATATAGCCCATTTTCGCGATAGTATAAATAAGAATGTTTGTAGACAAGAAACGCAGAAAGCTGTGCTTTTTGTTATTTCCAAACGAAGATTCATGAGAGATATATATACAGGTGGATGTTATGAATTATTTAGAAAGTTAAGTCTGCTAATCTTAAAAAATTTCAGCTTTGAAATGTTATACTACAGCTGTTAATAGGGGCGGAGGAAGAGTTTGGTCATACCTTAAAAGTTGAACTCATAGAATCTAAATTCTGGATCGGCCTCTGGCTGTTAAGCCAAACAAATCTGGTCCACATTCATTATGAACTGTGATGACCCAAAGGATCATCACTTGCTTTTAATTGAATTCTGTGTCTTCGAGGCCTTGAAAACCTCATATAGAGCTGCTTCGATTTGCGTGCACAGTCCGGACGCGTAGCCGGAAATCTTAAATATGAAATTCTGTGAAAAATTCTAAGTTTTGATTATAACATGAAAAAATTAACTTCGGTCAACATTTTAGGTAAACGGACTCGGACCCGTGATCTGGCGGTCCCGGAGGGTCCGTAGGAAAATATGAGACTTGGGCGTATGCCCGGAATCGAATTCCGAGGTCCCAAGCCTGGGAAATGAATTTTTAAGTAAAATTATTTTCTGAAAATGTTTAAGGAATTTTAAAATGAAATCTGATTAGAAAGCGATGGTATCGGGATCGTATTTTGGTTCCGGCACTCGGTACAGGTCTTATATATAGTTTAAGTCATTCATGTAAAATTTGGTTAAAAACGGACGTCGTTTGACATGATTCGGACCTAAATTGCTAAATTTGAAACTTGATGAAGTTTGAGAAAAATTCTTGATTTTGAAGTTTGATTCATTGTTTTTGAGATTATTTTGGCGATTTGATCGCACGGATAAGTTCGTATTATTTTGTTGAGTTAGTACGTATGTTTGGTTAGGAGCACCGAGGGCTCGTGTGTGTTTCGGGAAGTTTTGAACTTAGGAAAAAGTTGGAGATTTTCTGCTGCAAGTGCCCAGGGATTTTACCCTTCGCGTTCGCGTGGTCCCTCTCGCGAACGCGTAAGGCAAAGATCCCAGGTGCCATTTTGCTTCTTCACGAACGCGAAGGTTGAGACGTGAACGCGAAGCTTAAGGGGGAGACCCTTTCGCGTCCTTCCACTTGCGAACGCGTAAGGTTGAGGGGACGGGATCACCACTTGTGCATCGCGAACGCAACCACTAGTCCGCGAATGCGTAGGCTTGAGGAGAAAAAGATCCGCGAACGCAAAGGCCTAGCAGGCCTAACCCATCGCAAACGCGAAGGGCATGTCGCGATCGCGAAGAACAATTTCGCCCAGTTATTTTAAAGGCCCAAAACAGAACACTTACGGGATTTATCAAAATTTCACAAAACCTCTTCTTCTCCAAAGCTCTTAGGCGTTCTTTGAAGCAATTCTTCACCATAATATCTTGGGTAAGTAATCTCTAACTCGTTTTCTTCATTTTTCGTCAACACCCACTAGATTTCTAGGCCGAAAACATGTAATTAAGGGTAGAAATTAGGGAATTGGGTAGAGTTAGGGTTTTTTGATTAATTGTGATTTAGACCTCATTTTGGGGTCGAATTTTGGAAATAATTATATATTCGGGCTCGTGGATGAGTGGGTGATTTGATTTTGGTTCGAACCTTGTGTTTTGACCAAGCGGGCACGGGGTCGATTTTTGAGATTTTGGGAAGAATGATTGGAAAGTTGTAATTGAACATTGGAATTAGATTGTTTAGCATTTATTGATGTTATTAAGTCAATTATGTATAGATCCAATTGGGTTGAAGCCGAATTTGAAAGGAAAAGCGGTATTTGAGGCTTGAGTTGGCCTTGAAAGTTCGAGGTAAGTGTTCGGTCTAACCTTAGCTTGAGGAATTAGGTGTTGAGTCCTATTTACTACTTGTTTCTTGTTAAATACGATGTATAGGCATGGTGATGAGTATCTATACGTTGGTGTCGAGCATGACCATGAGTCTCAAATTGATACTTGTTGTATTCTTGAATGATGCTATGGTTGCAATAGTGATAATCCTTGATATTGAGCAAAGACTTAGTTTATTTTCGAGTAATCTATGATTGAGTATTGGTGATAGCTGAGCTGAGTAAGAGTTGAGTTAGGATTAGTTATAGCGGATTCTCCCTTGCCATGACGTATTTACTTGTTCTGTTGGGTTCCCTTGCCGGGAAAGTATAGCTTATTGTTGGTCCCTTGCCGGGACGGTTATTATGATTTATGTTGACTGTATGTATGGAACGGGTTGCGCGCCGCAATATTATTAAATGTGGATCGGGTTGCACGCTGCAACAATGATATGTTGGATCGGTTTGCACACCGCAACAAATATTATATCGGATCGGGTTGCACGCCGCAACAGTTATATTATATTGGATCGGGTTGCACGCCGCAATGGAGTTAAATGATAAGGGATCGGGTTGCGCGCCGCAACAATAGTATTATTGTATTGTTGTAGATATTGTACTGTCTTCCTTACTTCTGTTCAGTTTTCTGTTAGATTAAAATGTTTCCCCTCCCTTTTAAACTGCTTATTACCTGTTTATTTTTCCGCCATATATTATATAACTGCACAGGTTTATCTGGAGTCTGGGTCTAGCCTCGTCACTACCTCGTCGGGGTTAGGCCAGACACTTACCAGCACATGGGGTTGGTTGTGCTGATGCTACACTCTGCACTTATGTGCAGATATCGGAGCCGGATTTGGTCAGCAGCAGTAGCTCGGGAGCCAGCCTTCAGTCCACCGAGACACCAAGGTAGCCTTGCAAGCGTCCGCAGGCCCGACGTCTCCTCTATCATATTTTGCATTCTGTTATCTCATGTATTTGAGACAAACAGTATTATCCTTCTTCCAAACTATTGTATGTAGCACTCTTAGTAGTCCGTGGATGTTGTGACACCAGGTTCTGGTTAGAAGCATGTGTTGGTTTCGAGATATTTTTGTTTTGCATTTACTTAAGACTTCCGCTAAATTTCATATTTCACTGTTATTTAACTGTTTATTTCTTGTTAATGTAATTGGTAAAGAGATTTAAAACAAATGAGTTAATAAATTCTAAGTTCATGACTTGTCTAGCTTCTACGAGTAGGCGCCATCACGACTCCCGAGGGTGGGAAATCCGGGTCGTGACATGAAGGTGGAAGTCAGTAAGTAATTATGGTTTGCGGTGTGATACAGACAAATATCGCTATAACAGCTTTGTTTGTTTCGATATTTTTTAATGTTAAAGCGAACTGCTAACATGAAATTTGGTTCTTGAAAAAACGTGGCATTTATAGTAAAATTTGTTATAGAAGTATGTTGTTTAGAGATATTGACTGTATCTATTTCATTGAAATGAATGCAATGAGTTATCCATAACGTGTCAAGGACAAAACCAGTACTTCAATGTTAGCTCAAGTCAATGCACAAGTCGTCTTTCCGTTGAAATTTTCAAATGAAAGCCTACAAACCTTTTCCAAGTTGATGTTTCACTTTGATTTTAGTCATTAACTGTTGAAAAACATATGACCTATTCTACTTCCATCGCTATTAGAGAGTAAATTCCATTAAATGGTGTAAGGAAAGTAGGTGGAATTAATGGATTGGAAGGAAACTGCTTCAATCAAATTATTTATATGAATATACTGCAAGACGGAGTCTAGTGCCGTACCGGCATGAGCGAAGCTACATGTCTTAAAGAGTGGTCAATTAGTCGAAAAATTACACTACATAAATAAAAGTATCACTTTGTTGTAGCTTTCATTTGAACATTTTCTTTCACAATATGTTTCCATGGAAAGACTTGTGCATTGACTTAAAATATCTTACAATTTAATTTGGAACTATATGTTTCTTTCACTAAAATTGCTAAATTTGATATGGAAAAAGGAACAAGTTGCCCCAAATTCACTGTGATTAAAGTAAAGAATATTTTCTACAATCAGAAAAAGAATTATGTTCATTTAGAAACTTGATGTTTACATTCATATGATCATATGCACTTATCATAGTTAAGAATGATAAATTAATCTAAAAACACATATTAAGTGAATCATGCTTAAGTGACCTTTGGAGAAGCTGGGAATAAAAGACTAATTTATAACAACCACACAAAATTGAAAAAACTTATCTAAATCGGAAAAAGAAAAAAACAGCTCTTTATCATAAATTGAAAAATGCTCACTTATTCTCATCAAACAGTAGCAGCAACTTTGACAAGTCAAAGAAAACTATCCTCTTATATATTTCTGCATAGGCTTTTTCTTAAACTCTGCAACCAACTTTTGAACTCATTTATGCAACCATGGGCAACAAACAACTCTCAGTTGTGCTCTTTGTCTTTCTCTGTCATGAACTTGCCTTTTCTTCATCCACATTACCTCAATTGTGCAACAAAGATCAAAGTATTTCCCTTCTAAAATTCAAGCAGACGCTTACTGTAAATCCCTCTGCTTCTTATTTGTGTGCTCACTTTAGTCAGAATCTTTATCCGAAAACAAGTACATGGAATATGAGCAGAGATTGCTGCTTATGGGATGGCGTGATATGCGATGAGTTTACTGGCCATGTCATTGAACTTGATCTCAGTTGCAGTCAGCTTGAAGGGATTATTGATTCTAACAGCTGCCTATTCCAGCTCTCTCATCTCCAAAAGCTTAACCTTTCTTTCAATGACTTCTTTCCTTCGGAAATCTCACCTATATTTGGCAGGTTTTCGCACTTGACGCATCTCGATCTTTCTTACTCATATTTCATAGGTCAAATTCCTTCTGAAATCTCTCATCTGTCAAAGTTACAGTCTCTTTATTTATCAGGCAACGTGCTCAGTCTTGGACCTCACAATTTCAAATTGCTTCTTTAGAATTTGACTCAATTAAGAGAGCTTGTTCTTAGTGACGTAAACATCGCTTCCACCATTCCTCCAAATATCTCTCCTCATATAACAACTCTGATCCTAGTCAATACAGGATTGCATGGGGCATTACCTGAGAGTATTTTTCACTTGCCAAACTTGCAAGTTCTTAACTTAGAAGGAAATCTTCAGCTCAGTGGTTATTTTCCAAAGACCAAATGGAACAGCAGTGCATCTCTCAGGGTGTTAGATCTCTCTTATGTAAATTTTTCTGGTGATTTTCTGCCCGAATCTTTTGGCTATCTAACTTCACTGCAGCGACTGGATCTTCGTTTTTGCAATCTCTCGGGGCTGATCCCGGAATCTCTTTGGAATCTCACTCGTATAGATTATATGGACCTTCGATCTAACAACCTTGGAGGACCAATTCCTCTGTTTATAAGTGGACTGCAGAATCTGAAGTTACTATCGCTATCAAATAACAGCCTGAATGGAGAAATATCATCCTGGATATACACGCTTCCATCACTAACTGAACTAAAATTGAGCGATAACAGTTTTCTGGTCAGCTTGAGGATTTCAAGTCCAATTCACTAAAATGGATTGCATTAGGAGGGAATCGGTTGCAAGGCCATCTTCCCATGTCAATTCAAAACCTTGTGAATCTAACAAGACTTGATCTTTCATCTAATAATTTTCGTGGCAATGCAGATGTCAGCTTCTTTTCAAACCTCAAACAACTTACCCGTCTGGATCTTTCATATAATAGTATTTCGCTAACCAATGACAACAACGTCAAGTCTACCTTGCCCGAATCTCTTAGAGACGTATACTTGTCCGGTTGTGAAGTAAAAGAATTGGATTTTTTGAGATCGACAAAGAATCTTGATTTCTTAAATCTTTCATATAACAGTATTGAGGGAACAATTTCTGACTGGGCATGGTCTAGTTGGATGCCCTCACTAAATACTCTTAATCTATCCCACAACATGTTGACAAGTATTGACCATTTCCCATCATTTTTTCAACTAGATACTCTAGATTTGCGATCCAATTTTCTTCAAGGATCGCTACCTATTCTACCGTCCTCTCTAAGAAGTTTTTTCATATCAAATAATAGTGTCAGTGGGAAAATCCCTTCTTCGGTTTGTAATTTGACATCATTAATAATTCTTGATTTGGCAAGAAATAATCTAACGGGAGCAATTCCACAATGTTTGGATAACATGACTGACAGACTTGAGGTTTTAGATATGCAACACAATTTTCTTTCTGGAAATCTCCAAATAACTTTTACAGTTGGAAGTGAACTGAAAAGCTTCAACTTGCATGACAATAAGCTAGAGGGAAAAATCCCAATATCTTTAGCCAATTGCAAAGAGTTGGAAGTTCTTGATTTAGGAAACAATCACCTGAATGACATATTCCCTATGTGGTTGGGGATGTTGCGGAAGCCAAATGTATATAGTGTGAATAAGTCACAACTACTATACCAAAAATTATGACAGCCACCAAATAATAAATAAGACAATAAAACAACAATAAAGGGAACACCAGAATTTACGAGGTTCGGCTAATTTTGCCTACTCCTCGGACACAACCAATATTTTATTTCACTCCAAAAATACAAGTGAAATAATACTAAAGAGAGAAGATACAAATGCCTTAAACAGATGAGAAGGCAAATGAGAGGTGTGTTTCAATCCTAAACATTAGGCCTTCTTTTATAGGGGAAAAATCCCCCCAACTTTTGTTTTCCCACCAATGTGGGACAAACATTTTGCCAATTTCAACAAATCTCCACCTTGGCAAAATTCCACATCTTCAATTTTCTCTCAATAACAAATTTTGGTTGTGTCTTCATCTTCAATCTTCAGTGTTCAACAATGTTGATCAAATCCAAACAATGTTGAAACTTGATCGCAGTCACCACCTTTGTCAGCATATCAGCAGGATTCTCCGTAGTATGAATTTTCTTCACTGTGACTCCACCTTCTTCTATGATTTCTCGTACGAAATGATACCGAACATCAATGTGCTTCGTCCTTGCATGATACACTTGGTTCTTCGCTAATTGAATAGCACTTTGACTATCACAAAAAATTGTGATACCTTTTTGTTCAACACCAAGCTCCTTTAGCAATCCTTGAAGCCAAATTGCCTCTTTCACAGCCTCTGTAATAGCCATGTACTCTGCCTCTGTTGTAGACAAAGCAACTGTTGACTGCAAAGTAGACTTCCAACTAACTGGTGCCTTTGCAAAAGTAAACACATAACCAGTAGTTGATCTTCGTTTGTCCAGATCACCCGCAAAATCTGAGTCACAATATCCAACTACAGACTGATTGTCTTCCTGCTCAAAAACTAACCCGACATCTACAGTATTATGAATATACCGTAGAATCCACTTCACAGCTTGCCAATGCTCCTTCCCTGGATTGTGCATATATCTGCTAATAACTCCAACAGCTTGTGAAATGTCAGGCCTTGTGCAAACCATTGCATACATCAAGCTACCAACAGCATTTGCGTATGGTACCTTTGACATATACTTTCGTTCAACTTCATCCATTGGCGACATAGTAGTACTTAGCTTAAAATGGGAAGCAAGTGGAGTACTAACTGGCTTAGTCTTGTCATCTATGCCAAAACGTTGAAGTACTCTCTTCAAATATTCCTTTTGAGATAAACAGAGTTTCTTTGAACGTCTATCTCTAATTATCTCCATGCCAAGAATTTTCTTTGCCTCACCCAAATCCTTCATCTCGAACTCCTTCTTCAGTTGAATCTTCAACTTATCAATTTCTTCCAAATTCTTGGAAGCTATCAACATATCATCAACATATAGGAGAAGATATACAAAGGAACCATCTTTAAGCTTGTGCAAATACACACAATGATCGTATTTGCTTCTCTTGTACCCTTGCCGCAACATAAACTCGTCAAATCGCTTGTACCATTGTCTAGAAGATTGTTTCAATCCGTACAACGATTTTTCAAGTTTGCACACCATATTTTCTTTTCCAGCAACTTTGAATCCTTCTGGCTGAGTCATGTAGATTTCCTCCTCCAAGTTTCCATGTAAAAACGCAGTTTTTACATCCATCTGAACTAGTTCCAAATCCAATTGTGCTACCAAAGCCAACATAATTCTAATGGAGGAATGTTTTACAACTGGAGAAAACACTTCATTGTAATCAATTCCCTCCTTTTGAGCATATCCTTTGGCCACCAATCTTGCTTTGTAGCGAACATCTACTTGGTTAGGAAATCCTTCCTTCTTTGCAAATACCCATTTGCACCCAATTGCTTTCTTTCCCTTCGGGAGATTGGCCAATCTCCATGTATGATTCTGATGAAGGGACTGTATCTCATCATTCATGGCAATCCTCCACTTATCTTCTTCTGAACTTTGAACAGCGTCTTTATAAGTAGTAGGAACATCATCAGCTACAATTGAGGTTGCACAAGCAACCGTCTCTATGAGACGAACAGGTTTCGTTATTGTTCTTTTTGGCCTGCTGGTTGCTATTGATTCAAGTTGTTGTTGAGATTCCTGAGTTGGAATCTCCTCTACTGGCTCTCCTTCCAGAGGGTAATCTTCATTTGTTTCCTCCTCTGCTTCTTGTGTAGGAAAAATAAATTTTCCCTCAAACTCCACCTGCTTAGAAGCACCTTCATTTTGTTTGGTATCTTCTGTTACCTTATTTACCATAGCAGATTCATCAAAGGTAACATCCCTGCTGAATATTACTTTCTTTGTCATAGGACACCATAAGCGATATCCTTTGACTCCAGAAGTAATTCCCATAAAAATAGCCTTCTTTGCCCTTGGATCCAATTTTGACTCCGTCACATGATAATATGCAGTTGAGCCAAACACGTGCAAAGAGTTATAATCTACAACAGGTTTTCCATACCATTTTTCAAATGGTGTCTTGCCATCAATAGCAGCAGATGGTAGACGATTAATGAGGTGGCATGCATATGTAATTGCCTCAGCCCAAAATTCTTTGCCCAAGCCAGCATTGGACAACATACACCGTACCTTCTCCAGCAAGGTCCGGTTCATACGTTCTGCCACTCCATTTTGTTGTGGTGTATGTCTAACAGTGAAGTGTCGGACGATGCCATCATTTTTCACAGACCTTATTGAAATGATCATTTTTGTATTCACCTCCATTGTCTGTGCGAATACACTTGATCCTCTTGCCTGTTTGATTCTCCACCATCGTCTTCCATTTGAGAAAAATTCCCAACACTTCATCTTTGCTCTTCATTGTATACACCCATACTCTTCGGGAAAAATCATCAACAAAGGTTACAAAATAGTGCTTCCCACCCAATGAAGGTGTTTTGGAAGGACCCCAAACATCAGAGTGTACATAATCCAAAATGCCTTTAGTATTATGGATCGCTGTACCAAATTTAACCCTTGTCTGTTTCCCTTTGACACAATGCTCACAAAACTCCAAGTTGCAAGCCTTTACTCCTTTTAACAATCCTTGATCTGATAGAGTTTTCAAGGATTTTCCTCCAGCATGTCCCAAGCGCATGTGCCATAGCTTGGTTGCTTCTGCCTCTTTGTCGTCACTGGATGTTACTGTCGCTGTCCCAATAACTGTACTGCCACGATAGCGGTACATATTATTATTCTTCCGATTAGCCTTCATTACCACTAGTGCACCGGAGCATACTCTCATCACTCCATTTTCTGCAATGATTTTGAACCCTTTTGATTCTAGGGCTCCCACAGAGATGAGATTCTTCTTCAAATCCGGTACATATCGAACATCTGTTAATGTTCTGATCATTCCATCATGGTTCCTTAATCGTATTGAACCAATGCCATATGAGGTAAGAGGGTTGTTATCCGCTGTGTGGACGACTCCATATTCTCCTTCTTGAAATTCCACGAACCAGTCCCTGTTGGGACACATATGATAGCTACAAGCCGAGTCCATCAACCATATGTCTGATGATGTTGATGACTCTGTTGTAACTAATGAGAAGTCTGAATCATCACAATCAGCTACATTTGAATCCATAATGGCCTTTCCATTGTTATGTTTGGCCTTATTCTTCAACTTCGGACAGTCTTTCTTCCAGTGCCCTTTTTCTCGACAAAAGGCACATTCATCTTTGCTGGGTCTGGATCTTGACTTGGATCTTCCCTTCTTTGTCCTCGTTTGATTTTGAGAACGACCCCTCACAAACAGTGCTTCTCCTTCTCCGCCCTTCTGTTTTTCTCGCTTTCTTTGTTCATAGCTGTACAAAGCCGAACAAACTTCTCTGAGAGAAACTTCGTCATTTCCATGGAGTAGAGTAGTTTCAAGGTGCTCGTACTCATCAGGAAGTGACGCCAACAACATTAAGGCCAAGTCACCATCATCATAAGTTGTATCCATATTTTGCAAATCTGTGACCAACTTATTGAAACTGGTGATATGTTCATTCATCGTGGTACCAGGAACATAGGTGAAGTGAAACAGTCTCTTCTTCATGTACAATTTATTTTGACTATTTTTCTTCAAAAATTTATCCTCCAGTGCTTTCCATAATTTACTTGCAGAAGTTTCCTTTGTGTATGGATATTTCTGCTCTCTAGCAAGGTAGGATCGAATAGTACCGCAAGCAACACGGTTGATAATTCTCCAATCTTCTTCTCCAATAACATCTGGTTTCTTTTCTTCAATGGCCAGATCTAGCCCTTGTTGAAAAAGGACATCTAGAACCTCGCCTTGCCACATCCCAAAATGTCCGGACCCGTCAAATATTTCGACCGCAAATTTCGCATTTGACACAATTCTTGTCATAAGCGAAGATGCCAATGATGACGTGTTGTTGACACTTGATGTAGATTCTTCTTGTTTATTGTCTCCCATATTTGACACAAATATTATTTAATAGCTGACGACACAAATCAAGATTATTTCCTTTCTGATGTAGAAGATCAGACTAAGCTGCAACTACAGAGCATACTCAGACAGAACCTTGACTCAGTTACCAAGATAAATCTTTTCTGATGTGGAAGATCAGACTATGCTGCAACCACAGAGCATACTTAGACAGTACCTTGGCTCTGATACCAATTGTTGCGGAAGCCAAATGTATATAGTGTGAATAAGTCACAACTACTATACCAAAAATTATGACAGCCACCAAATAATAAATAAGACAATAAAACAACAATAAAGGGAATACCAGAATTTACGAGGTTCGGCTTATTTTGCCTACTCCTCGGACATAACCAATATTTTATTCCACTCCAAAAATACAAGTGAAATAATACTAAAGAGAGAAGATACAAATGTCTTAAACAGATGAGAAGGCAAATGAGAGGTGTATTTAAATCCTAAACATTAAGCCTTCTTTTATAGGGGGAAAATCCCCCCAACTTTTGTTTTCCCACCAATGTGGGACAAACATTTTGCCAATTTCAACAGGGGACTCTTCCAAAGCTACAAGTTTTAAGCTTGAGATCCAATAAATTGCATGGACCCATCAGAGCTTCAAAGACTAAAAACTTGTTTCCTCATCTTCAGATATTGGATCTCTCTTCCAATGCATTTACAGCAGAGTTACCAACAAGTCTTTTTCAACATTTCAAAGTCATGATGAGAACTAATCAAACAAAGAAGGCATTTGGATTTGGATTTGGATATTACAAAGACTCGGTAGTTGTTGTGACAAAGGGACTGGAGCTTGACATTGTGAGGATCTTGTCTTTGTACACCACTATCGATCTTTCAAGTAACAAATTTGAAGGACATATTCCTAGTCTTTTGGGAGATCTCATTGCACTGCGTGTGTTGAATTTATCTCATAATGGATTGCAAGGTGATATACCACCATCACTTGGAAATTTATCTCTAGTGGAAACATTGGACCTTAAATATAACCAGCTTTCGGGAGAGATACCAAAACAACTTGGTTCTCTTACGTCTCTTGCAATCTTAAATCTCTCCCACAATCATCTCCAAGGATGCATTCCTCAAGGACCTCAATTCCATACCTTTGAGAATAACTCATATGAAGGAAATGATGGATTGCATGGTTTCCCAGTTTCGGAAGATTGTGGCAGCAGGATTCCCGAGACAAATAACACAACACACGTTTTGGATAAAGAAAGCACTTCTGAATTTCCTAATGATTTTTGGAAAGCTGCTTTTATGGGATATGGAAGTGGACTAATTATTGGATTATCCATTGCATATATCATGCTTTCGGCTCGAAATCCCAATTGGCTTTCTTGGATTGTTGAAGAACTACAACACAAAATCACCATGAGAAGACGAAAGAAGCAGCGAGGCCAAAGGCGTTATAGAAGAAGAAATAATGGTGTCTAGACAAGTTCCAGTCGTCCAATATGTAATTTCAGGTATATATTCATATTAAGCTCTATATATGATTATTGTTTGACAAGATAAGAACTTGTTTGACAATCTCTGATCATATTCCATGTACTCGTTTTTGCATAAGATTTCTCACCACACCAATAAGATGAAGAAGAGGCTTCTACAACAAGTGTTTGCATGAATTCTACAAGTGCAAGGCTTGGACCTTTGGTGCATGACTGAGGCTGTGCCAGTGAAGAAAAAGCAAGCTGACAGGGAAAGAAAGATAGTAGAATTAGCAGTAGGTGCCCAAATATATAGCCCATTTTCGCGATAGTATAAAAATCAAAATTGGTGGACAAGAAATGCAGAAAGCTGTGCTTTTTGTTATTTCCAAATCAAGACTCATGAGATATATATATACAGGTGGATGCTATGAATTCTTTAGAAAGTTAGTCTGCTAATCCAAAATTTCAGCTTTGAAATGTTATACTGCAGCTGTAAGGCTAAACAAATCTGGACCATATTCATTATCAAGGTGGCAGTCAGTAAGTAATTATGGTTTGCAGTGCGATACAGTCAAACCTCTCTATAACAGTAATATTGGACGTTGTAGTGAATTGCTGTTATAGAGAATATATATTATAACAGGACATGAAATTTGGTTCCGGGGAAAAACTTGGCTTTTATAGTAAAGTTTTGTTATATAAGTATGTTGTTTATTGAAATGAATCTATTTCATTGAAATGAATGCAATGAGTTATCCATAACATGTCAAGGACAAAACCAGTACTTGAATTTTAGCTCAAGTTAATGCACAAATCTGTCTGTCCACTGAAATTTTCAAATGAAAGCCTACAAACCTTTTTCAAGTTGATGTTTCACTTTGATTTTAGTCATTAACTGTTGAAAAGAACAGATGATGTCTACATTTAACTGATCACTATTAGAGAGTAAATTCCATTAAAATGCTTCAATCAGATTACTTATATGAATATACTGCAAGACTGAGTCAAGTGGCCAAATGGCCATGTCTTTTTTTCATGGATAATATCCTGAAATATGTTTTCGACTGCGAGGATGGTGAGGGAAATTAAAGATTAGATAATTAGCCATCCGAGAGCGTTTTGATCAAATATTTTAGTGTTAATAATTAACACAGTAATAATGTCCATGTGTAGGTTAGATTAATACTCCCTCCGGTTCATTTTAATTGATATTTTGGTTGTTTTTACAACATATTAGGAAATTCACCTTTTAGTATTAATTAACAATGAAATTGATCATATTAAACTTACTTTGTTTGTTGGAAATACAAAAAAGAAACCGTAGGCTCTTTACTCAACCAAAGATATATAATAGTATCAGTTAGAAGAAACAAAAAGAATCAGTAATGAGCTTAATATGAATATATACCTGAAATTGATGTGCCTCTGGGAACAATTGTCTAGACATCATTATTTCTTCTTCTTCTTTTTCCACAATCTGTAGAAACTGGGAATCCTCGTGATCCATTATTACCTTCGTATGATTATTCTTGAATTTAGCAAATTGATGTCCTCCAGTCAAGATGATTGTACTAAAAGCCGCAAGAAATGAAAGAGAAGCAAATTGTGTTGGTATCTCTCCCGAAAGCTTGTTATATGAAAGATCTCTAATGATTCGAGTGCAGATAAATTCTCAAGTGATCGTGGTATATGATCTTGCAATTCATTATGAGACAAATTCAACACCCGAAGCAATATGAGAACGTCCATAACACTAGGAATAGGTCCTTCAAATAAAGTGCATAATCTACCATAATACTCATATTAATTGGTGTATAGTCTTAATGAACTTGAAAAATGATTTGGAATGAGTAATAAATGTTAAGGGTAAAACAGGAAAAATAAATTATTTTTCTTTTGATATGCATAAAAATAAAAATTTATTTTTAGAATACTTGACGACTAAAAGTGAAGGAGGGAGTAATTAGTATGAAGCTATAAACAAGCCAATAACAAATTAAAGTATAGCGTTAATGCATAGAGCGAGGGCCATTTTTCTTATGACCATACTTGCGTTTGTATATATGGATTAATGTACTATACTATTCACAGGTACAAGATTTATATGGACTTAAATTATATACACTGACTATTTTTTAAAAAAAATTACTCTGTAATTTTAGTGTAACCTATGAATACAAATTATGTACTGTTATAAATTGATATATCATAAAGATTCAATTAAACTGCAACTTGTTATTTTTCCTCTTTTGTTTTATGTTGTTGAATCGATTTTGTATAGTTTCTCTTCTTCAAACCTCATAATTTGAGTTGCATTATTTTACTAGGAAAAGAAAATCAAATATATTAAGATCTGCGCAGATGTTGTAATTAAATACATAGATAATGCATTAAACGTTGGCTGCAAATATTAATTATTATTACTATTATTATTTGGTAAAATCAGTAAAAACTCTTATATTAATTACCCAAAATAAAATTATTATGTGCTATCTCTGATTTTAATTTAATATCTCCTATTTTATGATCCTAAATAAAAGCTAAAACCCTAAACCTTTGCAAACTCGCATTTTTTTTTTCTACTGCAAAACTCGAGTGGTAAGTTTTCTTCTATTTCTATGTATTTTTGTCTTGTGAGACGTACGATATTCTCCCAATTATTTTTCGATATGAAATACAAAATATGTTTGTATCTTACGTTTGGTAAAGTTACTGTCATGTGACTTCAAGCCGTGAAAACAGTCTCTTGCAAAAATGTAGGGTAAGGTTGCGTACAATAGTCCCTTGTGGTCCGGCTCTTCCCCGGACCTCCGCATAGCGGAAGCTTAGTGCATCGAGCTGCCTTTTTTGTGTCTTATGTTATTGTATAAAGCTTGTGACTTTTGGATTAAGTGGATTTATATAATGGATCCCAACTAGTTTAAGATTAAGGGTAGCTGTTGTATGTTGTTGGTTTCTTCTTTTTTTAAAGCCTTTTTATTTTGTGTTGTTGTTACAAGTTAAAATTTGATTCCCAGCTGATAATTGCAAAGATTGGATTTTGTGACTTGGGATAGGAGGGTGTGGAGGTCGAGGATTAGGTTAGTCGGTTGCCGAGGGTATTTTTTTTTCCATACCAATATTATTAGTTTTATTCTAGTATTTTCTTATTCTTAGATTTCTATTACTATTTGTTGTTTCTTTTGCTTAGGCTATTTTATTATCTTGTTATTGTTACTGCTTCTTTTTTCATGCTTCCTCCCCTACTGTAATTCTTTTCCAAAACTGCTGTGATTATGTTTTTCTTGAGCCGAGAGTCTATCATAAACAACATCTCTGCCTTCACAAGGTGGGAATAAAGTCTGTAATATGGAATTACACTGAGTATTTTGTTATTGTTGGAAGTGTTATTTTTTGTGTGTTGTCCTACTGTAAGAAGTTTACGACTTTTACTAGTTAGTATTTGCTTCCCAGTTGACAAGCTCTTTTACCGATAAATGCATATGTTTGGAATAATATATTGGTGTTGTAAGGTGTCGGAGGCTTGGCGTAACTGGTATAGTTGCTGCCATGTGACTAGCGCGCAGGTCACGGGTTCAAGCCGTGGAAACAACCTCTTGTAAAAATGCAGGGTAAGGTTGCGGATAATAGACCTTGTGGTTCGTCCCTTCCTCGGACCCCCCGCATAGCAAAAGCTTAGTGCACCGGGCTGCCCTTTCTGCCTTTTTGTTGTGAGGTGTTGAGTATTCTCCTTCTGCATATAGTTCCGTGACTTTTAAAGTACAGTACTAGTTATTAGTAGTACTAATTTTTGGACACGTCCGTTGCACGTGTATCCCATATTAATCAGCACAAATATTTTAAAATAATAAAAATAATATAAAAACGAAAAAAGCCTAAAAATATCACTCAACTTTCAAAAATGACCTATTGATGCCATCCGTTAAAAATTTACTATTTTCATGCCATTGACGTTAAAGAAATGGCCCAACTATGCCATTATTTGTCTAACAGAGGGAATCTTTTTTAAAAAAATATTTATAACACTTGAATTTCCACGTGTCATGTTATTATTTGTCCGAAATAACCCAGCCCCACTTAATTCTAACCTTAGTTAGGTCCACTACCCATCCCCAAACCCAACCCGGTTAAAACAAAACAAATCCCCAACCCAAACCTAACCCTCCATGGAAACAAAAGCTGCGTATGCTAATGCAATCTTAAATGGCTTAGAAATTTTCAAATTGAATGACACAATTGGAAATCTGGCCGTGTCAAATCCTGAATTGCACTTACAAGTTCCCATCAATTCACCACCGATCAACAAAGAGAAAAAATCATCACATAATGTTATATACTATGTCGTTGCAGGTGTGATTAGCGGAATAGCTGTTCTCTAAATTCTGGGACTTTTCATTTTTCGGCGACGGAAAAGTGGGAAAGATCCGGTGGAAGCGTTACCAAGACATCGTGGATCCATTTGTCAATTACGTCGGAGTCAACTCCAAAGACCGGCTGCTCAGGCTCATCAACGCTACCATCCGATTTGTGCAGACACTTTCGGAGGAAGAAATATGATTTTTCTGATTTGGGGAAGATGACTGGAAAGGGGGATTTGGAATAGGTTGGGTTGGGTTGATTAATGGGGTAATAAGTTAACTGGGGTTGGGTTTGGGTTAATCGACATAACCCAGGATAAAATAATGTGGGGCATAGGTTAATTCGGACAAATGAGGACATTACACGTAGAAATTCTGGGGTTTAAAAAAATTTAAAAAAAAGAATTTTGTGCCGTTAGTTCATTAATGGCATAGGTGAGCCATTTCTTTAACGGTAGTGGCATGGAAATAGCAATTTTTTAACGGATAGCATCGATAGGCCATTTCTGAAAGTTGAGTGCATTTTTAGGCCTTTTTCGATATAAAAATATGTGTGCGATAAGGAAACACAATCTCTGACGTAATTAGTTGTTAAATGCAAGAGAATTAGATATGATTTAAACAACTAATATTAGTTACGTAAATATGATTGTCATACCAAATATTCAACTTGGTAGTTTTCTTACTTTTTCATTATAGTTTGACAATATGTAATTTACATATGAATATGAGCAATGTCGTCTATAGTTGGAGATACTTTACGTCTTGAAGTTTCTGCCTTGTCTTTAATAAATAATAGCCTTTTTTACTTTTACAGTTGCATACATATCAAAAAGCTATTGACGAATGAAAGTTGTGATTTGTAAAAGATGTATAGAAATTCGATCAAAATAGGTTTTCTTTAGGATGGCCAGTATATCATAATCAATTTCTTTTTGGTGTAAAGCTGAAAAAAAATTATATATAGTTATTTGTGATAGAAACACTTAATAGTAACTTTTTTTTATATCATTTTTGCACGTGCAAGGAACCTTTGTCTGATTCAAGATTATGACTCCTTTCATCTGTAAATTTGACAAAAGAACTGAATTATATAATTTATATAATTGTATAAATATACCACAATATTCATGTGTCACATGTGACATCTGTAAGCACGTGATTTTTGCCCAATATGAGAATTACTCCCAAAAAATTTCAAAAATAAAATGATTTTTCTTTGGTGTGCAATTTGGTGATATTTTTGAATAATTATTTGTATTTGTTTGTGCATGTTTATTTGTTAAATTAATAAAAATACAAAAAAAATATCGCATTTTGCATGTAGGATTTAATCCTACAATTGTTAGTAATTAAGTTTGTTTTACAAAAGATGAAAAATTACAAAAACAGGCATCGTTTGCATTTTTAGCATTTAATGTCCAAATATACAATTTTATGCTTAATTATTACTTAATTGTGCGTTAATTGTTATTGGGAGTTAATTTGTGATTTTATAACTTAATTTAGTTCTTAATAATAGTTTAAGTATTTTTATAATTTAGTTTTAGAAAAATAAAAGAAGAAAAGAGAGCAAAAAATAAAGAAAATCGGAATTGGGCTCAAATTTAAGTCATAGGTCCAAAGAGACCCAATCTTCCCAAACGACCCAGTCCATTTCGAACTGGGTCGACTCAGTCCATAACCCAAAAGACCCAACATCCTATTATCTTACATTTTACAAAAAAAAAAAAAAACAAAAAAAAAACAACCTAAAAACCTAGACTAACCATCCGCCCCCCCCTTTTCTTCTTCTTCTCTCTTTCTCCTCCTACCCCAAGCTCCTCCCATGGCAGCCCTTCCCCCTCACACCCCTGCCCCCCTCACGTCAACACACACACAACACAACCACCCTCACCCCACGACATCCCCTCGCTGCCA
The DNA here is from genome assembly GCF_000393655.2 of Nicotiana sylvestris. Lineage (NCBI taxonomy): Eukaryota > Viridiplantae > Streptophyta > Magnoliopsida > Solanales > Solanaceae > Nicotiana > Nicotiana sylvestris. The sequence goes on along the minus strand of NC_091066.1, from coordinate 2,069,643 downwards.
TGGTTGCGTTTTTTTTCAAGTTCGCCGAGCAACTTCTCCGCCACCATTGCTGCCCGTAGTTGCTTCTCCTCCTGCTGCTGCGTTTTCTTCTTCTCCGACACTGCTGCTGCTGCATTCTTCATCCTTCATGTTGTTGCTGCGTCGTCCAAACAAACTACCACAACTGCTGCCCGCCGCGTCCAGCCATGGACGAGCTTCATCGAGCTCGAACTCGAGCTCCCATGGCTGCCGCTGCATCTTCTCCATTCGTGCTGCTGCTACTATTTCGTGCTGCTGCTCCAGCAGTGTTACCGCTGCTGCTCCGTCGAGCTCCACCAGCAGTGTCACCACTGCATCATGACTGCCATGGCTACGTCTTCTTCGTCGCGTCGCGGATGCTCCCCCATTGCTGCCATGGCAGCTCCTTCGCGGGTTGCTGCAGCGTTCTTCTTCTCCATAAGCTGCTGCTCCCGTGCTGCTACTGTTTCAGCAGCGTGGCAGTAGCATGCTACTGCTTCTTCAGTTCTCGTCGTCGCCAAGCACCCCTCCATCGAGCTTCGTCTATTGTTTAAGTTTCCGGGCAGATTCAAGTGATTTTGGTGCGATAATCGCTTCCGAACGGATTTGTTTTCGTTCGAGTTCGTCGTCGCTTCGATCCGGTTAGTGGGTTTAAGATTTGGGTTTAACATTCTTGTTTTGTTCGTCGTTGAATTAATTTTTTTAGTTTGTTCATATGTTTTGTTGATTTAATTTTCAGATTCAAATGGAACTTTGATTAATTAATTTTTCAGTTTATTTCATGTGCTTTTATTTTGTATTTGTAAAAGAAATTGTTAGTTTAATTTTAATATGGTTAGATTTAGTTTAAATCGCTTGAATCCGTTGTTTGTTTAATATAGATTTAATTCATGTTCATTTTTTTAAAAGTTCGTTTTTTAATTCAGTGATTTAATGTGAGGTTATGTTTTAATTTTTTGGAATCATGTATCTTTGTTATAATTTTGTTGGATTTAATTTTAAAAGATCAATTGATTATTTGAAGTTTAGTGATTTGAATATGTTTATTTGTTTTGTTTAAGTTTAATTCGAAGTTTGAATAAAGCTTGTTTGTTATTATTGTTGAATCTTTTCATTTATGTTCATACTTTGTTTGATTGATCTTGAATCCGAAATTAGTATAGTTTGATCTTCTTGTTTGTTGATTATCATTTTTGATTATTTCTTCAGTTTTCTTCATGATTTTGTTTAGTTTTAATATAGGCATTGATGACAGCTGGATTATTACTGCCAGAAAGACAAAGGGGGTTTGGGTCTTTTGGGTTATGGACTGGGTCGACCCAGTTCGAAATGGACTGGGTAGTTTGGGAAGATTGGGTCTCTTTGGGCCTATGACTTAAATTTGAGCCCAATTCCGATTTTCTTTATTTTTTGCTCTCTTTTCTTCTTTTATTTTTTAAAAACTAAATTACAAAAATACTTAAGTTATTATTAAGAACTAAATTAAGTTATAAAAGCGCAAATTAACTCCCAATAATAATTAACGCATAATTAAGTAATAATTAAGCAAAAAATTGTATATTGGACATTAAATGCTAAAAATGCAAACGATGCCTATTTTTGTAATTTTTATTTTTGTAAAACAAACTTAATTACTAACAATTGTAGAATTAAATCCTACATGCAAAATGCGACATATTTTTGTATTTTTAATAATTTAACAAATAAACATGCACAGACAAACATACAAATAATTACACAAAAATACCACAAAATTGCACACCAAGAAAAATCATTTTATTTTTGAATTTTTTTGGAGTAATTCTCATATAGGGCAAAAATCACGTGCCTACAGCTGCCCCATTAAATTAAACAATCATATCAAAAACCCACCCCATTACATTTTGTTCCCCATGCTTAATTACTTTAATATTATCTTAATTTTAATGGAAAGAACATTCAAAATAAATAATTATTTCGAAATTAAATTCCAAAAATGCCCATCTGCCCTTACTGAAATTACCAAACTACCCCTGAACGTACTATAAATTACCATTTTACCCCCATCAGCTATAACAAATCAATTAATTACACTCAACCAAAATATAGACAATATGATCAATTTCTAACAATGTTCAAACAACAAATCACATGAACATGATTTCTTCAATATTTCAACAACAAATCACATGAACATGATTTCTTCAACATTTCAACAACAAATCACATGAACACAAATTGAACAACAAAGAACAACTAAAATTTGATTGAACAATATTTTAGCAACAAACAAACCTATTTTCAGATTCAACAACAATAATCAAACAAGTATATTTAGATTTCTAAATTCAATAATATTGAACTTAAAATCAACTCTAACAACATTACAACAAACAATTCCTATATTAAACTTTAAATAAGATTATGAGACAAATTCAAGAAATAATCATAAATGGTAAACAAGAAATCAAGCTATACAAATTTCGGATTCAAGAACAATCAAACAAAGTATGAACATGAATTAAATCTATTTTAAACAACAAACATGACGGATTAAATGACTCAAACAACATTAATAATTTCTGGAAAATACATAACAACATGAAACAAATTGAAGAAATAATCAATTAAATTTCAATTTGAATCTAACAAACATTAAACTAACAAATATTTACCTAAACAATAAAACAAACATGAAATAAACATGAAAAACAAATTAATTAATTTCCCATTTGAATCTGAAAATTAAAATCAACAAAACACATGAACAAACTAAAAATTAATTCAAACGATAGACAAACAAAACAAGAATTGAATCATTTATTGATTCTGGAGCCGAAAATAACGAACAAAAATTACGGACAATAAATGAGATTCAAAAACCAACTAACCGGAAATGAAACGACGAACAACGATTGTAAACAAATCTGTCCGGGCCTCGACTCAACGAAAGACCTTCGAACTTTGACGAAACGAAGAAGACGAAGCAACGTGAAGCAGACGCAACTCGACGTTGAGGCGACGTAATGGCAGCCATAGCTGCCTGCGTCGATGAGGCAACAGCTGCACGAGCTGGAACAGCAGCAGCATCGGTGGCGTAGGCAGGTTGTTTCGACGAGCAGCAACAGCACGAAGAGAAGAGACGCAGCAACAGCTGCTCGGCAACGCTGTAATGCAGCAGCAAGCGCAGCCATGGTTGGTCGGAGAAGAAGGAGTTCGTTGGAGAAGGAAGCAGAACAGTAGCAGCGGCGAAGCAGAAACGGAAGCACGGAGGAGCTGGAGGTCGACGAATCATTCGTCGTCGATGACTGGATGTAGCAGCTGGTTGTTTGGACTTAAGGTTGAAGGCAACCATGGACGTCGAGCTCAAACTCGAGCTTGACGTCGAACGACGAAGATGAAGCCGCGATGGTGGTCGTTTGGTCGGAGACGGAGGCAGCGGGCGGTCCATGGCTGCGTGATGAAGAGGAGGGTAGCCATTGATACTAGGGAGGGGAGCTTGAGGAAGAAGAAAGAAAAAGAGGGGGGGGGTGGCGGATAGCTTAGTCTTTTAGGGTTTTTCTTTTGGCTAGAATATGTGGGTTGTTTGATTTTTGAGTTTGTTGGTCATCTTTCAACCTTTGAAACCTAGTTTGTTTTATTATAAAAATTGATAAAGAAAAAAAGTGTCTCATTGTTGTTACCTTTCATTTTGTCCGAACTACGCAAGGTCTGATTCATGCGGGGTCATGATACGTAGGCAATCTCCATAAGATTCGACCACAACAAAAAATGAGAAAAAAATGAAAAAAAAAATCGAAAAAAGAAAGAGCTGAATATTTATGGTTAGGGTGTCCCAAGTCACCAGTTTTATCCCGAGTCGAGAAAAAAAATGACTCTGTATTACAGTCCGCGAACCAGAAATCCGGATAAGGAATTCTGTTAACCCGGGAGAAGGTGTTAGGCATTCCCGAGTTCCGTGGTTCTAGCACGGTCGCTCAACTATTATATTTGGCTTGACTATCTGATATAATACGTATTATAAACTTGTGTGCAAATTTTATCCTTTAGCCGCTTTTATTATTTTTTATTTATTGTTATTATTTTACGAAGAATTGCAACATTGTGAAAACGTATTTCAAACCACGTCGCAATCAATGCACCCGTGGTTATCGACACATTTCGACTCCGTTGAGATTTGGATTTGGGTTACATAAATGCACACCCATATTTAAGAAAATAATTTTGTTAAAGACGCGCCTAGAGCGACTAGCGTATTGTCGATTTGGGAAAGGCCGTGAAATTTTGCTAGACTGTCAATTCCGATGTTCTAAATAATTAATACATACATTTGTGAGGGCCCCGCAATCTATACGTTTTACTAAGCGAGGCTCATCTCATTTTATTTTAAATAGACAAATCTTAAAACGACTACATTTTTCTATTAAAATTAGTGTCTAAAATGAATAAAGAAAATCCTATTTAATTATGTTTTTTTTATTATTATTATTTTAAGAAAACATGGATTCTATTGCTAGATTAATACAAATACTGATGAAAAGGAATTTTACTCAAAATTTCGAAATTATAAATAAAATAAAAAATAGACAACTAATATTCAAAAGAATCAAATATAGCTAGATTAAAACTCAGCATTGTTATAAAAAAAAATTATTGAGATTAATTATTCACAACCATTTGAAACTTGATTTAACCATAATTACTAAAGCTTATTAGAAAGTTTATTAGACTTAAACGTTCTTCTAATCTTGCTTGAACTCAAGTCATGCCTTAATGCCTAATTTGCGAAGTTTAATTTAAATTCATGCCTTAGCTAAATTTAGCTATTTGTTCATGATCAACCTACTGTTGATAATCTTGAAACTTCCATAACTAGTGAATTAACCCATTTTGCCAAACCGATTCATTAAATACTAACTTATGTTATTTTTTCTCATTCCAATTATTATTCAGTAATACATGAAATAGCTTAAATACAATCAACAAAAGGAACAAAGAAAAACGAAATTAAAACTTCAAAATTTCATTCTTCATATGTATTCATGCTTCATATTTCGGATTACAATAACCAGCGTGTCAGTTGTGTACCTGATATTGAAAGCAAAAGAAAATGAAGATGAGAATCAGCAGCAGTAATAACAATACAGCACAACAACAACAGTCCAGCAACAATAACAACCCAGGAACAGAGTTTGCAAACCGGTGGAGTAGTAATCCCAAAACAAAAACTCCCAGCTTGTATGAAACAACAACAATTAATGCTGATTTCAAACAATGAAAGAAAACAGAAGATTTTTTTTAGTTTTTTTTATTTGAAAGTTTTAATATTTTTCGGATTCTTTTCTCTTTTTTAAATATTCAGCTCTTTTTTTCTCTCTCTTATTCTCTGTCCGTTCTTTTTTCTGTCTATTCTCTCTCTTTCTTATTCTCTGTCTTGTGTGCTCTTAACCTGATTCAAGACCTCTATCTTATATCCCCAACCCTTTAATCAATTAAAATCAATCACTTTCTCCTACCAAACTCATTATCTTCCCACTCATCCCCATTACATTAAATAAGTATATCAACCCCACCCCATTATATTTTGTCCCCCATGCCTAACATAAATAATTATCATATTCCCTCCACTATATTTTGTTTTGTCCCCCATTAAATTAAACAATCATATCAAAAACCCACTCCATTACATTTTGTTCCCCATGCTTAATTACTTTAATATTATCTTAATTTTAATGGAAAGAACATTCAAAATAAATAATTATTTCGAAATTAAATTCCAAAAATGCCCATCTGCCCTTACTGAAATTACCAAACTACCCCTGAACGTACTGCAAATTACCATTTTACCCCCATCAGCTATAACAAATCAATTAATTACACTCAACCAAAATATAGACAATATGATCAATTTCTAACAATGTTCAAACAACAAATCACATGAACATGATTTCTTCAATATTTCAACAACAAATCACATGAACATGATTTCTTCAACATTTCAACAACAAATCACATGAACACAAATTGAACAACAAAGAACAACTAAAATTTGATTGAACAATATTTTAGCAACAAACAAACCTATTTTCAGATTCAACAACAATAATCAAACAAGTATATTTAGATTTCTAAATTCAATAATATTGAACTTAAAATCAACTCTAACAACATTACAACAAACAATTCCTATATTAAACTTTAAATAAGATTATGAGACAAATTCAAGAAATAATCATAAATGGTAAACAAGAAATCAAGCTATACAAATTTCGGATTCAAGAACAATCAAACAAAGTATGAACATGAATTAAATCTATTTTAAACAACAAACATGACGGATTAAATGACTCAAACAACATTAATAATTTCTGGAAAATACATAACAACATGAAACAAATTGAAGAAATAATCAATTAAATTTCAATTTGAATCTAACAAACATTAAACTAACAAATTTTTACCTAAACAATAAAACAAACATGAAATAAACATGAAAAACAAATTAATTAATTTCCCATTTGAATCTGAAAATTAAAATCAACAAAACACATGAACAAACTAAAAATTAATTCAAACGATAGACAAACAAAACAAGAATTGAATCATTTATTGATTCTGGAGCCGAAAATAACGAACAAAAATTACGGACAATAAATGAGATTCAAAAACTAACTAACCGGAAATGAAACGACGAACAACGATTGTAAACAAATCTGTCCGGGCCTCGACTCAACGAAAGACCTTCGAACTTTGATGAAATGAAGAAGACGAAGCAACGTGAAGCAGACGCAGCTCGACGTTGAGGTGACGTAATGGCAGCCATAGCTGCCTGCGTCGATGAGGCAGCAGCTACACGAACTGGAACGGCAGCAACATCGGTGGCGTAGGCAGGTTGTTTCGACGAGCAGCAGCAGCACGAAGAGAAGAGACGCAGCAACAGCTGCTCGGCAATGCTGTAATGCAGCAACAAGCGCAACCATGGGTGGTCAGAGAAGAAGGAGTTCGTTGGAGAAGGAAGCAGAACAGTAGCAGCGACGAAGCAGAAACGGAAGCACGGAGGAGTTGGAGGTCGACGAATCATTCGTCGTCGATGACTGGATGTAGCAGCTGGTCGTTTGGACTTAAGGTTGAAGGCAACCATGGACGTCGAGCTCAAACTCGAGCTTGACGTCGAACGACGAAGATGAAGCCGCATGGTGGTCGTTTGGTCGGAGACGGAGGCAGCGGGCGGTCCATGGCTGCGTGATGAAGAGGAGGGTAGCCATTGATACTAGGGAGGGGAGCTTGAGGAAGAAGAAAGAAAAAGAGGGGGGGGGTGGCGGATAACTTAGTCTTTTAGGGTTTTTCTTTTGGCTAGAATATGTGGGTTGTTTGATTTTTGAGTTTGTTGGTCATCTTTCAACCTTTGAAACCTAGTTTCTTTTATTATAAAAATTGATAAAGAAAAAAAGTGTCTCATTGTTGTTACCTTTCATTTTGTCCGAACTACGCAAGGTCTGATTCATGCGGGGTCATGATACGTAGGCAATCTCCATAAGATTCGACCACAACAAAAAATGAGAAAAAATAAAAAAAAAATCGAAAAAAGAAAGAGCTGAATATTTATGGTTAGGGTGTCCTAAGTCACCAGTTTAATCCCGAATCGAGGAAAAGAATGACTCTGTATTACAGTCCGCGAACCAGAAATCCGGATAAGGAATTCTGTTAACCCGGGAGAAGGTGTTAGGCATTCCCGAGTTCCGTGGTTCTAGCACGGTCGCTCAACTGTTATATTCGGCTTGATTATCTGATATAATACGTATTATAAACTTATGTGCAAATTTTATCCTTTAGCCGCTTTTATTATTTTTTATTTATTGTTATTATTTTACGAAGAATTGCAACATTGTGAAAACGTATTTCAAACCACGTCGCAATCAATGCACCCGTGGTTATCGACACATTTCGACTCCGTTGAGATTTGGATTTGGGTTACATAAATGCACACCCATATTTAAGAAAATAATTTTGTTAAAGACGCGCCTAGAGCGACTAGCGTATTGTCGATTTGGGAAAGGCCGTGAAATTTTGCTAGACGGCCAATTCCGATGTTCTAAATAATTAATACATACATTTGTGAGGGCCCCACAATCTATACATTTTACTAAGCGAGGCTCATCTCATTTTATTTTAAATAGATAAATCTTAAAACGACTACATTTTTCTATTAAAATTAGTGTCTAAAATGAATAAAGAAAATCCTATTTAATTATGTTTTTTTTATTATTATTATTTTAAGAAAACATGGATTCTATTGCTAGATTAATACAAATACTGATGAAAAGGAATTTTACTCAAAATTTTGAAATTATAAATAAAATAAAAAATCGACAACTAATATTCAAAAGAATAAAATATAGCTAGATTAAAACTCAGCATTGTTATAAAAAAATATTATTGAGATTAATTATTCACAATCATTTGAAACTAGATTTAACCATAATTACTAAAGCTTATTAGAAAGTTTATTAGACTTAAACGTTCTTCTAATCTTGCTTAAGCTCAAGTCATGCCTTAATGCCTAATTTACGATGTTTAATTTAAATTCGTGTCTTAGCTAAATTTAGCTACTTGTTCATGATCAACCTATAATCTTGAAGCCTTCATAACTAGTGAATTAACCTGTTTTGCCGAACTGATTCATTAAAGACTAACTTATGTTATTTTTTCTTATTCCAATTATTATTTAGTAATACATGAAATAGCTTAAATACAATCAACAAAAGGAATAAAGAAAAACGAAATTAAAACTTCAAAATTTCATTCTTCATATGTATTCATGCTTCATATTTCGGATTACAATAACCAGCGTGTCAGTTGTGTACCTGATATTGGAAGCAAAAGAAAATGAAGATGAGAATCAGCAGCAGTAATAACAATACAGCACAGCAATAACAGTCCAGCAACAGTAACAACCCAGGAACAGAGTTAGCAAACCGATGGAGTAGTAATCCCAAAACAAAAACTCCCAGCTTGTATGAAACAACAACAATTAATGCTGATTTCAAACAATGAAAGAAAGCAGAAGATTTTTTTTTAGTTTTTTTTTTATTTGAAAGTTTAAATATTTTTCGGAATTGTTTTTTCTCTCTTAAATATTCAGCTCTTTTTTTTCTCTCTCTCTTATTCTCTGTCCGTTCTTTTTTCTGTCTATTCTCTCTCTTTCTTATTCTCTGTCTTGTGTCCTCTTAACCTGATTCAAGACCTCTATCTTATATCCCCAACCCTTTAATCAATTAAAATCAATCACTTTCTCCTACCAAACTCATTATCTTCCCACTCATCCCCGTTACATTAAATAAGTATATCAACCCCACCCCATTATATTTTGTCCCTCATGCCTAACATAAATAATTACCATATTCCCTCCACTATATTTTGTCTTGTCCCCCATTAAATTAAACAATCATATCAAAAACTCACCCCATTACATTTTGTTCCCCATGCTTAATTACTTTAATATTATCTTAATTTTAATGGAAAGAACATTCAAAATAAATAATTATTTCAAAATTAAATTCCAAAAATGCCCATCTGCCCTTATTGAAATTACCAAACTACCCCTGAACGTACTGCAAATTACCATTTTACCCCCATCAGCTATAACAAATCAATTAATTACACTCAACCAAAATATAGACAATATGATCAATTTCTAACAATGTTCAAACAACAAATCACATGAACATGATTTCTTCAATATTTCAACAACAAATCACATGAACATGATTTCTTCAACATTTCATCAACAAATCACATGAACACAAATTGAACAACAAAGAACAACTAAAATTTGATTGAACAATATTTTTAGCAACAAACAAACCTATTTTCAGATTCAACAACAACAATCAAACAAGTATATTTAGATTTCTAAATTCAATAATATTGAACTTAAAATCAACTCTAACAACATTACAACAAACAATTCCTATATTAAACTTTAAATAAGATTATGAGACAAATTCAAGAAATAATCATAAATGGTAAACAAGAAATCAAGCTATACAAATTTCGGATTCAAGAACAATCAAACAAAGTATGAACATGAATTAAATCTATTTTAAACAACAAACATGACGGATTAAATGACTCAAACAACATTAATAATTTCTGGAAAATACATAACAACATGAAACAAATTGAAGAAATAATCAATTAAATTTCAATTTGAATCTAACAAACATTAAACTAACAAATTTTTACCTAAACAATAAAACAAACATGAAATAAACATGAAAAACAAATTAATTAATTTCCCATTTGAATCTGAAAATTAAAATCAACAAAACACATGAAAAAACTAAAAATTAATTCAAACGATAGACAAACAAAACAAGAATTGAATCATTTATTGATCCTGGAGTCGAAAATAACGAACAAAAATTACAGACAATAAATGAGATTCAAAAACCAACTAACCGGAAATGAAACGACGAACAACGATTGTAAACAAATCTGTCCGGGCCTCGATCCAACGAAAGACCTTCGAACTTTGACGAAACGAAGAAGACGAAGCAACGTGAAGCAGACGCAGCTCGACGTTGAGGCGACGTAATGGCAGCCATAGCTGCCTGCGTCGATGAGGCAACAACTGCACGAGCTGGAACGGCAGCAGCATCGGTGGCATAGGCAGGTTGTTTCGACGAGCAGCAGCAGCACGAAGAGAAGAGACACAGCAACAGCTACTCGGCAACGCTGTAATGCAGCAGCAAGCGCAGCCATGGGTGGTCGGAGAAGAAGGAGTTCGTTGGAGAAGGAAGCAGAACAGTAGCAGCGGCGAAGCAGAAACGGAAGCAGAGGAGCTGGAGGTCAACGAATCATTCGTCCTTGATGACTGGATGTAGAAGCTGGTCGTTTGGACTTAAGGTTGAAGGCAACCATGGACGTCGAGCTCAAACTCGAGCTTGACGTCGAACGACGAAGATGAAGCTGCGATGGTGGTCGTTTGGTCGGAGACGGAGGCAGCCGGCGGTCCATGGCTGCGTGATGAAGAGGAGGGTAGCCATTGATACTAGGGAGGGGAGCTTGAGGAAGAAGAAAGAAAAAGAGGGGGGGGGGGTGGCGGATAGCTTAGTCTTTTAGGGTTTTTCTTTTGGCTAGAATATGTGGGTTGTTTGATTTTTGAGTTTGTTGGTCATCTTTCAACCTTTGAAACCTAGTTTGTTTTATTATAAAAATTGATAAAGAAAAAAAGTGTCACATTGTTGTTACCTTTCATTTTGTCCGAACTACGCAAGGTCTAATTCATGCGGGGTCATGATACGTAGGCAATCTCCATAAGATTCGACCACAACAAAAAATAAAAATAAAATCGAAAAAAGAAAGAGCTGAATATTTATGGTTAGGGTGTCCCAAGTCACCAGTTTAATCCCGAATAGAGGAAAAGAATGACTCTGTATTACAGTCCGCGAACCAGAAATCCGGATAAGGAATTCTGTTAACCCGGGAGAAGGTGTTAGGCATTCCCGAGTTCCGTGGTTCTAGCATGGTCGCTCAACTGTTATATTTGGCTTGACTATCTGATATAATACGTATTATAAACTTGTGTGCAAATTTTATCCTTTTGCCGCTTTTATTATTTTTTATTTATTGTTATTATTTTACGAAGAATTGCAACATTGTAAAAACGTATTTCAAACCACGTCGCAATCAATGCACCCGTGGTTATCGACACATTTCGACTCCGTTGAGATTTGGATTTGGGTTACATAAATGCACACCCATATTTAAGAAAATAATTTTGTTAAAGACGCGCCTAGAGCGACTAGCGTATTGTCGATTTGGGAAAAGCCGTGAAATTTTGCTAGACGGCCAATTCCGATGTTCTAAATAATTAATACATACATTTGTGAGGGCCCCGCAATCTATACATTTTACTAAGCGAGGCTCATCTCATTTTATTTTAAATGGACAAATCTTAAAACGACTACATTTTTCTATTAAAATTAGTGTCTAAAATGAATAAAGAAAATCCTATTTAATTATGTTTTTTATTATTATTATTATTTTAAGAAAACATGGATTCTATTGCTAGATTAATACAAATACTGATGAAAAGGAATTTTACTCAAAATTTCGAAATTATAAATAAAATAAAAAATCGACAACTAGTATTCAAAAGAATCAAATATAGCTAGATTAAAACTCAGCATTGTTATAAAAAAAATTATTGAGATTAATTATTCACAACCATTTGAAACTTGATTTAACCATAATTACTAAAGCTTATTAGAAAGTTTATTAGACTTAAACGTTCTTCTAGTCTTGCTTGAACTCAAGTCATGCCTTAATGCCTAATTTGCGAAGTTTAATTTAAATTCATGCCTTAGCTAAATTTAGCTATTGTTCATGATCAACCTACTGTTGATAATCTTGAAACTTCCATAACTAGTGAATTAACCCATTTTGCCAAACCGATTCATTAAAGACTAAATTATGTTATTTTTTCTCATTCCAATTATTATTCAGTAATACATGAAATAGCTTAAATACAATCAACAAAAGGAACAAAGAAAAACGAAATTAAAACTTCAAAATTTCATTCTTCTTATGTATTCATGCTTCATATTTCGGATTACAATAACCAGCGTGTCAGATGTGTACCTGATATTGGAAGCAAAAGAAAATGAAGATGAGAATCAGCAACAGTAATAACAATACAGCACAGCTACAACAGTCCAGCAACAGTAACAACCCAGGAATAGAGTTTGCAAACCGGTGGAGTAGTAATCCCAAAAGAAAAACTCCTAGCTTGTATGAAACAACAACAATTAATGTTGATTTCAAACAATGAATGAAAACAGAAGATTTTTTTTTAGTTTTTTTTATTTGAAAGTTTAAATATTTTTCGGATTCTTTTCTCTTTTTTAAATATTCAGCTCTTTTTTTCTCTCTCTTATTCTCTGTCCGTTCTTTTTTCTGTCTATTCTCTCTCTTTCTTATTCTCTGTCTTGTCTCCTCTTAATCTGATTCAAGACCTCTATCTTATATCCCCAACCCTTTAATCAATTAAAATCAATCACTTTCTCCTACCAAACCCATTATAAGCATGAGGGCCCCTTCTGTATTCAGGCCTTCCTCTATATAACACATTCCCAAACCCTTTAATTAACTAATAAATCAATACTTTTTCTTACCAAACCCATTATTCTTCCCACTCATCCCCATTATATTAAATAAATATATCAACCCCACCCCATTATATTTTGTCTCCCATGCCTACCATAAACAATTACCATATTCCCCTCCACTATATTTTGTCTTGTCCCCCATTCAATTAAACAATAATATCAAAACGCACCCCATTACATTTTGTCCCCCATGCTTAACATAAAGAATTACAAAATATTCAATTACTAAACTACTCCTCCGACCTTATTGCAATTACCAAACTACCCCTGAACGTACTACAAATTACCAAACTACCCCCATCAGCTATAAACACTTCACTTAATCAATTTCAACCAAAATATAGCAAATATGACCAATTTCTACATAAATTCAAACAACAAATCACATGAACATGATTTCTTCAACATTTCAACAACAAATCACATGAACACAAACTGATCAACAAAGAACAACTAAAATTTGATTGAACAATATTTTTAGCAACAAACAAACCTATTTTCAGATTCAACAACAACAACAACAAACAAATATATTCAGATTTCTAAATTCAATAATATTGAACTTAAAATCAACCCTAACAACATTACAACCAACAATTCCTATATTAAACTTAAACAAGATTATGAGACAAATTCAAGAAATAATCATAAATGATAAACAATAAAACAAGAAATCAAACTATACAAATTTCAGATTCAAGATCAACCAAACAAAGTATAAACATGAATGAAAATATTCAATAACAATAACAAACAAACTTTATTCAAACTTCGAATTAAACATAAACAAAATAAATAAACATATTCAAATCACTAGTCTTCAAACAATCAATTTAACTTCAACTTAAAACAAACATCATAACAAAAATGAACGATTCACACTAAAATAAACACTAGAGATTAAATTACTTGATGAAGAACTAACAAACTTCAAACATAACAAACATGAATCTGTCACCTTCATGAATTTATCAACAAATCCAAACAAATTGTGGGTGCAACAAGGCTGTCATTTCTATGTAAAGCATTTACAAATTAACAACAGGTATTAAGAATGGAGAAACGGAACCTTTCGTTGAACGACCAACTCGAGTTGACGTACAAAAGACTCGACGGACTAAAGCTCGATGTTGAGGCTCCGTAATGGCAGCCATGGCTGCCTGTATCGATGAGGCAGAAGCTGGACGAGGCAGCTGGAAGGAGGAGAAGAAACAGAAACAGTAACAGCTGCGTAAGCAGCATGGCGAGGAAGCTGAAGCAGAATGAAGCAGTGGCGACCATGGATGTCGAGCTCAAGCTTGAGCTCGACGAAGAGGACGAAAGAAGACGCGGCGAGAAGCAGCTGAAGCAGAAATGTGAGCAGCAGCAGCAATGGTGGAGCTGAAGACGCAGCGACGCAGCAGCACGACGGAGCAACGGTGGAGCTCATTTTTGGGCTGGTTTCGAGCAGCTCTCATTGCTGCGTTTTGGAGAAACAGAGCAGCTTGGTCGTTTGGAGAACGGAGCAGCAGCGCGACGGGTTGACGACGAAACATGAAGAACAAGTAGATTTTGGTCGTTTGGTGGTGGCGTTTGGACGGAAAAGCAGGTGGCGATGGGCGGACATGGGAGGGCAGCTTGGAACTTGAGGAAGAAGAAGATAGGGGGCGGATGGCTTAACCTTTCTTTTAGGGTTTTCTTTTCTTTGTTTTTTTGTAAAAATGTAACATATTAGGGGTGTTGGGTCTTTGGGTATGGACTAGGTCGACCCAGTTCGAAATAGACTGGGTCGTTTGGGAAGATTGAGTATTTTTGGGCTTGTAGCTTGAATTTGAAGAAGAGGCCCAATTCCGATTTTTTTGTATTTTTGTTTTCTTTTTTTTTCTTTTTTTTTTCTAAAACTAAAAATTATAAAAATACTTAAATTATTATTAAGAACTAAATTAAGTTATAAAAGAGCAAATTAACTCCTAATAACAATTAACGCACAATTAAGTAATAATTAAGCATAAAATTGTATATTTGGACATTAAATGCTAAAAATGCAAACGATGCCTATTTTTGTGATTTTTTATTTTTTGTAAAACAAACTTAATTACTAACAATTGTAGATATAAATCCTACATGCAAAATGCGACATATTTTTGTATTTTTATTAATTTAACAAATAAACATGCACAGACAAATACAAATAATTATTCAAAATATCACAAAATTGCACACCAAGAAAAATCATTTTATTTTTGAATTTTTTGGGAGTAATTCTCATATAGGGCAAAAATCACGTGCTTACAGCTGCCCCTCTTTGCCCGAAGACACGAAGGGTTTTCGTGCAAAGATAAAGCGAGCGATTTTTGCCCATCCGAGTACTCCGTATGAAGCATTTTTTGAAAAAGATTTGACCGAACCTTTGCCTCAAAGGTTTCCTACATATCCTGGGATAAACAGGAATCAGGTCAATGTAGTTCGGGAAGTCTTGGTAGCTGGGACTACCGCAGGACTGCAATGTTACTGTTGTTGCATGCTATTATCACTGCTTACCGATCTCCTTGTTACACCGTACTTAAAAGAAAACAAGAAGCTAGGCTAGGCTGCAATTTGTTCTTGTTGCCTTACTTTCTTGTCTGCTTGCATTTCTTACGGTGCTTTTCTTCCGATGCTTTTCTTCCTTTCGACACATACGCTTGAGTTTGTGCTGGGACCTCTTATTGCAACCTTCTGCTTCCCAGTGTTGGGGATTTTTATTGTTTCCTGCTGGGGATTCCTGTTGTAACCCTCTGTTTTATTGTCCTCTGACTTGATCTTGAAATGTATGCCTCTGTTGTATGGGCGGGCTCCCAACTTCAATACTTGAAAATTAATGTTGAATGTATTCCTCTGTTATATGGGCGGGCTCCCAACTTCAATACTTGAAAATTAATGCTGAATGTATTCCTCTGTTATATGGGCGGGCTCCCAACTTCAATACTTGAAATGAAAAGACTGAAATGTATTCCTCTGTTCTATGGGCGGGCTCCCAACTTCAACGCTTGAAATGTAAAAACTGAAATGTATGCCTCTGTTCTATGGGCGGGATCCCAACTTCAACACTTGAAATCTAAAGACTGAAATGTATGCTTCTGTTCTATGGGCGGGCTCCCAACTTCAACACTTGAAATGAAAAGACTGAAATGTATGCCTCTGTTCTATGGGCGGGCTCCCAACTTCAACACTTGAAATGAAAAGACTGAAATATATGCCTCTGTTCTATGGGCGGGCTCCCAACTTCAACAACATCTTTAAAAACAAAATGCCATTCCTTTCTTTAGGTTGGCGAGATTTCAACAACTTTTAAAAAATGCCTTTCCTTTCTTCAGGCGGGCTCCTGACTTCAACCAACAAATCGCCATTCTGTTCTTAGGGGGGCTCCTGACTTCAACCAATAAATCGCCATTCTGTTCTTCAGAGGGGCTCCTGACTTCAACCAATAAATCGCCATTCTGTTCTTCAGGGGGGGCTCCTGACTTCAACAACAACTTTTAAAAATGCCATTCCTTTCTTTAGGTTGGCGAGATTTCAACAACTTTTAAAAATAAAACGCCTTTCCTCTCTTCAGGCGGGCTCCTGACTTCAACCAATAAATCGCCATTCTGTTCTTCAGGGGGGCTCCTGACTTCAACCAATAAATCGCCATTCTGTTCTTCAGGGGGGCTCCTGACTTCAACCAATAAATCGCCATTCTGTTCTTCAGGGGGCTCCTGACTTCAACCAATAAATCGCCATTCTGTTCTTCAGGGGGGCTCCTGACTTCAACCAATAAATCGCCATTCTGTTCTCCAGGGGGGCTCCTGACTTCAACCAATAAATCGCCATTCTGTTCTTTAAGGGGGCTCCTGACTTCAACCAATAAATCGCCATTCTGTTCTTCAGGGGGCTCCTGACTTCAACCAATAAATCGCCATTCTGTTCTTCAGGGGGGCTCCAGACTTCAACCAATCAATCGCCATTCTGTTCTTCAGGGGGCTCCTGACTTCAACCAATCAATCGCCATTCTGTTCTTCAGGGGGCTCCTGACTTCAACCAATAAATCGCCATTCTGTTCTTTAGGGGGGCTCCTGACTTCAACCAATAAATCGTCATTCTGTTCTTCAGGGGGCTCCTGACTTCAACCAATAAATTGCCATTCTGTTCTTCAGGGGGGATCCTGACTTCAACCAATAATGTCAAAAATAAATCGCCATTCTATTCTCTAGGGGGCTCCTGATTGCTGATACTTCAACTGTTTTTCCTTGTTCTCCAGGTGGACGCCTGATTGCTGATACTTCTACTATTTTTCCTTGTTCTCCAGGTGGACGCCTGATTGCTATTACTTCCATTTCTCTTCCTTGTTCTCCAGGTGGACGCCTGATTGCTGATACTTCAACTGTTCTTCCTTGTTCTCCAGGTGGACGTCTGATTGCTATTACTTCCATTTCTCTTCCTTGTTCTCCAAGTGGACGCCTGATTGTTGATACTTCAACTGTTCTTCCTTGTTCTTCAGGTGGACGCCTAATTGCTATTACTTCCATTTCTCTTCCTTGTTCTCCAGGTGGACGCCTGATTGCTATTTCAACTGTTCTTCCTTGTTCTCCAGGTGGACGCCTGACTGCTGATACTTCCATTGCTCTTCCTTGTTCTCCAGGTGGACACCTGATTTATAACACTTCCATTGCTCTTCCTTGTTCTCTAGGTGGACGCCTGACTGCTAATACTTCCCTTGCTCTTCCTTGTTCTCCAGGTGGACGCCTGATTGCTAATACTTCCCTGTTCTTCCTTGTTCTCCAGGTGGACGCCTGATTGTTAATATTTCCATTGTTCTTCCTTGTTCTCCAGGTGGACGCCTGACTGCTAATACTTCCCTTGCTCTTCCTTATTCTCCAGGTGGACGCCTGATTGCTGAGGATAATACCACTAGGGGAGTCTCCTTTCTTCCCCTCCTTCAATTTTTTTTAACACTGCTGAGATAAAAGTGTTATCTTCTTGGGATAACGTTGTTGAGGATAACGCTGCTGGGGAATTTTATCCCTTCAAATCGATGCTTCATTCTTCTGGAAGCTGCTGGGGATGATAATGGCTCTTTGCTTTTCTGAGCACAAATGTCATCCCTTTGTTCTGTCTGCTGGGGATCAACTTCCTTCATTGGAAACTTATTATGTCGGGGGCAACACTGGTTCAAAGACCACTTCCCTTGAGACTGGTGTTATCTTTATTCTTCCCCAAATGGGTACCTGATTTCCAGAAAATTTTCTAACTAAAAAGAAAATTTTCAGCCCCAGTTTGACAATCTTTCTTGTGGCATGCATTTCCGTTATAAATGCCATTTCTTTTACCTGTTTCAAATGAAATAAAATTTGTTAGTTTAAAATGCGGTGGTTGGTTGTGATACGCCTACTGGGATGGCTTTTCCCTTTCTCCTTCCCTGCCCTGCGTTCCAAAACTTGTTGGGGATGATATTATTTGCTGGGGATAATCCTTTTCTGCTGGGGATATCCCTCTTCTTTCGTGGCATGGATCGGAAACTTGCATTTTCCCGACCTTTTAGTCTCGTATGAATTTCCCAAATCATGCTTATTGCTCTCCTTGTTTTGTCCACGGGCTCTGGTCTTGAGGTTTAATAACCTTTGATTTCGGCAAGGATATCCCTCTTGACACTCGTCAATCCTTTTGTTGGGGATATATTTCTTGACACTGGCCTCACGCTTGTTCCTTCCTGACTATACCACTTGGGTGTACTAGTCAGATCTCATCCTGCATAATTGGAAAGCTGATGGCCTATTTTGAAGTCATTTCCCACTAGTTCTGACCAGACAGACTCTACTGGGGAATTTTCTATGAAAGGAAAAGATAAAAGGGAATAAAATAAAAGACAACGGAAAAAGATGACTCTTTAACAAAAGAAACTATAAATAAAAACCTATCAAACGCAGATACCGACTCTAATGGTCATGACATGCACATGTGGCCTATCCTCTGCCGTCAATCGTCTTTCAATACCTTCAATTGGCAATTCCCCATCTGATTCCCAATCTTATTCGACTTGTAGTGCCCAAAAGGTTTTCATCATCAAGTCTCTCTCATTTTGGTTTTTCTCTCAGCTTTCATCGCCTTATGGTGTCCGTGAAGATTTTCACCGATAAGACTCTCTCATTTGTATCACTTTCCAGCTGAGGATTTGGAGTGTTGCCGGTATGACTCTCTCTGCTGGAGATTAGAGTCCTTTCTGCTGTGGAACAGAATGTTATGTTTGCCGGTAAGACTCTCATTTGTCTAACTTGACATCTTTTGCAGACTGATCAGAAGGTCTTTCTTTAGACCGTAATGTGGGTTTTTGGACAGGCTAGAAAGAAAGGGTATTAAAGGCTCAAAAACAAAATAAATTTGGGGTTTTAAAATTACAACCTTCGGAACCAATTTTGCTTACCACAAGCGCAACTCTTGCCCCAGTTTCTTGCTTGGGGATTATTTACTTATTTTTTATTATTTTTATTACACCATGACCGAGCCGTGAGGCGCCTACGTATCCTCTTTGAGGAATCAGGTCGAACGTAGTTCCCAATTCCTCTGTTTTCATTTGACTTTCCTTTGATTTTTTTGTTATCATTTTTCTTTTCTTTTCCTTTTTTTCGTTTTTTTTTGTTTTTTTTCTTTACCTTCCAGGCTCGTATTTCCTAGTCGTTGCTATTGATTCCGAACGAGGGGTATGAAAGAAAATAAATAAGGCTCAAAAGGGGTAACGAAGGATAAAGTGTTTAGGTAGCAGAACAAAATGCCTTCGTCATTCCAGTCTTCAAAACATGCCAAGTGCAAACAACACAATTGAACATAGATTTATAGTCTCTTCCGATGGTGCTGGACTTGACAATTATGTTAAACACTTGCTTTTTCATTTGTCATTTCTAAAGCACTGCTGGGCGACACTCTCACTCTCATGAACGACCCTCATGCCAATTTGGCGAATCTTGCATTTAACGGTTTTCTTTATGTTTTACTTGCCCCAGTTCCACATGACTCGGGCTTCAAATAATCTCAAACCGTTCTTATTTCCTTTAAATGCTTTGATCACCTTCCCAGGGTTTTATGATTAACTTTATAGACTAGGCCCAAACTGTGTGCGCATGTCATGTCCCTAGAATCGGCATTGAACGAAAATGACAAAAGGACTAAATAAAAAGATGACTGGAAATAATAAAAGACCGGCTTTTGTATTAAACTTCCGGCGAAATGGTTAGAAAAACAAACAAAACAACCAGAATAAAATCTTAACACAACATCAACGAGACTTAAACAAACTGATACGACAAAAATGGAAAGATAAGAAGGTTTGACA
Source organism: Nicotiana sylvestris (assembly GCF_000393655.2). Lineage (NCBI taxonomy): Eukaryota > Viridiplantae > Streptophyta > Magnoliopsida > Solanales > Solanaceae > Nicotiana > Nicotiana sylvestris. The sequence continues at coordinate 2,049,171 of NC_091066.1, read as the reverse complement.
CAAGACAATATTCGGATTACAACCCTAAGAATAATCCGGACACCAGAAATGACAACAAAATAAGCCACCACAAGCTTCTCTCTTGCTGACCAAGGAACGGAGCGTCCTCCCACTTTATCAAAATTGGCATCTTAGCCACTGAGCTTTGCATCAGTATTGCCTAGACCATTACCAACTTCAATATCATCAACCTTAGTCAACAAGTTCCCAATAGGATTTGAGTGCTTCTGTTATCAGGCCTGATCCCCGCAAAGTGTGCTTCTGGGTCTTGTATTTCCGGCTTACCACAAACCAACCACCTTAACTTTCTTTGTGATTCAAAGCGAAACAGGTTAGAATGGACTCCGTCGGTCCCCATTATTAATAACATCTTTTTTTTTTCTTTTTCATTTTTTTTCTTTCTATTTTTTTTTTCGTTTTTTTTTCATTCATTTTTTCTTTTCTTTTTTTTTTTCGATTTTTTTCTCATTTTTTGTTGTGGTCGAATCTTATGGAGATTGCCTACGTATCATGACCCCGCATGAATCAGACCTTGCATAGTTCGGACCAATAAAAGATAAACAATATTAATCCTTTTTTTTCAATTTTCATATTAAATAAACTGGGTTTTAAAGGTTTGAAGATGACCTACAAACTCGATAATCAAACAACCTACATATTCTAATTAAAAGATTTACAAACTCCAAAACAAATGGCCATCTTCCTTTCTCCGTTTGACAAATGCAACCAAACGGTTATTTTTGCAAATGTGGCCCCTTCCAAATTTTGAGGTCGGAGAGGATTATTTTATAACACTTTACAAACTTGTCCATTCTTTTACGAAAATAGCCCTTTGACAACTGAAAGATACTCTGAGGCTATTTCGGCAAGAACGGTTTAAGACGCGCCCGAAGATGGCTTGGCTTATTTTTGACTAAAAAACCAGACGGTGTTCACCTGACCGCTGACTCTTTGTTTTTTTTCTTTTCAAATTACAATAAAAACTTGGTGTTGCAAACACGTCCCTTCAGCGCCTCGGGGACGAAGATTTTTTAAAGGCTGTGTGGGTCAACTGGACCAAAAATCCTAAACATGACCCAAAAGGTGGCTGTTTATGCAAAGTCAGTCTTCCGGCGTCCCTTTCGGGAACATTCGGCTATGTCTTGATAAAACAGCGTCACTTGACTTCTTTATGACAAAATTAAAATTTGACATATTTTTTTTTGGCTATTTTTTAGCAAAAGGGGAGGCTGGACACCGTCCGACTTATTTATGACAAAATTAAAATTTTTGACACGTTATTTATTTATTTATTGGTTTTTGGCTATTTTAGCAAAAAGGAGGGTTGGACCCGATGAGGGTTGCCTACGTTATCTCACATCCGGTGAGAATCAAACCCGCATAGTTCGGGCAAATTAACCGAACTATTTTAAAACAGGATTTTTTTTCTTTTTCAACAGCAAATAACAAAACCACTTTCCAAGCACGACTCTTTCATTTTCCTTTTGGCATTTTTAGAAACAAATAAAAAAAACTATTTTAAAAATAAGACTTTTTTCATTGTCATTTTTTAGGGGAAGGCAAACTATTTTCCTTTTTTTTTTTCGAAAAATAAGACAGAACAACAAATTTTTTTTTCTATTTTTCTTTGCTTTTAATAAAACAAACTAATAAGACATTTTTCATTTTTTCATTTTCTCAAATTTTTGGCAGAGTTTTGACGGTATTCGGGCATTGGGTTTTTTTTCAAAAATAAACAATCAATTCCCTAACCGCTATTTTTTTTTCAATTTTAAAATATTATTCCTTATATTCAGAAGTCAGTCAACACACAAGTCCCAATCAAATAAATGTGCAAGTAGCAGCAAGTAAGATGCATCAGGATGGTCATTTTCATTTTTGGTACACCTGTCCTAGACAGACCCAACCCCTATGTTGAGCCTCCAAAGTCAAATGCACGTGATGCAAACAAACGTTCCTACTAGGGATCCGGCATGTAGCTGAGTTATTCTAAGTGAAAAACCCTGAGGCATATTGTTCTAGCCCTGGCTTACCCAAGTGGACAACTTGAGCCGAAGTGGGGGCAACGTACCGGGAGCACGAAAGTCTGCCCGGCCTAGTTACTTGTCCCAACTTCGTCTTATTTGGTATGACTTCTAACAGAAAGGTGGGCCACGCGCACGTGTACACCATAAATTCAGAAGACTCAGAAAGAAGAAGGGTTTCGTAGCAGTTTTATATACACAATTCAGATAATATTAAACCGGTAAAAGCATCATTAAGCACATTAAGCATATATCATGTAAAAATCAGATAATAAATAAAGCCAAATATAACAGTTATTTTAAGATCGAATTCTTGAACCCTGAACCAGTGGTTCTGGGCTTTGTCCACAGCAGAGTCGCTAGAGCTGTCACACCTCCTTTTTCCGCCCCCGCGAGGGGTGCAAGGGAGTTTTTCCAATTAAAGGACAATCGAAACGAGATTTATTTATTTATTTCAGAATCGCCACTTGGGAGATTTAGGGTGTCCCAAGTCACGTATTTTAATCCCGAACCGAGGAAAAGAATGACTCTGTATTACAGTCCGCGAACCAAAAATCCGGATAAGGAATTCTGTTAACATGGGAGAAGGTGTTAGGCATTCCCGAGTTCCGTGGTTCTAGCACGGTCGCTCAACTGTCATATTCGGCTTGTTTATCTGATTTTATATAATTATGCGCTCATGTGCAAGTTTTAACTCTTTACAGCTTTTATCATTATATTTTTTAAAATAATGTGAACATCGTTTAAAAACATGTCTTTGGATTGCGTCACATAAAATGCACCCGCGATCCGGAACGTATTTTTATTCAATGTTTTGGGATTTGGATTTGGGTCGCATAAATGCGCACCCGTGTTTAAGAATGTATTATTACTAAAATCGTGCCTAAAGCGATTAGCGTATTATTATTTATGGGTAAGACCGCGGAATTCATTAAACAGTCCATCCCGAATTCTAAATACTCGATTAAACATTTATTGAGGGCCCCGCAATTGGTGCATTTTATTGGGCGAGGCTCATCTCATTTTATTTTTAAAAGGACAGTCCTAAAATGCCTACATTTTCTATTGAAATTTGTCTCTACAAAATAAAAGAGAAAATATCTTAATTTATTTACATGTTATTACCTAGTTACATTATACTAGGCATGTTCTCAGTTTGTCAAATTAAAAAAACATAGCAATCTAATTTTAATCCTAGACCATTTACATGCTGAAATTAACCAATATTATTTAACTAAACAATATTTCTGCCAAGTTCCTACTAGATGGCCTATTCGTTTGATTTTTGACTCGACGGAGTTACTACACCATTTATTTATTTTTAGGCAATATATGTAGATAGTTTATCTGTTAAGCTATCGTCGTATGTTCCACTATATGTATTAAATAGCTACATGATTCTGATTTTTGCAAGCTAAATAATTTGTACACACAAATAAAATTCAGAATATAATTAAAGCAAATTTAGAATTTCAACTCTTCATTTTTCATATTCATGCTTCATATTCGGATTACAATAACCAGCGTGTCAGTTGTGTACCTAATATTGGAAGCAAAAGAAAATGAAGATGAGAATCAGCAGCAGTAATAACAATACAGCACATCAACAACAGTCCAGCAATAGTAACAACCCAGGAACAGAGTTTGCAAACCGGTGGAGTAGTAATCCCAAAACAAAAGCTTCCAGCTTTTATGAAACAACAACAATTAATGCTGATTTCAAACAATGAAAGAAAGCAGAAGATTTTTTTTAGTTTTTTTTATTTGAAAGTTTAAATATTTTTCGGAATTTTTCTTTCTCTCTTCAATATTCAGCTCTTTTTTTTTCCTTCTCTGTCCGTTTTTTTTCTCTCTCTATCTTTTTTTTTCCAGATTCGTTCCCCTTCTGTATTCAAGACTTCCTCTATATAACACATTCCCAAACCCTTTAATTAACTAATAAATCAATACTTTTTCCTACCAAACCCATTATTCTTCCCACTCATCCCCATTATATTAAATAAATATATCAACCCCACCCCATTATATTTTGTCCCTCATGCCTACCATAAACAATTACCATATTCCCCTCCACTATATTTTGTCTTGTCCCCCATTCAATTAAACAATAATATCAAAACGCACCCCATTACCTTTTGTCCCCCATGCTTAACATAAAGAATTACAAAATATTCAATTACTAAACTACTCCTCCGACCTTATTGCAATTACCAAACTACCCCTGAACGTACTGCAAATTACCAAACTACCCCCATCAGCTATAAACACTTCACTTAATCAATTTCAACCAAAATATAGCAAATATGACCAATTTCTACATAAATTCAAACAACAAATCACATGAACATGATTTCTTCAACATTTCAACAACAAATCACATGAACACAAACTGATCAACAAAGAACAACTAAAATTTGATTGAACAATATTTTTAGCAACAAACAAACCTATTTTCAGATTCATCCTATCTGTATTCCCTCATCCTAATTAGTTACATTGAAGAGAAATAACTGTTATAGTCAGAAGAAAACAGAGGAATTGGGAACTATGTTCGACCTGATTCCTCAAAGAGGATACGTAGGCGCCTCACGACTCGGTCATGGTGTAATAAAATAAAAAAATAATAATAAATAATCCCCAAGCAAAAAAAAACTGGGGCAAGGGTTGCGCTTGTTGTAAACAAAATTGGTTCCGAAGGTTGTAATTTTAAACCCCAAATTTATTTTATTTTTGAGCCTTTAATACCTTTTCTTTCTAGCCTGTCCAAAAACCCACATTACGGTCCAAAGAAAGACCTTCTGACCAGTCTGCAAAAGATGCCAAGTCAGACAAATGAGAGTCTTACCGGCGAACATAACATTCTGTTCCACAGCAGAAAGAACTCTAATCTCCAGCAGAGAGAGTCATACCGGCAACACTCCAAATCCCCAGCTGGAAAGTGATAAATGAGAGAGTCTTATCGGTGAAAATCTTCACGGACACCATAAGGCGATGAAAGCTGAGAGAAAAACCAAAATGAGAGAGACTTGATGGTGAAAACCCCTCGGGCACTACAAGTCAAATAAGATTGAGAATCAGATGGGGAACTGCCAATTGAAGGTCTTGAAAAATAATTGACGGCAAAGGATAGGCCACATGTACATGTCATGACCATTAGAGTCGGTATTTGTGTTTGATAGGCTTTTATTTATAGTTTCTTTTGTTAAAGAGTCATCTTTTTCCGTTGTCTTTTATTCTGTTCCCTTTTATCTTTTCCTTTCATAGAAAAATTCCCCAGTAGAGTCTGTCTGGTCAGAACAAGTGGGAAATGACTTCAAAATAGGCCATCAGCTTTCCAATTATGCAAGACGAGATATGACTAGTACATCCAAGTGGTATAGTCAGTAAGGAACAAGAGCGAGGCCAGTGTCAAGAAAGATATCCCCGACAAAAGGGAATTGACAAAAGGATCGACGAGTGTCAAGAGGGATATCCTTGCCGAAATCAAAGGTTATTAAACCTCAAGGACATGGCCCGTGGACAAATCAGGGAGAGCAATGAGCATGATTTGGGAAATTCATGCGAGACTAAAAGGTCAGGGAAATGCCAGTTTCCGAGCTGTGCCACAAAAGAAGAGGGATATCCCCAGCAGAAAGGGATCATTCCCAGCAAATAATATCATCCCCAACAAGTTGTGGAACGCAGAGCAAGGAAGGAGAAATGGAAAGCCATCCCCAGAAGGAGTATCACAACCAACCACCGTGTTTTAAACTAACAAATTTTGTTTAATTTGAAACAGGTAAAGGATTTTAATCCAGCTGCCTCGCGACCGCTGCTGCCTCTTCACCATGGCCAGCTGCGTCTGCTTCGTGTTTCTGCTTTTGCTGTTGCTTCTTCTTCTTCGAATCGTCAAAGTTCGAAGGTCTTTCGTTGAGTCGAGGCCCGGACAGATTTGTTTACAATCATTGTTCTGAATTGATTCATTTCCGGTTAGTTGGTTTTTGAATCTCATTTATTGTCCGTAATTTTTGTTCGTTATTTTCGGATCCAGAATCGATAAATGATTCAATTCTTGTTTTGTTTGTCCGTCGTTGAAATAATTTTTTAGTTTGTTCATGCGTTTTGTTGAATTAATTTTCAGATTTCAAATGGAAATTTAATTAGTTATTTTTCATGTTTATTTCATGTTTGTTTTATTGTTTAGGTAAAAATTTGTTATTTTAATGTTTGTTAGATTCAAATTGAAATTTAATTGATTATTTCTTCAATTTGTTTCATGTTGTTATGTATTTTCCAGAAATTATTAATGTTGTTTGAGTCATTTAATCCGTCATGTTTGTTGTTTTAAAAATAGATTCATTCATGTTCATACTTTGTTTGGTTGATCTTGAATCCGAAATTCGTATAGTTTGATTTCTTGTTTATCATTTATGATTATTTCTTGAATTTGTCTCATAATCTTGTTTAAGTTTAATATAGGAATTGTTGGTTCTAATGTTGTTAGAATTGATTTTAAGTTCAATATTATTGAATTCAGAAATCTGAATATACTTGTTTGTTGTTGTTGTTGTTGAATCTGAAAATAGGTTTGTTTGTTGCTAAAAATATTGTTCAATCAAATTTTAGTTGTTCTTTGTTGTTCAATCATGTTCATGTGATTTGTTGTTGAAATGTTGAAAAAATCATGTTCATGAGATTTGTTGTTTGAATTTATGTAGAAATTGGTCATATTGGCTATATTTTGGTTGAGTTTGATTAATTGATTTGCTATAACTGATGGGGATAATTTGGTAAATCGCAGTACGTTTGGGGGTAAAATAGTAATTACAATAAGGTCGGAGGGGTAATTTAGGAATTGTACATTTTTGGAATTTTTTATGTGAAGCATGGGGGACAAAATGTAATGGGGTGGGTTGTGATATAGTTGTTGTGAGCACGTGATTTTTGCCTTTCGAAAACTACTCCAAAATAAATCAAAAATAAAATAAATTTCTGTTAGTATGCAATTTGTGAATTTGCGTGGTGTTTGTTAAATATTTGTGTTATGTCCGTAAATGTTTACTTTGTCATAATAAAATGAAAATAAAAATAAAAATATATGTTGCATGCATATCTAGGATTTAATTATGCATATTATAATTGATTCGAAAAATAAAATCACAAAAATATGTGTTTGTTCTAGTATTTCACTATGTGATTAATGTTTGGTCTGTGTGTTAAATAATTGTTAAAAGGTAATTAATATCTTTAGAAGGGTAATTTTTGTTTTTATAATTTTAATTAAGATTTAATGATTAATAATAAAATTAGAAAATAAAATAAAATAGAATGGGAAAATCGGACCTGGATTAAAATCCAGGCCCAAATCAAATTACCCCCCACAGCCCAATCCAAATAGCCTGTCCGGTCCAATTTACACGAGCAAAAACGACAGAGTTTGGTCGCGCTTCATCAAAGACCGTTGGATTGAATCAATCCAACGGCGGAGATCTCACCCCATTACCCGTAACCCTTTACCCGACCCTTTGACCCGATCCAGTCTGACCCCGAACTTCAACCAAACGACAACGTTTGGTTAAGTGGATTGATCTCAACCGTGCATCTTAATTGATCCAACGGATGAGATCAATCCACCCCACCCCTATATAAGGACCAAACCTCTACCCCGGCCCCTAACTGAACACCCCCCTCCTCTCTACTATTCATCATCCCTTCTGAAACCCACCCCTAACCCTAGCCGCCCTAGGATCCCATCGCCTGAAACCCGGCGGCAACAACGCCGCCGGTCACCAAAATAACACCCTAGAACCCCCTGAACATCCTCTATCCAGATATGTTAGCCACTTGGCTCGAATCTTCCTGAAGGTTCTCGAATCTTCATTTGAAGATTCGAGCCGAGCTTAGATCTAAACCAAATAACCCCTAGTCAACACCATAGTACCCCCTAGCATGCCTCGTTATGGATCTGATGTTTGTTTGGCTCGAATCATTTCCGAGCTTCTCGAATCTTCTTTTGAAGATTCGGACCAAACAAGAACAAACTTAGGTCTGTTCTAAACTGACACCAAATGACCCCTAGGCTAACCTCACCCTTGTGTCGTATTTGGTCCCCCTCGAATCTGACCAGAAATGGTTAAGTCTCAAATCGAACCTTCAAGAACCCTAGAAATACCAGACTTTTGGATTCTGCCCAAATTAAATAAAGATTGAGGTTTAATCGACCTTAGTCGAAGTATTTTCAGTGGAAAATACTTCGACTAAGGTCTGTTTGATTTCAAACAAAGTCCAAATCCGAGTTGAGTTCGAGTCCGATTAAAATTGAAAGATTCAGAGGTATTTTTTCTGTTTCTTATGTGTATTCGACATGTATTCTATGTTTGTTTCATTAGCCTGTTAATTTTTCATATTTTTGTTTGATTTAATTCTGTCACTTTTTGTCTCATACCCGTCTATATGATCAAAATATGAAACTGTTTCTGTTGGTTGTGATTATTTACAATGTGAGTAATCGACTCGATTAAGTTCGTCGATTAGTTATATTATGAATTCTCATTTATGATAATGCTGATTGAAACAGTCTGTTTCTATTGTTTTAGACTGATTATGGACAAATGTTGTAAATAGTCAACTGATTAATACTCGTCAATTAAATCATGTTGGTTTGCAAATCAGTAAATTCAAACGAATGTTGTGCATATATTGTTTTCTGAACATTGAGTTTCAGGGCATTGTCAGTATATTGACAATGCTCCTGTATTTGTTTGCTTTTTAGTTCAGTTTTGAATCTCAGTTGAAATAATCCTGCATGTTCTGTGTAATGTTAGTGTGTTTTATTCAGATTCAGTATTCGGTTGAGAATCCTCTGTTTAAATTCAATTCTTGTGAATAAATGTGATATACTGTCTCAAATCATAGGGTTGGTTATTAGCTGCTAAACATGTTAGTTCAGATAAATTTGTTAAGGTTTAGGCAGTTTGGTTTGGGGCTGTAATAACAGTAAGATTCAGGGGCATTTCTGGGATAAAACAATGAAGGTAATATGATATAATAGTGGGCTGAAAGTGGTTTGTTAATGGCTATTACTTAATGAGTAATAATGGGGAACAACGGATAATGGGGCTGCTGAAAATCAGGATAAGAGCACTTAATAGGATTTAAAGTATTGAAAAGCAGATGGTAATGGAACTTTCTTAGTTTTTAAAGAGGAAAGGGGTCCAGGCAGCACTTAAAAAGATAGGACCAGACTTGTATAAGTACAGGAAGCCATCAGATTTTAAGAGAGGAGGAAAAATCAGATTTTAAGATCAGATTTTAAGGAGGAGCTTTCAGACAGAAAGGAAAGAGAGAAAATCAGTTTTTTCAGAAGGATTTAAGGAGATTTAGATCAGATTTGATAAAAAAAAAAAGAAGAAAAAAGGAGAGCTTTCAGAGAAGAAAAAAATAGGAAGAGATTGAGAGATTTGAGGATCAGATTTTAAAAGCAGATTTTAAGAGGGAATTGAGAGAGAGAAATGAGTTTTCAACAGAATTTTAGATCAGATTTTGAGAGAGAATTTAAGAAAAATACACCTAGAGTGAGATAAAAGAAAAACAAATCAAGTAGAAAATCAGATTCCTCTTGGAATCTGAAGAGGAAGAAGAAACAGAAAAGAAACCAAAAGAGAGTATTCGCACACACACACACACAGTGAAGCTGAAACAGAAAAATAGAATAGAAAAGAAAAATCCGAAACCTTGTTGTTCTTTTGGAATCTGTCCGGGTCTGTGTATTGATACTATTTGGTTTTAAAATCTGAAATTCTTTAAGAAGCTTTGCTCTTGTGAATCTGGGTTTCTCGGGTCTCATTATTGCTCAAGTCTGTGGAAAGACTGCTATTCTGTTGATTTTGTTACTGCTGCTACTGCTGAAATTTTCTCCTTATACCTTCATTTCCAGGTACATATCCTTTTAAACTCATGTTGTGAAAAGCTTCAATACGGCAAATAAATGAAGTTTGAAGTTATGATTATGCTTTCTACTCATCTAAGCCATTCAGTTTAAATTTCAGTTTTATTTTGTGTTGGTTAATTAGTGGTGAATTCAACACCATGGCTATAAGTTATTTACCTTATTTGAAATTCGTATAAGGTTTGTAATAATGTTATCCATTTCGAAATCTCATTATTATAGGTATATGTGAGTTGTCAAAACAGGGAGTATGGCATAAAAATGGGCCATTGATTACATCCCATAATACCTTTAGCTAAATGTAAAGTAGAATGGAAGTATTAAGAAGTTACATTAGTGGTATATCTTGTAAAAAATATGATTTTGTTTAGATTGATATAAGTTATTATATGGCATGATGACAGGTATATTTATAATCATATGAGTAAGGTGAGTTGGTATAGCTCGTCATGATGTTAAGAATATTATGAATGTTTAGGCGCACAACTATGTTGTATGTAATACAATTCGAATTGAATCAATTCGAATAATAACTCCTTTCTCATCAATTTGATTATTTATCGTTATAAATAAACTAAGCAATTATAATTTTGGATTAAAAACAAGCATGTGAGAATGAGATGATATGTATAAGCACAAATTGCAACACTTTATATCAATGGTAATTAGAAATAGAATTTGTTAGTTTCATATACAATTCATTCTTTGGCATACATATATATGTTGTATTTGCTAAAAATCGAATTTTTATTCTTTTCTTTGAATTTGGATAGTTGAGATGAATATAATCTATACCCGGAAATTATAATCGACGGGCAACGTTTAATAATTTGTGAATTCTTTCAAAAGAATTTAAAGGCATCATTAAAAATGTGAATTTCTCAGGATTTTCATATAAAATGTGTAGATATAATAAACAATTTGTGGACAATCCATAATACCATTACAAATATTTCGCGTAATTAGGGATGCGTTTGCGTACCCTGATTATATTTTAAAAGCAAATTCGGATTATGCGTACGCGCAATTTCGAACGAATATTTTAATAAAAAGGATTTCTCCGACGATGTCAAAATAATTTCATGTAACCCGAGATGTGCATTTCATTGTATAAATACAAAAGTGACGATGTTCCTAATTTTAATTTAAATTTTGAACATATGATTTTTTAATAAAAACTATAACATGGACAATTTTATTGTGTACACGTATGCGTGACATGATACCCGTAATTATGAAAGATATATAATACGAATATACGTACGCGTAATTCGTTTATATAATTGTAAACAATAAGTAAAAGCGATAGTAAAATCATGCAATAAAAACGTATTTAGTAAAAAATCAAGATAACTAAGCCAATAATAAAAACAGTTGAGCGACCGTGCTAGAACCACGGAATTCGGAAATGCCTAACACCTTCTTCCGGATTAACAGAATTCCTTACTCAGGATTTCTGGTTCGCAGAATAATAAACAGAGTCATATTCTCCTCGATTCAGGGATTAAAACCGGTGACTTGGGACGCCTTAAAATTCCCAGGTGGCGACTCTGAAATAATTAAGTAAATCACGTTTCGACTGTCCTTCAATTGGAGAAAACTACCCACGCGCCCCGCGGGCGCGGTAAAAAGGAGGTGCGACAGCTCTGGCGACTCTGCTGGGGAAATTGTGGTACTGTAACCCAGAACCACTGGTTCAGGGTTTAAAGAATTCGAGCTTAAAATAACTGCGATAATTGGCTTTATTTACTATATGATTTTCAACTGTTTATATGCTTAACATGCTAAGTGTTTTTTTTACCGCTTTAATATTATTTGAATTGTGAATATATACAACTGCTATGAAACCCCCTTCTTTCTGAGTCTTCTGAATTTATGGTGTACACGTGCGCGTGGCCCACCTTTCTGTTAAAGTCATACCAAATAAGACGGAGTTGGGACAAGTAACTAGGCCGGGTAGACTTTCGTGCTCCCGGTACGTTGCCCCCACTTCGGCTCAAACTGTCCGTTTGGGTAAGCCAGGTTTAGAACAATCAATCTCAGGTTTTGCACTTAGAATAACTCAGCCATGTACCGGATCCCTAGTAGGAACGTCTATTTGCATCATGTACATTTGGCATTGGAGACTCAACACAGGGGTTGGGTCTGTTTAGGATAGGTGAACCCGAAACAAAAAGACCATCCTAATGCATCCTACTTGCTATTTGTGCTTTCATTTGCCTCGAACATGCTTGTTGACCAGCTTAAAAGAAATCATGGTGAGAACCGAGGAATAAAGTGGGTTGTTTTAAAACTTTCAAAAAAAAATAGTTTTAAATCTTGAAATAAAGGTATTTAATAAATAAAATGATTTTTTTTAGTGTATATTTTCAAAATGAGTCTTGACTTTATTAAATTAAATTTCAGATACAAAATGAGCACCACACAAAACCCCCCATCCACGAATACAGAAGAGTTTCTATTTCAGCTTCAAATGTGGTGGTATGATTTAGGCGAAGATGGTCAAAAATGGGTCGTCAAGCATTTGGAAAATCTCACGGACATTATGAAAGTTAAACCCCGTGATGATCTGATTGCGGCGTTAGTAACTTTTTGGGACCCTGTTCACAATGTCTTTCGTTTCTCTGACTTCGAGCTTACTCCTACATTAGAGGAGATAGCTGGATATGCTGGTTTTGACGGAAGTCTAAGAAATCAAAGCTTGATATTCACAAAGGCTCCTTCGGTACATCGATTCTTCGGTCTTCTGAACATCAGCAGTCAAATCAGGAAAAACAATGTCATCAATGGATGTTGTTCCTTCAACTTTTTGTATTCAAGGTTCGGAAAGTCAGATGGGTTCGAAATTCATGAGAAAGGCCTTACTAACAAGCAAAACAAAGACACTTGGCAGATTCACCGTCGCTTTGCCTTCATGGTGGCTTTTCTAGGAATCATGGTCTTCCCAAACAAAGAGCGAACAATTGATATTCGCACCGCGAAAGTTGTGCAAATCCTCACCACCAAGGAAAATCACACTCTTGTCCCAATCATTCTCTCAGACATTTATCGGGCATTGACTTTATGTAAATCAGGAGCAAATGTCTTCGAAGGATGCAAAATTTTGTTGCAAATGTGGGTGATTGAACATCTCAAACAACAGCCCAAGATCATACAGTATGGGCCAAGCAACGATAATTTCATCGAGAGTTATGAAGAGAGAATGAAAAATTATCAGGCTCCAGAAGGGATAGAAGCATGGGTATCTCATCTAAGGGCTTTAACGTCAAATCAAATAGAGTGGACTTTGGGATGGCTCCCGATGAGGGAAGTGATACACATGTCAACCTCAAATAGTTATCTGCTACTATTGGGATTGAGAAGCATCCAGCCGTATGCGCCACTAAGAGTCCTAAGACAACTAGGGAGATATCAAGTAGTTCCTGATGATGAAGATTTGAGTATGCAAGTAATCGAATTACACCCAGAAGCCACTATTCCCGAGGCTCTACTTCAGCAGATGTGGAATGGATGTCGATACTTGAAAAGTGATACTCAAGTCCCAGACACTACAAAGGGTGAGATAAATCCTGGATATGCAAGGTGGTTTGAAAAACGGTCTCGCGTGGATGATGTACCAGAGCCTGAGCTAAGAAGGCCAACAAAAAGACCCCATGTTCAAAACTTCAATGATAAAATCCAAGAGCGGTTGATCTGGGGAGAAAAGGAAAAAGGGTACAAAGCAACTATCCATGCCCTAAAAGAAAATCTGAGAAGCCTCAGTTTGGAGAAAGATTTGCAAGCACAAGAAGCCGAAGGCGAGAAGAAGAGTCTAGCTTGTGAGAATGAAAATCTTCATGCTCGATTCCAAAAAATGAAAAGAGTTTCTGAGACACCAAAGAGGAGCTGGAAGGATCAAAAAACCATCGCCAATCTTTTTGAAAGAATGCAAGATTGTGATTCCATTCTTGCGGAAAATGAAAGGGCGTTGAGCAAAGCAAAAGAAAGGATCCAACAATTAAACGAAGAGGCCAGATCTAATAAGGAATGCCAAGTAAGGCAATCCGAAGAAGACAGGGCACAATTCAAGAAGGAAAAAGACCATTGGATACGATGAGAAGATCAGCTTCGTGCACAACTAGAAGAGGCAAGAAGATGCAACAGAGAACATCAACAAGCAAACATCGACAGGGAAAGAGCGCATGCAAGATTAGAGCAGGCCAGACTCCGAGCTCTATTAGAGTCAGCTCTAGATCGTGAAAACCATGTCAGAGATATAGCCACCACTCGCCAACAGCAATTGCAGAACCAAGACCAACGTCTCCAAGATTTCAGGGCACAAATCCATGACCTGGCGGTCTACACTTCTCAAAGTTACGTAAACTGTCAAGGAATGGATTATGAAAGGTTTACAGAACATGCACCCACTTTTGCCCGTCATCTAGCAATGGAATTGGAAAGGATGTATCGTACGCTGGGAGGTCATCCAGGTCAAGCCCCACATTGAGCAAATAATCTATTAATTTACAACACAAGTGGAAAGTGGGGCACGTTGCGAGATGTTAAGAATTATATCTTTTATTTTGATTTAAGTGTGTGTGTTTCAAGCCATTTTCTTAAAGTTTTCAAATGTAATTCCATCTTTGTATAATGAATAAAAGTGATTGCCTTTAGTCCGAACTACGCAAGGTCTGATTCATGCGAGGGAATGATACGTAGGCAATCTCTATAAGATTCGACCACCACAATAAAAGGAATATAATAAATAAAATAAAAGTGAGTAACAATAAAAATTTCAAGAAAGCTGGGACGACACAAGCAGCCGAGCAAATGCATAATAGAAAGGGATTATTTGTCTAGGAGCATTGCATCTCAACGTGTAATTATATATGTGTTAAACTCTCAAAACTAACAAGTTTGTTCATTTCCAGAATTCAAGCAGTTAGTTTCTCTAAAGAGTATACTGGCATATTATCATTATCACACGAGATCAAAAGGACCACTACCCGAAAGTATGTCTATCCCAGATGTTGACACAGGTATGGAGCTAGAGGAGATGGATGTCGGGAAAATGAAAGAAGAGATGTTTAAACTCAAGCAGCAAATGGCTGAGATGTACCAAGCCTGGTCTACAGGACAGTTACCCCCGTCTTACTCAACTAACCCTGCTCCATCAATGACCCAAACTCAGGATAATATTACCACTGAATTATCCCCAAATTTCCCCATTTACCAGCACTACCGAGGCACCACCTCTCAGACACCGCAGTCTCCACCTCCGAAACCAGTTCCATATTTTCCTCCACCTATGACTCCTGTTTTCGTAGCACCTCCCCCTGCTACATTCCACAAATCTCCTAGTGAGCCTACATTCCAGGCCCAGGACAACCAATATTACCCCCCGGAGCCCACCCTCAAAGCCTCCGAAATCCATTCAACTGCTCCTCGTTTTGATCTCCCAACCGAAATTGACAAGCCAGCCAAAAATGCTGAACAAGAAGAGATGTTCAGGAAGGTCAAGAGTCTAGAACAATCGTTCAGAGACATGCGAGGATTAGGTGGGCAAGTCAGTGTAGCATACAAAGATTTGTGCTTATTCCCCAATGTACAATTACCAGTTGGCTTCAAGATGCCCAAATTTGACCTATACAACGGGCACGACGACCCAGTAGCCCACTTAAGGGGTTTCTGTAGCAAGATGCGAGGAGCTGGGGGAAAGGATGAATTATTGATGGCTTACTTCAGTCAAAGTTTAAGCGGATCAGCTTTGGAGTGGTATACACGCCAGGACCATGGGAGATGGTACACCTGGGATGACCTGGCACAGGCATTCGCATACCATTTCCAATACAATCTGGAAATCATCCCAGATCGACTATCTTTGACAAAATTTGAGAAGAAACACAATGAAAGTTTCAGAGAGTATGGTTTCCGATGGAGAGAACAGGCAGCAAGAGTGGATCCTCCTATGAAGGAAAGTGAAATGGTAGACTACTTCCTCCAAGCCTTGGAGCCAACTTACTATGCCCATCTGGTTTCAGCGGTTGGAAAATCATTCAACGAAGTGGTGAAGATGGGAGGTATGGTGGAAGAAGGTCTCAAAACAAATAAAATTATGAGCTATTCAGCAATTAAGGCAACTACTCAAGCTATTCAAGGCGGGGTAGGAGGAATCGGAAGAAAGAAGAGGGAGGAAGCAGCGGTAGTTGATTCAGGAATTTGGTCGGGACCCAGAGGTTCACCGCTTTACTATAATCAACAACGACCTCGCCAATCAACTTACCACCACGATTCATCCCAACACTACTATCACCCTTCAGAGCCTCATTTTTCCATTAACCATGCTCAAGCATACAATCAGCCACCTGTTCACACCAATTGGCGTGCTCCTGCCATACCAAGTACTTACCCACGAGCCTATCCCGGGCCAGGTTTTAGGCCGAGGCCAACATTCAGGGGAGAAAGGGAACAGAAAAAGAAAACTTACACTCCATTGGGAGAGTCTTACACTAGTCTGTTCCACAGGCTGAGACAGCTAGACATGCTAAGACCAATACAATCCAAGCTACCCAATCCTCCTCCAAAGAATCTGGATTACACCATTAGCTGTGAGTATTGCTCCGGTGCACCAGGCCATGATACGGAGAAATGCTGGCATTTGAAAAATGCAATACAAGAGCTGATTGATACTAATAAAATCGAGGTTCAAACCCCCGAAGCTCCCAATATCAATAGAAATCCAATGCCAGCCCATCAAGAGGCCAATATGATAGAAATCATACAAGCTGATGGGGAGACAAAGAAGCCGTCACAAACTGTCATGATGATCAAGTCTCATGAAGCCAAGCCAGATAAGCAGTTAACAGAGGAGAAGCCGGTACCTAAGCAGAACAGAAATGGTGATGAACCATCTATGATAGTCGAGGAGGGATCATCGAGCAAAGTTGCCACAAAACAAGAAAGGCCGAAAGTGATAGTACCAGGGGTTGCTAACAAACCCATTGTATTCGTGGAAGGAGCCCGTACAGATCGGGTTATTATCACACCTGTAACCCAGCTGCCAGTCATCAACAACAAAGCCATCCCATGGAACTATGAACGGGTGACTGTAATGTACAAGGGAAAAGAAGTCAAGGAAGAAGTGTGTGAGGTGCAAGGCTTGACTCGTTCGGGAAGATGTTTTACGCCCGAAGAGTTAAGAAAAACTAAAAATAATCCAACACCAATAAAGAGAGCTATGACGGAAGAAGAGGCGGAAGAGTTTTTAAGAAAAATGAAACTCCATGATTATTCTGTGGTGGATCAATTGAAGAAGATGCCCGCTCAAATTTCATCGTTGTCATTACTGATCCATTCAGAGGAGCACCGTCTGGCTTTAATGAAAATCTTGAATGAGGCTCATGTTCCTAAAAAAATCTCTGTAAATCATTTTGGAAGAATAGCCAACAGAATCTTTGAGACAAACAGAATTACATTTGCTGATGATGAATTGCCTGTGGAAGGTACCGAGCACAACAGAGCTCTTTACCTCACCATGAAATGTGAAACTCCGTAGTAACCCGGGTATTGGTTGACAATGGGTCAAGTGCAAACATATGCCCTCTCTCCACTTTAAACAAATTAAAAATTAAAGAGGAGAGGATCCAGAAAAATAGTATCTGCGTACGGGGGTTTGACGGTGGAAGCAGAGATTCATTTGGCGACATAGTGTTGGAACTAACAATAGGGCCGGTTGAATTCACAATGGAATTTCAAGTGTTGGACATAACTGTTTCTTACAACTTGTTGTTGGGTCGACCATGGATCCATGCTGCTAAAGCAGTCCCGTCAACACTACATCAGGCTGTCAAGTTTGAATGGGATCATCAAGAAATAGTTGTGCATGGGGAAGAAAGTTTAAATGCTCACAGCAGTACCATTGTACCGGTCGAGGGAACAGAAAATGACCAGGGACCATGGGTATACCAAGTATCCGACATAGTGTCGGTAGAGAAAATTCCAGAGGGGAAATACTTTCCGAATCCAAAGATATCCTCTGCATCAGTCATGGTAGCCTATGAAATGTTAAAAAACGGTTTTATACCCGGCAATCTGGGCTCATCTTTGCAAGGAATTATACAACCAGTATCTCTCCCCGAGAACTGGGGAACATTTGGTTTGGGATTTATACCCACTATCACCGATGTGAAAAAGACCAGAAAGCTGAAACATAAGGCATGGGATCTTCCAAAACCAGTCCCACCTCTATCAAAGTCTTTTGTCAAGACCGGTGCTAAAAATCGCCCGATAACAACAATTCCTAAATCCCGTGTCAATCCTGAGGAGGAATTAATTGAAAGATTCGAGAAATTGTTTAATGATGTGTAGCAACGCAGAAGTTCAATTCGTTGGGCTAGAAACAAAGCTTAATAATTGGAAAGCCACTCCTCTCCCAATTCGAAAGGAGTCTTGGTAGTTTATTTTGATTTTCTTTCAGTTTGTTTGGGTTACTTCAGGGTTGTAATCCCAAAGCTTATCTTATAGTTTGTTTGAAGTGTGCAAAACCTTGTTATCTTTCATCATCCAATAAAACGCAGTTTCCTTTTTATTATCATTCCTGATAGTTTTCTTTTCTTTTTCTTCTTTCATGTACAGTTCTTTTTACGCTGGCTCTAGTGATATGGCATGCATGAGGAATCCTCAGCCCAGTCTTAAAAATCAATCTGGTTCCGAAGTAATAATTCAAGAAATATATTGTGATTATGAATCAGAATATGATGAAGATGAGGTTTTTGAAGAGATTAGTAAAGAGTTAATTCACTTTGAGGAAAAAATCAAACCTAACTTGAGTGATACCGAAGACATCAATATAGGGGACACGAGTAATATCCGAGAAACTAAAATTAGTGTCCATCTCGAACCAAAGATCCGAGAAGAGTTAATTAAAGCACTCATAGAATTCAAAGATGTTTTTGCATGGTCGTATGACGACATGCCGGGCCTGATCACTGATTTAGTGGTTCACAAATTGCCCACCGATCCAACGGTGCGTCCTGTCAAGCAAAGGCTGAGAAAATTCAAGCCTGACATGAGTGTGAGAATTAAGGAAGAAATCACCAAACAATTGGAAGCAAAAGTCATTCGAGTCACTCGATATCCTGTTTGGTTGGCTAATATCGTTCCTGTACCAAAGAAAGACGGCAAAATTAGAGTATGCGTCGACTATCGCAATCTCAACAAAGCAAGTCCGAAGGATAATTTCCCACTACCCAATATCCATATTTTGATCAATAATTGTGCCAAACATGATATAGGGTCTTTCGTGGATTGTTATGCCGGGTATCATCAAATTCTAATGGATGAAGAAGACGCAGAAAAGACGATATTCATCACACCATGGGGAACTTATTGCTACCGGGTAATGCCATTCGGTTTAAAGAACGCCGGAGCAACCTATATGAGAGCAATGACCACAATGTTTCATGATATGATACACAAGGAGATTGAGGTATACGTGGACGATGTGATCATAAAATCAAAGCATCAGGCCGACCACGTTGGGGATTTGAGGAAGTTCTTCTTAAGACTTCGCAGGTACAACCTCAAGCTTAACCCTGCCAAATGCGCATTTGGAGTTCCATCTGGAAAGTTGCTGGGATTCATAGTCAGTCGGCGAGGCATCGAGCTAGACCCATCAAAAATCAAAGCCATCCAAGAATTGCCACCTCCCAGGAACAAAACTGAAGTAATGAGTTTGTTGGGAAGGTTAAATTACATCAGCAGGTTTATTGCTCAGCTCACAACAACTTGTGAGCCAATTTTCAAATTGTTGAAAAAGGATGCTGCGATCAAATGGACCGATGAGTGTCAAGAAGCGTTCGATAAAATAAAAGGGTACTTGTCGAACCCACCCGTGTTGGTCCCGCCAGAGCCAGGAAGACCTTTGATTCTTTACTTAACAGTTTTGGAAAATTCATTTGGTTGCGTATTGGGGCAACATGACCTCACCGGCAGAAAAGAACAGGCCATCTACTACCTTAGCAAGAAATTCACAGCTTATGAGGTTAAGTATACTCATCTGGAGAAGACCTGTTGCTCCCTGACTTGGGTAGCTCAAAAGTTGAAACACTATTTGTCGTCCTACACTACTTACCTCATTTCGCGTTTGGATCCATTGAAATATATTTTTCAAAAGCCTATGCTAACGGGAAGACTTGCAAAGTGGCAAATTTTGCTCATAGAGTTTGACATCATCTATGTGACTCGGACTGCAATGAAAGCCCAAGCACTGACCGATCATTTAGCCGAAAACCCGGTCGACGAGGAATATGAGCCGTTGAAAACTTATTTTCCTGATGAAGAAATAATGCATATCGACGAGGGGGAGCGAATTGAAAAACCTGGCTGGAAACGTTTCTTTGATGGAGCCGCTAATATGAAAGGAGTCGGGATAGGAGCTGTAATCATTTCTGAAACAGGGCATCACTATCCTGTTACGGCTCAATTGCGATTTTATTGCACCAATAATATGGCTGAATATGAAGCTTGCATTTTGGGGTTAAGGCTAGCCGCAGACATGGGTATCCGAGAAATCTTAGTCATGGGAGATTCAGATCTTTTGGTACATCAAATTCAAGGAGAATGGGAAACCCGAGACTTGAAGCTCATACCATACCGACAATGTCTACATGATCTTTGTCAGCGGTTTCAATCAGTGGAATTCCAACATATTCCAAGAATCCATAATGAGGTTGCCGATGCATTGGCTACCCTGGCATCAATGTTGCACCATCCGGACAAAGCTTATGTAGATCCAATACATATTCAAGTCCACGATCAGCACGCTTATTGCAATATGGTTGAAGAAGAATTTGACGGTGAACCGTGGTTCCACGACATCAATGAGTATATCAGAATGGGGATATATCCCACACAAGCCACAGGAGATCAAAAAAGGACCATTAGGCGATTGGCAAATGGATTCTTCTTAAGCGGAGGAGTTTTGTATAAAAGAACACCAGATCTTGGATTATTAAGATGCATAGATGCCAGACAAGCTACAACTGTCATGTCTGAAGTACATTCGGGAGTTTGCGGACCCCACATGAGCGGATATGTGTTGGCAAAGAAAATCCTCCGAGCTGGTTACTATTGGCTTACCATGGAGCGAGATTGTATCAGTTTTGTGCGCAAGTGTCATCAATGCCAGATACACGGAGATTTGATTCATTCTCCACCATCCGAGTTACACATAATGTCGGCACCATGGCCCTTCGTTGCTTGGGGCATTGATGTGATTGGACCAATTGAGCCGGCAGCATCCAATGGGCACAGGTTCATTCTGGTAACCATTGATTATTTTACCAAATGGGTTGAGGCCAAGACATTCAAATCAGTGACCAAGAAAGCTGTGGTCGATTTTGTCCACTCAAATATCATATGTCGATTCGGAATCCCAAAGGTGATCATCACAGATAACGGTGCTAATCTTAACAGCAACTTAATGAAGGAAGTATGTCAACAGTTTAAGATTACACATCGCAACTCTACCCCATATCGGCCCAAGGCGAATGGAGCAGTCGAGGCAGCCAACAAAAACATAAAGAAGATACTTCGGAAAATGGTAGAAGGTTCAAAACAATGGCATGAAAAATTACCATTTGCATTATTGGGATACCGCACTACTGTTCGCACTTCAGTAGGAGCAACTCCTTATTTGTTGGTATATGGCACTGAAGCAGTAATTCCTGCAGAAGTTGAGATTCCTTCCCTTCGGATCATCGCCGAAGCAAAGATTGATGATGATGAATGGGTCAAAACCCGTCTGGAACAGTTAAACTTGATTGATGAAAAACGATTGGCCGCAGTATGTCATGGTCAATTATATCAAAGAAGAATAGCAAGAGCATACAACAAAAAAGTGCGTCCACGGAAGTTCGAAGTGGGTCAACATGTGCTGAAACGTATTCTTCCACATCAGGTTGAGGCAAAAGGCAAATTTGCCCCGAATTGGCAAGGACCATTCATTGTGACCAGAGTATTATCGAATGGTGCACTATGTTTAACAGATATTGAAGGCAAATGCATAGACATGGCGATCAATTCTGACGCGGTAAAGAGATATTATGCATAATTTTTTGAATGTTTGTATTTAGCATTATTTCGAAGATTGGAATGACAAAGGCAATTTATTCTGCTATCCAAATACTATACCCTTTGTTTCCCCTTTGAGCCATACTTGTTTCTTTCCTACCCTCTCTTGCAATCAATGAAAATCAAATATGAAATAAAAAAAATCACTATTATTGGGTGAACTACGTTTGACCTAATTCCTCAAAGAATGATACGTAGGCGCCTCACGGCTCGGTCATAGGGTGCACAACATACACAATGTGCACGAAAAGAAACATTAAGAGACCCCAATCAAGAAACTGGGGCAGGAATTGTATTGGAAATAAGAAAAGATTCCAAGAGTTGTAATTTTAAACCCATACCAAAGCTATTTAGCTTTTAATACCTTTTCCATTTCTAACCCCATACCAAAAAGACCTTTCGATCAATCTTAGAAAAATGCTGAGACAAGCAAATGAAGATGGTTCATAACACTCTGGTACAAACAAGAAAAGAAAGTAAAAATGAGAGAGTCTTATAGGTGAAAACCCACACGGGCACCATAAGGCGACGGAAGTTGAGAGAAAAGTAAAATGAGAGAGTCTTATTGGTGAAAACCTTCGTAGGCACCATAAGGCGAAAAGGAAGTGAGAAATGAACAAATGAGGAAGGTTTGTCGGTGAGAACTCTTTGAGATATTACAAGTCCAACAGGTCTGTAAAATGAAAAATGAAGTTGGATTACGAAAATTTTGGGGAAAACAAAAATGAGACAATTGAAAGGAGATTGATTAAAGACTGGGTTGATTAATCCAAAATGCATACCCTGATCATTGGCGCCAGTGACTCCAATCAGATAAGTTTATTCCTTTTCCAACAGTCATCCAAATTTGGATTTTTCTTTTCATTCTATAATTGTCGAAATCAGCGTGTTTCATCACTAATAATCTTGCTTTTCTAAAAGCTTTGAGATAAGTTTTATTCCAAACAAATAAGAAGGAATGTCAAGGTATATTGCCAAGATTCAAGGTTACATGATGCAAAATAAGGCCATGAAAGGCGGGAGATAAAAATAATAAGATATGGGAGGAAGAAAAGTGAAATCAAAAGTGGATCAACCATGTCAGGAGAGACATATGATTACGGTTAAAAGGGTATGAAGGAAAACATACAGAGGGGAATCCTATAGTCAAGGATCAATTACAAGGACAAAACAGTCTTTTTCAACCATTCCAAGGCAATAAAAAAGAAACGAAGAGAAGCCTCACCATCGACAAGAATACCCCAGTTAACCACCCTACTTTAAACTAACGAAGTTTTCTTTGATTTAAAACAGGGGCAAAGACAATATTTGTGTCAGGAAATACCTGGTAAAGAAGAAAAGAAGAAGTCAGGCGTCCACCTGGAGAATGAGGATGAGAAAAGAAGAAGTCAGGCGTCCACCTGGAGAATGAGGATGAGAAAAGAAGAAGTCAGGCGTCCACCTGGATAATGAGGATGAGAATTAAAGAAATCAGGTGTCCACCTGGAGAATGAGGATGAGAATTAAAGAAATCAGGCGTCCACCCGGAGAATGAGGATGAGAATTGAAGAAGTCAGGCATCCACCTGGAGAATGAGGATGAAGAAGTTAAAAAGAAGTCAGGCGTCCACCTGGAGAATGAGGATAAGAATTAAAGAAGTCAGGCGTCCACCTGGAGAATGAGGATGAGAAAAGAAGAAGTCAGGCGTCCACCTGGAGAACGAGGATGAAGAATTAAAGAAAGAAGTCAGGCGTCCACTTGGAGAATGAGGATGAGAATTAAAGAAATCAGGCGTCCACCTGGAAAATGAGGATAAGAATTGAAGAAGTCAGGCGTCCACCTGGAGAATGAGGATGAAGAATTAAAGAAGGAATTAGGCGTCCACCTGGAGAACGAGGATGAGAATTAAAGAAGTCAGGCGTCCACCTGGAGAATGAGGATGAGAATTGAAGGAATCAGGCGTCCACCTGGAGAACGAGGATGAGAATTAAAGAAGTCAGGCGTCCACCTGGAGAATGAGGATGAGAATTGAAGAAGTCAGGCATCCACCTGGAGAATGAGGATGAGAATTAAAGAAATCAGGCGTCCACCTGGAGAATGAGGATGAGAAAAGAAGAAGTCAGGCGTCCACCTGGAGAATGAGGATGAGAAAAGAAGAAGTCAGGCGTCCACCTGGAGAATGAGGATGAGAATTGAAGAAGTCAGGCGTCCACCTGGAGAATGAGGATGAAGAATTAAAGAAGGAATCAAGCGTCCACCTGGAGAACGAGGATGAGAATTAAAGAAGTCAGGCGTCCACCTGGAGAATGAGGATGAGAATTAAAGAAGTCAGGCGTCCACCTGGAGAATGAGGATGAGAAAGGAAGAAGTCAGGCGTCCACCTGGAGAATGAGGATGAGAATTAAAGAAATCAGGCGTCCACCTAGAGAATGAGGATGAGAAAAGAAGAAGTCAGGCGTCCACCTGGAGAATGAGGATGAGAAAAGAAGAAGTCAGGCATCCACCTGGAGAATGAGGATGAGAATTGAAGAAGTCAGGCGTCCACTTGGAGAATGAGGATGAAGAATTAAAGAAGGAATCAGGTGTCCACCTGGAGAACGGGGATGAGAATTAAAGAAGTCAGGCATCCACCTGGAGAATGAGGATGAGAATTAAAGAAGTCAGGCGTCCACCTGGAGAATGAGGATGAGAAAGGAAGAAGTCAGGCGTCCACCTGGAGAATGAGGATGAGAATTAAAGAAATCAGGCGTCCACCTGGAGAATGAGGATGAGAAAGGAAGGGATCAGGCGTCCACCTGGAGAATGAGGATGAGAAAAGAAGAAGTCATGCGTCCACCTGGAGAACGAGGATGAAGAATTAAAGAAGGAATCAGGCGTCCACCTGGAGAACGAGGATGAGAATTAAAGAAATCAGGCGTCCACCTTAAGAATGAGGACAAAGAATTGAAGAAGTCAGGCGTCCACCTGGAGAATGAGGATAAAAATTAAAGAAGTCAGGCGTCCACCTGGAGAATAAGGATGAAGAAGTTAAGAAGAAATCAGGCGTCCACCTGGAGAATGAGGATAAAGAAAAGAAGCAGTCAGGCGTCCACCTGAAGAATGAGGACAAAGAAAAGAAGCAGTCAGGCACCCACCTGGAAAATAAGGGAATACAATTGAAGTGTAGGAATCAAAAACCCGCTCATATGAGAAATGAGCACATTTAGAGTGAATAAAGTAGAGGATTCCAACAAAGTCCCCAGCAGGAAACAACAAGAATCCCAAACAGATAAAGAAAATACGGGACATAATGAAAAAGGAATACGGAATAAGTCAAATGCCCAAGAGTCACCGAGATATCAAGACAACAAGAAACGCAAGGGCATGATCTAGATAAGATTTTATAATTCATGTACCATAGTGTAGTTTAGCTTTTTGTATTACCTTTGAAGTAAGGTGTAATAAGGAGGTCAGCAAGCAGTAAAAGCAGCACAAAACAGCAGTAACATCACAGTCCCACGGTAGTCCCAGCTACCCAAAACTTCCCGAACTACATTGACCTGATTCCTTTATAGCCAAGGATATGTAGGAAACCTTTGAAGCAGAGGTTCGGTCAAATCTTTCAAAAAATGCTTCCCACGGAGTATTTGAACGGGCAAAAATCGCTCGTATCCGCTCACTTTATCTTTGCACGAAAACTCTTAGAGTTTCCGCACAAAGAGGGGCAGCTGTGAGCACGTGATTTTTGCCTTACGAAAACTACTCCAAAATAAATCAAAAATAAAATAAATTTCTGTTAGTATGCAATTTGTGAATTTGCGTGGTGTTTGTTAAATATTTGTGTTATGTCCGTAAATGTTTACTTTGTCATAATAAAATGAAAAAAATAAAAATATATGTTGCATGCATATCTAGGATTTAATTATGCATATTATAATTGATTCGAAAAATAAAATCACAAAAATATGTGTCTGTTCTAGTATTTCACTATGTGATTAATGTTTGGTCTGTGTGTTAAATAATTGTTAAAAGGTAATTAATATCTTTAGAAGGGTAATTTAGGTAATTTTTGTTTTTATAATTTTAATTAAGATTTAATGATTAATAATAAAATTAGAAAATAAAATAAAATAGAATGGGAAAATCGGACCTGGATTAAAATCCAGGCCCAAATCAAATTACCCCCCACCCCACAGCCCAATCCAAACAGCCTGTCCGGTCCAATTTACACGAGCAAAAACGACAGCGTTTGGTCGCGCTTCATCAAAGACCGTTGGATTGAATCAATCCAACGGCGGAGATCTCACCCCATTACCCGTAACCCTTTACCCGACCCTTTGACCCGATCCAGTCTGACCCCGAACTTCAACTAAACGACAACGTTTGGTTAAGTGGATTGATCTCAACCGTGCATCTTAATTGATCCAACGGATGAGATCAATCCACCCCACCCCTATATAAGACCCAAACCCCTACCCCGGCCCCTAACTGAACACCCCCCTCCTCTCTACTATTCATCATCCCTTCTGAAACCCACCCCTAACCCTAGCCGCCCTAGGATCCCATCGCCTGAAACCCGGCGGCAACAACGCTGCCGGTCACCAAAATAACACCCTAGAACCCCCTGAACATCCTCTATCCAGATATGTTAGCCACTTGGCTCGAATCTTCCTGAAGGTTCTCGAATCTTCATTTGAAGATTCGAGCCGAGCTTAGATCTAAACCAAATAACCCCTAGTCAACACCATAGTACCCCCTAGCATGCCTCGTTATGGATCTGATGTTTGTTTGGCTCGAATCATTTCCGAGCTTCTAGAATCTTCTTTTGAAGATTCGGACCAAACAAGAACAAACTCAGGTCTGTTCTAAACTGACACCAAATGACCCCTAGGCTAACCTCACCCTTGTGTCGTATTTGGTCCCCCTCGAATCTGACCAGAAATGGTTAAGTCTCAAATCGAACCTTCAAGAACCCTAGAAATACCAGACTTTTGGATTCTGCCCAAATTAAATAAAGATTGAGGTTTAATCGACCTTAGTCGAAGTATTTTCAGTGGAAAATACTTCGACTAAGGTCTGTTTGATTTCAAACAAAGTCCAAATCCGAGTTGAGTTCGAGTCCGATTAAAATTGAAAGATTCAGAGGTATTTTTTCTGTTTCTTATGTGTATTCGACATGTATTCTATGTTTGTTTCATTAGCCTGTTAATTTTTCATATTTTTGTTTGATTTAATTCTGTCACTTTTTGTCTCATACCCGTCTATATGATCAAAATATGAAACTGTTTCTGTTGGTTGTGATTATTTACAATGTGAGTAATCGACTCGATTAAGTTCGTCGATTAGTTATATTATGAATTCTCATTTATGATAATGCTGATTGAAACAGTCTGTTTCTATTGTTTTAGACTGATTATGGACAAATGTTGTAAATAGTCAACTGATTAATACTCGTCAATTAAATCATGTTTGTTTGCAAATCAGTAAATTCAAATGAATGTTGTGCATATATTGTTTTCTGAACATTGAGTTTCAGGGCATTGTCAGTATATTGACAATGCTCCTGTATTTGTTTGCTTTTTAGTTCAGTTTTGAATCTCAGTTGAAATAATCCTGCATGTTCTGTGTAATGTTAGTGTGTTTTATTCAGATTCAGTATTCGGTTGAGAATCCTCTGTTTAAATTCAATTCTTGTGAATAAATGTGATATACTGTCTCAAATCATAGGGTTGGTTATTAGCTGCTAAACATGTTAGTTCAGATAAATTTGTTAAGGTTTAGGCAGTTTGGTTTGGGGCTGTAATAACAGTAAGATTCAGGGGCATTTCTGGGATAAAACAGTGAAGGTAATATGATATAATAGTGGGCTGAAAGTGGTTTGTTAATGGCTATTACTTAATGAGTAATAATGGGGAACAAGGGATAATGGGGCTGCTGAAAATCAGGATAAGAGCACTTAATAGGATTTAAAGTATTGAAAAGCAGATGGTAATGGAACTTTCTTAGTTTTTAAAGAGGAAAGGGGTCCAGGCAGCACTTAAAAAGATAGG
Source organism: Nicotiana sylvestris (assembly GCF_000393655.2). NCBI lineage: Eukaryota > Viridiplantae > Streptophyta > Magnoliopsida > Solanales > Solanaceae > Nicotiana > Nicotiana sylvestris. The sequence continues at coordinate 2,021,101 of NC_091066.1, read as the reverse complement.
ACCAGACCTGTATAAGTACAGGAAGCCATCAGATTTTAAGAGAGGAGGAAAAATCAGATTTTAAGATCAGATTTTAAGGAGGATCTTTCAGACATAAAGGAAAGAGAGAAAATCAATTTTTTCAGAAGGATTTAAGGAGATTTAGATCAGATTTGATAAAAAAAAGAAGAAAAAAGGAGAGCTGTCAAAGAAGAAAAAAATAGGAAGAGATTGAGAGATTTGAGGATCAGATTTTAAGAGGGAATTGAGAGAGAGAAATGAGTTTTCAGACAGAATTTTAGATCAGATTTTGAGAGAGAATTTAAGAAAAATACACCTAGAGTGAGATAAAAGAAAAAAAATCAAACAGAAAATCAGATTCCTCTTGGAATCTGAAGAGGAAGAAGAAATAGAAAAGAAACCAAAAGAGAGTATTCGCACACACACACACACAGTGAAGCTGAAACAGAAAAATAGAAAAGAAAAGAAAAATCAGAAACCTTGTTGTTCTTTTGGAATCTGTCCGGGTCTGTGTATTGATACTATTTGGTTTTAAAATCTGAAATTCTTTAAGAAGCTTTGCTCTTGTGAATCTGGGTTTCTCGGGTCTCATTATTGCTCAAGTCTGTGGAAAGACTGCTATTCTGTTGATTTTGTTACTGCTGCTACTGCTGAAATTTTCTCCTTATACCTTCATTTCCAGGTACATATCTTTTTAAACTCATGTTGTGAAAAGCTTCAATACGGCAAATAAATGAAGTTTGGAGTTATGATTCTGATTTCTACTCATCTAAGCCATTCAGTTTAAATTTCAGTTTTATTTTGTGTTGGTTAATTAGTGGTGAATTCAACACCATGGCTATAAGTTATTTACCTTATTTGAAATTCGTATAAGGTTTGTAATAATGTTATCCATTTCGAAATCTCATTAGTATAGGTATATGTGAGTTGTCAAAACAGGGAGTATGGCATAAAAATGGGCCATTGATTACATCCCATAATACCTTTAGCTAAATGTAAAGTAGAATGGAAGTATTAAGAAGTTACATTAGTGGTATATCTTGTAAAAAATATGATTTTGTTTAGATTGATATAAGTTATTATATGGCATGATGACAGGTATATTTATAATCATATGAGTAAGGTGAGTTGGTATAGCTCGTCATGATGTTAAGAATATTATGAATGTTTAGGCGCACAACTATGTTGTATGTAATACAATTCGAATTGAATCAATTCGAATAATAACTCCTTTCTCATCAATTTGATTATTTATCGTTATAAATAAACTAAGCAATTATAATTTTTGATTAAAAACAAGCATGTGAGAATGAGATGATATGTATAAGCACAAATTGCAACACTTTATATCAATGGTAATTAGAAATAGAATTTGTTAGTTTCATATACAATTCATTTTTTGGCATACATATATATGTTGTATTTGCTAAAAATCGAATTTTTATTCTTTTCTTTGAATTTGGATAGTTGGGATGAATATAATCTATACCCGGAAATTATAATCGACGGGCAGCGTTTAATAATTTGTGAATTCTTTTAAAAGAATTTAAAGGCATCCTTAAAAATGTGAATTTCTCAGGATTTTCATATAAAATGTGTAGATATAATAAACAATTTGTGGACAATCCATAATACCATTACAAATATTTCGCGTAATTAGGGATGCGTTTGCGTACCCTGATTATATTTTAAAAGAAAATTCGGATTACGCGTACGCGCAATTTCGAACGAATATTTTAATAAAAAGGATTTCTCCGACGATGTCAAAATAATTTCATGTAACCCGAGATGTGCAGTTCATTGTATAAATACAAAAGTGACGATGTTCCTAATTTTAATTTAAATTTTGAACATATGATTTTTTAATAAAAACTATAACATGGACAATTTTATTGTGTACACGTATGCGTGACATGATACCCGTAATTATGAAAGATATATAATACGAATATACGTACGCGTAATTCGTTTATATAATTGTAAACAATAAGTAAAAGCGATAGTAAAATCATGCAATAAAAACGTATTTAGTAAAAAATCAAGATAACTAAGCCAATAATAAAAACAGTTGAGCGACCGTGCTAGAACCACGGAATTCGGAAATGCCTAACACCTTCTTCCGGATTAACAGAATTCCTTACTCAGGATTTCTGGTTCGCAGAATAATAAACAGAGTCATATTCTCCTCGATTCAGGGATTAAAACCGGTGACTTGGGACGCCTTAAAATTCCCAGGTGGCGACTCTGAAATAATTAAATAAATCCCGTTTCGACTGTCCTTCAATTGGAGAAAACTCCCCACGCGCCCCGCGGGCGCGGTAAAAAGGAGGTGCGACAGTTGTTTAATATAAAGGGGGGACAAGACAAAATTTAGTGGGGAGGAATCTTGCAATTGTTTATGGTAGGCATGGGGGACAAAATATAATGGGTTGGTTTGATATATTAGTTTAATATAGCAAGGAATGAGTGGGAAGATAATGGGTTTGGTAGGAGAAAGTGTGGTTTGATTAATTGAATTAAAGGGTTTGGGATGGGAAATAAGTAGAGGTCTTGAAATCAGATTTTAGGAGAACATAATACAGATAAGAGGAACGAATCTGAAAAAAAGAGAGAAAACAGAAAATACAAAACAGAAAGAGAATAAGAGAGCGAAAAAAGGGCTGAACATTTAAGAGAGAGAAAATTCCGAAAAATATTAAAAACTTTCAAATAAAAAATAAAAAACTAAAAAAAAATCTTCTGCTTTCTTTCATTGTTTGAAATCAGCATTAATTGTTGTTGCTTCATCAAAGCTTCAAGCTTTTATTTTTGGGATTACTACTCCACCGGTTTGCAAACTCGGTTCCTGGGTTGTTACTGTTGCTGGACTGTTGTTGCTGTGCTGTATTGTTATTACTGCTGTTGATTCTCATCTTCATTTTCTTTTGCTTCCAATATCAGGTACACAACTGACACGCTGGTTATTGTAATCCGAAATATGAAGCATGAATACGAAAAATGAAGAGTTGAAGTTTTAAATTTACTTTAATTATATTCTGAATTTTATTTGTATGTATAATTTATTTAGTTTGCAAAAAAAATCAGAATCGTGTAGCTATTTAATACATATAGTGGAACATCCGATGATAGCTTAACAATTGAACTATCTATATATTGCCTAAAAAATAAATAAATGGTGTAGTAACTCTGTCAAGTAAAACGAATAGGCCATCTAGTAGGAACTTGGTAGAAATATTGTTTAGTTAAATAATATCGGTTAATTTCATCATGTAAATGGTCTAGGATTAAAATTAAATTGCTATGTTTTCTTTTTAATTTGACAAACTGAGAACACGCCTAGTAAAATGTAACTAGGTAATAACATGTAAATAAATTAAGATATTTTCTCTTTTATTTTGTAGAGACAAATTTCAGTAGAAAATGTAGGCATTTTAGGATTATCCTTTTAAAAATAAAATGAGATGAGCCTCGCCCAATAAAATGCACTAATTGCGGGGCCCTCAATAAATGTTTAATTGAGTATTTAGAATTTGGGATGGACTGTTTAGTGAATTCCACAGTCTTACCCATAAATAATAATACGCTAATCGCTTTAGGCACGATTTTAATAATAATACATTCTTAAACACGGGTGCGCATTTATGCGACCCAAATCCAAATCCCAAAACATTGAATAAAAATACGTTCCGGATCGCGGGTGCATTTTATGTGACGCAATCCAAAGACATGTTTTTAAACGATGTTCACATTCTTTTAAAAATATAATAATAATTATAAAAGCGGTAAAAAGATAAAATTTGCACATGAGCTCATAATTGTATAAAAATCAGATATTTAAGACAAATATGACAGTTGAGCGACCGTGCTAGAACCACGGAACTCGGGAATGCCTAACACCTTCTCCCGGGTTAACAGAATTCCTTATCCGGATTTCTGGTGCGCAGACTATAATACAGAGTCATTCTTTTCCTCGATTCGGGATTAAAATTGGTGACTTGGGACACCCTACAACTCCCAAGTGGCGACTCTGAAATAAATAAATAAATCCCGTTTCGATTGTCCTTTAATTGGAAAAAACTCCCTTGCACCCTCGCGGGGGCGGAAGAAGGAGGTGTGACAGCTCTGGCGACTCTGCTGGGGACAAACGACTGTTGTTAACCCAGAACCACTGGTTCAGGGTTTAAGAATTCGAGCTTAAAATAACGGTTATAGTTGGCTTTATTTATTATCTGATTTTTACATGTTTATGCTTAATGTGCTAAGTGTTGCTTTTTACCGCTTTAATATTATCTGAATTGTGCATATAAAACTGCTACGAAACCCTTCTTCTTTCTGAGTCTTCTGAATTTATGGTGCACACGTGCACGTGGACCACCTTTCTGTTAGAAGTCATACCAAATAAGACGAAGTCGGGACAAGTAACTAGGCCGGGTAGACTTTCGTGCTCCCGGTACGTTGCCCCCACTTCGGCTCAAGCTGTGCACTTGGGTAAGCCATGTCTAAAACAATATGCCTCAGGTTTTTCACTTAGAATAACTCAGCTTCATGCCGGATCCTTAGTAGGAACGTTTGTTTGCATCACGTGCATTTGACTTTGGAGGCTCAACACATGGGTTGAGCCTGTCTAGGACAGGTGTACCAAAAAATGAAAATGATCATCCTGATGCATCTTACTTGCTGCTACTTGCGCATTTATTTGATTCGGACTTGTGAGTTGACTGACTTTTGAATATCAGGAATAATATTTTGAAATTGAAAAAAAGAAATAGCGGTTAGGGAATTGATTGTTTATTTTTAAAAAAAAACAATGCCCAAATACTGTCAAAACTCTGCCGAAATTTTGAGAAAATGAAAAAAAAATGTCTTATTAGTTTGTTTTATTAAAATCAAAGGAAAAATAGAAAAAAAAGAGAGAAAAAAAAGAAAGAACAAGGGATAGAGAGGATAAGAAAAAAAACGGACAGAGAAAAAGGGCTGAATATTTAAGGGAGAAAGAAAAATTCCGAAAAATATTTAAGCTTTCAAAATAAAATAAAAAAACTAAAAAAAATCTTCTGCTTTCTTTCTTTGTTTGAAATCAGTATTAATTGTTGTTGTTTCATTCAAAGCTTGAAGCTTTTGTTTTTGGGATTACTGCTCTACCGGTTTGCAAACTCTGTTCCTGGGTTCTTACTGTTGCTGGACTGTTGTTGCTGTGCTGTATTGTTATTACTGTAGCTGATTCTCATCTTCATTTTCTTTTGCTTCCAATATCAGGTACACAACTGACACGCTGGTTATTGTAATCCGAAATATGAAGCATGAATACATATGAAGAATGAAATTTTGAAATTTTAATTTCGTTTTTCTTTGTTCCTTTTGTTGATTGTATTTAAGTTATTTCATGTATTACTGAATAATAATTGGAATGAGAAAAAAAAACATAAGTTAGTCTTTAATGAATCAGTTTGACAAAATGGGTTAATTCACTAGTTATGGAAGTTTCAAGATTATCAACAGTAGGTTGATCATGAACAAGTAGCTAAATTTAGCTAAGGCATGAATTTAAATTAAACTTCGTAAATTAGGCATTAAGGCATGACTTGAGTTCAAGCAAGATTAAGAACGTTTAAGTCTAATAAACTTTCTAATAAGCTTTAGTAATTATGGTTAAATCAAGTTTCAAATGGTTGTGAATAATTAATCTCAATAATTTTTTTTATAACAATGCTGAGTTTTAATCTAGCTATATTTGATTCTTTTGAATATTAGTTGTCGAATTTTTATTTTATTTATAATTTCGAAATTTTTGAGTAAAATTCCTTTTCATCAGTATTTGTATTAATCTAGCAATAGAATCCATGTTTTCTTAAAATAATAATAATAAAAAAAACATAATTAATTAGGATTTTCTTTATTCATTTTAGAGACTAATTTTAATAGAAAAATGTAGTCGTTTTAAGATTTGTCCATTTAAAATAAAATGAGATGAGCCTTGCTTAGTAAAATGTATAGATTGCGGGGCCCTCACAAATGTATGTATTAATTATTTAGAACATCAGAATTAGCCGTATAGCAAAATTTCACGGCCTTTCTCCAAATCGACAATACGCTAGTCGCTCTAGGCGCGTCTTTAACAAAATTATTTTCTTAAATATGGGTGTGCATTTATGTAACCCAAATCCAAATCTCAACGGAGTCGAAATGTGTCTATAACCACGGGTGCATTGATTGCAATGTGGTTTGAAATACGTTTTCACAATGTTGCAATTCTTCGTAAAATAATAAAAATAAATAAAAAATAATAAAAGCGGCTAAAAGATAAAATTTGCACATAAGTTTATAATACGTGTTATATAAGATAGTCAAGCCAAATATAACAGTTGAGCGACCATGCTAGAACCACGGAACTCGGGAATGCCTAACACCTTCTCCCGGGTTAACAGAATTCCTTATCCGAATTTCTGGTTCGCGGACTGTAATACATAGTCATTCTTTTCCTCGATTCGGGATTAAACTGGTGACTTGGGACACCCTAAATCTCCCAAGTGACGACTCTGAAATAAATAAACAAATCCCGTTTCGATTGTCCTTTAATTGGAAAAACTCCTTCACTCCTCGCGGGGGCGGAAAAAGGAGGTGTGAAGAGTCAAACCCTAAATAACTTTGAAACCTTCATAACTAGTGAATTAACCCGTTTTGCCAAACCGATTCATTAAAGACTAACTTATGTTATTTTTTCTTATTTCAATTATTATTCAGTAATACATGAAATAGTTTAAATACAATCGATAAAAGGAAATAAAAATGAAATTAAAACTTCAAAATTTCATTCTTCATATGTATTCATGCTTCCACATTATTAGCTTTGCAATAGCTAGTATTACAGTCGTGTACCTGGTATTGGAAACAAAAGAAGATGAGAATCAGCAGCAGTAATAACAATACAGCACAGCAACAACTGTCCAGCAGCAGTAACAACCCAGGAACAGAGTTTGCAAACCGGTGGAGTATTAATCCCAAAACAAAAGCTTCAAGCTTTAATGACACAACAACAATTAATGCTAATTTCAAACAATGAAAGAAAGCAGAAGATTTTTTTTATGAAAGTTTGAATATTTTTCGGAATTTTTCTCTCTCTTAATTATTCAGCTCTTTTTTTTGTTTGTGTTTTAATTCTCTCTCTTATTATTCTCTGTTCTTCTCTATAATACGTATTATATCAGATTCGGGTTAACAGAGTCGCCAGAGCTGTCACACCTCTTTTTTACGCCCCCGCGGGGGTACAAGGAGTTTTTCCAATTAAAGGACAATCGAAACGGGATTTATTTATTTATTTCAGAGTCGCCACTTGGGAGATTTAGGGTTTCCCAAGTCACCAATTTTAATCCCGAATCGAGGAAAAGAATGACTCTGTATTACAGTCTGCGCACCAGAAATCCGGATAAGGAATTCTGTTAACCCGGGAGAAGGTGTTAGGCATTCCCGAGTTTCGTGGTTCTAGCACGGTCGCTCAACTGTCATATTTGGCTTAAATATCTGATTTTTATACAATTATGAGCTCATGTGCAAATTTTATCTTTTTACCGCTTTTATTACTGTTATTATTATTTTTACAAGAATGTGAACATTGTTTAAAACATGCCTTTGGATTACGTCACATGTAATGCTCCCGAAATCCGGAACACATTTTTATTCAATGTTTTGGGATTTGGATTTGGGTTGCATGAAATACGCACCCGAGTTTAAGAAGATAATATTATTAAATACGCGCCTAAAGCGACTAGCGTATCATTATTTTGGGTAGGGCCGAGAAATTTGCTAAACGGCTCCTCCCGAATTCTAAGCAATTAAATGTACATTTATTGAGGGCCCCGCAATCTATACATTTTATTAAGCGAGGCTCATCTCATTTATTTTAAATGGACAAATCTTAAAGCGACTACATTTTTCTATAAAAATTAGTCTCTAAAATAAAGAAAGAAAATCCTAATTAATTACTAGCTTTTATTTTATTTATTTAAGAGAGCATGACATACTAATTGCTAGATTAATACAAATATTGATGAAAAGGAATTTTATTTTAAAAAAATTCGAAATTATAAATAAAATAAAATTTTGACAACTAATATTCAAAAGAATCAAATACAGCTAGATTAAAACTCAGCATTGTTATAATAAAAAAAAATATTGAGATTAATTATTCACAACCATTTGAAACTAGATTTTAACCATAATTACTAAATCTTTTTAGAAAGTCTTTTAGACTTAAACGAAGTTTCTAATCTTGCTTGAACTCAAATGCCTTAATGCCTAATTTTCGAAAATTAATTCAAATTCATGCCTTAACTAAATTTAGCTACTTATTCATGATTAACCTACTGTTGATAACTTTGAAACCTTCATAACTAGTGAATTAACCCATTTTGCCAAACCGATTCATTAAAGACTAACTTATGTTATTTTTTCTTATTTTAATTATTATTCAATAATACATGAAATAGTTTAAATACAATCGATAAAAGAAAATAAAAATGAAATTAAAACTTCAAAATTTCATTCTTCATATGTATTCATGCTTCCACATTATTAGCTTTGCAATAGCTAGTATTACAGTTGTGTACCTGGAATTGGAAACAAAAGAAGATGAGAATCAGCAGCAGTAATAACAATACAGCACAACAACAACAGTCCAGCAGCAGTAACAACCCAGGAACAGAGTTTGCAAACCGGTGGAGTATTAATCCCAAAACAAAAGCTTCCAGCTTTTATGAAACAACAACAATTAATGCTGATTTCAAACAATGAAAGAAAGCAGAAGATTTTTTTTAGTTTTTTATTTATTTGAAAGTTTAAATATATTTCGGAATTTTTCTTTCTCTCTTCAATATTCAGCTCTCTTTTTTTTCTTTTCTTTTCTGTCCGTTTTTTTTCTTTTCTCTCTCTATATCTTTTTTTTTCCAGATTCGTTCCCCTTCTATGTTCAAGACTTCCTCTATATAACATATTCCCAAACCCTTTAATTAACTAATAAATCAGTACTTTTTCCTACCAAACCCATTATTCTTCCCACTCATTCCCATTACATTAAATAAATATATCAACCCTACCCCATTATATTTTGTCTCCCATGCCTACCATAAACAATTACCATATTCCCCTCTACTATATTTTGTCTTGTCCCCCATTCAATTAAACAATAATATCAAAACCCACCCCATTACATTTTGTCCCCCATGCATAACATAAAGAATTACAAAATGTTCAATTACCAAACTACCCCTCTGACCTTATTGCAATTACCAAACTACCCCTGAACGTACTGCAAATTACCAAACTACCCCCATCAGCTATAAACACTTCACTCAATCAATTTCAACCAAAATATAGCAAATATGACCAATTTCTACATAAATTCAAACAACAAATCACATGAACATGATTTCTTCAACATTTCAACAACAAATCACATGAACACAAACTGATCAACAAAGAACAACTAAAATTTGATTGAACAATATTTTTAGCAACAAACAAACCTATTTTCAGATTCAACAACAACAACAACAAACAAATATATTCAGATTTATAAATTCAATAATATTGAACTTAAAATCAACCTTAACAACATTACAACCAACAATTCCTATATTAAACTTAAACAAGATTATGAGACAAATTCAAGAAATAATCATAAATGATAAACAATAAAACAAGAAATCAAACTATACAAATTTCAGATTCAAGATCAACCAAACAAAGTATAAACATGAATGAAAATATTCAATAACAATAACAAAAACCTTTATTCAAACTTCGAATTAAACTTAAACAAAATAAATAAACATATTCAAATCACTAGTCTTCAAATAATCAATTTAACTTCAACTTAAAACAAACATCATAACAAAAATGAACGATTCACACTAAAATAAACACTCGATATTAAATTACTTGATGAAGAACTAACAAACTTCAAACATAACAAACATGAATCTGTCACTTTCATGAATTTATCAACAAATCCAAACAAATCGGGGGTAAAACAAGGCTGTCATTTCTATGTAAAGCATTTACAAATTAACAATAGGTATTAAGAATGGAGAAACGGAACCTTTCGTTGAACGACCAACTCGAGTTGACGTACAAAAGACTCGACGGACTAAAGCTCGATGTTGAGGCACCGTAATGGCAGCCATGGCTGCCTGTATCGATGAGGCAGAAGCTGGACGAGGCAGCTAGAAGGAGGAGAAGAAACAGAAACAGTAACAGCTGCGTGAGCAGCATGGCGAGGAAGCTGAAGCGGAATGAAGCAGTGGCGACCATGGATGTCGAGCTCAAGCTTGAGCTTGACGAAGAGGACGAAGGCAGATGCGGCGAGAAGCAGCTGAAGCAGAAACGTGAGCAGCAACAGCAATGGTGGAGCTGAAGACGCAGCGACGCAGCAGCACGACGGAGCAACGGTGGAGCTCGTTTTTGGGCTGGTTTCGAGCAGCTCTCATTGCTGCGTTTTAGAGAAACGGAGCAGCTTGGTCGTTTGGAGAACGGAGCAGCAGCGCGACGGGTTGACGACAAAACACGAAGAAGAATTAGATTTTGGTCGTTTGGTGGTGGCGTTTGGACGAAAAAGCAGGTGGCGATGGGCGGACATGGGAGGGCAGCTTGGAACTTGAGGAAGAAGAAGATAGGGGGCGGATGGCTTAACCTTTCTTTTAGGGTTTTCTTTTCTTTGTTTTTTTGTAAAAATGTAAGATATTAAGGGTGTTGGGTCTTTGGGTATGGACTGGGTCGATCCAGTTCGAAATGGACTGGGTCGTTTGGGAAGATTGGGTATTTTTGGGCTTGTAGCTTGAATTTGAAGAAGAAGCCCAATTCCGATTTTTTTGTATTTTTGTTTTCTTTTTTTTTCTTCTTTTATTTTTCTAAAACTAAAAATTATAAAAATACTTAAATTATTATTAAGAACTAAATTAAGTTATAAAAGCGCAAATTAACTCCCAATAACAATTAACGCACAATTAAGTAATAATTAAGCATAAAATTGTATATTTGGACATTAAATGCTAAAAATGCAAACGATGCCTATTTTTGTAATTTTTAATTTTTGTAAAACAAATTTAATTACTAACAATTGTAGAATTAAATCCTACATGCAAAATGCGACATATTTTTGTATTTTTTATTAATTTAGCAAATAAACACGCACAGACAAATACAAATAATTATTCAAAATATCACAAAATATCACAAAATTGCACACCAAAGAAAAATCATTTTATTTTTGAATTTTTTGGGAGTAATTCTCATATAGGGCAAAAATCACGTGCTTACAGCTGCCCCTCTTTGCCCGAAGACACGAAGGGTTTTCGTGCAAAGATAAAGCGAGCGATTTTTGCCCATCCGAGTACTCCGTGTGAAGCATTTTTTGAAAAAGATTTGACCGAACCTTTGCTTCAAAGGTTTCCTACATATCCTGGGCTAAACAGGAATCAGGTCAATGTAGTTCGGGAAGTTTTTGGTAGCTGGGACTATAGCTGATGGGGTAGTTTGGTAAATCGCAGTACGTTCAGGGGTAAAAATGGTAATTGCAATAAGGTCGGAGAGGTAGTTTGGTAATTGAACATTTTGTAATTCTTTATGTTAAGCATGGGGGACAAAATGTATTGGGGTGCGTGTGATATAGTTATTTAATATAAATGGGGGACAAGACAAAATGTGGTGGAGGGAATATGGTAATTGTTTATGATAGGCATGGGGGACAAGATGTAATGGGGTGGATTTGATATATTTGATTAATGTAGTGGGATTAAAATGAGGATGAGTGGGAAGATAATGGGTTTGGTAGGAGAAAATGGGTTGATTTTAATTGATTAAAGGATTCTGGGATGGGATATAAAGAAGAGGTCTTGACACAAGAATATGGGGGATAGAAAAAGAGAACACAGATAGAAGAACAGAAAAGAAACAGACAGGGAGATAGAGATAGAAAAAAAAGAGAAGAATTTAAGAGAGAGGAAATTCCGAAAAATACTAAGACTTCAGAAAATAAAAAGAAAAACATTCTGGAAATTCAAAAGAAGAATAGTATACACCTGATATACAATCCAAATATTCTGATATACGGATTCAGAAATTAAGGGTTAAACACTAACTAGTCTTTCAAAATCTGAAAAGATTCCCTTTGCTTCTGTCCGTTGATTGTTGTTGGTGTTTCTGGATTTTTGTCTTGATTTTAAAATCTGTCACTAAGTTTCTCGTTGCTGGTTGTTACTGGTTGCTGGGGTTGCTGTTGTTATATGCTACTGAATTTCTGCTGATCTCTCTTTTCTTTTGCTTCCAATATCAGGTACACAACTGACACACTGATTATTGTAAACTGAAACAGGAAGCATGAATACGAAAAATGAAGAGTTGAAGTTCTAAATTTATTTTAATTATATTCTAAATTTTATTTGTATATATAAATTATTTAGCTTACAAAAATTAGAATCATGTAGCTATTTAATATATATAGTGGAACATCTGACGATAGCTATTTAATATATATAGTGGATGAACTATCTATATATATTGCTTAAAAATAAATAAATGGTGTAGTAACTCCGTCTAGTTAAAAATCAAACGAATAGACCATTTCGGAACTTGTAGGAATATTGTTTAGTTAAATAATATTGGTTAATTTCAGCATGTATATGGTTTAGGATTAAAATTAGATTGCTAAGTTTTTTTTTTAATTTGACAAACTGAGAACATGCCTAGTATAATGTAACTAGGTAGTAACATGTGAATAAGATGGCCCAGGTCTAGTTTTATGCCATACGCGTTGGGCCTGGGCCCGCATTGGCAATGGACTGCCCTGCTTGTATCATTTTCAGAATTTATGAGTCATATTCGAAACTCAACTATAACAACTCAAGCATGTAAATAAATTAAGACATTTTCTCTTTCATTTTGGAGAGACAATTTTAATAGAAAAAATGTAGGCACTTTAGGATTATCCTTTTAAAATAAATGAGATGAACCTTGCCCGATAAAACGCACAAATTGCGGGGCCCTCGATAAATGTTTAATTAAAATTACTTAGACTTCGGGATGAGCCGTTTAGCAAAATTCCACGGCCTTACCCAGAAATAATAATACGCTAATCGCTTTAGGCGCGCGATTTAATTAATCTTACCTTCTTAAACTCGGGTGCGCATTTCATGCGACCCAAATCCAAATCTCAAAACATTGAATAAAAATGTGTTCCGGATTACGGGTGCATTTCATGTGACGCAATCCAAAGACATGTTCTTTTTAAACAATGTTCACATTTTTTTAAAATATAATAACAAAAGTGGTAAAGAGTTAAAACTTGCACAATAGTGCATAATTGTATTAAATCAGATAAACAAGCCGAATATGACAGTTGAGAGACCGTGCTAGAACCACGGAATTCGGGAATGCCTAACACCTTCTCCCGGGTTAACATAATTCCTTATCCGGATTTCTGGCTCGCAGACTGTAATACAAAGTCATTCTTTTCCTCGATTAGGGATTAAATTGGTGACTTGGGACACCCTAAATCTCCCAAGTGGCGACTCTGAAATAAATAAATAAATCCCATTTCAATTGTCCTTTAATTGAAAAAAACTCCCTTCACTCCTCGCGGGGCGGTAAAAAGGAGGTGTGACAGCTCTAGCGACTCTGCTGGGGATAACCCAGAACCACTGGTTCAGGGTTAGAAATTCGAGCTTAGATAAATTGTTATATTTGGCTTTATCTGATTTTTACATGTTTGAGTCTAATGTGCTAAATGCTGCTTTTACCGCTTTGATATTATTTGACTGTATATATAAACCGTGCCGAACCCTTCTCTCTTCACCTCCGGGGATGTGCTTACTGGTTGAGACTCCCTATTCTGTTAGTGTCATAGCCTTAAATAAAAAAGAGGCTCGGATAAGTTACTAAGCTGGATGGCCTTTTGGTTCCCGGAAAGTTGCTCCCTCCTCGACTCGAGTTGTCCGCTCGAGTACACTGTCTAGAACACCGACCCAGGTTTTGAACATAGAATAACGTGACTTCATGCCTGATCCCTAGTAGGAACGCTTATTTGCATCACGTTGCATTTGACTTAGGGGACTCAACACAGGGGTTGGGTCCGTCTAGGACTAGCAACCTGATATGAAAAGACCATCCTGATGCATCCTACTTGCTAGGTACATATATTTGTTTCGAACCTGCATGTTGACCGGTTTCTGAATCTCAGGAATGTTGAAAAAAAAGTGAAAAGAGAAAACAAAAAGAGAAATAACAGTTAAGGCGTTAATTGATTATTTTAGAAAATGAAAAAATAGGAAAAAAAAAAGAGTCTTTTATTTTTGGAAAGTCGTTTGTTGAAAAAGAAAATGAAAAAGAGTCTTTATTTTAGTTTGGAAAAATAGGTTGTTTTATTTTTGTTGAAAATGAAAAAAAGAGTCGTTATTTTGTCTTGTTTTCAAAAATAGAAAAGGAAAATGGTTTGTCTTGCAATGAAAAATGAAAATCAAAAAGAGACTTGTTTTAAAATGGTTCGGTTAATTTGCCCGAACTACGTTGGTTTGATTCTCACCGGATGTGAGATACGTAGGCAACCCTCATCGGGTCCAACCCCACCTTTTGCTAAAATAGCCAAAAACAAATAAATAAAAAAACATGTCAAAATTTTAATTTTTTCATGAATAAGTCGGGTGATGCTGTTTTGTCAAAAATAGCTGAATGTTCCCGAAAGGGACGCCGGAGGGCTGACTTTGCATAAACAGCCACCTTTTGGGTCATGTTTAAAGATCTGGTCCAGTTGACCCACACAGCCTTAAAAATCTTCGTCCCCGAGGTGCTGAAGGGCCGTGTTTGCAACACCAGGTTTTTATTATACTTTGAAAATAAAACAAAGAGTCAGCGGTCAGGTGAATACCGTTTGAACCGTTCTTGCCGAAATAGCCTTAGAGTATCTTTCAGTTGTCGAAAGGTTATTTTCGTAAAAGAATGGACAAGTTTGTAAAGTGTCATAAAATAATCCTCCCGGCCTCAAAATTCATGTGAAATTTGGAAGGGGCCACATTTGAAAAAATAACCGTTTGGTTGCATTTGTCGAACAGAGAAAGGGAGCTGGCCGTTTGTTTTTGAGTTTTTGATTAGAATATGTGGGTCGTTTGATTTTCAAGTTTGTAGGTCATCTTTAAACCTTTGAAACCCAGTTTGTTTTATTATGAAAATTGATAATTCCAAAAGAAAAAAATGTTTCATTGTTGTTACCTTTCATTGGTCCGAACTACGCAAGGTCTGATTCATGCGGGGTCATGATACGTAGGCAATCTCCATAAGATTCGACCACACACACAAAAAAAATGATGAAAAGAAAAAATGAAAAAAATCGAAAAAAGGAAAGAAAAAAAAATCGAAAAAAAAAGAAAAGAAAAAATGAAGAAAAAAAATGAAAAAAAATGAAAAAAGAAAATGAAAAAAAGGAAAATATGTTATTAATAATGGGGACCGACGGAGTCCATTCTAACATGTTTTGTTTTGAATCGCAAAGAAAGAAGGTGGTTGGTTTGTGGTAAGCCGGAAATACATGACCTAGAAGCACACTTTGCGGGGATTAGGCCTGATAGCAGAAACACTCAAATTCTATTGGGGAATTGTTGACTAAGGTTGATGATATCAAAGTTGGAAATGGGCTGGACAATACTAATGCGAAGCTCAGTGGCTAAGATGCCAATTTTTGATAAAGTGGGAGGACGCTCCGTTCCTTGGTTAGCAAGAGAGAAGCTTGTGGTGGCTTATTTTGTTGTCATTTCTGTTGTCCGGATTATTCTTAGGGTTGTAATCCGAATATTGTCTTGTGTCAAACCTTCTTATCTTTCCAGTTTGTCATATCAGTTTGTTTAAGTTTTGTCAAGGCTGTGTTAGGATTTTATTCTGGTTGTTTTGTTTGTTTTATTATTCAAACCATTTCGCCGGTAGTCTAATACAAAAGCCGGTCTTTTATTGTTTCCAGTCATCTTTTTGTTTAGTCCTTTTATCATTTTTGTTCAGCGCCGATTCTCGTGACATGACATGCGCACACAGTTTGGGCCTAATCTTAAAAGTTAATCATAAAACCCTCGGAAGGTGATCAAAGCATTTAAAGGAAATAAGAACGGTTTGAGATTATTTGAAGCCCGAGTCATGTGGAACTGGGGCAAGTAAAACATAAAGAAAACCGTTAAATGCAAGATTCGCCAAATTGGCATGAGGGTCGTTCATGAGAATGAGAGTGTCGCCCAGCAGTGCTTTAGAAATGACAAATGAAAAAGCAAGTGTTTAACACAATTGTCAAGTCCAGCACCATCGGAAGAGACTATAAATCTATGATCAATTGTGTTGTTTGCACTTGGCATGTTTTGAAGACTGGAATGACGAAGGCATTTTGTTCTGCTACCTAAACACTTTATCCTTCGTTACCCCTTTTGAGCCTTATTTATTTTCTTTCATACCCCTCGTTCGGAATCAATAGCAACGACTAGGAAATACGAGCCTGGAGGGTAAAGAAAAAAAATCAAAAAAAAAACGAAAAAAATAAGAAGAGAAAAATGATAACAAAAAACAAAAGAAAGTCAAATGAAAAAAGAGGAAGTGGGAACTACGTTTGACTTGATTCCTCAAAGAGGATACATAGGCGCTTCACGGCTCGGTCATAGTTTTGAAAAATGAAAAATCAATTAAAATATCCCCAAGCAAGAAACTGGGGCAAAGGTTGCAAATAAATCTAGTTTCCGAAGGTTGTAGTTAATAACCCAAAATCGATTCATTTTTGAGCCTTTAATACCCTTTCTTTCTAGCCCTATCCAAAAACCCACATTACGGTCCAAAGAAAGACCTTCTGATCAGTCTTCAAAAGATGCCCAGTCAGACAAATGAGAGTCTTACCGGCGAACATAACATTCTGTTTCACATCAGAAAGGACTCTAATCTCCACCAGAGAGAGTCATACCAGCAACACTCCAAATCCCCAGCTGGAAAGTGATACAAATGAGAGAGTCTTATCGGTGAAAATCTTCACGGATACCATAAGGCGATGAAAGCTGAGAGGAAAACCAAAATGAGAGAGGCTTGATAGTGAAAACCCTTCGGGCACTACAAGTCGAATAAGATTAAGAATCAGATGGGGAATTGCCAATTGAAGGTCTTGAAAGAAGATTGACGGCGGAGGATAGGCCACATATGCATGTCATGACCATTAGAGTCAGTATCTGCGTTTGATAGGTTTTTATTTATAGTTTCTTTTGTTAAAGAGTCATCTTTTTCCTTTGTCTTTTTATTCTGTTCCCGTTTATCTTTTCCTTTCATAGAAAAAATTCCCCAATAGAGTCTGTTTGGTCAGAACGAGTGAGAAATGACTTCAAAATAGGCCATCAACTTTCCAATCATGCAAGATGAGATCTGACTAGTACATCCAAGTGGTATAGTCAGTAAGGAACAAGCGCAAAGCCAGTGTCAAAAAAGATATCCCCAGCAAAAGGGAATTGACAAAAGGATTGACGATTGTCAAGAGGGATATCCTTCCCAAAACCAAGGTTATAAACCTTAAGGCCAAGGCCCGTGAACAAAGCAAGGAGAGCAGTGAGCCTGATTTGGGAAATGCCAGTTTCCGAACTATGCCACAAAAGAAGAGGGATATCCTCAGAAGAAAGTGATTATCCCCAGCAAATAATATCATCCCCAACAAGTTGTAGAGCGCAGAGCAAGGAAGGAGAAAGGGAAAACCATTCCAGTAGGAGTATCACAACCAACCACCGCGTTTTAAACTAATAAATTCTGTTTGATTTGAAACAGGTAAAGGAAATGGCATTGATGCCAGAAATGCATGCACAAGGGATATTATCAAACTGGGGCAGAAAATTTTCCTTCCATTTAGAAAATTTTCTGGAAGTCAGGTACCCATTCGGGGAAGAATAAAGATAACGCCAGTCTCAAGGGAAGTGGTCTTAGAACCAGTGTTGCCCCCAACATAATAAGTTTCAATGGAGGAAGTTGTTCCCCATCAAAGGGATGAAACTTGAGCTCAGAAAAAGCAAGAGGCCAGCATCATTCCCAACAGCCTTCTGAAGAGTGAAGCACTAGTTCTGAAGGAATCAGAATCCCCTAGCAGTGTTATCTTCGACAGTGTTATCCCCAGCTGATAACATTTTACCCCCCAACAGGTAAGTAAATAATTCCCCAACAGTATTATCCCCAGCAGTTTCGAGGAGTCCAACACAAGTTTGGTGAAAATCGGTATCCTCAGCGGTTCCTTTCGGGGAAAGGCAAAACGAGTCTCAAGGGAGGTAGTCTTCGAAGGAAGAAGCTATGCAAAAAACAAAACAAAAAAAAGAATAAAAAAGAAAAAAAGAAAAAGAAAAAAAGGGGAAGCAATTTGCAGAGGAATGAAACATCCTACTTAAAAGGAAGTAATCTTGGAAGGAGTAAGATAACATATTTACTCAGCAGAGTTATCCTCAGCAGTGTTATCCTCAGCGGATCATCAAGATGTAGAAGCATCCTCGACAGAGTTTCGGGCAACCCAGAGTGGGTAAGGAAAAAAAAAGGAAAAGTCATCCCCATCAAAATAATCCCCAGCAGTTTCGAGGGAAGACAACACAGGTAAGTAAATAATTCAGGAAGAAGGAAATGGTTCACGCATAGGAGACGCACTTCCTAAGTGAAGATTTCATTATTAGGAGACGCACTTCCTAGTTTGAAATCATTAAAGTTTTACCCATAGGAGACGCATTTCCTCCTAAGTTTAGTTTCACCCATAGGAGACGCATTTCCTCCTAAGTTTGTTTTTACCCATAGGAGATACATTTCCTCCTAAGTTTAGTTTCACCCATAGGAGACGCATTTCCTCCTAAGTTTGTTTTTACCCATAGGAGATGCATTTCCTCCTATGTTTAGTTTCACCCATAGGAGATGCATCTCCTCCTAAATTTGTTTTTACCCATAGGAGATGCATTTCCTCCTAAGTTTAGTTTCACCCATAGGAGACGCATTTCCTCCTAAGTTTGTTTTTACCCATAGGAGAGGCATTTCCTCCTAAGTTTAGTTTCACCCATATGAGACGCATTTCCTCCTAAGTTTAGTTTCACCCATAGGAGACGCATTTCCTCCTAAGTTTGTTTTTACCCATAGGAGATGCATTTCCTCCTAAGTTTAGTTTCACCCATAGGAGATGCATTTCCTCCTAAATTTGTTTTTACCCATAGGAGATGCATTTCCTCCTAAGTTTAGTTTCACCCATAGGAGATGCATTTCCTCCTAAATTTGTTTTTACCCATAGGAGATGCATTTCCTCCTAAGTTTAGTTTTACCCATAGGAGACGCATTTCCTCCTAAGTTTAGTTTCACCCATAGGAGATGCATTTCCTCCTAAGTTTGTTTTTACCTATAGGAGATGCATTTCCTCCTAAGTTTAGTTTCACCCATAGGAGATGCATCTCCTCCTAAATTTGTTTTTACCCATAGGAGAGGCATTTCCTCCTAAGTTTAGTTTCACCCATAGGAGACGCATTTCCTCCTAAGTTTGTTTTTACCCATAGGAGAGGCATTTCCTCCTAAGTTTAGTTTCACCCATATGAGACGCATTTCCTCCTAAGTTTAGTTTCACCCATAGGAGACGCATTTCCTCCTAAGTTTGTTTTTACCCATAGGAGATGCATTTCCTCCTAAGTTTAGTTTCACCCATAGGAGATGCATTTCCTCCTAAATTTGTTTTTACCCATAGGAGATGCATTTACTCCTAAGTTTAGTTTTACCCATAGGAGAGGCATTTCCTCCTAAGTTGTTGTTGAAATCAGGAGCCCGCCTGAAGAGAGGAATGGCGAATTATTGGTTGAAGTTGGGAGCCCGCCCAGATAACAGAGGCATACATTTCAGTCTTTACATTTCAAGCATTGAAGTTGGGAGCCCGCCCAGATAACAGAGGCATACATTTCAGTCTTTACATTTCAAGCATTGAAGTTGGGAGCCCGCCCAGATAACAGAGGCATACATTTCAGTCTTTACATTTCAAGCATTGAAGTTGGGAGCCCGCCCAGATAACAGAGGCATACATTTCAGTCTTTACATTTCAAGTGTTGAAGTTGGGAGCCCGCCCATAGAACAGAGGCATACATTTCAGTCTTTACATTTCAAGTGTTGAAGTTGGGAGCCCGCCCATAGAACAGAGGCATACATTTCAGTCTTTACATTTCAAGCGTTGAAGTTGGGAGCCCGCCCATAGAACAGAGGCATACATTTCAGTCTTTACATTTCAAGCGTTGAAGTTGGGAGCCCGCCCATAGAACAGAGGAATACATTTCAGTCTTTTCATTTCAAGTATTGAAGTTGGGAGCCCGCCCATATAACAGAGGAATACATTCAGCATTAATTTTCAAGTATTGAATTTGGGAGCCCGCCCATACAACAGAGGAATACATTTCAAGATCAAGTCAGAGGACAATAAAACAGAGGGTTACAATAGGAATCCCCAACAGGAAACAATAAAAATCCCCAGCACCGGGAAGCAGAAGGTTGCAACAAGAGGTCCCAGCACAAACTCAAGTGCATGTGTCAAAAGGAAGAAAATCATCGGAAGAAAAGCACAGGAAGAAATGCAAGCAGACAAGAAAGCAAGGCAACAAGAACAAATTACAGTCTAGCCTAGCTTCTTGTTTTCTTTTAAGCACGGTGTAACAAGGAGATCGATAAGCAGTGATAACAGCATGCAACAGCAGTAACACTGCAGTCCCACGGTAGTCCCAGCTACCAAAACTTCCCGAACTACATTGACCTGATTCCTGTTTAGCCCAGGATATGTAGGAAACCTTTGAAGCAAAGGTTCAGTTAAATCTTTTTCAAAAAAAATGCTTCAAACGGAGTACTCGGATGGGCAAAAATCGCTCGCTTTATCTTTGCGCGAAAACCCTTGGTGTCTTCGGGCAAAGAGGGGCAGCTGTAAGCACGTGATTTTTGCCCAATATGAGAATTACTCCCAAAAAATTTCAAAAATAAAATGATTTTTCTTTGGTGTGCAATTTGGTGATATTTTGTGATATTTTTGAATAATTATTTGTATTTGTCTGTGCATGTTTATTTGTTAAATTAATAAAAATACAAAAAAATGTCGCATTTTGCATGTAGGATTTAATCCTACAATTGTTAGTAATTAAGTTTGTTTTACAAAAGATTAAAAATTACAAAAATAGGCATCGTTTGCATTTTTAGCATTTAATGTCCAAATATACAATTTTATGCTTAATTATTACTTAATTGTGCGTTAATTGTTATTGGGAGTTAATTTGTGCTTTTATAACTTAATTTAGTTCTTAATAATAGTTTAAGTATTTTTATAATTTAGTTTTAGAAAAATAAAAGAAGAAAAGAGAGCAAAAAATAAAGAAAATCGGAATTGGGCTCAAATTTAAGTCATAGGTCCAAAGAGACCCAATCTTCCCAAACGACCCAATCCATTTCGAACTGGGTCGACCCAGTCCATAACCCAACATCCTATTATCTTACATTTTACAAAAAACAAAACAAAAAAAAAACAACCTAAAAACCTAGACTAACCATCCGCCCCCCCTTTTCTTCTTCTTCTCTCTTTCTCCTCCTACCCCAAGCTCCTCCCATGGCAGCCCTTCCCCCTCAGACCCCTGCCCCCCTCACATCAACACATACACAACACAACTACCCTCACCCCACGACATCCCCTCGCTGCCATGTCTGCATTTTTTTTCAAGTTCGTCGAGCAACTTCTCCGCCACCATTGCTGCCCGTAGTTGCTTCTCCTTCTGCTGCTGGGTTTTCTTCTTCTCCGACACTGCTGCTGCTGCATTCTTCATCCTTCATGTTACTTCTGCGTCGTCCAAACAAACCACCACAACTGCTGCCCGCCGCATCCAGCCATGGACGAGCTTCATCGAGCTCGAACTCGAGCTCCCATGGCTGCCGCTGCATCTTCTCCATTCATGCTGCTGCTATTATTTCGTGTTGCTGCTCCAACAGTGTTACTGCTGCTGCTCCGTCGAGCTCCACCAGCAGTGTCACCACTGCATCATGACTGCCATGGCTACGTCTTCTTCGTCGCGTCGCGGATGCTCTCCCATTGCTGCCATGGCAGCTCCTTCACGGGTTGCTGCTGCGTTCTTCTTCTCCATAAGCTGCTGCTCCCGTGCTGCTACTGTTTCAGCAGCGTGGCAGCAGCATGCTGCTACTGCTTCAGTTCTCGTCGTCGCCAAGCACCCCTCCATCGAGCTTCGTCTATTTTTTATGTTTCCGGGCAGATTCAAGTGATTTTGGTGCGATAATCGCTTCCGAACGGATTTGTTTTCGTTCGAGTTCGTCGTCGCTTCGATCCGGTTAGTGGGTTTAAGATTTGGGTTTAACATTCTTGTTTTGTTCATCGTTGAATTAATTTTTTTAGTTTGTTCATATGTTTTGTTGATTTAATTTTCAGATTCAAATGAAACTTTGATTAATTAATTTTTCAGTTTATTTCATGTGCTTTTATTTTGTATTTGTAAAAGAAATTGTTAGTTTAATTTTAATATTGTTAGATTTAGTTTAAATCGCTTGAATTCGTTGTTTGTTTAATATAAATTTAATTCATGTTCATTTTTTTTAAAAGTTCATTTTTAATTCAGTGATTTAATGTGAGGTTATGTTTTAATTTTTTGGAATCATGTATCTTTGTTATAATTTTGTTGGATTTAATTTTAAAAGATCAATTGATTATTTGAAGTTTAGTGATTTGAATATGTTTATTTGTTTTGTTTAAGTTTAATTCGAAGTTTGAATAAAGCTTGTTTGTTATTATTGTTGAATCTTTTCATTTATGTTCATACTTTGTTTGATTGATCTTGAATCTGAAATTAGTATAGTTTGATCTTCTTGTTTGTTGATTATCATTTTTGATTATTTCTTCAGTTTTCTTCATGATTTTGTTTAGTTTTAATATAGGAATTGTTGGTTGTAAAGTTGTTAGATTTTAAGTTCAAATGATTATTGAATTTAGAAATCTGAATATACTTGTTTGTTGTTGTTGTTGTTGTTGTTGTTGAATCTGAAAATAGGTTTGTTGTTAAAAATGTTGTTCAATCAAGATAATTTTAGTTGTTTCTTTGTTGTTCATCTGTGTTCATATGAGTTGTTGTTGAATTTGTTTAGAAATTAGTCATATTGGCTATATTTTGGTTAAGTTTGATTAATCGATTGGTTATAGCTGATGGGGTAGTTTGGTAAATCGCAGTACATTCAGGGGTAAAAATGGTAATTGCAATAAGGTCGGAGGGGTAGTTTGGTAATTGAACATTTTGTAATTCTTTATGTTAAGCATGAGGGACAAAATGTATTGGGGTGTGAGTGATATAGTTGTTTAATATAAATGGGGACAAGACAAAATGTAGTGGAGAGAATATGGTAATTGTTTATGGTAGACATGCGGGACAAGATGTAATGGGGTGGATTTGATATATTTGATTAATGTAGTGGGATTAAAATGAGGATGAGTGGGAAGATAATGGGTTTGGTAGGAGAAAATGGGTTGATTTTAATTGATTAAAGGATTCTGGGATGGGATATAAAGAAGAGGTCTTGACACAAGAATAGGGGGGATAGAAAAAGAGAACACAGATAGAAGAACAGAAAAGAAACGGACAGGGAGATAGAGATAAAAAAAAAAGAGAAGAAAATTTTAAGAGAGGAAATTCTGAAAAATACTAAAACTTCAAAAAAAAAAACATTCTGGAAATTCAAAAGAAGAATAGTATACACCTGATATACAATCCAAATATTCTGATATACGGATTCAGAAATTAAGGGTTAAACACTAACTAGTCTTTCAAAATCTGAAAAGATTCCCTTTGCTTCTGTCCGTTGATTGTTGTTGGTGTTTCTGGATTTTTGTCTTGATTTTAAAATCTGTCACTAAGTTTCTCGTTGCTGGTTGTTACTGGTTGCTGGGGTTGCTGTTGTTATATGCTACTGAATTTCTGCTGATCTCTCTTTTCTTTTGCTTCCAATATCAGGTACACAACTGACACACTGATTATTGTAAACTGAAACAGGAAGCATGAATACGAAAAATGAAGAGTTGAAGTTCTAAATTTATTTTAATTATATTCTAAATTTTATTTGTATATATAAATTATTTAGCTTACAAAAATTAGAATCATGTAGCTATTTAATATATATAGTGGAACATCTGACGATAGCTATTTAATATATATAGTGGATGAACTATCTATATATATTGCTTAAAAATAAATAAATGGTGTAGTAACTCCGTCTAGTTAAAAATCAAACGAATAGACCATTTCGAAACTTGTAGGAATATTGTTTAGTTAAATAATATTGGTTAATTTCAGCATGTATATGGTTTAGGATTAAAATTAGATTGCTAAGTTTTTTTTTAATTTGACAAACTGAGAACATGCCTAGTATAATGTAACTAGGTAGTAACATGTGAATAAGATGACCCAGGTCTAGTTTTATGCCATACGCGTTGGGCCTGGGCCCGCATTGACAATGGACTGCCCTGCTTGTATCATTTTCAGAATTTATGAGTCATATTCGAAACTCAACTATAACAACTCAAGCATGTGAATAAATTAAGACATTTTCTCTTTCATTTTGGAGAGACAATTTTAATAGAAAAAATGTAGGCACTTTAGGATTATCCTTTTAAAATAAATGAGATGAACCTTGCCCGATAAAACGCACAAATTGCGGGGCCCTCGATAAATGTTTAATTAAAATTACTTAGACTTCGGGATGAGCCGTTTAGCAAAATTCCACGGCCTTACCCAGAAATAATAATACGCTAATCGCTTTAGGCGCGCGATTTAATTAATCTTACCTTCTTAAACTCGGGTGCGCATTTCATGCGACCCAAATCCAAATCTCAAAACATTGAATAAAAATGTGTTCCGGATTACGGGTGCATTTCATGTGACGCAATCCAAAGACATGTTCTTTTTAAACAATGTTCACATTTTTTTAAAATATAATAATAAAAATTGGTAAAGAGTTAAAACTTGCACAATAGCACATAATTGTATAAAATCAGATAAACAAGCCGAATATGACAGTTGAGCGACCGTGCTAGAACCACGGAATTCGGGAATGCCTAACACCTTCTCCCGGGTTAACAGAATTCCTTATCCGGATTTCTGGCTCGCAGACTGTAATACAGAGTCATTCTTTTCCTCGATTCGGGATTAAATTGGTGACTTGGGACACCCTAAATCTCCCAAGTGGCGATTCTGAAATAAATAAATAAATCCCGTTTCGATTGTCCTTTAATTGAAAAAAACTCCCTTCACCCCTCGCGGGGCGGTAAAAAGGAGGTGTGACAACATCCATTACACATCATGCAGCCTAATACTTTATGGATTCAACTCCTCTCCATTTCTCATTTTCTCCATTTTCCCAAGTTACTATTTAGATGGGAGCCACATGTCATGGTTAAAAAATAAAGGTTAAGATTTAAATAACCAAAACCAAAGCCCTAACAATGGCTAATAACAAACATATCACTTTCTTAGGTTTCTGTAGTTGTTGTTTTTTCTTCACTTTTTGAACTTCATCTTTTTTTTTTCTCCTTCTTGTTTTATTGTACTAATGGATATACATATTTTTATTTTTATTTTGAGTTAATCTTTAATTGGTTCATTGCTGTGTTTCCCTTTTTCTTTAATATGTTCCACCCTTATTAATTATTATATTATCCTCGTTCTTGTTATTATACGTTTGTCCTAATTTGTTTAATAAGAATATTGGTGGCTAAGATAATCTTAGGTTTCTTACAGTTCTAAAGGATTATTACGATAGCTCAATTGTGCATTATCAATTGTTGGTATAAATTTATAAATTAGCATAATGACAAGATATCTGGTTACAAAAAATATTCAAAGTGTCATCCATGTATATAGCTAATTCTAAAGAAAAGGTGCCATCAAAAGATTAACTCAAAGAAGAAGTGAATAATGAGATCGTGGGAAAAGTAGGAATTTGAAGAAGGACGCACTGAAAGAAAAGAAAAAGAAAAAACAAGTAAGTAACAGAGAAATAAGTTTTTAATGTATTTATGGATGGGATAAATGTAGCTAGAATTGTGGGATTACCCAAATTTTTGGTTAAGCAAATATATTGAATATTTATTTTTCTAACCATGATTAGGACCTTGATTTTGGTTAGTCAAATCTCAACCTTTATTTTTTAACCATGACATGTGGCTCCCATCTAAATAGGAACTTGGGGAAATGGAGAGGAGTTAAATCCATACTTTATCTATTACTAAACTTGCATAGTAAAAAAAGGGGGTTAAAATAGACCAACTAATAAGCGGCATAATACACTTTCTAAATCGGGTAGCTTAGTCATTAGTTAAATGGAATCATTAAGGCTTCCCGCTTATAATATAATATAATAGGTAAAAATCCCTATAATATAATATGATATGATGATATTATACTCTCTCTGTTTTAATTTATGTGAACCTGTTTGATTGGGTACGGAGTTTAAGAAAAAAATGAAGACTTTTGGAATTTGTGGTCCTAAACAAGTCCAAATGGGGTCCAGAGTATTTGTGTGGTTATAAAAGCTTCTCATTAAGGGTAAAGTTGTAATTTTAAGCTAAATTGTTACCAAATTTAGAAAGGGCTCATTCTTTTTGGAACGGACCAAAAAGGAAATAGGTTTACATAAACTGGAACACAGGGAATATTAATTTTTTTCATGTCTAATAGTGACACCGCTTACAAAATTTTCTGTGTACGCCACTGCTACTACATAATGTTATTAACTGACTGAGATTCATTCTTATATCTCCTGCAATCTTTCTGTCCACTAAGGTTATCGTTATCATAAAGCGAGTGGAACACAAATGACGTTGGACGAGGAAATGAATGCTATTCATGAGGAATCCGAGCCAGAATCAGAATCATCAGAAGACCAAGAAGTTGTAAAATTGACTGAACCTTCAAAAAATGTCGTATACAGCATGGAAGGTTTGCTTGATAAGCTAAGAGAAATCAGTTGGCCTGATGGTTTGGATTGGATGCACAAGCTTGGTGTCCACAGGGAGGAGCAAGAAGATGTGGATGTGAGCGATGATTTGGCGAGGGATCTCTCTTTCTACATGCAAGCGTTGAAGTGTGTCCGCCAAGCGTATCTGATGTTTCATTCTATGGGACATCCTTTTCTGAGGCCCTCGGATTATTTTGCGGATATGGTGAAATCTGATGCACACATGGAGAAAATCAAAGGCGTAGTCATGGAAGAGATGAGCAAGATTGAGGAGGTTGAAGAGAGGAGGAAGACAAGGGAGAACAAGAAGTTGGCGAAAGAAGTTCAGGCACAGAAAATGAGGAAAAGGGCTAAGCAGAAAAAGGAGGAGATTGAGGCCGTTAAGAAATGGAGGAAGCAAAAGGCAGCAAAGCGGGTTTGATAAAGAGAGTGTTGACAATCTTGATTTGGCTTTTGATGAAGACGGGGCGAGACCCCTTCAAAGATCGAGTAAGAAGAGGCCTAGTGTGTCTCCTGGAGATCGATTAGGAGGAAAGGCGACATTTGGTGGTAAAAAAGGAAAAGTGTCCGATAAAAAGCGGAAGAGGAGGGAATTCAAGAACTCAAAGTTTGGCATTGGTGGGAGGAAAGGTTTAAAGAAGCAGAACACTGCTGAAACGACCGATGATTTTAGAGGATTCAACTCATCTGCCAAAAAGAAAAGGGTGAAGTAAAACAAGATGATTTAAGTTAATTCCTTCTTTGTAGACTTCCATATTGATCTGGACCTTTTCAGTCATATTTTAGTCTTGCACTTAATTGGGGCATCTCTTATATAGTCAAACATCTGTATATCAGTTTCGTTTGTTCCGATATTTTTTGACTACTATGGTAAAGTGTTGTTATAGAGGACATATATTGTAACATAACATAAGAATCGGTTCCCAAAAAACTTGGCTTTTATAGTGCTTGGCTATTATAAAGGGATGTTGCTATAGAGATGTCTTACTATAGTATCACTTTTCTGCAAGTTAATGGCCTTTTTGCCTACCTTCTATGTTCAATTGCTGCATTAGCTTGTAGTCATAGTAAATTGATCCCATAAGGTCTTCAATAGTATAAATCTTCTTCCAAGGAGAGTCTGTATCCTTTTAGTCTGCCAAAAGTTTCTTATTTTCAATTCACCACCACAAGGTTTGCATTTTTCTCAGAGTTTCCATTAGTACTCGTCCTTTCATTTATGTTTAAAGAAATAGATAAACATATAGGACAAAGCCTGATAATGTAAACTGTCATTTTAGCAGTCAGAATCTAAGCTATATTGAAATGTTCAAATTCATACCCAGTCATGGAAATTCAAGTAATGTGGTTTAACATGTAAAAAGGGTTCACACAAGTTTACTAGGAACTTTAGATCAATTGTTTGAGACTGAAAGAAATTGAACTACTTATAACAACATTTGGTAGGGTGATGGTATGTATTAAAGAGTAGGTTTCATGTATAGGGGGGAGTTTATGTTTCTGCCAGCAATAGATTTATATATCTCTTAGGTATATTCTTTTGTAGAGAAGTGTTGTGTTCAACACTAATCACTGTTATAATATTACAAAGTCAGTGCCAAGTTTTGTATTGTATTACTTTTCTCTCCAGAGTAAGTTCTTGAATTGTTTTTGTTATGTACTTATGTTATTTTCGTTCATAAGGCAACGCGATGGTAAGGTTAATTTTTTGCCTATCGGGGAAAGGTTAAGTAGGCGTTTGGACATAAAAATTATAATTTTTGAAAAAAGTAGCATTTGAAGTAAAGTTGAAAAGTGATATTTGGAATTTGAAATTATGTTTCGACATGCATTTCACTTGAAAAATATTTCAGTTTTGTGAACGGGCAAAAAAATTGAAAATTTTGAAAACTCATTTTCGAAATAAATTAAAAAACTTGTAAAATTTTATGGGAAAACACATTTTGAAAGAAAAAAAAATAAAAAAGGAAATTATTTTTGTGGACAGACTGGTCCTAAATCTCTGCATGCGAACTGGTCCTAAATATTGCAGAAAAATATCATAAAATTGATTTTATCAATTACCACTTATTAAATTGTTTAATAAAAATCCATTTTCTAATGAATATTTAGCCCTTAATTAACTGCAGAAAATAAGCTTATTATATTTTTATAGCTTTCATTTAACATTTCCATGGAAAAACTTGTGCATTGACTTACTATGTATCACTCATTTGGAATTGTCCCTTTCTTTTCCTTCTTCACTAAAGATGCTATAAGTGTGATGTAGAAATAGGAAGGAACAAGTAGCCCCAGTCCAGACTTGTGCACTCACTTGAGCAATATATGGTCTATTCAACAATTACTAATGACTAAAATCAAAGTGAAACATCAACTTGAAAAAGTTTGTCCCTTGTAGCTTTCGTTTGAAATTTTCATGGAAAGACTTGTTCACTAACTTGAACTAAACAACAACAACAACAACAATAACCCAGTAAAATTTCACCAGTGGGGTCTGAGGAGGGTAGAGTGTATGCAGACTTGTGCACTGACTTGAGCAATATATGGTCTGCTCAACAATTACTAATTACTAAAATCAAAGTGAAATATCAACTTTAAAAAGTTTGTCACTTGTAGCTTTCGTT
Source organism: Nicotiana sylvestris (assembly GCF_000393655.2). Lineage (NCBI taxonomy): Eukaryota > Viridiplantae > Streptophyta > Magnoliopsida > Solanales > Solanaceae > Nicotiana > Nicotiana sylvestris. Next base: position 1,991,456 of record NC_091066.1, on the reverse strand, counting down.
TGAAATTTCCGTGGAAAGACTTGTTCACTGACTTGAACTAAACAACAACAACAACAACCCAGTAAAATTCCATCAGTGGGGTCTGGGGAGGGTAGAGTGTACGCAGACTTGTGCACTGACTTGAGCAATATATGGTCTACTCAACAATTACTAATGACTAAAATCAAAGTGAAATATCAACTTGAAAAAGTTTGTCCCTTGTAGCTTTCGTTTGAAATTTCCGTGGAAAGACTTGTTCACTGACTTGAACTAAACAACAACCCAGTAAAATCCCACCAGTGGAGTCTAGGGAGGGTAGAGTGTACGCTAGAGCCGTCAATATGGGCTTGGCCCGTTAGGCCAGCCCAACCCGTAATTTTTTTTTTTGGCAATCCGCTAGGAAAGCGCCTAGGGCTAGTTTTTTATTAATAAAAGAAAAGAAAAATACAACAATTAGGAGAAGTACAAAAAAGGGGGACAATAGCACCGGTGTTGTTACCCATATGTCTTGGCTATATAATCACTCATCTGCGCCTCACATTGCCTTATGATGGCAGCCTCATGTAGAAGATTCATGGTGTAGCTGCCAGCAAAGTCTCACGAGGGCATATAATCTCATAGTCGTGTGGATAATTTCCAAAGGCATAGGACCAAGGCAACATAAACCGTGCTAAACCTTACCTTACTAGTCCTATTGAGGCTTTAAATAGCCTCACCTACTAGCAAGCATGTAAAAAATAAGAACTGAAAAGTACCAAATATTCAATGATCATCACAAAGTTTATAACATACTCTGTGATGATATTACAAATGAGAATACTAATATAATGGTAGAATAAAATGATGAAGGAATTAAAATGTTGTCCCTTCTTGTCCGAACTTGTAATTTCTTCAATTTGTAACTCTTTTTCATCACAATCCCAATTTTTCAAGATGTATTCAAAATTCATGATTTCTTTTTTGAACGATTGGACATTGTAGATGTAGTTGGGGCGGCCTTCTTTTGTTTGTCAACTCTCATTGGAAGTCGCCTAACATTTAAAGAATCACTAACCTTGTCATCCCAACTATTTTTACTTGTATGAGATTTCCTATTTTTTCCGCTATGCATAGGTGACAAATCACCTTTTCTTGCTGCCTCTGCCCTGTATTGATTTAGAATATCATCTTCCTCACCTTCTTCATATGTATCTCTGCCCACAAGCATCTGATTTTGCATGTCTTGAACATGTTCTTGAATTACCACATTTTTTCCATCCTGTTTATTACCCAACACTGCCTTATTTTTGTGTTGTGATATGCTTTGCATTTTGTTCCTGCTATTATTCACTCGACCATTGCTTAAAGCAGTAAGATTTAATGAGCTAGCAGGCTTTGAGCCTACCATTGCATCCAATAGCTTTCTTTCCGCTGGTGTAATAGTAGGAGTGGTTGTCACAATTTATTGTTGCCCAGAAATTGCTGTTACTGTTGATGGACGATCAACAATAGGTTTAATAACTGGATCATTTTGATTAAGCTGATGCTCCATTGCATCAAAGATTGGATTATCTGTTACAGTATGCTGCTGCCCAGATTTTATTGTAGCTACTATTTGATCAGTTGAAGCTGGGACTAATTGCTTTGTATGTGTTACTGTAGTTCGCTTCAAGCTTCCAGTTGGAGAATTTCTGGGCAAAAAAATTGGAGCATTGATGTTCAATTTGCTCTTATGACTTGTTGCTGGTCCCTCATCATATTTTGCCATTGTTAGACAGTCAAGATCTTCACCTGCACTCTCTTGATCGACCTCCTGATCAGCTTCTTCAGATGAATACCCTGCATGACCATCACCCCAATCCTCGTCTTCGTCATCCTCTTCATGTTGTTGTAACCAAAGTTTAGATTTGATCACCTTTGCTTGGATAAATTCAGCATTGTTTCCAGTTGACAAAATAAGCCGCCCAGCTTCACCTTCAAACTTGCCATAGAATTCAACTGATTGTGATGGAACATCAAATACAGAGGTATTTAATGTGACCAAAGGTTGTTTAACCAATGTGGAGTTCCTCATCATTTTATTCTGAGCATTCTTGATTATTTGTTCTACCTGAGGATTGGAAAAATGTAGTGTAGGAACATTGGAACTGTGAGCTTGGATGCCTATAAGTTAATTCCTCAAATTGTTGTTGGAGTCTTTTCGTCGAAAGCCCAAATTTTCAGCCAAGTCGTGACTGTCTTGCCCTCCTCGTTCATTAATGGGCGTTGGAACTAAATGTTTGGACATTCCACTATCAAGTACACCTTTTGCATCAATTTCAGGGTCCCCATCAGCATTAAGAACCTCAAAATTATTTGTGCTGGAACCAACATTGAAGTCAGTTCCTCGAACATTTTTATTCTGTTGTTTTGGTGAGACCTGCTTCTTTGTGGGTGTTATCCTATTTGTTACCAAACTCCAATCTCCTTCATTTTTGTTCATGTCATCTTTCTTAACATCTCCTATCACCGTCCCATTTTGATTTTCCCTCAATACGCTCTTAGTCCCAATGTTTTCGTTACCAGAGTTCTGAGCAGTAGCTGTTTTGTTAGAGTTTTTCTCTGCAGTTTTCTGCTGATCACCAGCAAGTGTGTGTGTAGCTGGTTGTTGACCTACACCTTTTGGAGAGTGTTTAACTTGTTCAACACCAACACCTTCCAATTTTTGTTGCTCTTTATGTACATCAGTAGCTGTACCTGATGCTCCAAACTGCTGTTGAACCATATCAGGCTTGTTAGAAGTATCTGCATGATCGGCAGCAGCCTTCAACGCACCAGTAGTAGCTGAGTACATCCTTGTAAAATCTGTAGAGGCAGGGATATCCTTCAACCTAGTATCACCAATTGCAGCGTTATGATTAGCACTCCTAACAGGATGTCGATCAACAGTTGCCTCCAGCTTAGAACCAACAGTAGTTGGTTCTTGTCCAGCATTTTTATTATGCTCTACAACTGCTACTGTTGCATGCTTACCCTCCAATTGTGAGCCTACATGAACTGGTCGTTTTTCATCCTTAGAAGTAATAACAGTTGAAACTTTATTCGGCTCAACACCTTCCTGTAGCCCAGGATTCATATCAAATTTGAAGCATCAATCAGTTTTTGCACGTTTAATTTCTCCACTGCTTCCACTACTGCAGCTCAATCCCAAGTTGCTTTCAAAGCAGCATTATTCACTAAAGTATTAGCTGCTTCAACATGCACTACAGTAGTACTAGTAACACCACCTATATGTGATATCTTGACTGAACTTTCACCATGTTCATGAATCCCAGTTTGATTTTCACCCATTTTCTTTTTTGCCAAACTATTTTGTTCTCCAGCAAATCGATCCCCTTCATTCACTCCCCTCTTCTCATTCAGAAGTTGACGTAAATCACCAGTGTACTTTTACCCTGTAGCTTGTTCTTGAAAAACTTCAAGTTCATCAATCACAACTGGGTTGTGAGTCTTTTTCGATATATATCGACATGTTTTCTTGTCGTGGCCCTGGTGTTTGCAACAGTTATAGTACAAAGGCATATTGTCATAAACAATTTCCTGAAACACTTCAATGATTTTTCCAGAGATTTTATCTAAGCTTTGGATCCTCACACGCTTGGGATGCTTGTTCATTAGGTCTAAGATTACCTTTACCCTCGCTGTGCTTGGTCTGGATTTAAGTTGCGTCGCTTTATCAATGGCAATAGGTTTACCAGCAGCAGAAGCGATTGATAACAACGAACACATTGCAAATAACTCCGGCGACAGAAACTACTGCCAATGCAGTTTCCTCATTTGGATTAAATCCAGTTGTCCATGGAAAGACTCTATACTGGTGTTCTTCGCCATTCCATGATAAGTAATTTACTGCACGACCTAAAGCATGTACATAATCTTCATTTTGATCGAACCTTAACAGAATTTGCCTTGGTGCGAGTGAACCTACGAGGCATCGACCTTTTGTTCCTAGATGTTTTGGCAGTAAGATTCTCAGCTCTTTGAGATCTGGTGCACCTGAGGAGAGTTTAAAAACAACAGACTGGTGTAATTCCTCCTCCATTGCAAATTCACGTCTTTCCTCCATGGTAAAACAAACAGTTGGTTCGCCATGTACATATTGAATCGATTTTAAAATTGTTTTTGTTGCAATTTGTGTTGGTGATTTGGATTGGATCTGAGCAGCATATGTTGGTTTAATAGATGGCTCTCCCACAGCAAAAGGCTGGAGAGAGGATGCAGCAGTCATGAAACTCTTCAACACTCCATTGACGTGAAGAAGCAGAAGAATCTAACCAAAAAATTCTGCGTGCTACAGTAATCGCAAAAATAAAATTAAGATCTGGAAAAATTGGTTATGAATTTGTAGATGAAACCAATTGGGGATTGTGCGCAAAGAGTAGATGCTTCTTTTGACACCAAGATTGCGACAATTCACCGCTGGATGCCGAAGTTATGGCCAGATGAATAGTGACGGAATTACTATTCACCTTCTTCCTAGAGAGAAGGAGGAGGAAGTGGGGTTTCCAGCCCGTGATTTAGTAGGGCTGGGCTAGAATTGTTTTAGCCAGTTTAAAAATGAGGCTTTTAAGCCAGGCCCGAGTAAGCCCGTGAACCGTGAGGCTTGACTGAGGTCGGGTCGGGGCGGCCCGTGGGCCTAATAAAATATTTATTTAAAATATATAAAAAATAAAAAGTATATTGCCTTTAGACATGGAAAGTCAGAATTGGATCTTTACTAAGAGGAATCAAAACTTGATCTTGAGAAGTTTCAAGAGATGATGTTGTCATGTATTGGAAGGACCATCCTAGAAAATATCCCGATCTTTCAATGATGGTGCGTGATGTACTTAGCATTCTTATTACCATTGTACCATCGGAATCAACATTTAGCATTGGTGGTGTGTTCTTACAAAGTACAGAAGTTGAATTTATTATGAAAATGTCCAAACACTTGTTACCACTTGAAATTGGCTGCACAAGTTTTTCTGAACTCAAACTGGTAATATTTTTTTATGTGAATTTAAATATTATTAATTTTTAAAATTTAATTATTTTTAATATTTAACTAATTAATATTGCATATGAATTGTAGATGAAAGTGAAGATGTTAAGACAACCTTGTCACAAGCGGATTCAAATGTGTTTGATGAAGATAACGTGTTGGATATCTCATAAGCATCATGAACGTTCTCTTGAGTATTTTATTTTAAGTTTTGACTTTTAGTGAATAAAATATAGTCATGTCTTTTACTTTTTTTTTTAGTATTTATTGTGATATATTGGATCAATATAAAAAATTATTAAGTTTTGCAAATTTTTTCCAATAAGATATTTTTTAACTTTTAAATAATTATCTTTTTTAGGTTAGAACTTAAAGAAAAAATATAAAATTATATTTTTAAAAATGATGGACAGGCCCGTGGGGCCCGCAGCCCATATAGGGCTGGGGTGAGCTAACCATTATAAGGCTCATCAAAATGGTGGGCTATCCCAGCCCAGCCAGTCAATTGCTAAAGCCCAAGTGGGCTGGGCGTGGCTGGGCTAGTGAATCCGCATAATCCATCATTACCTTCACATGAATTGTTCTCAAATGTAGCAAATTGAGGTCCCCTAGGGATGCATCCTTCGGGATGATTGTGGGAGAGATTTAAAACTACAAGAGATGTAAGCTGAGAAGCAAGTTGTTCTGGTATCTTTCCTGCTAGCTGGTTAGATAAAAGGTCTAATGATTCGACGAGAGATAAATTTTCAAGTGATGGTGGAATATGGCCCTGTAATCTATTATGAGATAAATTCAACACCCGAAGCGAAATGAGATCTCCCAGAACACTAGGAATATGTCCTGCAAATTATTTGTTTGAAAGATCATATCAAATTGTTCTTATATTGCAGAAAAATTGATAAAGTTAATTTAATCAATTACCACTTATTAAATTGTTAACAAATCCAGTTTTTAATGAATATTTTTCCCTTGATTAACTGCAGAAAATAAGCTTATTAAACATGTCTACACAAAAAAAATTGTAATTTTTTGAAAAACGTAGCATTCGAAGTAAGGTTAAAAAAATGATATTTAGATTTTGAAATTATGTTTAGACATGCATTTTACTTGAAAAAATATTTTAGTTTTGTGAATTGTGAAAAAATTGAAAATTTTAAATACTCATTTTCGAAATAAATTCAAAAACATAGTAAAATTTCATGGACAAACACATTTTTGAAGAAACAAATATAAAAAAGGAAATTATTTTTGTGGACGGACTGGTCCTAAATCTTTGCATGTGAACTGGTCCTAAATATTGCAGAAAAGTTTCATAAAATTGATTTTATCAATTACCATTTATTAAATTGTTTAATAAAAATTCATTTTCTAATGAATATTTAGCCTTTAACTAAATGCAGAAAATAAGCTTATTATATTTTTGTAGCTTTCATTAACATTTCCATGGATAGACTTGTGCATTGACTTACTATGTATCACTCATTTTGGAATTGTCCCTTTCTTTTCCTTCTTCACTAAAGATGCTATAAATGTGATGTAGAAATAGGAAGGAACAAGTAGCCCCAGTCCAGAGTTGTGCACTGACTTGAGCTGGTCTGTTCAACAATTACTAATGACTAAAATCAAAGTGAAACATCAACTTGAAAAAGTTTGTTCCTTGTAGCTTTCGTTTGAAATTTCCATGGAAAGACTTGTTCACTGACTTGAACTAAACAATAACAATAGCAATAACACGGTAAAATCTCACTAGTAGGGTCTGGGGAGGGTAGAGCGTACACAGACCTTACCCCTACCCCAAGGGTTAGATAGACCTTCGACTCAAACAGACGAAAAAGATAATATATCAGTATCAATAGTAGAAAGCATAGAACTAATAATAGAATCAAAAGTACCAGAAAGTAGATGAAAAATAATAACAGTAACACGTAAGAAAGGCTTGACCTTTCAGCAACAACAACAAAAGAAAAACAACAAAAACAGTAATGACGCAATAAAATCCCATAAAAAAGTATTTTTATTTTAATAACACTAAGAAATAATTATATGGCTTTAAGGAAAAAAAGAATAGGAAATAGCAGAATATGAAGATGAGAGAAATCTTGTGAAAGTGAGTAGATAAAGATTAAAAGCAATATATTTTCCATTTTTATCATTTGTGAAATTTCAAAAACAGTTTAAAGCATAATGTCTATGCATATTAGAGATAATTCTTTTACTTTTTGTCGTTTTAAATATTAAACACCATTTTGATTACTATATTATCCTTTTTTCTTAAATAAAGTGAAATCGGTTCCACTTATTTAATGTATTTTATAAAACTTCAAATTTCTAATTAATATTTAGTTGTTTTCAATTTATTTTAAGGGCTAGGGTGTCACGACCCCAGTTCGTCCTCCGTGAACTGTCTTGACGGCACCTAGTCATCTACGACTAGGTAAGCCTAACAATGCAAAAAAAATAATCGAGACTTTGCGAAAATATAACTTAAAACCAAAATTTAACAAAATGAAAGTGAAATATAAAATACCACACGGCATATACAACACAATAACTCTAACTTCTACAAATCTATCCCAAAACCCGGAATTTCACAGGAACACAAGCTAGAAGGAATACAGTAAAGTGCTCTAATCTCCAAAAATGTCTACATCAATAGTACAATAGAAGGCTAACGCTACAAGATAGAGTAAAGAAGTAGACTCTCTGGTCTGAGGACGCGGCAGATGTACCTCGAAGTCTCCGTAGCAGATGCCTCCCTCAAGGATGGTAGGCCTAGGTAGAAGTACCTGGGTCTACACATGAAAAACATGCGAAGAAAGGGCATGAGTATACCACAACGGTACTCAGTAAGTGCCAAGCCTAACCTCGGTCGGGTAGTGACGAGGAAGGTCAGGGCCCTACTGAGATAAATAAATAATGAAATGACCGGATAAATAAGCAGTATAAATAAGAATCTACAATAAGAGTCTATACAGTATAATAAGAATACAGTATCAGAAACAGAAATAAAGGCAAACACAAGGAAGTGTCGCTCACAACAAGAATGATAACCGGGGATCTCTTGGTATCCCGAGGATCTCTTGTTATCCTCATCATATATACTAGGGATCTCTTGGTGTCCTCAATAAATATGTCACGGATCACTTGGTATCCCGATGATCTCTTGGTATCCTCATAAATATGCCAGGGATATCTTGGTATCCCGAGGCTCTCTTGGTATCCTCAATATACATATGTGCCAGGGATCTCTTGGTATCCCGCACCTCAGTCCAGATCATAAACACGTATAGGGGATCTCCCGGGATGCCGTCCCATAGTCCCACATTTAAACACACAACAGCAGCTCAAGAATATTAGAATAAATGCTAAACTCGTAACAAGTAACAGTCAATTCTAGCCTAACATACTTCACGAAATACAATTAAGGCAGTTTAAGCAAATAGACAATTAAGTCAACTAAGCATGCTTTTCTAAGCTAACACAGGCTAAATTTACAAGCAGAATAAAACAGGTAAGAAAGGAACTCAATTTAAATACTTAAAGTAAAAATGGATTTTCAACAACTACCTCAAGTACGCGCTCGTCACCTTACGTACAAGGCATTCAATTACCAAATATCATATCCTAAGGGGAAAGTTCACCCACACAAGGTTAGACAAGCTACTTACCTCGAACCGGCTCAAAATCAACTTGAAACCACACGTTTGCCACGAGTATCCGACTCTAAATGACCCAAATCTATTTAATTCAATCATATATTGTAAATAACACTTCAACTAACTGATTCTACAATTAAATTCTAAGCTAATACACGAAAACATGTAAAATGACCAAAATGCCCCTCAGGCCAACGTCTCGGAATCAGGTGAAATTAACTTTTTCAGAAACCTCGTACTCCCACGAGTCTAACCATATAAAAATCTCTCAAATCGGAAGTCAGAGCTGTCACACCTCCTTTTTTCACTACAACCGCAGGGCATAAAGGAGTTTTTCCAATTAAAGGACAATCGAAACAGGATTTATTATTAAGACAGAGTCGCCACTTAGGAGATTTATGGTGTCCCAAGTCACCGGTAGAATCCCGAATCGAGGAAAACTTGACTCTGTTTAACAGTCCGCGAACCAGAAATCCGGGTAAGGAATTTTGTTAACCCGGGAGAAGGTGTTAGGCATTCCCCGGTTCCGTGGTTCTAGCACGATCGCTTAACTGTTATATTCGGCTTAATTATCTGATTTTACTACATTTTTAAACCTATGTGCGTTTTAACTTTTGAAAACCGCTTTTACTTATTTAAAGAATTAATTCAAGGCTATTTAAAACATATCGCAAGTCACGCCACATGAAATGCACCCGTGGTTCGCGACATATTTCATTTAACGTTGTTGAGAATTGGAGTTGGGTTACAAGAAATGCACGCTTGAGTTGGGATTTACGTATCATGACCACGCCACGAGAACCGTACCCGTAGCTATGATAATTTTATTATAACACGCCTAAAACATCTAGCGCATCTAAATTATTTTCCTAATCTTTGAGATTGTTATGAGGCCAAATTTATGAACAGGATATTATTGGGGCTAAAGGCTAGCTAACATGATCTATTACTTGGCCTAGATTCTTTATAGTTCAGGACACACTTTATGGCCCATTCTTATTCCTTGTCAAGAAAGAAACAACTTCCAATTTCATCTACCCAATTAAAAGTATTTATTCAAGAACCCAAGACTACATGCATCACAATCAAAATGAAAAAAAAATAATTAAAACAATTTAAAGGAAAACTAGGACATGCTACTCAAACAACGTGGAATCACAAATCAACCAACACGCGCACCAAGCTATTATAACACAAGAAAATGAGAATGCAAAATTGAGAAATGGACCTTTTATTGATGAACAAAGCTGAAAATTGCAAGTCAATCGGTCTAAACAAAGCAACAATCTCGATGGAACCGTGAACCAAGCGCAAACAGACTCAATTTAGCACAAGGAATAATTGACGACATTATCGAGTTGGGGTTTAATTGTTGTTTGAATCGCCACTTTGCTGAGAATCTTTTCCTGAACAGCAAGGTTTGAGACCCTTTTGTTTTCTTGGGCAAGACCATAAACCGTGAGAAGAAATGTTTCTGAACGAAAGTCGAATATCCATTGGTATATCTCCACTATAATTAGCGGCGAAATGGAGTGGCCGTCAATACGATAGTGGTTTAACCAATATTAGCATCGGAATGTAAGTTCTTCAATGTCAGACTCTAATCTGTGCAACAATTTAAAACACTAAAAATCAGGGTAAGGATATCCAAGAACCGATCAGCAAATTCACAAATAATTCATCATCTAATTATGTAAAAATAAAAGTAGACAAAAATCTATTGAAACTTTACAATTAACACAAATTTAACTCCTTCAGCGTCGTTTACCACTTTCCTTATCTTCTTTGCTAGTGATTTCAAGATGTTATTGTCTCTCCTCGATTTAGCTGCTTGTTTGAGAAAAGCATTGAAATCATTCACGTCTTGTAGTAAATTTTCAACTTCACCTTTTATTCCAATAATCAAGCCAGCATTGTAGATTAACAATTACATCAAGTTTTCTACTAAGAATTTCACTGCTACATCTACCATGGCTGAAGCAACAAATTCCGTTGAGCAGAATATAATTGCCACTAAAATGGGAGCTGCCGTTCTTTTTTTGTAGTCTAGGTCTAGGAATTGCCACTATATGTTTCTTTCACTAAAATTACTAAATTTGTGCATAGGCTTTTTTCTATAACTACACTTTATCTTAAATTAAAAGATGCTCAGTTATTCTCATAAATATCAATCAAACAGTAACAGCAACTTAGCCTTCTATATATTTCTGCATAGGCTTTTTCTTAAATTCTGCAACCAACTTTTGAACTCCTTTATGCAAACATGGGCAACAAACAACTCTCAGTTGTGCTCTTTGTCTTTCTCTGTCATGAACTTGCTTTTTCTTCATCCACATTACCTCAATTGTGCAACAAAGATCAAAGTATTTCCCTTCTAAAATTCAAGAAGACGCTTACTGTATATCCCTATGTTTCTGGTTTTTGTCGTTACTATTATCAAAAATCTTATGTGAAAACGAGTACATGGAATATGAGCAGAGATTGCTGCTTATGGGATGGCGTGATATGCGATGAGTTTACTGGCCATATCATTGAACTTGATCTCAGTTGCAGCCATCTTGAAGGGATTATTGATTCTAACAGCAGCCTATTCCAACTCTCTCAACTTCAAAGGCTTAGCCTTTCTGGGAATAGCTTCATTTCTTCGGAAATCTCACCTCTATTTGGCAGGTTTTCGCACTTGACGCATCTCGATCTTTCTAACTCATATTTCACGGGTCAAATTCCTTCTGAAATCTCTCATCTTTCCAAGTTACAGTCTCTTTATTTATCAAGTAGCTGGAGGCTCAATCTTGGACCTCACAATTTCAAATTCCTTCTTCAGAATTTGACCCAATTAAGAGAGCTTGATCTTACTTTTTTAAGCATCTCTTCCACCATTCCTCCAAATATCTCTACTCATATAACAACTCTGAGGCTTGCGAGGACAGGATTGCATGGGGCATTACCTGAGAGTATTTTTCACTTGCCAAACTTGCAAGTTCTTGACTTACATGGAAATGATCAGCTCAGTGGCTATTTTCCAAAGACCATATGGAACAGCAGTGCATCTCTAAGGATATTATATCTCGGTGAAGTGAATTTTTCTGGTGATTTTCTGCCCGAATCTTTTGGCTATCATCTAACTTCTTTGCAGGGACTGGATCTTAGTTCTTGCAATCTCTCGGGGCCGATTTCGGAATCTCTTTGGAATCTCACTCATATAGAGTATATGTACCTTGGATATAACGATCTTGGAGTACTAAATCCTATGTTTATAAGCGGACTGCAAAATCTGAAGTTCCTATTGCTATCAAATAACTCTCTGAATGGAGAAATACCATCATCAGAGGCGGATACAGGATTTGAGGCTTATGGGTTCCTACCGTAATTTCAGATTAATATAAAATAATAACTAGATTCACAGTCAGATATTTAGCAATATTTAGTGAAATTTTTAATATAAATACAGGGTCTACGCAAGAGTTACTGAGTTCCTCGGAACCCATAGACTATGCACTAGATTCGCCCCTGACCATCATGGATATATACGCTTCCATCACTAACTAGCCTAGACTTGAGTGATAACTACTTTTCTGGTCAACTTGAGGATTTCAAGTCCAATTCACTACACCAGATTTCATTAGGAGGGAATCGGTTGCAAGGCCATCTTCCCAAGTCAATTCAAAACCTTGTGAATCTAATACAGCTCAATCTTTTATCAAACAGTTTTAGTGGCAATGTAGACTTTTCAAACCTCAAACAGCTTTTCGGACTGGATCTTTCATATAATAGTATTTCGCTGACCAATGACAACAACATCAAGTCTACCTTGCCCGAATCTCTTGAATACATATGCTTGTCCGGTTGTGAAGTAAAAGAACTGGATTTTTTGAGATCGGCAAAGAATCTTCGTTACTTGGATCTATCAAATAACAATATTGAAGGAACAATTCCTGACTGGGCATGGTCTAATTGGATGCACTCACTGAATCAGCTTAATCTATCCCACAACATGTTGACAAGTATTGACCATTTTCCATCATTTTCACAACTAAATACTCTAGATTTGCGAACCAATTTTCTTCAAGGATCGCTACCTATTCTACCGTTCTCTTTATTTTTTTTCATATCAAATAATAGTCTCGGTGGTGAGATCCCTTCTTCCTTTTGCAATTTGACATCATTACAAATTCTAGATTTGGCAAGAAACAATTTGAAGGGAGAAATTCCACAATGTTTGGGTAATATGAGCAACCTCCAGGTTTTGGATATGCAACAAAATTTTCTTTCTGGGAATTTCCAAACAACTTTTAGAGTTGGAAGTAGCCTGACAAGCTTCAACTTGCATGGCAATAAGCTAGAGGGGAAAATCCCAAAATCTTTAGCCAATTGCAAAGAGTTGGAAGTTCTCAATTTGGGAAACAATCACCTCAATGACACATTCCCTATGTGGCTGGGAACACTTTCGCAGTTACAAGTTTTAAGCTTGAGATCCAATAAATTGCATGGACCCATCAGAGCTTCAAGGACGAAAAACTTGTTTCCTAATCTTCAGATATTGGATCTCTCTTGCAATGCATTTATAGCAGAGTTGCCAACAAGTCTTTTTCAACATTTCAAAGACATGATGAGAACTAATCAAACAAAGAAGGCATTGGGAAATGAATATTATGAAGACTCGGTAGTTGTTGTGACAAAGGGACTGGAGCTTGACGTTGTGAGAATCTTGTCTTTGTACACCACTATCGATCTTTCAAATAACAAATTTGAAGGACATATTCCTAGTCTTCTGGGAGATCTCATTGCACTATGTGTGTTGAATTTGTCTCATAATGGATTGCAAGGTGATATACCATCATCACTCGGAAAGTTATCTCTAGTGGAAACATTGGACCTTAAATATAACCAGCTTTCGGGAGAGATACCAAAACAACTTGCTTCTCTTACATCTCTTGCAATCTTAAATCTCCCCCATAATCATCTCTAAGGATGCATTCCTCAGGGACCTCAATTCCATACCTTTGAGAATAACTCATACGAAGGTAATGATGGATTGCATGGTTTCCCAGTTTCGAAAGGTTGTGGAAGTAGCAAGATTCCAGAGACAAACAACACAACACGCGTTTTGGATGAAGAAAACACTTCTGAATTTCTCAATGATTTTTGGAAAGCTGCTCTTATGGGATATGGAAGTGGACTAGTTATTGGATTATCCATTGCATATATCATGCTTTCAGCTCGAAATTCCAATTGGCTTTCTTGGATTGTTGAAGAACTAGAACACAAAATCACCATGAGAAGGCGAAAGAAGAAGCGAGGCCAAAGGCGTCACAGAAGAAGAAATAATGGTGTCTAGACAAGTTTCAGTCGTCCAATATGTAATTTCAGGTATATATTCATATTAAGCTCTATCTCTGATTTTTTTCTTAGTTTATATTAACTGGTATTTCAAGAGGTAACAGGTTCGAATCGTGAAAATATCCTCTTACAAAAATATAGGGTAAGGCTGCGTATAATAAACCCTTGTGGTCAGGCCCTTCCCCGTACCTTGCACATAGTGAAAGCTTAGTACATCAGACTGCTCTTTTAATATTAACTGGTATTGTAGTCTTCATTTGGATATATCTTGATTTATTAGCTTGGTAAGTGTATCTTTATTAATGCTTGAGAATTGAGATTATTTATTTTGTATCTGACTTCATTTTAACTTGTATGAATTAAATGTAGGCAAAGAATGTGTCCAATTGAAATAGCAGGTGAATGAGAAAAGACTTTGTACTACAGATGTTTTCAACAGCAAATGCCACAAGGAACATGAAGATTAATACATGCTTTTGAATTATTATTTTTTTCTTCTGTAAATGTTGCTGTCATTTTTTCTTTTTCTTTTGTTTTTAAATAGAAAAATGAGAATAAATTCTAGTGCTTACTTACCGTACGATTACGTATATTGTTTAAAGGTGCATTTTTCGTACTAAGTAATTTTAGAAAAGGTACAATATTTCTCGCAATGAATTATTTTTTATCTTCTTTCAACACAAAACAAAAAAAGTATTTTTATTTTAACAACACTGCAAAATAATTATATGACCTAAAGGAAAAAAAAAGAATAGGAAATAGCAGAAGATGAAGATGAGAGAAATCTTGTGAAACTAAGTAGATAAAGATTATAAGCAATATATTTATCAGTTTTTATAGTTTGTAAAATTTCAAACTACGATTTAAACATAATTTATATATATACTGGAGATAATTCTTTTACTCTTTTCGTTTTAAATATTTGATACCATTTTTAGAGCTAATTTTCAAATTAGTTTATAAATATTCATGTTTCTAATTAATATTTATTTATTTTCAGTTTATTTCAAGTGCTGGGACACAACATAACAAAATGACATTTCTAATTTAGTAATGCGTTTGTTGGTATATACGTTAGTTAAATGTATAATTTTACAAAATGTGTTCTGCTCCAAAAATGATTATTGTTGTTATAGGTAAAAAATTATTATAGAAAGATAAAATTTAACTTAAAAATCGTTTTCGAGGGAAACTTGATTTTTATAGTTAATAGGTATTAGAAATAACGAATAATTCAAAAATTGAGACGACAACAATTACTGAGAACAAGAAGGAAGAGAAAATCGATACATGAAATATGAGTCTATGTACTATTCAAGTTTTCAGAAATTGGAAATCTTCCTTAATAGAAACAGAAGAATGGACTTCTATGCTCTATCTTTGGTGTTTGTTCTTCTCTGTTTAATATTTCTCTCTTTCCTTTATCCAATATAAAATCTGCAAATAGTGAATGAATAACAAATTCTTTCTTTAAATCATAACTTCTATTAAATCACTCAATGCGAAGACAACATACTTCAATCGTAGTAGCTATTAAGGACAATTTCACTTTAATCCCTTTGTTTCTAGTAGCATATTGGCATTTGTTGTTGCAAACATCTACTACATAGTCTTTCCAATTCTTAGTATTTCAACTCTGTCCATTCACTTCTCCCAAGTTATTCCCTGCATTTATTTCATTAAATACAAAGTAAACGAGTTAGATACAGAACAATTATCTCAATATTCTCACACATTTTTCTATAGAAATGAGTTTAATACGAATATATACTCGAAAGTTTTGAACTTACATCTTGTGTGTTTCGAAACTTATTTAGACACCATTATTCCTTCCTCTATAACGCCTTTGGCCTTGCTGCTTCTTTCGCCTTCTGGCAATGATTATGTATTCTAATTTTTCAACAATCCAAGAAAGCCATTTTGGATTTCGAGAAGAAAGCATGAAATATGCTATGGAGAATCCAATACAGATACATTCCGGAATCTGAACTCCTACCCAATGTAGTATTCCTGCTCCGAGTTTCCTTGCCCAACTGCAATCAGCAAATAGGTGACTCCATAGGATATAACTTCCTTGTTGATACCAGTTTTGCATCAATTCTTTTAACGGTTAATCTTCTTCCAATACCAACTGCAGCCAGTGGAAGTTGGTGACTCCATATATCATTATTATTCCTCATATAAATCCCATGCACCCATTTCACCCCCAGTGAATCCTCTTTGTTATAACTTCCCAACATATGCAACATTCCACAATCTGCTCCCTGTCACACCTCCTTTTTCACTACACCCGCAAGGGCGTAAAGGAGTTTTTCCAATTAAAGGACAATCAGAACATGATTTATTATTAAGAAATCAGAGTCGCCACTTGGGAGATTAATGGTGTCCCAAGTCATCGAAGGAATCCCGAACCGAGGATAACATGACTCTGTTAACAGTCCGCGAACCAGAAATTCGAGTAAGGAATTTTGTTAACCCAAGAGAAGGTGTTAGGCATTCCCGGGTTTCGTGGTTCTAGCACGGTCGCTCAACTGTTGCATTTAGCTTATTTATCTGATTTTATTATATGAAGAGCCTATGCACTAATTTTTAATTTTTACCGCTTATTATTCAATATGTATTTTTAAGAGAAAGTGAACGTCGTTTAAAACATGTCTTTGGATCACGTCACATGAAATGCACCCGCAATCCTAGACACATTTTATTCAACGTTTTGGGATTTGAATTTGGGTCGCATGAAATGCACACCCGAACTTAAGAAGGTAATTTTATTAGAATCGCGTCTAAAAGAGTCTAGTGCGTTATTATCATTTGGGAGGGTCGCGAAATTCGCTAAACGACCCTTCCCGATTTTCTAAACATTTTTTAAACCTTTACTAAGGGCCCCACGATTTGCATTTTTATTGGGCGAGGCTCGTCTCATTTTTATTTTAAAGGATAAACTTAAAAGCAACTATATTTTTTATTTTTTTTGTCTCTAAAAGAAAAAGAAAATCCTAATTGATTATTATTAACGCTTGGGCTTCAAGTTCAAGTCCGGGCCCAAATAAAAGGACGAACCTCTTAGCTTGAACCCGCTACTTAACCCAAAACCCAAATTTTAAAGAACAATTAAACCTTTTGAAAGACATCCTGGACTGGGCCCAAATGGCTAGGCCAATGAGCCCAAACCAAGCAACGCTTGCCCAGCTGGAGGCGTTCCCATCGTTTGGCCCAAATTAAACTACCAAAGAAACAATGGCCTGAATACAACCTGCATAGAGGTATTATCCTCCAAATGGGCACGAGAATAAGCCGGCCAGGACTGGCCCAGGTCCAGACGAACAGGTAACTATACCGGGACCTGAGACTATCCATTCGCGTAACAGGGCCCAAATTGCTTAGCACGACTGGCCCAGAGTAACTCAGCTAAATACCTTCTGAAATCAACACAAATGAGTAACAAGTGGCAGTTATTCAAATTAACAAGATGTAGCCTGTTTGAACTCTAATTTCATGCTCTAGTTATGCTACTTACTGACCTTCTGTTGAATTCTCAATTATTTAAAGGGTGAAAAGACATATTAGATAAATGATTTTTGTTAATACACATCATGCTAACTCTTGATTTAGTTTTAGCCAATATTGATAGATCAATAATACAGTCCTACCTACTTGCCATTTGAAACCTTCATCCAGCGCAAATTATTAACTTCGATTGCTACATAATGAGGCTAACTCTGAGTTTAGCACCAATTCAAGTTAACACTAGTAATCACATAACTCATATACCAACTGCCACCAATTCAACTTAACAAATCAACAGTAACAACAATACACGAGCTTAAACAGTTCAAAGTTAATACAATTAGGTCATTGCAATTCAATTTCTAGGCATTCATATCAAGTGGAAATAACTTTAATTAAGCTCAGACAAGTCAAACTAAACAATTAGGCATGATTGACTATAACCACAATTTAACTATTGAACAGTGAATGCAGCAGAAGAGCCTTGATCCAAACTTCCATTCATTTCATCAACCAAGGGTTTACAAGAATGTACCTGGATGAGGGAATTAAGAGGAAGTAGAATCAGTTTAACAGCAGCACACACGAGCAGCAGTCAATAAACCAGAATTCAGCTCAAACTAGGAATAGTATTTGAAAATAAATCACACCCCAAACAAAACGCCACAAATCGACTGAAATGCACCCAAATAGACTCGAAATACTTCCAAATACTTCAGCAAACCCAGAACTCAAGCTATAAGACAGAATTTGAAAGCTAGAACTCAGCAATTAACTGAAAACCTCAAGAAACAGTAAGTTCTTCATTTTTTTTTAGTTTTTTTTTTGGAGATTTCTACTGTTTTTGGGATTTTTGGTTTGAATTCAATAGCTAACTCTGAAACTGAAAAAATGAAAGGAAAAAGTTCAGTGTGAGATTTTTAGGGGCTGAAAAGAAGACCCCC
Source organism: Nicotiana sylvestris (assembly GCF_000393655.2). Classification (NCBI taxonomy): domain Eukaryota; kingdom Viridiplantae; phylum Streptophyta; class Magnoliopsida; order Solanales; family Solanaceae; genus Nicotiana; species Nicotiana sylvestris. Next base: position 1,973,028 of record NC_091066.1, on the reverse strand, counting down.
TCAACAAGGCAAAAGCTTGCCTTTTATAGACATCTGGACAGATTTTAGTTTCCTTTTAATCCCCCCATTCCTTTTGAATTTTACCCCCCCCCCCATTTATTAACTTTTCACACAAGAAAACACTACTATTTTTTACAAATTACTTAAAAAAACCCATCTAGAAGCTCATAGGGTATTCTGAATTATTCTTGTAACTACCAATTACCTAGAATGACCTTGAATTCATGAGAAACTACCAAATGACTCTAACATTGCCCTGATCGCTTAACTGTGATTAACTATCAACTAAATCTAACCAACTAACATCTTCAAAGTAAACAACGAATTGAAACATATATCAAGGAATGATTTGAGCCAAGCAAAGTTAATCAATTATCAGATTAATTTTCCAGTAATGAACTGAACCTAATACAACCTTGCTAAACACTAAGCTAAGACGACCAAGCAAATGGCAATCCAATTAAGCCATAATCAAACATGGAATCAAAGAAAATCCACAGAATTCATGATGAGAAAAGAAAACTAACCATGCAAAGTAAACTGAAGTTAGCCTATATAAAACTAAGAACAACTAATAGAAGATTAAGCCAATCGAAAAACTCGCTATGGGCTTGGGTTCTGCTAACCCTTGGTTTGAAATTCGGACAGTCTTGTTGTCAATTGACTCCCAGTGATGGTAGAAATATCATGAGGAATGCGAGGAGAGTCCCATGGCACCCATTTGTGAAGTTTGATAAAACCTAGGTTCACCGGAAAATTTTCAAACCTAAATTCGAGCCATTCCAGCTACATTCGAGACAAAAGGTCATGGGGGTTGTGTAGAGGAAGGTGTGACGATCTTACGGTGTAAATTTGGTACGATTTGGCGTAATTGGTGTCGTGGCCGAAAAGGTTTAAAGAAAGATTCGACACTTTTGACCCTGATTCGAAGGAAACCCATGGCATGGCTGGAAAGAGGAACCCAAGGGAATTCTGTGGTGTTTTTTTGGTGGTCAATGGCGGAGGTGGTGTTCGCCGCCGTCGGCGGCTCCGGCAAGACCTAGAGATGATACGAGGAAGAAGAGATACGATCTCTAGGGTTTCCCTTGTATTTCCTTGTTATAGGGGCGGGCTCCCCACTTCAAAACTTAAAATTTAAAAACTGAAATGTATTCCCTTGTTATAGGGGCGGGCTCCCCATTCAAAACTTAAAATTTAAAAATTGAAATGTATTCCCTTGTTATAGGGGCGGGCTCCCCACTTCAAAACTTAAAATTTAAAAACTGAAATGTATTCCCTTGTTATAGGGGTGGGATCCCCACTTCAAAACTTAAAATTTAAAAACTGAAATGTGTTCCTTTGTTATAGGGGCGGGCTCCCCACTTCAAAACTTAAAATTTAAAAACTGAAATGTATTCCCTTGTTATAGGGGCGGGCTCCCCACTTCAAAACTTAAAAATTTAAAAGCTGAAATGTATTACCTTGTTATAGGGGCGGCCTCCCCACTTCAAAACTTAGAATTTAAAAAACTGGAATGTATTCCCTTGTTATAGGGGCGAGCTCCCCACTTCAATACTTAAAATTTTAAAACTGAAATGTATTCCCTTGTTATAGGGGCGGGCTCCCCACTTCAATACTTAAAATCTAAAAACTGAAATGTATTCCCTTGTTATAGGGGTTGGCTCCCCACTTCAAAACTTCAAAACAAATTCCACAAACTAAAAATAAAGGTGCACACAGTCATTTTTTGTCATTTTTTTCATATGAAACAATTTCAAACTATCAATTAACTCTAAAAATATGAAATTAAATCCCACACCATTTGGTAGTTGCAGGTAACTTCACTTGTTTCATTGAGAAACTTCAATCTGTTCCGCGTGAGAAGGAAAGTTTTCTGGCAATGACATTAATGGTTTTCTATCAGAAGATCCCTTCATCGCCATGGCCAAAGAATAGCCTAGAGCTCGGGCTACTGGGACAGCAACTGCATTTGTATACCTTCTGCTTGGGAATTTGACAAACACGCTAACATCATTCAACTGCAGAGGACGATGATCATATAGTGTGGGGTCCAGCCCTTGAATTATGGAAGAATTCTCTTCCTTTGTTAAATTTTGTCAAATATGGCTGCTAAGCAGCCCACGTTCGATTTCGTTGTCAAATTAAGCAATCTGCAGAACCTGTAATATCAAATGAGGTAGGCTGTATTCTGCCTATAAAATGAGAGCTTCGGCTCTCATTTTTAACATCATCAATCTTAGAGGAAAATATATCTGAGAGCTAGAAAGAAAGAGTGAGGTTTCACAAACAGGATATAAGAAAATAGTCTGTGAAGAAAATAGAGAGTGTGAGCGATATTGTAGTGAGGTGAAATATCAAAAGAGGGTTATTTCTTTTGAGTATTGTAGTGGTCTTTGTAGTATTTTTACTCGGGCCTACAAAGTGTAAATTCCTTACTATAGTGATATCAGTTGCTCCTCTCGGGGTCGTGGTTTTCCCTTATTCAGAAGGGTTTTCCACGTAAAAATCTTGGTGTCATTGTTACTCTTTTATTCTTGTTAATTACTGTATCTCGGTGCTACATTATTATCCCACTTTTATTACCATAAATATTATTTTGGTAGGGGGTTTATTCCCAACAACTGGTATCAGAGTACAGGTTCTGCTCGTTCACTGAAATACTATTCACTATTGGTAGTACTATACTCGGTGAAAAATAAATGTCCGGAGTAAAGTACGAGGTAGCAAAATTCAACGGAGATAACGGTTTCTCAACATGGCAAAGAAGGATAAGGGATCTGCTCATCCAACAAGGATTACACAAGGTACTAGATGTTGATGCCAAAGAGCCTGATACCGAGAACGCTGAGGATTGGGCTGACTTGGATGAAAGAGCTGCTAGTGCAATCAAGTTGCACTTATCAGATGATGTGGTAAATAACATCATTGATGAAGACACTGCACGTGGAATTTGGACAAGGTTTGAAAGCCTATACATGTCTAAAATGCTGACAAATAAATTGTACCTGAAGAAGCAGTTATACACCCTACACATGAGTGAAGGTACGAATTTTTTGTCACATTTAAATGTGTTTAACGGACTAATCACACAGCTTGCCAACCTCGGAGTGAAAATCGAGGAAGAAAATAAAGCCATCTTGATATTGAACTCGTTGCCATCTTCGTACGATAATTTGGCAACAACTATCTTGCACGGTAAGACTACTATTGAGTTGAAAGATGTCACATCGGCTCTTCTACTCAATGAGAAGATGAGAAAAAAGCCTGAAAATCAAGGACAGGCTCTCATCACAGAAGGTAGAGACAGGAGTTATCAAAGGAGTTCGAACAACTATGATAGATCCGGAGCTCGTGGGAAGTCAAAGAACCGATCCAAATCAAGAGCCAGAAATTGCTACAACTGTGATCAACCAGGTCACTTCAAAAGATATTACCCAAATCCAAGGAAGGGCAAAGGTGAAACCAGTGGCCAGAAGAATGACGACAACACAACCGCCATGGTGCAAAATAGTGATAATGTTGTCCTCTTTATAAATGAGGAAGTAGAATGCATGCACCTGTCAGGTCCAGAGTCGGAATGGGTGGTTGACACAGCGGCATCTCACCATGCCATACCGATAAGAGATCTTTTTACAGATATGTAGCAGGTGATTTCGGCACAGTGAAAATGGGTAACAAAAGTTACTCAAATATTGCGGGGATTGGTGACATTTAGATCAAGACAAATGTCGGATGCACATTGGTTCTAAAGGATGTGCGGCATGTACCTAATTTGCGGATGAGCTTGATCTCGGGAATTGCTTTAGACCGAGATGGATACGAGAACTATTTTGCAAATCAAAAGTGGAGACTCACTAAGGGATCATTGATGATTGCAAAGGGAGTTGCTCGTGGCACGTTATACAGGACAAATGCAGAAATATGCCAAGGTGAATTGAACGCAGCACAAGATGAGATTTCCGCAGATTTGTGGCACAAAAGAATGGGTCATATGAGCGAGAAGGGATTGCAGATTCTTGCCAAGAAATCACTCATTTCTTATGCCAAAGGTACAACGATAAAACCTTGTGACTACTGTTTATTTGGTAAGCAACATAAAGTCTCATTTCAGACATCGTCTGAAAGAAAATTGAATATACTTGATTTAGTATATTCTGATGTTTATGGCCCAATGGAAATTGAATCAATGGGCGGTAACAAATATTTTGTTACTTTTATTGATGATGTTTCACGAAAATTATGGGTTTATATTTTGAAAACCAAAGATCAGGTGTTTCAAGTTTTGCAGAAGTTTCATGCTCTAGTAGAAAGAGAGATGGGTCGAAAGCTAAAGCGTCTCCGAAGTGACAATGGAGGTGAGTACACTTCAAGGGAATTTGAAGAGTATTGTTCAAGTCACGGGATCGGACATGAAAAGACAGTTCCTGGAACCCCACAGCACAATGGCGTAGCCGAGAGGATGAACCGCACCATTGTGGAGAAGGTGAGAAGCATGCTCAAAATGGCTAAACTGCCTAAGTCATTCTGGGGTGAAGCAGTTCAGATAGCCTGTTACCTGATCAATAGGAATCCATCAGTTCTGTTGGCGTTTGAAATCCCGGAGAGAGTTTGGACTAACAAGGAGGTGTCCTACTCGCATCTGAAGGTGTTCGGTTGCAGAGCTTTTGCACATGTACCAAAAGAGCAGAGAACAAAGCTGGATGATAAATCTGTTCCTTGCATATTTATCGGATATGGAGATGAAGAGTTCGGGTACAGACTGTGGGATCCTGTAAAGAAGAAGGTCATCAGAAGCAGAGATGTAGTCTTCCGAGAAGGTGAAGTTGGAACTGTTGCTGATATGTCGGAAAAGGCGAAGAATGGTATAATTCCTAACCTTGTTACTATTTCTTCTACTTCTAACAATCCCACAAGTGCAGAAAGTACGACTGATGAGGTTGCCGAGCAGGGGGAGAAACCTGGTGAGGTTATTGAGTAGGGGGAGAAACTTGATGAAGGTATCGAGGAAGTGGAGCACCCCACTCAGGAAGAAGAACAACCTCAACCTCTGAGGAGATCAGAGAGGCCAAAGGTAGAGTCATGCAGGTACCCTTCCACAGAGTATGTCCTCATCAGTGATGAGGGGGAGCCAGAAAGTCTTAAGTAGGTGTTGTCCCATCCAGAAAAGAACCAGTGGATGAAAGCTATGCAAGAAGAGATGGAATCTCTACAGAAAAATGGCACAAACAAGCTGGTTGAACTTCCAAAGGGTAAAAGACCACTCAAATGCAAATGGGTCTTTAAACTCAAGAAAGATAGAAATGGCAAGGTGGTCAGATACAAAGCTCGATTGGTGGTTAAAGGCTTCGAACAAAAGAAAGGTATTGATTTTGATGAAATTTTCTCACCTGTTGTCAAAATGACTTCTATTCGGACAATTTTGAGTCAGGGTCTCGCTTTACCCTTTTCGCAAATTTGAAAGCCTCAGCCCTATTTTTACTGTACATCTTCTCCTAAGACCATTTTTCCTGTTTGATTAGATTTACTGCACTCATTCATTATCAATATGGTAACATCTCATGCACTCATGATTAATTAATTTCTTAATTTTCATTTTATTTGCTGCCCAGTAGTGTAACTTCTATTTTCTTCCCATTTTTATTCGAACTGTTAGTCTAGGGTAGATTCTATGTTAGTTTTTGTGTGTTTAACGTAATTAACGAGTGAGTAACTGAGTAGGGACATGTAGGGGTTAAAATTAGAACAAAAATGTGAAACCCTAACTTAGTCCCTAGGATTGCCTTAGCGCAGCCTGCGGTCACTCTCACACATCCGCGTGGTTCTAATAATTGAAATTAACCTGCTTCCAGAGCGGTCACGTGACCATTTGTGCAGTCTGCGCTGGCCTATCGCGGCTGTGTCCCCAATTTACGCGGACCGCGGTGGGGGATTAAGAGAATTGACTTTCCCAGGCTTTGTTCAATGCGGCCCGCGGTTGCCATAGCGCGGTCCACGGTTCCTCTAACGCGGCCGCACTCCTGATGGTGCGGTCTGCGATGCCCTGTTCTGCAGTGGTGTTTGCAACCTTTTCATCTGATATTCTGTAATTATTTTCAATAACTGGTTCACTGCCAGTGCTTAAACTAACAATGTTGGATGCATTTTCTTGCAAATAATGGCGAAACAACGAGGAAGAAGTGCCAAACAACCCGGCCGAGGTGACTCCTCTCAGGGAGGAAAAGGAAAACAAGTTAAACTCACTCCCCGACCTAAACTGAAAACAAGAAAACAAGTTGTTAGTGATGATGACCAGTCGGGGAGTGAGTACCTACCCTCACAGGACCTCTCCGCTGACTGTGGTCCAGCTCACTCAGTCTCAGCTCCCCCTACAGCCCAAGCTCCACAAAGTGTACAGTCCGAGTCTTCTGATGGCTCAGCAACGGGCAGTGCCGAATACTCCACCTCCCCCACAGCTTCAGTATTTGGGGAGAGTGCAGCAGGTGGGACCAACAGTGATTATGAGATTCCGGATAGTAGTGTGCCCCGATTTGGGGGTGTTGAAAGAACAAGAAAACCTGAAGTCTGGGAAGATCGTTTTGTGAGCCAAGTGGCGTTCCACAAATTTAGAGAATGGTGGCCAATACGAAAACTGATCCCAGAAAGGAGTATAATCACTAGTGACCTGCTACCCCTACACCCAAATGTACACAGACAATTTCATATGAGAGTGGGTTGGGAGCACTTCCGGGATGAATTGATAGAGTCAAATGAGCACATGGTCAAAGAATTTTACTGCAATGTAGCCCATGTCAAGAAGGGCTCAATTGTGACCAAACTGCGGGACCATAGTGTAGTGTTTTATGGGGAATCTTTCAATGACTATTTGGGTTTTGATAATGAAGACAAGACCCAATACAATGAGAAATTTAAAATGAAAGAAGAGGTTTGCCCATGGTTGGTTGCATACTTGGCTCATCCGGGTACTGTTCCGGATTGGATACAAGCAGGAGTGAAGATTGTTAGGAAGACACTGAATTTTGAGGCTAGAGGGTAGCTAAAATTTGTGTGCAACAGACTTGACCCCACTTCTCATGAACAAACTATCCCAGTTCCCCGGTCAGTTTTAATTGCTTCTATCATGGCAGGTTTTCCTATTAATATGGGGAATGTGATGCACCGGGTGATTACTTCGATAGGGGTTGAGAGTGACCGGAACTACCCGTTCCCTAACACTCTTACCTTGTACTTTCGGGACTTGAAGGTAAAGAAGAAGTCATATGATGTGAAAGTTCGACCAGTGGCCCCATTTTCATGGTATAGAATACAAGGGCCTGATAACCTAAAGGACAAGAAGTACAAGGCACCTGCTTCTGCCCCAACTGGCCAGTCTGAAGAGCCAGTTGCGGTGGAGTCATCTTTTGAGCCTTCCACCAAGCTTCCCTCCATGCCTACTGTTGTTGATTTGCCTCTAGGGCCTCATCTTCTGCGAGACCTAGTACTTCAGCTGGTCCGAGAGTCCCTGCATCCCGGACTCATCCTTTCACGGCCCATCATTTGAGCCAGACCTTAGCCAGTTTGAACAACTGGATGTCATCTGCGACATCCAAGTTGTCTACTTTATCAGCAACAGTTGAGGCCCATTCAGATCCTCCTACAATTCAGATTCCTCAGTCTATTGAGGATACACTGAAGAAGCTCTTGGCCAACCAGGAGAAGATTATGGAGACTCAGGACGCCTTGACTAAGGTGGTGGATTCACATGGCAAGGCTCTGAAGGAGCTTGCCAAAGAGCACAAGAAGATGAGGAAGTCACAAGCTTCAAATGAGTCGGTGAAGGTGTTAAGGACTGATGTAGACAAGCTATTGGCAGACCAGATGCCTTTAGACTTGTTATTCGGGGATCCAGCTCCAGTAGCAGCACCAGATCCACAACCATAGTAGGAGCAAGAGCAGGCACCTAGGCCTCCAAGAAAGAAGATGAAGCTTCCCAGTTCCGTTGGTGCTGTGATTGAGCTAGCAGAGCCACAGGAGGTTCCCTCCAGTGATGCACCTATCATTCAGTAGGTCCAGGAGCAGGCCCATATCCCAGCAGCTAAGCAGCAGGCCGAGAACCACTCTGAGGTTCCCGCCCATACAGAGGATCAGGGGACCACTGAGGATCCCATGCAGACGGACCAGCCCTAGGGAGCTCTCCTATATCCTTTCTTTGATTTTTATGCTTATCTGTTTAGTTGGCATTGGGGACAATGCCAGCTTTTATTTGTGGGGGTGCACCCTACTTGTTATTTATTTGGATGACTGTATATATAAATTGATGGTTTTTGCTTTACTTGCTTTACTTTGATTTTCTATTTTGGGCTGTATATAAAGTTACATTTCTGTATATATTCATCCCCCGTTATATATTCTACTCCCCTATTGTACATATGCATTCTCTTTTCTATTTTCGCAAAAATAAATCCATTTTTAGCTTCGTAGATAGGCTCGTAGCCTTTTGTTTTGTTTTTGGGGTTTCAATAAGCCCTTGGTTTTCTTAATGCCACGGTTCTTTCCAAGGGTGGCGTATAGTGCGAACCGGGTGGATCTTCCCAATGATAGATGGTATGACAACCTTCTTAAGGGTTTGAGTCCGTTTTTGGTTTTTCTTTTTGTTTTTGGATAGATGTAGTTAAGGGTACCTCAAGCAAAACTTCACTTGGTCCTAGCACATTTGCCTTAGATCCCATGGTCAAAGACATAATGTTGTGTTTAGGATGGTGAAAGTCGTGACCTTGAGACTCTTGTGTTGACCAAACAATCATCATGTGGTCTTTTTGGACCATTGTGTGCTTAAATCATAACTAAGGTCATTGTGGGCCCTCGACTCGATGTCTTTAGCAATCTTTGAGTGTGTGTGGTGAAAAATCGAATTGTGAGTCCAAGTCCCGAGCCAATGGTCTAGAACTTGCCTGAATGTTTGGTGAGGCAAAATCCTAGGTGAAATTTGACTTGAGAAGTGATTATAGGCTCTCCTTGATCCAAATGTTAAGTTGAACGAATCCATAGCCTATCAATGAAATGATCCCTAGTTAACCCTTTTGAGACTTAAACCTTCTTCTTTCAAGAACCAATGCTGCAAGCCTATACCCGTTCTTAATGATACCTTCTCTTGGCACCCAAATCTTCCCTTGAGAAATGGAAAATGTCTAAGTTTGGGAGGAGATACAAGAAAGGAAACAAAGTGGAAAAAGGTACAAAAGAGAAAGAAAAAGAAAAAAAAGGAGTAAGGCAATGAGAAAAAGAAAGAAAAGAAAAAGACAAAAAGAAAGTCCTATGTGAATACAAATAAAAAGGGATTCAAGGAAAACAAAAGTGAAAAAGGTGTGGAAAAAGTAGAAAGGGGAGAAATGTTTTGAATTGCATGAGAAAGAGTGACAATGTGTCCCTCTAACCCCTTGAAAAGAAGTGAATTACTCAAATGAGTCAAGAAAGTGTGCCAAAATGAATTAAAAGAAGTGCTTAAGGGAAGATTGAACCCACTTGAACAAAAACATGACCTAGCCTTGCCCAAAAGCCTTCACAATGACTCCACAAAAGCCCTATATCATCATGAGTTGAAGGAAGCCTACATGAGTGAATACTTACATAAGGGGCAAGCATATGGTACTTAGAGCCGGACTCGTGACCTTCTTCTTGTGAGAGATGAGTGAAATTCCATCAACCTCGATTTGTGTGTTAAAACTCTAAAAGGTGAGGTTCTCTTAGGGAGAGTTGAGGATGTGTGAGTTTGGGTTCCACAATGACCAAAGTAATTGAGAGAAGTTCTTTGATGAAATGTGTCAACTCTTGATGATCTTGTGTCACACTTGATCCATAGTTTTCAAAGTTTAAATGTGTTAATAATGCATTCGTATTGAGGGCAATTATTAGTCCCAATAAATGCTTGTTAAGGTTACTTTAGGGGTCGACGCCCCCTCTTTCATTGGACGGAGGGTCCGGAAATCGGGTGTACGACAATATGGGAGGACAACTCTTATTCCCTTGAGAGAATTGGGTTATGGAGTTTTGGAGAGTCGCCACCTAATGATTATAGTGCATTAAAACACTTTAAAGAGATGAAGAATTTTGAGAAGAAGGAAAACCAGAGTTCGGGTAAGGGCTTAGAGATTATCTCGAGGGGAAGGTGTTAGGCACCCCTCAAGATCCACTAGTGTGGTTCCCGACTATGCTATAATTGTGACTTTAAGAAAATAGAAGAACCAAGTAAAGTTTGCACATAAGGATCACAAATAAGTTTGAAAGCTTAAAGAAAAGAAAGGAATACAATTTTAAAAAAAAGGGATTATTTGAAGAAAACATAATTTAAAGAAAACATTTTCAAGAAAAGGGAAAGGGGTCCTAGGTTTGTACAAAATATGGACCACATCAATGCAATATCCAGCAATCACTCCTCAAAAGAGGGGTCGCACATGATATTAGCGCACCGGTCATCATATCCATATTCTACTCTTCCCACCCCGTTAAGGTATTTAAACGCGATTAGTCTCGTTTACTTATTGCATGCTAGTACCCGTCCCAACCTATCAGTCCCGGGGTATCAGGACTTCTAATCCTAAAGGGGAAAGAAAGGGATATAGGCATATATGGAGTTCAAAGGTTAAAGTTCTAATTGCGGCATACAAAAAAAGTAACAAATATAAGGATGAACAAAACTAATAGGTAAGGCTCAAGTAAACCCCTTAATCAAACAAACACTTAGTTTAGCATGTCTTGGCACATACTGATTTGGTCTTTAAATCAAACTTAAACAGCAAACGGACTGATTCAACACATATATTTAGATAGAAAGTATGCATTAGGAAACTTGGATCCAATTATCAGAAATTAAGGTATTTTAAGCAAGTGATTTAAAAGGTACTGGTTTCAGGAAAAAGTAGTCTAATGTAGAGGAGTTTTGAAAAGAAAGTATAGACTACATTAAAAATAAAACACATAAATGGTTGTGAAAGAGTTTCAGAGATAGAAATATCTAAGGAAAGGGTAAGTTGCAACTGTTTTAAAAGACAATTTCAAGGTCTGAGTAAAACGTTTAGGCAGAATGTTTAGAAAGAAACTATTTCATAAAAAGATGCCAATTTGAGGGACTTAAAAGCATTCTGAGTCAAGAGAGATTTTGTCAAAGAAATTAAGACTTCTGAAATCGTTGCTGTATTAAGACGTTAAGGACCAGTTAATAGATCATTATTACTTTAAGCGAATCAGACGAGTTTGATGCAAATCCTATAGGCATGATATCTATATTTTATTTTTAAAACCTGTAATTGAACTTGTAAAAGATGATTGTGTTAATTAACCTTACAGTTTGCCTAATGGATATGCATTCCTTATAGGCATGATTTCTATATGCATTGATTACATGAACGTTAAGTCCTATAGGCATGATTTCTATGTGATTTGTAGCAAAATGAAGCGTTGACCCTATAGGCATGGTCTCTAGGTGATGTGGAATCAGAAACATTGAACAATCTTATAGGCAGGATTTCTAAAAAAAATTAAAATCCTAAAGCATGGTTTCTACCCTTACTGATGCAAGAATGTAAAACCCCTCCCACACCCTTTTACTATATTCTCCAAATTCTTTATACAAATTATTACAGACCAAAAAAAAGAAAATAAATACATTAAAAACTAACAGCTAGATCCAAGTAGCCTAATTCAATCTTAATGTCCAATAACATGTGATTAACCAATTCCGAATTTCCAAAGCCTTCTTTTTATCCAAAGTGTTTCAAAATTCCAAGGAATCTCAAGGATTCCCGGCATTGCTTACACTCAGGATACCATTTAGAATTAGAATAGTGCAGTGCGGAATAGCTAGCCCTCAGGCATCCAAGTTCAGTGGGAGCTCAAGGGTCCCAAAGCATGGCTTGCAAGAGAGGGGCAGAACTTAGAGCTAGGAGTAAGTGCAAAGTGAAAAGGAATTGGGGAGCCATAACAAATGGTGGTCATACCCAGCCACAGGTGCAGACTGGCACACCCCTGACCATTTGTTTGGTCAAACAAGTTAGGAGCAGACCCTTGAGGGTCAAACCTAGGTCTGTATAGTGATTAGGACACCACCAGACTCAGGTCCAGGCTCAAGCACATGAAGGGGAGAAGGGAGTGGGAATTGATTGAGTTAGGAGGTTCAAAGAACCCAGTTCAGAGTCATAGACAGCAATATCAAAGTGTTGTTATGGCTGGAACTATACTCACATACAAAGGGGAAAAGGGAAAGGGAGTTCACATAAGAAAAGCACAACAGGGTTGCAGAAACATAGTAAAGAAGAACATAACAGACTAGGAAGTAAACACATAATGAAGAAGCATTATTCAACTAAGAATAATGTATTAGTTGCAAAGTAAGAACAAGCAGAACAATTGAGCAATCACGGCAAGTAAACACAATAGGAGCAAACTTAAGTTCAGCAGAACAATTGATAGTTTTAGAGAGAGAGAGCTCAAAATTATTTCAGAAAGCACAAAGTAGAAGAAGAGAGTAGAATTTTTTTGAGAAAGAACTCAATATTCGAATGTGTAAAAGCCTGCGTTTTTGTGCAGAAAAGTCTGCGAAAGCATGTTAAAACCCTTGCTTTAGTGCAAAAGAGCAGTCCCTTTTATAGTGCAGAAGGTGAGTAAAAAAAAAGTAAGAGAATAGTTTTAAAATCAATCACAAACTGTTTCCCTTTGGTTAAGGGATTTGATTCAAATAGGCAAAATAAATAAGGAAAGGATTTGTTTTAAACAATCTTTTCTGAGGCAGTATAACATGGGCAAATACACAGAAACCTATTTAAGGAAACAGTTTAGTAGTACACGATTTAGGTCAAACAAGGAAAGACAATCAATCAACCAGCCAGTAAAATCAGGATTTGAATCTTAGTGTGAATGAATCCAACCAGAAAAAGATGAGAAGGGTTTAATTTAAAGAAAATCAACAACACGCAATCAAACCTTTTAAAAAGGGAACTCGGAATCAATCGCAAGCTGGCCAAAGGCCTTTTGAAAGAAGAGAATTTGTCATATAAAAAGCATATAGACATGTGAGACAAGAGAGAGTTGTTGTAAAACTAGCAAGAAATCAGAGTACCCAAGAAGGTTAGGTTCACAGACTCAGAATGAGTCAGAAAGAGCAGGGTTCTGAATGGAACCCTAGTCCAAACACAAAGTCAAGCTTGCCAAAACCCCCCAAATACTAGGGTTTCTGACTCGAATCAGATGCATAGATGAGAAAACAACAAATATAACAGGCTCAGCAGTCTCTTTCAGAGACTTATGAGAAACAAACAGAGAGAACAACAAGTTTGAAACATAGGGAATACATTTAGGCAAAGCTTGTCACTTAAACAAGTTCAGAAAAGAAAAAGCAATACAGGATTAGGAAAATAGTAGATGAAACATGCTTAGGGTTCAAACAAAGTCCAGTAAAGGTAAGCAAGGAGCAAAAGCTCAGTAAAAAATACAGTAGAGGAACATACGAGATAGACATGTAAAGCATGCTTATAGAACCCAGTAGAGGGAAGAACAGAACACAAAAATAGAAGAACATGCATCGTATGGCAAACATAAGAACACAAGAGAAAAACTCATAAGAACGTGGTACAGACAGATTCACACAAAGAAAAGAAGAAGAAGAAGAAGAAGAAGAAGAAGAGTCAGAAGTTATTTTGAGATTTTTTCGAAAACCCAAAATTGAAAGCGAACTAATTTTGAAAAGAAAATTGGGAAAAAGCTTTAAAACGTTGAATATAGCACGGATTCACCACAGATCTAAGTAAATAAAAGAGGAAAGAACCTTGAATAGCTTTAGGGTTTCTCTGAAACCCTAGAAATGAGAAGGCTTGGAAGAGGTCTGGTCTTGAGTCAGAGATGGCCATTGCTAGGCTTCTAAAGCTCGAATACGTCGGGGCAAGGCCGGAGAGGCCATAGAACCACAGATCGGAGAAGATCTGAACGAACGCCGTTGAGGTCAAACCTCGAAATCTCGAACACCCATGGCTTAGGAGTGAAGGAAGGTGAGCACAGGTCATCCATTACCTGAAAAGCCATGGACTCCGACGAGATAATGGTCGGAGAAGACGAGGGAGGCGATTAGGGTTTCGAGTGCTTGAGAGCATTTTGAGAGAGAAGAGGTTTCAGAGGCGGCTGTCTAAGAGAAATGAGGGTTAGGGTTGGGGGGTTGGTAGAATTAAAAAGGAAAAGGTCGTTTGTGGCCGTTGATAAAAATGATCAACGGCTTGGATTAAAAGGATTTTCGGGTGGGTTGGATTAAACGGGTCAAGGGGCTGGGTTTGAATGAATTGGGCTGGTCCAATTAAGTTCGAAATTGGGCTGATTTCAGGCTGAAATTGAAATGGAATTTGGGTTATAATTGAAATGAATTAAGGCTAAAATTGAAATAGCCAATATTTCCTTTTATTATTTTATAAAAATAGTAAAAATGTTTTAAAAGCAAATTAAAGGCACTAAGTCAACTAACAATATATAAATATTAATTCAAAAATATTGGGATCAATTTTGTAATTATAAAATGCTATTAAATCTTAAAGAGGCTAGTATTGCAATTATATGCAATTTGGCTTTAAATATACCAAACGAATTTGTAAAAAATGTGCAAAAATCATGATGGATATATTTTGGTGTAAATATGAGAATAAAATAAATTATTATCCAAAATGGCAAGATTTGGGAATAATTATTGGATTTTATGGTGTAAAAATAAGCCATAAATTGGTTTAAAATCATTAAAATGCCAAAACCTTTTGGTGTGCTTATATATGCACATATATGTTATTTTGGAAGTGTTTTGGGTATAAAAATATATAGGGAAAAATTAGATATCAACAGCTGCCCCTCTTTACCCGAGGAGGATGAAAGAGTTGTCGGGTAAAGACAAGATGGCCAATTTTGACCGGATCGCCGATTGAAAAGCGTTTTGACCGAGATCTGGATTCTGAGCCGCCTACATATCCCTGGTTTTATCGGAATCAAGCCATATGTAGTTCAGGAACTATTAACGGAGTGTGTCGAATGGGGATTCGAAAAGAACGGACGCGATGATTAGATTTGGAGTCGGACAGACTGCGGAGAACCGGAGCGGGATCGCTCCTGCTGAGACGGCCATTTGCTAGCTGGTGTACCTGCAAGTGAGCAATGTAGCGTGTATTGTGCATAATTTAAACATGATGCAAGTTCCCATTGGACCATGAATGTTGTCTTTGGACGGTTAGGATGACGTCCTCATACTATGATGTCCTGGGCCGTGAAGAGCATAAAAAATAAAAATTCGCAGGCCATAAAATGGTGTTATTGGGCTATGCAGATGGTGCCTCCAAACTATGACGCCTTTGAATAAGTTGGCGATCTTTCAACCCATGAAAAGGTGGTAATCTTTCAGCAAAATGAATGCAAAGGGTGGCGATTTTTCAGCCAGAGCGAAAATTTAAATGCAGATGGTGATATTGCAGCCATTCAAAATAAAGTGGAGATATTTCAGCCATGCAGGATGGAGATAGAGCTTAGTCTCGAAAGGCAAATAAGTAGCCTTATGCATGATGGAGGTTGAGCTTAACCTCGAAAGGCAGATAGGTAGCCTTACGCAAAATATAGATGGAGACAGTGCTTAGTCTCGAAAGGCAGATAAGTAGCCTTATGCAGGATGGAGGTAGAGTTTAACCTCGGAAGGCAGATAGGTAGCCTTATGCAAAATGTAAATGGAGACAGTGCTTAGTCTCGGAAAGCAGATAAATAGCCTTATGTAGGATGGAGGTAGAGCTTAACCTCGAAAGGCAGATAGGTAGCCTTATGAAAAAATGCAGATGGAGACAGTGCTTAGTCTCGAAAGGCAGATAAGTAGCCTTATGCATGATGGAGGTAGAGCTTAACCTCGAAAGGAAGATAGGTAGCCTTATGCCAAATGCAGATGGAGACAATGCTCAGTCTCGAAAGGCAGATGAGTAGCCTTATGCAGGATGGAGGTAGAGCTTAACCTCGGAAGGCATATAGATAGACTTATGCAAAAATGCAGATGGAGACAATGCTTAGTCTCGAAAGGCAAATAAGTAGCCTTATGCAGGATGGAGGTAGAGCTTAACCTCGGAAGGCAGATAGATAGCCTTATGCAAAATGCAGATGGAGACAATGCTCAGTCTCGAAAGGCAGATGAGTAGCATTATGTAGAGATGTAGGAATGTAAAGAGTGAAGAGTAGTGAGATTTTCTTAGCTGATAGCTGATTGCGACATCGTGGCTGCTGGGGATGTTGGGTGTAGACAGTAAATTTGTGAATAAGCAATTGTTATGATGGTTTCCCACCTGAAAAGTACGAGTGTGTGAATGTATTCAGATGATTTGGGACCTGTATCCAAAGAAAAATCGTGAGTTCCGTAGAAGGGGAAAGGTTAGTTCATCTTCCCGTGGCTCCTGACGTCACGTATCGTTGGGGTAGCGTGGCTAAACGACAGCAATTCAAATGATATTTATGCATGATTTAGTAAATATAACGTAAGTATATATTTGAAAAAAGATTTTTCTTTTGGATGAACCAACGACCGCAACGTGGTTCAAGACATTGCGACCTTGCTTCCTCCGGAATTTTGAGGGCCCTCCTCAAAATTCTGCCCCAGTTTACTGAGTTGGCGCTTCCGGCGATGAAGAGACTGAAGAACTGACTTCGGAATTTTGAGGGTCCTCCTCAAAATTCTGCCCCAGTTCTAATAGCGAGGAAAAATGGAATTTTTATTAAAATGTGACCGAACCCATAGGGCTGCCTACGTATCCCCTCTTAAACGGGAATCAAGTCAGGCGTAGTTCAAATTACATCATGAGGAGACATGTGATCATATATAGTATCATTTCACTGCATCTGAATTGATTGGCTTTGGCCAGACTTCTCCTTCCATTTATGCAAGAATAAGGGCTCCTCCGATAAGAACCCGGTGAACCATGTATGGACCCTGCCAATTAGGAGAGAATTTCCCCTTGGCTTCATCTTGATGTGGAAATATTTTCTTCAACACCAGCTGTCCTGGTGCAAACTTCCTTGGTCTGACTCTTTTGTTGAAAGCTCTGGACATTTTGTTCTGATATAACTAACCGTGGCAAACTGCATTCATTCTCTTTCCGTCTATAAGGGCTAACTACTCGTAGCGACCTTTTACCCATTCTGCGTCATCTAACTCTGCTTCTTGTATGATCCTTAAAGATGGACTTTCTACCTCGGCGGGAATGACTACCTTTGTACCATAAACCAGCAAGTAGGGAGTTACCCCGGTTGATGTGTGGATTGTGGTACGGTATCCCAATAAGGCAAATGATAGCTTCTCATGCCATTGCTTATGCCTTTCAATCATCCTCCTTAGTATCTTCTTGATGTTTTTGTTGGCTGCCTCTACAACACCATTCATCTGAGGTCTGCAGGCTGTAGACTTCTTGTGCCTGATTTTGAATGTTTCACACATTGCTTTCATCAAGTCGCTGTTGAGATTAGAACCATTATCAGTGATGATTGATTCCGAAATTCCGAACCGGCAAACAATTCGATTGCGGACAAAATCTGCCATAACTTTCTTAGTCACTGCTTTGTACGATGTTGCTTTGACCCATTTAGTAAAGTAATCAATTGCCACTAAGATGAACCTGTGCCCGTTTGATGCGGTGGGCTCGATCGGTCCTATAATATCCATTCCCCAAGCGGCGAACGACCATGGTGAGCTTGTTGCATTAAGCTCGTTTGGAGGCACCTTTATCATATCTGCATGTATCTGACAGTGATGGCAATTTCGGACATACTGGATGCAGTCTGTTTTCATTGTTATCCAAAAATACTCTGCTCGAAGTATCTTCTTTGCTAGTACAAAACCATTCATGTGCAGTCCGCGGGAACAATATGCGGTCCGCAGGTTCCTGCGTGCATTTCTTCCAATAGTTTAGTTGCTTATCTTGCCTCGACACACCTTAGCAATCCCAAATCGGGAGTCCTTCTGTACAGGGTTCCTCCGCTGTGAAAGAGGTTCTTAGATAATCTCTGAAATGTGCGCTTCTGAGTGGCATTGGCAAGTTCTGGATATTCTCCTATTGTCAAGTACTCTTTGATGTCATGGAACCATAGTTTTCCATCTGCTTCTTCCTCAACATGAGCACAATAAGCTGGTCGGTCATAAATCTTGACCTGGATGGGATCAATGAAATTTGTATCTGGATGCTGGATCATGGATGACAAAGTAGATAGGGCATCAGCGAACTCATTCTGTATTCTGGGAACATGCTTGAATTCAGTCTTTGTGAATCTCTTCCTCAACTCCTGTATGTGATGCAGATAAGGGAGTATCTTAGAATTCTTGGTTGCCCACTCTTCTCGAACCTGATGTATGAGTAGGTCCGAGTCTCCGATCACTAGTAACTCCTGAATGTTCCTATCGATGGCAAGTTTGAGCCCTAAGATGCAGGCTTCGTACTCGACCATATTGTTGGTGCATGGGAACCTGAGCTTGGCGGATACCGGATAGTGCTGACCAGTTTTTGATACCAGGACTGCTCCTATGCCAACTCCTTTGAAATTCGCAGCTCCGTCGAAAAACATCCTCCAACCGTCATAGGATTCTGCAATGTCCTCTCCTATGAAAGCTACCTCCTCATCAGGAAAATACGTCTTCAGTGGCTCGCATTCTTCTCCCACAGTATTCTCGGTGAGGTGATCTGCCAAGGCTTGTCCTTTGACTTCCTTCTGAGTTATGTAGACAATGTCAAATTCACTTAGCAGGATTTTCCATTTGGCGAGCTTGCCAGTAGGCATGGGCTTCTGAAAGATATACTTTGACGGATTCATCCTTGATATGAGATAAGTGGTGTAGGCACAGAAATAATGCCTCAATTTCTGAGCCACCCATGTTAGAGCACAACAGATGCGTTCTAATAAGGAATACCGGGCCTCGAACGGGGTAAACTTCTTGTTGAGGTAGTAGATGGATTGCTCTTTTCTCCCTGTTTCATCATGTTGTCCCAAAACACAACCGAATGCTCCGTCCAATACTGCAAGGTAAAGCAATAGGGGTCTTCCTGGTTCCGGCGGAACCAAGACCGGCAGCGTTGACAAGTATTCCTTGATTCTTTCAAAAGCTTTCTGACAATCTTCGGTCCATTTGGTGGCGGCATCCTTCTTCAGCATCTTGAAGATAGGTTCACAAATAACGGTGGACTGAGCTATGAATCGGCTGATATAGTTGATCCTTCCCAGAAAACTCATCACGTCTTTCTTGTTTTTTGGCGGTGGCAAATCCTGGATGGCTTTGACCTTTGATGGATCCAATTCTATCCCTAGGCGACTTACGATGAAACCCAGTAACTTTTCAGTAGGAACTCCGAATGCATATTTGGCGGGATTCAATTTCAAATTGTACCTCCTCAGTCTGTTGAAGAATTTTCTCAAGTCTTCCATATGATCTGCGGCTTTCTTGGATTTGATGATGACGTCATCCACATACACCTCGATTTCTTTATGTATCATGTCATGAAACATGGTAGTCATGGCTCTCATATAGGTGGCACCAACATTCTTCAAACCAAACGACATCATTCTGTAACAGTACATCCCTCATGGTGTGATAAAAGCTGTTTTCTCTGCATCTTCTTCATCCATCCATATCTGATGGTATCCAGCAAAATAATCTACGAATGACTGCAACTCATGCTTGGCATAATTGTCGATCAAGATGTGTATATTTGGCAAGGGGAAGTCATCCTTGGGAATGGCCCCGTTGCGATCCCGGTAGTCGACATAGACTCTAACCTTTCCTTCCTTCTTTGGCACTAGCACGATGTTGGCTAACCATGTTGGATACTCTACTACCCTGAGAACCCTGGACTTGACTTTCTTGGTAACTTCTTCTTTGATTTTCAAACTCATGTCGGTTTTGAACTTTCTGAGCTTCTGCTTTATTGGCGGACATGTCGGATCTGTTGGCAACTTGTGAGCTACAATGGATGTGCTGAGACCAGTCATATCATCATACGACCAGGCAAAGGTGTCCTCATACTCTCTTAGGAACTTTGAGTACTCTTTCTTTTCTGATGGCGACAAATGCATACTGATGTGCGTTTCCTTGACATTCTCTGTATCCCCCAAATTAACAATCTCAGTTTCGTCCAAGTTGGATTTAGGCCTATTTTCAAAGTTCTCGACCTCTCTGACAACCTTCTCTGGTATATCATCCTCTTCTGAATCTATATTCGTTTGTTGCGTTGTCTCGTTGCAAGTCACAGTCGTTGGTTCATCATCAAGATAGGTAATAGTAATGTTGTGAAATAAAGTAAGTGATAGAGAAAATAATATGAGCGAGATATATAAATAAACTTGGAAATGCTTTGATTGAATTCATAATTGTTTGAAACATCGGAGCTCTTTTCAAAAGTAAAGACAATGCGGAAAGAAAAAATCAACTAGTAAAAAGTAAAGATGCGATGCATAGTACTTGTTTAGCCTTGCTACCCCAAAGCTCTCCAGGCCCTGGTGGCCCTGATCGACCAATTAGTGAGGCGTTCCCTCGATTCACATCTTGTATGGAAGGGCCTTCCTCCCTTTCCTCCTCGAAGATAACACAACAGTCCATATCATCTTCCAGAAACAAGTTCTGCATTGCCGCCAATGCCTCATCTTCCTCCGATCCATATATGATGTCAGCCAGCTGGAAAGTCTGCTCCAACCGAGGTATAGGGTGCTCCAACAGATAGAAGGGGCAGCGCCATGGTGGCAACCAATGGTTGAAATCCTCCCCGGTGTATTCATACCCTAAACCAAAGGTAGTACCGTGTTTCTTCAGCTTGATGGGCTTAGTGATACCCTGAAGATTCTTGCCAAGTCCTTTTTCGGGCTCATACCCGCTCCAATTCAGGATACTCTCAATCTTGTCGTCCCACCATTTATCTTTGTCCACGGCGTTGACTCGCTCGATGTGGTGGTATGTTTCTCTGCCTATTCTCCTTCTGCCTCCAATCATTGGAATGGTCTGGCGACTATATATGGGATTGCTATCGTCGCCATGAATGATCACCTCCTAGTGATTCCACTCGAACTTTACTTCTTGATGTAGGGTTGATGCCACGGCTCCAGCGGCGTGGATCCAGGGTCGTCCTAGCAATAAGTTGTAGGACGTTGGGATGTCTATCACTTGAAAGTCAACATCGAACCAAGTTGGTCCCATCTGCAAGCACATGCTAATTTCTCAAATGGTGCATCTTTGGGACCCATTGAAGGCTTTAACATTGATAGCTCCATCTTTGATCTCGTGCAAACCTTTCCCCAATGTCCTAAGAGTTATTAGTGGACAAATGTTAAGGTTGCATCCCCCGTCAACCAGGATCCTAGTGATGAAATAATCTTCGCATTACACGGTGATGTGCAATGCCTTATTGTGACTGAGTCCTTCTGGCGGTAGCTCATCCTCGTGGAAGGTGATCTTGTGACTTTCCAACACTTTTCCTACCATATTTTCCATTTCGGCCCCAGTTATGTTGCTGGGAACGTAAGCCTCGCTTAATATTTTCATCAGAGCATTCTTGTGTGCCTCAGAGCTTTGCAAAAGAGCTAGGATAGAAATCTGCACTGGTGTTTTGTTCAGTTGCTCAACGACCGAGTATTCTTTGGCCTGTCCAGTCTCAACTGGCCGTCCCAAGACTTGTTTGTTGGATTCAGCTAAATGTTCTGGAGTGTATACCCTGCCTGTTCTAGTCATGCCCTGTGCAACAATTGCTTCTCTAGTCTTTGTTTTTCCTTTTCGCCTAGCTTCCGCTGTGTAATCCCAAGGTATGGCGTTTGAATTGAATGGGGTCAAGTCTGTCATTGTGACCAGAATAGGCACCTTTGGAGGTAACACAACAACTTCAAACGGTGCAGGTTCCTTTGGGATCTCGAACTCAACCTCAATTGGTCCTGGCGCCTTTATAGGAGGCGTTTCGAACTCAAGTGGTATGAACATGTTCACCTCGTTGCCCTCAGAGGGCTGGATCTGGACAACAATAGGGTTGAGGGTGACTGTTGGCTTCTTCGATTCATCCCCCTCAGCAATTAATCCAATCATCCCTTTAGGGTCCCAATCATCCTCAATCTCGATCATATGAATGCCTTCGCCCTTGTTGTCAGGTAGAGGGTTGTTGCGGACATTGGGAGCGGGCTCCTTTGCTATGATGACCTTATTATCAATCAAGGTCTGAATTTTGTCTTTGAACGAGCGACACTCGTCGATGGTATGGCCTTTCATTCTGGAATGGTATGCGCAAGTTTTGTTCGGATTGATCTATTGGGAGGGATTTTCAGGAGTGACGACTGGAATAGGGGTAGCGTAACCGGCTGCTTTGAGTCTTTCATATAGTTGGTCAATTGGTTCAGCAATGGCGGTATATTGTCTGGGAGGTCTGCAGTCGAAATTTGGTCTGGGTCGAGGAAAGTTTTGGCGAGTAGGTGGTGACTGATAGTGTGAAGGTTGGGTATTATAGGCTTGGTACACAGGTGCGGGTTGGGAATATCTTGGTGAAGTGGGTTGGTATGTAGGTGGGGGAGGTGATTGGTAGATGGGTGGTGGAATTTGGTATGTGGGCGAGGGTGCTTGGTAATTTAGGGAAGTTGATATATAAGTGGAGTTGAGGGATACGTTTGGTATTTCATAGGGGATTTGGTTCCTTGCGTAGCCATTACGGAGTTCACGTCCTTCTTTTTTTACGTGCCACCAGACTGTAAAGCCTTGTTAGTGGTCTGTAATGCTTCAAGATTAGTGATCATACCATTTTTAATGCCTTCTTCAATTCTTTCTCATAACTTGATGATGTCGGAAAACTTTTGACCTTCTATCAGCATTAGCCTCTCATAGTATTGCGGATCCTGGGCTCGGACAAAGAACCTGTTCATTTTTTCTTCCTCTAGGGCTGGCCTGACCTTAGCAGCTTCTGACCTCCAATGAGTAGCATACTCGCGAAAGGTATCTGTGGGTTTCTTCTTCAGATTCTGGATATAAAACACATCTGGTGCGTTCTCTATGTTGAACCTGAATCGGTCCATGAAGTAGGACGCCATGCCGACCCAGCTTGTCCATTTCCTCGAATCCTAGCTGATGTACCAAGATAAGGCATCTCCTTTCATACTCCTCGTGAACAGCTTCATGCGAATTTTCTCATCCTTTCCAACTCCTACCATCTTATCACAATACATTCTTAGATGGACCCTGGGATCACCTATACCATCGAACATCTCGAACATGGGAGGTTTGTACCCCTCCGGGAGTTCAACATCCGGATGAACACAAAGATCCTCGTAGTTCAGCCCCTCAACGCCCTTGCTACCTTCGACACCCTGGACCCGGCTAGTTAACTTCTTGAGTTCAGCGACCAAATTCCTGATGAGGGAGTCTTTATCGTCTGATTCAGATGCACTTGAGATTGGCTGGGTATAGTGGGGTATAGTGTCCACAAAGATGGGATTGTTGTGGATGTGGTCGTTTGTGGTGTTTTGCGGTTCGGGAATGAGCAGTGGAGTGTTATTGCATGTGTTGTAGAGTGAGCGGGTTGTTGTGGGGTGTTTTGTGGAGGTACGAGGTTCTGGGTATTAGCATCAGGAGCGGCAAGAGTGATTGATAGGCTTGCCAAGTTCCGAACTTGGTATAATTCTTCCCGAAATTTCAGCAATGCCTGCTCAAGATGAGCAGCAGTCCCCTTGGTAATTGGAGTATTCTGAGAAGTCTCTTCAATTTCCTATCTAGCATTGGTGTCTCCCATTCTACCTTTCTTCTTGTTTTTGATAGGACTCGGAGGAGGAGGAGGTGAAGGGCCCTTGGATCTTGTAGAGTATGTTGATGGTGCCAGAATGCATGAACTAACCTTTAGGGAGGGGAATTAAAATAAAAGAAAAACAAAAAGGTAAAAAGTTAGTACGGATTCTGAGAAAGAGAATATTGCAATATTTAAACACGTTGTGCAGGAATATAAGTCGTTTCCTAATTTGAGTGCCTTGTTGTGCCCGAGGTAGGCCTAGAGACAAATTAAATTTGGAGAACTTATAATGCTAAATGCCTCCTTTTATTGATGAAAATAAGACGAGTAAAAAAACGCAATTTTAAAAATAACGGGAATAAAGATGTCACTAATGGCCAGTGGCCTTATTACATTATGAAAGCAGGAAATAAAAGATCCTAACTACTTGGTCCCAGAAGGACCTTCCCCAGATTCGGTATTCTCGCCTCCCTCGTACAGCTGCATCAACTCACGCAGTCCTAGCAGTAGATAGGCTCGGGCCAGATGTCCACCTGCGCTTCCCTCGGCATTCTGACAGTCTTCAATCCTCTTCAAGAACTTTCCTTCCAGCTCTACTAGACCTCGTTCCAGATACCCTAACCGCTTGTCGGCGTTGACAACCATATCCTTCCACTCGTCGATCAATTTCTGGTGAGCTTCTTGTATTTCTCGGTGTTCATTTTCACTCTCGAATCCTTTTGCGCAGTTGATTGTACTTAACTTGCGCTTCAACCTTTTCGTCAATAAGACTGTGACCTCGGATGAACCCCAGATGACCCAAACCAGTGTGATTGTCTTCCAACCAACCCGAGTAGTGTGGCACACATCCTGCATGATACCTGTCTGCCTCAATAGTTTCTCTCCCCAAGACCAGTTTGCAATGCCACATGTGCTGAGCGTGGCATTGGTGAGGGCTATCGTCATCTTGAAAGTCAGCCCTGAAGTGACTCATTTTATCTACCCTTGGTATGATCTGCTTCCTTCCTGCTTGCCTCATGGCTAGGAGAGGGACATAAGGATAAGTTCCCCTCAGACCAATGAGTATAAGGAATGGTGCATCCTGAGAACGAACAATGAACTCCCCTGTTGGGAACCACTCGAACATCCACTTCACTTGATCTTCCTTCAGATTCTCAAGTAGCTCTACCCATTCTCTAGCATCTTCCGGCTGAGCGAACATGTTAGGCATGAAGTTCATTCGCTTTGGGTGGTGAAAAGCGATATGGTCATCCCAATCTCTGCGTATAATTTCCTACCGGTAGTCACCCTTCTGAAGGTGTTATATAAGCCAGAGCTGGAGTAACAGATTGCACCCTTCAAAATGCTTGGCCCCTTGCTGACACTTTTCTAAGGCTCGATATATCTCGGCAATGATCATAGGCACTATGCTGAAAGACTGCCCGTCGATCCCTTTCATTAAGGTCTTGGTTACCATGGCTAGTCTAGTGTGGATCCTAGCCTTCTTCATAGGAAAGATTATCATCCCTAGAAAACAGAACATGAAGACAAAAACCCTCCTGTAGATGTGCCCTAAAGAGGTAAGGGCAAATTCATCGGTGTAGGTGTGGTAGGACTTGATATGGCCATATCTCTCGTACAAGTAGTCAAATGGTATGTAGGAGTTTCTCAGAAAAGTCAGTTCCGGGTTTTACTTGAGTCCCATCATCTTAAGAAAGCCTCTACCTTTGCAATTTTCCGGCATAAGCAGACCCGGAGTCTCCCAAGGAATACCAGCTAGACCCATTATTTCTTCCAGTAAAGGAGTCATTTCCAAATCCCCGAAGTGAAACACTGACCGATCACTATCCCAGAACAAAGTTGCAGCCTCTATGATTTTGTTGTCAGGCTGGATTTCCAGAAGTGAAGTATTTGCGGACAAGGGTCCGATCGCTGGCATGAAGGTCCTCCCACCAACTTAGCAACCTTGGGTGAATGTTGGTTACCATACCAAATCTGGGAACTTCGTGCCTCATTTTCTGCAAAATAAAAGGTTAGACCCAGACTCGACTATTTAGATCAACAATTAGCATAAAGGCATTTAGTTCTCCAAATAAATGCAGAGAACATGGAGGTGTCCATTTGGGTTTCAAGGGAACCCGATGGACTTTGGACTAGGCTATCTTAATGAGTCATTATGCAGACAACATAACTGACTCGGTTAGGTTTGACCATGATGCATGAACAGTTTAACGAAATAAGGTTTCTATTTTTGAAGTTCTAGATAGGTACCCTTGAGCGGACAACTCAAGAGGGAAAGGCGCGAAACCGTCGACTACACCGTTGATCGATTGGTTTTACCGCAAATATGTCTTTGCCAAATTTAGGGGGTGATAATATCGGAAGAGCGCAACCACTCATTATAAGTGTTGCTATAGTATTTGTTTTGGCACAAGTGGAGTATGATGCAGAAGATGCAGTTAAAAGAATGAAACAAATTGACATGTATTTTCACGTACATAAGATAAATGATTACAGTAATTGCTCGAAATTACAACGGTATTGAAATAAAGCAGTAAAGGAAAGAAAAGACATGAAGAGCCCAGTTAGTTCTCGTGATGAAATAATCAAAGGCAAGAAGTAAAGGCAATTAATGAAGCAATAAGGTCACAAAAAGCATGTAATGGTAAAAAGCCTAAAGAAATCCCCAGCGGAGTCGCCATGCTGTCGACGCCCCCTCTTTCATTGGACGGAGGGTCCGAAAATCGGGTGTACGACATTATGGGAGGACAACTCTTATTCCCTTGCGAGAATTGGGTTATGGAGTTTTGGAGAGTCACCACCGAATGATTATAGTGCATTAGGACACTTTAAAGAGATGAAGAATTTTGAGAAGAAGGAAAACCATAGTTCGGGTAAGGGCTTAGAGATTATCTCGAGGGGAAGGTGTTAGGCACCCCTCAAGATCCACTAGTGTGGTTCCTAGCCATGCTATAATTGTGGCTTTAAGAAAATAGAAGAAGCAAGTAAGTTTGCACATAAGGATCACAAATAAGTTTGAAAGCTTAAAGAAAAGAAAGGAATACAATTTAAAAAAAAGGATTATTTGAAGATAACATAATTTAAAGAAAACATTTGCAAGAAAAGGGAAAGGGGTCCTAGGTTTGTACAAAATATGGATCACATCAATGCAATATCCAGCAATCACTCCTCAAAAGAGGAATCGCACGTGATATTAGCGCACCGGTCATCATATCCATATTCTACCCTTCCCACCTCGTTAAGGTATTTAAATGCGATAAGTCTCGTTTACTTATTGTACCCGTCCCAACCTATCAGTCTCGGGGTATCAGGACTTCTAATCCTAAAGGGAAAAGAAAGGGATATAGGCATATATGGAGTTTAAAGGTTAAAATTCTAATTGCGACATACAAAACAAGTAACAAATATAAGGAT
Organism: Nicotiana sylvestris; assembly: GCF_000393655.2. NCBI lineage: Eukaryota > Viridiplantae > Streptophyta > Magnoliopsida > Solanales > Solanaceae > Nicotiana > Nicotiana sylvestris. Next base: position 1,945,864 of record NC_091066.1, on the reverse strand, counting down.
GAACAAAACAAATAGGTAAGGCTCAAGTAAACCCCTTAATCAAACAAACACTTAGTTTAGCATGTCTTGGAACATACTGATTTGGTCTTTAAATTAAACTTAAACAGCGAACGGACTGGTTCAACACATATATTTAGATAGAAACTCTGCATTAGGAAACTTGAATCCAATTGTCAGAAATTAAGGTATTTTAAGCGAGTGATTTAAAAGGTACTGGTTTCAGGAAAAAGTAGTCTAATGCAGAGGAGTTTTGAAAATAAAGTATAGACTGCAGTAAAAATAAAACACAGAAATGGTTGTGAAAGAGATTCAGAGATAGACATATCTAAGGAAAGGGTAAGTTGCAACTGTTTTAAAAGACAATTTCAGGGTCTGAGTAAAACGTTTAGGCAGAATGTTTAAAAAGAAACTGTTTCAGAAAAAGATGCCGATTTGAGGGACTGAAAAGCATACTGAGTCAAGAGAGATTTTGTCAAAGAATTAAGACTTCTGAAATCGTTGTTGTATTAAGACGTTAAGGACCAGTTAATAGATCATTATTACTTTAAGCGAATCAGACGAGTTTGATGCAAATCCTATAGGCATGATATCTATTTTGATTTTTAAAACCTGTTATTGAACTTGTAAAAGATGATTGTGTTAATTAACCCAATAGTTTGCCTAATGTATATGTATTCCTTATAGGCATGATTTCTATATGCATTGATTACATGAACGTTAAGTCCTATAGGCATGATTTCTATGTGATTTGTAGCACAATGAAATGTTTACCCTATAGGCATGGTTTCTAGGTGATGTTGAATCAAAAACATTAAACAATCCAATAGACAGGATTTCTAAAAAAAATTAAAATCCTAAAGCATGGTTTCTACCCTTACTGATGCAAGAATGTAAAACCCCTCCCACACCCTTTTACTATATTCTCCAAATTCTTTATACAAATTATTACAGACCAAAAGAAAGAAAATAAATACATTAAAAACTAACAGCTAGATCAGAGCAGCCTAATTCAACCTTAATGTCCAATAACATGTGATTAACCAATTCCAGATTTTCCAAAGCCTTCTATTTATCCAAAGTGTTTCAAAGTTCCAAGGAATCTCAAGGATTCCCGGCATTGCTTACACTCAGGATACCATTTAGAATTAGAATAGTGCAGTGCGGAATAGCCAGCCCTCAGGCATCCAAGTTCAGTGGGAGCTCAAGGGTCCCAAAGCATGGCTTGCAAGAGAGGGGCAGAACATAGAGCTAGGAGTAAGTGCAAAGTGAAAAAGAATTGGGGAGCCATAACAAATGGTGGTCATACCCAGCCACAGGTGCAGACTGGCACACCCCTGACCATTTGTTTGGTCAAACAAGTTAGGAGCAGACCCTTGAGGGTCAAACCTAGGTCTGGATGGTGATTAGGACACTACCAGACTCAGGTCCAGGCTCAAGCATATAAAGGGGAGAAGGGAGTGGGAATTGATTGAGTTAGGAGGTCCAAAGAACCCAGTTCAGAGTCATAAACAGCAATATCAAAATGTTGTTATGGCTGGAACTATACTCACATACAAAGGGGAAAAGGGAAAGGGAGTTTACATAAGAAAAGCACAACAGGGTTGCAGAAACATAGTAAAGAAGAACATAACAGACTAGGAAGTAAACACATAATGAAGAAGCATTATTCAACTAAGAATAACGTACCAGTTGCAAAGTAAGAACAAGCAAAACAATAGAGCAATCACAGCAAGTAAACACAGCAGGAGCAGACTTAAGTTCAGCTGAACACTTGAGAGTTTTAGAGAGAGAGCTCAAAATTGTTTCAGAAAGCACAAAGTAGAAGAAGAGAGTAGAATTTTTTTGTGAAAGAACTCAGTATTCGAATGTGTAAAAGCCTGTGTTTTTGTGTAGAAAAGTTTGTGAAAGCATGTGAAAACCCTTGCTTTAGTGCAAAAGAGCAGTCCCTTTTATAGTGCAGAAGGTGAGTAAAAAAAATGTAAGAGAATAGTTTTGAAATCAATCACAAGCTGTTTCCCTTTGGTTAAGGGATTTGATTCAAACGGACAAAATAAATAAGGAAAGGATTTGTTTTAAACAATCTTTTCTGAGGCAACATAACAAGGGCAAATACACAGAAACCTATTTAAGGAAACAGTTTAGTAGTACACAATTTAGGTCAAACAAGGAAAGACAATCAATAAACCAGCCAGTAAAATCAGGATTCGAATCTTAGTGTGAATGAATCCAACCAGAAAAAAGGTGAGAATGGTTTAATTTAAAGAAAATCAACAACACACAATCAAACCTTTTAAAAAAGGAACTCGGAATCAAGCACAAGCTGGCCAAAGGCCTTTTGAAAGAAGAGAATTTATCATATAAAAAGCATACAGACATGTGAGACAAGAGAGAGTTGTTGTAAAACTAGCAAGAAATTAGAGTACACAAGAAGGTTAGGTTCACAGACTCAGAATGAGTCTGAAAGAGAGTCAGGGTTCTGAATGGAACCCTAGTCCAAACACAAAGTCAAGCTTGCCAAAACCCCCCAAATACTAGGGTTTCTGACTCGAATCAGATGCATAGATGAGAAAATAACAAATAGAACAGGCTCAGTAGTCTCTTTCAGAGACTTATGAGAAACAAACAGAGAGAATAGCAAGTTTGAAACACAGGGAATACATTTAGGCAAAGCATGTTACTCAAACAAGTTCAGAAAAGAAAAAGCGATATAGGATTAGGAAAATAGTAGATGAAACACGCTTAGGGTTCAAAAAAAGTCCAGTAAAGGTAAACAAGGAGCAAAAGCTCAGTAAAAAATACAGTAGAAGAACATACAAGATAGACATGTAAAGCATGCTTATAGAACCCAGTAGAGGGAAGAACATAACACAAAAATAGAAGAACAAGCATCATATGACAAAGATAAGAACACAAGAGAAAAACTCATAAGAACGTGGTACAGATAGATTCACACAAAGAAAAGAAGAAGAAGAAGAGTCAGAAGTTATTTTGAGATTTTTTCGAAAACCCAAAATTGAAAGCGAACTAATTTTGAAAAGAAAATTGGGGAAAGCTTTAAAACGTTGAATATAGCACGGATTCACCACAGATCTAGGTAAATAAAAGAGGAAAGAACCTCGAATAGCTTTAGGGTTTCTCTGAAACCCTAGAAATGAGAAGGCTTGGAAGAGGTCTGGTCTTGAGTCAGAGATGGCCATGTCTAGGCTTCAAAAGCTCGAATACGTTGGAGCAAGGCCGGAGAGGCCATAGAACCACAGATCTGAGAAGATCTGAACGAACGTTGTTGAGGTCAAACCTCAAAATATCGAACACCCATGGCTTAGGAGTGAAGGAAGGTGAGCACAGGTCATCCATGGCCTGAAAAGCCATAGACTCCGGCGAGATAATGGTCGGAGAAGACGAGGGAGGCGATTAGGGTTTCGAGTGTTTGAGAGCGTTTTAAGAGAGAAGAGGTTTCAGAGGCGGCTGTCTAAGAGAAATGAGGGTTAAGGTTGGGGGGTTGTAGAATTAAAAAGGAAAGGGTCGTTTGTGGTTGTTGATCAAAATGATCAACGACCTGGATTAAAAGGATTTCCGGGCGGGTTGGATTAAACGGGTCAAGGGGCTGGGTTTGAATGAATTGGGCTGGTCCAATTGAGTTCGAAATTAGGCTGATTTCAGGCTAAAGTTGAAATGGAATTTGGGTTATAATTGAAATGAATTGTGGCTACAATTGAAATAGCCAAATTTTTCTTTTATTATTTTATAAAAATAGTAAAAAATGTTTTAAAAGCAAATTAAAGGTATTGAGTCAACTAATAATATATAAATATTAATTAAAAAATATTGGAATCAATTTTGTAATTATAAAATGCTATTAAATCTTAAAGAGGCTAGTATTGCAATTATATGTAATTTGGCTTTAAAAATACCAAACGAATTTGTAAAAAATGTACAAAAATCATGCTCGATATATTTTGGTGTAAATATGAGAATAAAATAAATTATTCTCCAAAATGAAAATCTTTGGGAATAATTATTGGATTTTATGGTGTAAAAATAGGCCATAAATTGGTTTAAAAATCATTAAAATACCAAAACCTTTTGGTGTGCTTATATATGCACATATATGTTATTTTGGAAGTGTTTTGGGTATAAAATACATAGTAAAAAATTTGGTATCAACATTAGGATAGCTGGAATTACTTGGATTTTCCTTTACGGGGTGGGCCTTATTTTGTTTGCTTGAGGACAAGCAAAGATTTAAGTTTTGGGGAGTTGATAAGTAGGATTTTAACGTGTTTTATGCCCCTACTTGCATATGCTTAGAGTATAAATTGCTACAAAATAGTCCCAAAATGCTCACAGGTTGTGCTTGATTGCAGGTTTGAGCGACAAAGTGACGAAATGTCAAAGATCGGCTCAAAAAGGAGTGAAAACTGCTTAAGTATCAAAGACCAAGTGAAGTGAAGGAAAGAGAGCCTAGTGCGGACCGCACAAAAGTGCATGCGGTTGCACTAGAAGGTTCAGAGATGGGGCATATTCAGGATAATGACAACGCGGTCATGGTCATATTCTTGCAGCCCGCGTTCGGCCTACGCGGCCGCACTGCTTATTCACGCGGTCCGCATCAAGAGATTCAGAGAGGTGGAAGATTGACCAACGCAATACCATGCGTCCGCGGTCTTATTTACGCAGCTCGCGCTAAATCCCACCGCGGCCGCGCTACCCTTTTACGCAGTTCGCGTCCATCGAGTTCAGAGAAGAGGAATAGTGAAGTCCAAGAGCCAGTGCGGCCGCAGTCATTTTTACTAGGCCCGCGCTGACCCCGTAGAGGTATTTTTGTCCACTTTTTCTAGACCACTATAAATAGAATATTTTACCATTTTTAGGTTAAGTTTTATATCAGTAACTGAGCTGTGCTCGTGGAGACCGAAATTATAGCCATTTTTGCACTTTATCTTTAAATTCTCAATAGATTCTTGTAGTTTCTTTTTAGCAATTAATCAATATGTTTAGTTCTTCATCTATTTCTTCTGTTTCTTCTATAATTATGTCTAGCAAAACCCATTAGGTAGGGTTGTGACTCAACCCTAGTATGGGTAATTGATGAGTGTTGCCATCTAATGATAGATTGATATTGGGTGTTTGTTATTTGGGTTGATTTTATGTTTTCAATTAAGAATTGGTGGTTGCAAATATTGATTCCAGTTTAGTGGGTTTGACTCCTCTTGAGAAAGAGAATCTATGACCCCAAAATTGACCCAACAAGGAATTGGGATGGACCCATGAGAAATGGTAGTCCCAATTATCGGGTTAAATCTCGAGAGAGTAATCACCCTACTTGAACCCTAGTTGTTTGGTCTAGTTGGCCTACCCAATTGGTCTTGAGAGAGTCAATTGGGCAAAATCACTCTCTCTACTGAAAAGTGTGAGAGTGGGTACAATTGTGCAACGATTATAGCATAAGCCCCAAATATGTCAATCTATCCTTAGTAGTTTCTACCCGTTAATTAACCACCTAGGTGATGCCATGACCCTAGTGCCTTTCTCTCCATTAATTACAACTTAGCAATATTCCCATAGCGTAATTTATCTTTAATCTTTAGTGCATAATAGTAGTTATAAATATTAAAAACCCAAAAATGTTAGGAGTGCAATTAGAAGTACAAACGCAACTCTAGGCTAGATAGACAATACAACTCCACTACTAGCTCCCTGTGAACATTCGATCCCGAACCACTATTCGGGTAAAAGTTGTTGCGACCCGCTCTTCCTACATTTGTCTAGCGTTGAGTCGGCAGCGATCACTTACTTTCCCATATTAAATTATTATTGTTAGCTTTCAACTGTATTGCCTATCTTACTCTGTCATACCTTATATTTTTATTTTATCTCAGTAGGTCCCTGACCTTCCTCGTCATTACCCGGCAGAGTTAGGCTTGGCACTTACTGAGTATCTATGTGGTGTACCCATGACCTTTCTGCGCATGTTTTTCATGTGCAGATCCAGGTACTTCGACTCATTCCTATCACCCTTGAGGCGAGGCAACTACTCCAGAGACTTTGAGGTATATCTACCGTGTCCACAGACCGAGGAGTCCCTTTCCATTCTATATTGTAGTGATAGCCCTTCTATCTTTCTGTTGATTTAGACATTCCGGAGATAGAGCACTTTTATTATATTCGTAGCTTGTGATTCATAGGCTTCTGGGTTTTGGTAATATGTATTACTTTTTGAGAGTTAATGTTGTGTATGTCGAGCGGCAGTTTTAAATGTTGTTTTATTACACTATTTCTGTTTTAAATTGTTTTCTTCCACAAATTGGTTTATTTTCCGCATTTTAGGCTTACCTAGTCGTAGAGACTAAGTGACATCACGATGGTTCAGAGAGGACGAACCGGGGTAGTGACAAGTTGGTATCAGAGCTCTATGTTCATAGGAGTCATTGATCACAAGTCAGTTTATTAGAGTCTCGCTGATCGGTACGGAGACGTCTGTACTTATCTATGAGAGGCTATGTAACTGTTAGGAAAATTCCCCTTTATTTGATTTCCTTGTCGTGCGAGATTTTGATATCACAATTCTAAACTTCTGTCTTCTATTCTCTCACTGATAGTGAGGACACACGCTACCCGGGATGATCAGGCACCCGCGTCCCCTACTGCAGCCGTTAGAGGCCGAGGACGCGCACGTGGTGCATCCAGAGCACCTGTGTGAGCTGCCGCCGAGGTACCCCCAACAATTCCAGCCAGAGTATAGGCACCTGATACGCCTACTACTACTACTACTACTACTCCAGCTCTTCAGGAGACTCTTGCGCAGTTCATGAGTATGTACACCACTTTGGCTCAGGCAGGGTTTCTTCCCCTTGCTACAGCCACATCTTAGGTCGGGTGAGGAGCACTGACTCCCGCTGCCCGCACTCTTGAGCAGCAAATACATGTTGATCACGTCCCAGAGATTATTCCTGTATCGCCTGCAGTGCTAGTTCAGCCTGAAGATAGGGAAGCGGCTTCAGAGGATGAGTAGTGGAGACTTGAAAGGTTCAAGAAGTATGATCCTCCGGTATTTAGTGGGTTAGCATCAAATGATGCCTTGGGATTTCTGGAGGCGTTATTGGACAGGCAGGTTCGAAAGCTGAGTTCAAAGAACATTGCATCAGTAAAGGTTCAGTGGCAGGGTCAGCCGGTCGAGAAGGCGACCTGGGAGACCGAGCAGGATATGCGCAGCTGTTACCATCATTTTTCACCACTTCAGGTATGTCTCTATGCTCGTTCGAGAACGAACGAATGTTTAAGTGTGGGAGGATGTAACGACCCGGCTGATTGTTTTAAGAATTTATGCCTCGATCTCCTGTTATTTGCTTTCCTCGTATTTATTTCTGCTATTTTGATTTGCCGGAATGTTCGATTTTGAGTTTCAGAGAGTTTTGAGACACTTAGTCCCTAAATAAGAGCTTAAGTGTTGGAAATTTGACCGTAGTCGAAACAATGAGAAGACGGCCTCGGAATGGAAATTCGATGGTACCGTTAGCTCTGTTGGGTGATTTCGGGCTTAGGGGCATGATCAGATTGTGTTTTGGAGGTCGGTAGCTAATTTAGGCTTGAAAAACCAACAACAACAACAACAACAACAACAACAACGACCCAGTATAATCCCACAAGTGGGGTCTGGGGAGGGTAATACTGTTTTTGGTGTTTTAAGGATTGGTATAATTTTTGGAAGCAGTATTACACTTGTTGGTGCCTTTGGTTGAGATCCCGGGGGCCTCGAAATGGTTTCGGAAGGTTGTCGAAAGGATTTGGAGTTTGTTTGAGCAGCTTCAGCTGCTAGCTTTTGTGACGACCTGACCCGTCGTCTCATGTGTTCCGCCCGTTTTGCCCCATCTTATGCTTCTTCATGGTTCATTTGTCACACCTCCTTTTTCCGTACCCGCGAGGGTACAAGGGAGTTTTTTTCAATTAAAGGACAATCGAAACGGGATTGGTTTATTTATTTTAGAGTCGCTACTTGGGAGATTTAGGGTGTCTCAAGTCACCAATTTTAATCCCGAATCGAGGAAAAGAATGACTCCATATTACAGTCTGCGTACCAAAAATCCGGATAAGGAATTCTGTTAACCCGGGAGAAGGTGTTAGGCATTCCCGAGTTCCGTGGTTCTAGCACGGTCGCTCAACTGTTATATTCGGCTTGATTATCTGATTTTATACAAATATGAACTTATGTGCAAATTTTATCTTTTAACCGCTTTATTATTATTGTTTTTAAAAGAAATGTGAACATCGCTTAAAACACGTCTTTGGACTGCGTCACATGAAATGCACCCACAATCCGGAACACGTTTTATTTGATGTTTTGGGATTTGGATTCGGGTCGCATGAAATGCACACCCAGGCTTAAGAAAGTAAAATATTAAACACGCGCCTAAAGAGACTATCGCGTTATTATTTTGGGGAAGACCGTGAAATTCGCTAAACGGTCCTTCCGAATTCTAATTAAACCATACATTTTGTGAGGGCCCCGCAATCTATACGTTTTATTTGGCGAGGCTCGTCTCATTTTTATTTTAAAGGATAAACCTACAATGACTATATGTTCTATTAAGTTCGTCTCTAAAATAAAAGAAAATCTCTTAATTATTTACATGAAAAAAAATGTAAACTTATTAGTTATTAGTTTACGGCTAATGCGAATGGAAAATTGCGATCGAGTTTGTACAAAGAAAAACTGCTTTCATTTTATATTATGTTATTCAATAATTCTAGAATATGAGATTGACCATAATATCAAAACAGATTAATTATTTTCCGATTAATTTAAACTAACATTATTAGATGAAGAAAGTATACATATGCAACCTCATTATTCATTAATAAATCAACTACATCTTTATACAGAGAAAGAAAACTATATTCAAACACAAATCTAAACAGGAGGGGTTCAACAAGAACAAAGCCTGATTAATATTTTATTTCGCTTCAAGCCGAGAGTGTACAAATATGTACCTGAAAATGGCAATACAAGAAGAAACGAAGTAGGAGTCAGCAGCAATAATACCACAGCAACAGCAGATTCAGCAACACCGCAAAACCAGTAACAACCAGTAGAATAACCCAGTAACAGATTTAAAACTCAGCAGTGAAAAAGTACAATCGCAGTCAAAGCAGAAAAGAGAAAAGATACGAGATGTAGTAGCTTCGGATTTTTGAATAACACTCGAAGAAAAGCAAACAGAAATTATTCGAGTGAAAGTTCAAATTGCATTTCTCTTTTACTCTCAAAATGTTTCGAGTCTCCCGCTCTCAAGTGTAGAAATCTGTTTTGTGTTCAACCTCAAGTGTCAAAGTCTCTCAATAATAATCTCTCAATAAAAATGTTCTCTAAAAATGTTCTCCCAAAAAATGCTCTCCCCATTTCAAGTCAAGAATGACTCTATATATAGCAAGACAAGTCTTCCATTCCCAACCCCAAAATTATTCCCCCAATGGCATGCTTTGGCCCACTATTAAATGTCTTCTTTATTTTAAATTTTGTCCCCCATGCCTACATTAAATAAATACCACATTCCCAACCCATTACAATATGTCCCCCATGCCCACATTAAACAAGTACAAGATTCTTCCCCATTATGTTTTGTCCTGTCCCCCATTATATTAAACAAGTACATCAAAAACCTCACCCCATTATATTTGTCCCCCATGCTTAACATAAAGAATCAAAATAATGTTCAATTACCAAACTACCCCTCCGACCTTATTGCAATTACAAATTTACCCCAGAATACAATGCAATTTACCAAATTATCCCTCTGCTCTAAACAATCAATTAATCATAACTTGACCAAAATATAGTCAAGATGACCAATTTCTCAACAATCTTCAACAACAATTATATGAACACGATAAACAACACAACTCAAAATTAATGGAAATAAATTAACCATATCGGGAACCAATCCTGGTTAATTTAGACCATGAATGTATGAGCAAGGATACAACAATACAAACAACAATATGCATGATTCAAATTAAATCAACAAATCACAAACAAACATAAACTCACATTAAATCACCGGATTTAACATGAATTTCAACAAAGATGAACATGAACTATTTTTTAAGCAACAAAACATGACGGATTCACATGACTCAAACAACATTAATAATTTTCTGGAAAATACATAACAACATGAAACAAATTGAAGAAATAATTAATTAAATTTCAATTTGAATCTAACAAACATTAAACTAACAAATATTCACTTAAACAACAATACAAACATGAAATAAACATGAAAAACAACTAATTAACTTCCATTTGAAATCTGAAAATTAATTCAACCAAAACACATGAACATGAACAAAACCAAAAATCAAACATCTCACCATAGACACGAACAAAACAAACATTTGCCGATTTTAGATTCGAAAATATCAAAACAAAATACGGACAAAATAAAACTCAAAGATTACTAACCGGAGATGAACAACATACGTACGGACTGTTTTGACTACCAAGCATCGAACGAATGACGATGAACTTGGGTGGAAACAATCTGTTCGGAAATGACTCTCGCACCAAGATGACTTGACGCCGAAGACGACCGAAGAAAGGAAGACCAAAGAAGCATGGCAGTCCGTCACAAGAAGATGGATGAAGCGGAAGGCAGCAGCACCCCGGAGACACAGTGGTCGCTGCTGCAGCGTCGCCTGGGCCTTGAACGTGAAACAGCTGGGGCACGTTTGGTCGTTTGGATGGAGGAGATGAAGGCAGAAGAAGCAGCTCGGAGGAAGGCAGCCATGGCGATGAGCCTCGACGAAGCTGGGACAGCAGCGTCGGGGCAGCAGCAGCGGTGGCGCGGCAGGTTTTGGTCGTGACGAAGCAGCGACGACGGGGCTTCGAGCAACATAAGGAACAAACAGCGGGCTGGTCGACGCAGCAAGCAGAAGCAACTGGTGGTGACGACGGACTGTTTTGATGGAGAAGATGAAGCTCGACCAAACGACGACGAAGTGGAGCAACCATGGTGGACGAAGAAGATGAAGTGCTTGGGCAGCAGCTGTTTGGACGTGAAAGAGCAGAAGCAACGGGTTGTTTTGACGACGAGGGTGTGTCGAAGAAGAAGGTAAAGGGCAGCCATGGATGCTTGGGGTGGTTTAGTTTTGGGAAGAGGAAGATGGAGGGGGGAGGCGGATGTGTTAGTCTTTTAGGGTTTTTGGGTTTTTTTATTTTTTGTTTTGTTTTGTGTTTTGACAAAATGAAGAAAGGGTGTTGGGTTAATGGGTCAATGGGGCGGACCGAGTCGACCCGGTCTGAAGTGGACTGGGTCATGCAGAAGATTGAGCAATTTTTTGGGCCTTTGGCTTACAATTGAAGAAATGGCCCAATCCGATTTTTCTTTGTATTTTTGTTCTCTTTTCTTCTTTTATTTTTCTAAAACTAAATTATAAAAGTACTTAAATTATTATTAAGAACTAAATTAAGTTATAAAAGCGCAAATTAACTCCCAATAACAATTAACACACAATTAAGTAATAATTAAGCACAAAATTGTTCATTTGGACATTAAATGCTAAAAATGCAAAAGATGCCTATTTTTGTAATTTTAATTTTTGTAAAACTAATTTAATTACTAACAATTGTTGAATTAAATCCTACATGCAAATGCGACATATTTTTGTATTTTTTATTAATTTAACAAATAAGCAAACACAGACAAATACCAATAATTATCCAAAAATATCACGAAAATACTCAAAATTGCACACCAAGAAAAATCATTTTATTTTGTATTTTTTGGGAGTATTTCTCATATAGGGCAAAAATCACGTGCTTACAGCTGCCCCTCTTTGCCCGAAGACACGAAGGGTTTTCGCGCAAAGATAAAGCGAGCGATTTTTGCCCATCCGAGTACTCCGTGTGAAGCATTTTTTGAAAAAGATTTAACCGAACCTTTGCTTCAAAGGTTTCCTACATATCCCTGGCTAAAGGGGAATCATGTTAATGTAGTTCGGGAAGTTTTTGGTAGCTGGGACTATCGTGGGACTGCAATGTTACTGCTGTTGCATGCTGTTATCACTGCTTACCGATCTCCTTATTACACCGTGTTTAAAAGAAAACAAGAAGCTAGGCTAGACTGAAATTTGTTCTTGTTGCCTTGTTTTTTTGTTGGCTTGTGCTTCCTCCGGTGATTTTCTTCCTTGAACTTGGGAATGATACTGGCCCTTTGCTTCTCTGAATACCAGTTTTCATCATTTTGCTTGGTCCGCTAGGGACATGGCTTTCTTCATCAAGCTTTTCGGCGGTTCCTCTGGTGGGTACGGCTCTCTTCATCAGACTTGTTATGCTGGGCATGATTTAATGTTCACCAGCTGCTTCTTTCAAGACGCGTCCTTTCTTCCTTTTGACTCATGCGCCTGAATTTGTGCTGGGACCTCTTGTTGCAACCTTCTACTTCCCGGTGCTGGGGATTTTATTGTTTACTGATGGGGATTCCTGTTGTAACCTTCCGCCTTCTGGTGGGGTTACTGATTCCAAAATCTGTAGTACAAGACTAAAAAGTTGCTTAAATGCAAAATTATGAAATGTATGCCCGCATTATACTGGTGGGCGACCTAGAGCTGAAAGTATTCCCGCATTTTACTGGTGGGCGACCTAGAACATAATGTATTCCCGCATTTTACTGGTGGGCGACCTAGAACAAAAAGTATTGGGCGACCTAGAACATAATGTATTCCCGCATTTTACTGGTGGGCGACCTAGAACAGAAAGTATTCCCGCATTTTACTGGTGGGCGACCTAGAACAGAAAGTATTCCCGCATTTTACTGGTGGGCGACCTAGAACTGAAAGTATTCCCGCATTTTACTGGTGGGCGACCTAGAACTGAAAGTATTCCAGCATTTTACTGGTAGGCGACCTAGAACATAATGTATTCCCGCATTTTACTGGTGGGCGACCTAGAACTGAAATGTATTCCCGCATTTTACTGGTGGGCGACCTAGAACTGAAATGTATTCCCGCATTTTACTGGTGGGTGACCTAGAACTGAAAGTATTCCCGCATTTTACTGGTGGGCGACCTAGAACTGAAAGTATTCCCGCATTTTACTGGTGGGCGACCTAGAACATAATGTATTCCCGCATTTTACTGGTGGGCGACCTAGAACATGAATGTATTCTCACATTTTACTGGTGGGCGACCCAGAACTGAAATGTATTCCCTCATTTTACTGGTGGGCGACCTAGAACTGAAATGTATTCCCGCATTTTACTGGTGGGTGACCTAGAACTGAAAGTATTCCCGCATTTTACTAGTGGGCGACCTAGAACATAATGTATTCCCGCATTTTACTGGTGGGCGACCTAGAACATGAATGTATTCCCGCATTTTACTGGTGGGCGACCTAGAACAGAAAGTATTCCTGCATTTTACTGGCGGGCGACCTTGAACTGAAATGTATTCTCGCATTTTACTGGTGGGCGACTTAGAACAGAAAGTATTCCCGCATTTTACTGGTGGGCGACCTAGAACTGAAATGTATCCCGCATTTTACTGGTGGGCGACCTAGAACAGAAAGTGAAAGGACAGAAATGTATGCCTCTGTTATACGGGCGGGCTCCCAACTTCAATACTTGAAATGTAAAGACTGAAATGTATGCCTCTGTTATTATGGACGGGCTCCCAACTTCAACACTTGAAAGTAAAGACTGAAATGTATGCCTCTGTTCTATGGGCGGGCTCCCAACTTCAACGCTTGAAATGAAAAGACTAAAATGTATGCCTCTGTTATTATGGGCGGGCTCCCAACTTCAACACTTGAAAGTAAAGACTGAAATGTATGCCTTTGTTATTATGGGCGGGCTCCCAACTTCAACGCTCGAAATGTAAAGACTGAATGTATTCCTCTGTTATTATGGGCGGGCTCCCAACTTCAACGCTTGAAATGAAAAGACCGGAATGTATGCCTCTGTTCTATGGGCGGGCTCCCAACTTCAATGCTTGAAATGTAAAGACTGAAATGTATGCCTCTGTTATTATGGGCGGGCTCCCAACTTCAACACTTGAAAGTAAAGACTGAAATATATGCCTCTGTTATTATGGGCGGGCTCCCAACTTCAACGCTTGAAAGGTAAAGATTGAATGTATGCCTCTGTTATTATGGGCGGGCTCCCAACTTCAACGCTTGAAAGGTAAAAACTGAAATTCCTCTCGTTATACAGGTGGGCGCCTGGCTTCAACACTTGAAAAGTAAAGACTGAAATGTATTCCTCTCGTTATACAGGTGGGCGCCTGGCTTCAACACTTGAAAAGTAAAGACTGAAATGTATTCCTCTCGTTATACAGGCGGGCGCCTGGTTTCAACAACAACTTAGGAGGAAATGCCTCTCCTATAGGTAAAACTAAACTTAGGAGGAAATGCCTCTCCTATGGTTAAAACATAAACTTAGGAGGGAATGTCTCTCCTATGGGTGAAACTACCCTTAGGAGGAAATGCCTCTCCTATGGGTAAAAACAAACTTAGGAAGTGCGTCTCCTATTGGGTGATATAAACTTAGGAAGTGCGTCTCCTATTGGAAAAGACGTGGAATGTATTCCCTTGTTATACAGGTGGGCGCCTAATGGTAAAGACACAAAATGTATTCCCTTGTTATACAGGTGGGCGCCTAAAATATGAAATGAACAGACGAAAAAGTATTCCTCTCGTTATTCAGGTGGGCGCTTGTCTTCAAACAAACAACTTAGAAAATAAAATCCTATTCGAGGGCGGATGAACCCAAAATATCCTATTCGAGGGCGGATGAACCCAAAATATCCTATTCGAGGGCGGATGAACCCAAAATATCCTATTCGAGGGCGGATGAACTCAAAATATCCTATTCGAGGGCGGATGAACCCAAAATATCCTTAAAACTTGAAAATGTCTTACCTCAAAAACTTGCTGGGGATTATTTTGCTGGGGGATGAATTTTCCCTTTTCTTCCTTCCCCATTATGGGTTGTCCGACCCTCTTGAAACTTGGTCGAAAGTCTGTCGAAGATGCTTCTACATCTCGATGACCCGCTGGGGATAACACTGATGAAGATAACTCTGCTGAGTAAATATGTTATCTTACTCCTTCCAGAACTACTTCCTTTTGAGTAGGATGTTTCATTCCTATGCAAAATGCTTCCCCCTTTTTCAATTCTTTTTTATTCTTTTTTTTTTTTGCATAGCTTCTTCCTTCGAAGACTACCTCCCTTGAGACTCGTTTTGCCTTTCCCCGAAAGGAACCGCTGAGGATACCGATTTTCACCAAACTTGTGTTGGACTCCTCGAAATTGCTAGGGATAACACTGTTGGGGAATTATTTACTTACCTGTTGGGGGGTAAAATGTTATCAGCTGGGGATAACGCTGTCGAGGATAACACTGCTGGGGGATTCTGATTCCTTCAGAACTAGTGCTTCACTCTTTGGAAGGCTATTGGGAATGATGCTGGCCTCTTGCTTTTTCTGAGCTCAAGTTTCATCCATTTGCTGGGGAACGACTTCCTCCATTGAAACCTATTATGTTGGGGGCAACACTGGTTCAAAGACTACTTCCCTTGAGACTGGCGTTATCTTTATTCTTCTCCGAATTGGTACATGACTTCCAGAAAATTTTCTAAATGGAAGGAAAATTTTCTGCCCCAGTTTGATAATATCCCTTGTGGCATGCATTTCTGGCCTCAATGCCATTTCCTTTACCTGCTTCAAATCAAACAGAATTTGTTAGTTTAAAACATGGTGGTTGGTTGTGATACTCCTACTGGGATGACTTTCCCTTTCTCCTTCCTTGCTCTGCGTTCCACAACTTGTTGGGGTGATATTATTTGCTGGGAATGATCCCTTTCTGCTGAGGATATCCCTCTTCTTTTGCGGCACAGCTTGGAAACTAGCATTTCCCCAACCCTTTAGTCTTGCATGAATTTTCCAAATCATGCCCATTGCTCTCCTTGCTTTCCCCACGGGCCTCGTCTTTGAGGTTTATAACCTTTGATTTCGGCAAGGATATCCCTCTTGACACTCGTTGACCCTTTTGTCAATTTCCTTTTGCTGGGGATATTTTATTTTTTTGATACTGGCCTCGAGCTTGTTCCTCGCTGACTATACCATTTGGATGTACTAGTCAGATCTCATGATTGGAAAGCTGATGGCCTATTTTGAAGTGACTTCCCACTGGTTCTGATCAAACAGACTCTACTGGGGAATTTTCTATGAAAGGAGAAAGATAAAAAGGAACAGAATAAAAGACAAAGGAAAAGGATGACTCTTTAACAAAAGAAACTCTAAATAAAAACCTATCAAACGCAGACACCGACTCTAATGGTCATGACATGCATATGTGGCCTATCCTCTGTCATCAATCGTCTTTCAAGATCTTCCCTTGATGATTCCCCATCTGATTGCCAATCTTATTCGACTTGTAGTGCCTGAAGGGTTTTCACTATCAAGCCTCTCTCATTTTGGTTTTTC
Organism: Nicotiana sylvestris; assembly: GCF_000393655.2. Classification (NCBI taxonomy): domain Eukaryota; kingdom Viridiplantae; phylum Streptophyta; class Magnoliopsida; order Solanales; family Solanaceae; genus Nicotiana; species Nicotiana sylvestris. Next base: position 1,929,387 of record NC_091066.1, on the reverse strand, counting down.
TCTCAACTTTCATCGCCTTATGGTGTCTGTGAAGGTTTTCACCAATAAGATTCTCTCGTTTTATATCTCTCTCCAGCTGGGGATTTGGAGTGTTGCCGGTATGACTCTTTCTGTTGGAGATTAGAGTCCTATCTGATGTGGAACAGAATGTTATGTTCGCCGGTAAGACTCTTCATTTGTCTGACTTGGCATCTTTTGAAGACAGATCAAAAGGTCTTTCTTTGGACCGTAATGTGGGTTTTGGATAGGGTTAGAAAGAAAGGGTATTAAAGGCTCAAAAATGCATCGATTTTGGGTTATTAATTACAACCTTCGGAACTAGATTTATTTACAACAAACGCAACATCTGCCCCAGTTTCTTGCTTGGGGATATTTTAATTGATTGATTTTTTTTTCATTTTTCCAAACAATGACCGAGCCGTGAAGCGCCTACGTATCCTCTTTGAGGAATCAGGTCAAACGTAGTTCCCAATTCCTCTTTTTCATTCTGACTTTCTTTTGTTTTTGTTTTTTTTTTGTTTTTTTTTTATTTTTTATCATTTCTTTTCTTTTCTCTTTTTTTTCATTTTTCTTTTGTCGTTTTGCTATTCTTTTTTTTTTCTTTATCTTCCATGTTCGTATCTTCGTTGCTACTGATTCCGAACGAGGGATATGAAAGAAAAGTAAACAAGGCTCAAAAAGGGTAACGAAGGATAAAGTGTTTAGGTAGCAGAACAAAATGCCTTCGTCATTCCAGTCTTCAAAACATGCCAAGTGCAAACAACACAATTAAACAATAGATTTATAGTCTCTTCCGATGGTGCTGGACTTGACAATTATGTTAAACATTTGCTTTTTCCTTTGTCATTTCTAAAGCACCGTTGGGCGACACTCTCATTATCATGAATGACCCTCATGCCAATTTGGCGAATCTTGCTTTTAACGGTTTTATTTGTGTTTTACTTGCCCTAGTTCCACATGACTCGGGCTCCAAATAATCTCAAACCGTCCTTATTTCCTTTAAATGTTCTGATCACCTTTTCGAGGTTTTATGATTAACTTTTAAGACTAGGCCCAAACTGTGTGCGCATGTCATGTCACTAGAATCGGCGCTGAACAAAAATGATAGAATGACTAAACAAAAAGATGATTGGAAATAATAAAAGACCGACTTTTGTATTAGATTACCGGTGAAATGGTTTGAAAAAAAAAACCGGAATAAAATCTTAAACAACCTGGACAAAACTTGAACAAACCGCTATGACGAAAAATGGAAAGATAAGAAGGTTTGACACAGGACAAAATCCGAATTACAATCCTAATAATCCGAACAACAGAAATGACAACAAAATAAGCCACCAAATGCCTCTTTCTTGCTAACCAAGGAACGGAGCATCCTCCCACTTTATCAAAACTGGCATCTTAGACACTAAGCTTTGCATCAGTATTGTCAAGACCATTGCCAGCTTCAATATCATCAACCTCCGTCAACAAGTTCCCAAATAGGATTTGAGTGCTTCTGTTATCAGGCCTGATCCCCGCAGAGTGTGTATCATGAGATGCAAGTAAAAGGATTTTGCGCGATGTTCTTGGTGTCATTGTCCGGCTTACCACAAACCAACCACCTTAACTTTATTTGCGAAACAAACAGGTTAGAATGGACTCCGTCGGTCCTCATTAACAACATCTTTTTTTCTTTTTTCTTTTTCTTCTTTTTTTCGATTTTTCATTTTTTTTCCTTTTCTTTTTCTTTTCTCTTTTTTTTTCTTCCTTTTTTCATTTTTCATTTTTTCGATTTTTTTTCATTTTTTTCTTCTTTTTTTTTTTTGTTGTGGTCGAATCTTATGGAGATTGCCTATGTATCATGACCCTGCATGAATCAGACCTTGCGTAGTTCGTACCAATAAAGATAAACAATACCAAACATTTGTTTTTCAATTTTCATATTAAAATAAACTGGGTTTCAAAGGTTTGAAAATGACCTACAAACTCGAAAATCAAACAACCCACATATTCTAATCAAAAGATTTACAAACTCCAAACAAATGGCCAGCTCCTTTTCTCCATTTGACAAATGCAACCGAATGGTTATTTTTGCAAATGTGGCCCCTTCCAAATTTCACATAAATTTTGAGGCCGGGGAGGATTATTTTATGACACTTTACAAACTTGTCTGTTCTTTTACGAAAATAGCCTTTCGACAACTGAAAGATACTCTAAGGCTATTTCGGCAAGAACGGTTTAAGACGCGGCCGAAGCTGGCTCGGCTTATTTTTGACAAAATTCAAACGGTACTCACCTAACCGCTGACTCTTTGTTTTTTTCTTCTTTTCAAATTACAAAAAAAACCTGGTGTTGCAAACACGACCCTTCAGCGCCTCGGGGACGAAAATTTATAAGGCTGTGTGGGTCAACTAGACCAAAAATCCTAAACATGACCCAAAAAGTGGCTGTTTATGCAAGGTCAGCCTTCCGGCGTCCCTTTCGGGAACATTCGGCTATTTATGACAAAACAACATCACCTGACTTATTTACGACTCTTTTATCGTTTTTCAAATTAGAAAACTCAATATTGCAAACACGGCCTTTTAACGTCTCGGGGACGAAGATTTTTAAGGCTGTGGGGGTCAACTGGACCAAATCTTAAACATAACCCAAAAAGTGGTTGTTTATGCAAGGTCAGCCTTCCGGCGTCCCTTTTGGGAACGTTCGGCTATTTTTAACAAAACAGCATCACCCGACTTATTTACGACAAAATTAAAATTTTGACATATTTTATTTATTTATTTGTTTTTGGCAATTTTAGCAAAAGGTGGGGTTGGACCCGATGAGGGTTGCCTGCGTATCTCACATCCGGTGAGAATCAAACCCGCGTAGTTCGGGCAAATAAACTATTTTTGAGAAGACCCTTTTCCTTTTTCTATTTTTTCACAACAATCAAACAAACTATTATTTTCCATTCATAACAAACAAACAAACTAACAAAAAACATAAAACATTCCTTCTTTTTTTTTTCCTTTTTTTTTTCAAAATTTCGGTAGAGTTTCGCCACTACTTGGACATTTGTTTTTTTTTTTTAAAAATAAGTAGTTATATCTCTACACTGTTATTTTCTCCTCTTTTCACGATTCTCTAATTTGTGGAAAAAGATGACAACATATAAAATCTTTTGAATTTTCATGCTTTTTTTTATATATATATATATATTTATTTATTATAATTATTATTAATTTTTTTTCAAAAATGTGGCATGGGAGACATAAGGATTTCCAAGACATCTTGGATTCCGCAAATGTTCCCCATGCGCGTTTCCCAAAATATGAAGCATGGGGGACATAGGGAATTCCAAGACTTCTTGGATTCCACAAATGTTCCCCATGTGCTTTTCCCAAAAATGAAGCATGGGGGACATATGGAATACCAAGGCTTCTTGAATTCCACAATATTTCCCATGTGCTTAATTAACATAATAGCATGCTTATCTAAAAAAATCGTGCAACTTTCTTATTTAACGTGATCAGCATGATAAGGAGTGTCATTTGTCCGCAAATATCATTGGTCCGCCAAATGACCCATTCACCCTTGAATAAATACAACATGTAGCACATAGGATGCCAAAGATGGTCTATTATTTTCAGGGTTGCTTGTCCTAGACGGACTCAACCCCTGTGTTGAGTCCCCTAAGTCAAATGCACATGATGCAAATAAACGTTCCTACTAGGGATCCGGCATGAAGCTGAGTTATTCTAGGTTCAAAACCTGGGTGTTTGTTCTAGACCTGGCTTACTCGAGCGGACAGCTCGAGCCGAGGGGGGCAGCGTACCGGGAATACAGAAGCTTCACCGGCTTAGCAACTTGTCCGAACCTCGTTCTAAATTGGGATTTGACACTATACAGAAAAGAAGTCGTACGAAGTACACCCTTCTTCATGATTTAGAAGACTCAGAAAGGATAGGGGTTTCGGCACAGTTTATATACAGTTCACGTAATATCAAAGCGGTAAAAGGCAACCAATTAGCACATTAAGCACATATCATGTAACAAAATCAGATAAAGCTGAACATAACAATTTATTCTAAGCTCGATTTCTAACCCTGAACCAGTGGTTCTGGGTCTTTTCCCCAGTGGAGTCGCCAGAGCTGTCACACCTCCTTTTTCCGTACCCGCGAGGGTACAAGGGAGTTTTTTCCAATTAAAGGACAATTGAAACGGGATTGGTTTATTTATTTTAGAGTCGCCACTTGGGAGATTTAGGGTGTCCCAAGTCACCAATTTTAATCCCGAATCGAGGAAAAGAATGACTCCATACTACAGTCTGCATACCAAAAATCCGGATAAGGAATTCTGTTAACCCGGGAGAAGGTGTTAGGCATTCCCGAGTTCCGTGGTTCTATCACGGTCGCTCAACTGTTATATTCGGCTTGATTATCTGATTTTATACAAATATGAACTTATGTGCAAATTTTATCTTTTAACTGCTTTATTATTATTGTTTTTAAAAGAAATGTGAACATCGCTTAAAACACGTCTTTGGACTGCGTCACATGAAATGCACCCACGAACACGTTTTATTTGATGTTTAGGGATTTGGATTCGGGTCGCATGAAATGCACACCCAGGCTTAAGAAAGTAAAATATTAAACACGCACCTAAAGAGACTATCGCGTTATTATTTTGGGAAGACCGTGAAATTCGCTAAACGGTCCTTCCGAATTCTAATTAAACCATACATTTTGTGAGGGCCCCGCAATCTATACGTTTTATTTGGCGAGGCTCGTCTCATTTTTATTTTAAAGGATAAACCTACAATGACTATATGTTCTATTAAGTTCGTCTCTAAAATAAAAGAAAATCTCTTAATTATTTACATGAAAAAAAACGTAAACTTATTAGTTATTAGTTTACGGCTAATGCGAATGGAAAATTGCGATCGAGTTTGTACAAAGAAAAACTTCTTTCATTTTATATTCTGTTATTCAATAATACTAGAATATGAGATTGACCGTAATATCAAAACAGATTAATTATTCTCCGATTAATTTAAACTAACATTATTAAATGAAGAAAGTATACACATGCAACCTCATTATTCATTAATAAATCGACTACATCTTTATACAGAGAAAGAAAATTATATTCAAACACAAATCTAAACAGGAGGGGTTCAACATGAACAAAGCCTGATTAATATTTCATTTCGCTTCAAGCCGAGAGTGTACAAATGTGTACCTGGAAATGGCAATACAAGAAGAAATGAAGTAGGAGTCAGCAGCAATAATACCACAGCAACAGCAGATTCAGCAACACCGCAAAACCAGTAACAACCAGTAGAATAACCCAGTAACAGATTGAAAACTCAGCAGTGAAAAAGTACAATTGGAATCAAAGCAGAAAAGAGAAAAGATAGGAGATGCAGTAGCTTCGGATTTTTGAATAACATTCGAAGAAAAGCAAACAGAAATTATTCGAGTGAAAGTTCAAATTGCATTTCTCTTTTACTCTCAAAATGTTTCGAGTCTCCCGCTCTCAAGTGTAGAAATCTGTTTTGTGTTCAACCTCAAGTGTCAAAGTCTCTCAATAATAATCTCTCAATAAATATGTTCTCTAAAAATGTTCTCCCAAAAAATGCTCTCCCCATTTCAAGTCAAGAATGACTCTATATATAGCAAGACAAGTCTTCCATTCCCAACCCCAAAATTATTCCCCCAATGGCATGCTTTGGCCCACTATTAAATGTCCTCTTTATTTTAAATTTTGTCCCCCATGCCTACATTAAATAAATACCACATTCCCAACCCATTACAATATGTTCCCCATGCCCACATTAAACAAGTACAAGATTCCTCCCCATTATGTTTTGTCTTGTCCCCCATTATATTAAACAAGTACATCAAAAACCCCACCCCATTATATTTGTCCCCCATGCTTAACATAAAGAATCAAAATAATGTTCAATTACCAAACTACCCCTCCGACCTTATTGCAATTACAAATCTACCCCCGAATGCAATGCAATTTACCAAATTACCCCTCTGCTCTAAACAATCAATTAATCATAACTTGACCAAAATATAGTCAAGATGACCAATTTCTCAACAATCTTCAACAACAATTATATGAACACGATAAACAACACAACTCAAAATTAATGGAAATAAATTAACCATATCGGGAACCAATCCTGGTTAATTTAGACCATGAATGTATGAGCAAGGATACAACAATACAAATAACAATATGCATGATTCAAATTGAATCAACAAATCACAAACAAACATAAACTCACATTAAATCACTGGATTTAACATGAATTTCAACAAAGATGAACATGAACTGTTTTTTAAGCAACAAAACATGACGGATTCACATGACTCAAACAACATTAATAATTTTCTGGAAAATACATAACAACATGAAACAAATTGAAGAAATAATTAATTAAATTTCAATTTGAATCTAACAAACATTAAACTAACAAATATTCACTTAAACAACAATACAAACATGAAATAAACATGAAAAACAACTAATTAACTTCCATTTGAAATCTGAAAATTAATTCAACCAAAACACATGAACATGAACAAAATCAAAAATCAAACATCTCACCATAGACACGAACAAAACAAACATTTGCCGATTTTAGATTCGAAAATATCAAAACAAAATACGGACAAAATAAAACTCAAAGATTACTAACCGGAGATGAACAACATACGTACGGACTGTTTTGACGACCAAGCATCGAACGAATGACGATGAACTTGGGTGGAAACAATCTGTTCGGAAATGACTCTCGCACCAAGATGACTTGACGCCGAAGACGACCGAAGAAAGGACGACCAAAGAAGCGTGGCAGCCCGTCACAAGAAGATGGATGAAGCGGAAGGCAGCAGCACCCCGGAGACACAGTGGTCGCTGCTGCAGCGTTGCCTGGGCCTTGAACGTGAAGCAGCTGGGGCACGTTTGGTCGTTTGGATGGAGGAGATGAAGGCAGAAGAAGCAGCTCGGAGGAAGGCAGCCATGGCGATGAGCCTCGACGAAGCTGAGACAGTAGCATCGGGGCAGCAGCAGCGGTGGCGCGGCAGGTTTTGGTAGTGACGAAGCAGCGACGACGGGGCTTCGAACAACATGAGGAACAAACAGCGGGCTGGTCGACGCAGCAAGCAGAAGCAACTGGTGGTGACGATGGACTGTTTTGACAGAGAAGATGAAGCTCGACCAAACGACGACGAAGTGGAGCAACCATGGTGGACGAAGAAGATGAAGTGCTTGGGCAGCAGCTGTTTGGACGTGAAAGAGTAGAAGCAGCGGGTTGTTTGGACGACGAGGGTGTGTCGAAGAAGAAGGTAAAGGGCATCCATGGATGCTTGGGGTGGTTTAGTTTTGGGAAGAGGAAGATGGAGGGGGGAGGCGGATGTGTTAGTCTTTTAGGGTTTTTGGGTTTTTTTATTTTTTGTTTTGTTTTGTGTTTTGAAAAAATGAAGAAAGGGTGTTGGGTTAATGGGTCAATGGGGCGGACCGGGTCGACCCGGTCTGAAGTGGACTGGGTCATGGAGAAGATTGAGCAATTTTTTGGGCCTTTGGCTTACAATTGAAGAAGTGGCCCAATCCGATTTTTCTTTGTATTTTTGTTCTCTTTTCTTCTTTTATTTTTCTAAAACTAAATTATAAAAGTACTTACATTATTATTAAGAACTAAATTAAGTTATAAAAGCGCAAATTAACTCCCAATAACAATTAACACACAATTAAGTAATAATTAAGCACAAAATTGTTCATTTGGACATTAAATGCTAAAAATGCAAAAGACGCCTATTTTTGTAATTTTAATTTTTGTAAAACTAATTTAATTACTAAAAATTGTAGAATTAAATCCTACATGCAAATGCGACATATTTTGTATTTTTTATTAATTTAACAAATAAGCAAACACAGACAAATACCAATAATTATCCAAAAATATCACGAAAATACTCAAAATTGCACACCAAGAAAAATCATTTTATTTTGCATTTTTTGGGAGTATTTCTCATATTGGGCAAAAATCACGTGCTTACATCATTATATGCATTTGGTAAGTTAGAGTTAATTCGGATTGAGTTTTGTAGGAAATGAGACACTTAGTCTCTTTAAGGAAGGTTTGGTTTGAAAAAGTCAACCGGAAGTCGACTTATGAGTTAGAGGGCTCGGATGTGATTTTCGGTGATTCGGTTAGCTTCGGGGGATGATTTGTGACTTAGGAGCATGTTTGGAAGTAGTTTTAGAGGTTCGGTGTAAAAGTTAGCCTATTTTGGCGAAGTTTGTATTTTGGCGAATTCCGGTTGGTAGGTGAGATTTTAATCTGAGAGTCGGAATGGAATTCCGAGAGTTGCAATAGCTTCGTTAGGTGATTTGGGATGCGTGTGCAAAATTTCAGTTGATTCGGAGGGGTTTTGGTTGGGGTTTTGATCGAATGCGAGTTTCGGAAGATTTGGATGAACTTAGGCTTGAATTTGATGGAATTTGATGATTTTTGTGTTAACGGTGGTGTTTTGATGATTCGAGCAAGTTTGAATAAGGTATTGGAGCATATCTGTGTTTTTGGTTGAGGTCCCGGGGGCCTCGGGGTGATTTCGGATGGCCAACGGGGTGAATTTTGGACTTGTGTGATTGCTGAAGTTCTGGTATCTGGTATTTTCGCATCTTCGGAAAAGGGACCGCAGAAGAAGTAAGGAGGTCGCAGGTGCGGTTTGAGGCCTCGAGGTGGTTTCCGCAGAAGCGGATGTTGGTCCGCAAATGCGGTCACCGCAGAAGCGGAATTGGACCGAAGAAACGGTCCTGGGCGAGTTAGTGAAATCTGCAGAAGCGGTAGTCGCAGAAGCGGGTTGGACACTACAAATGCGAAAATGATTGTTCATAAAAGGGTTTTTAAAGCTTATTTTGTTCCGCGAGTACAAGCTTATTTCCTCCATTGTTGGACAACCTTGAGATCTTTTGGACGAGGATTAAAGAGGGTTTCGACTGGGATTGATTGGAGGTGAGTCTTATGACCTAGAAACATCATTTAATTGTAGAATCAACAATTAAATTCATGGAAATTTGACTAAAGAGGGAAGAATTAGGGCTTGACTTTTTGGATGAAAAATGGGGATTTGAGGGAGCATTTGAGCTCGGATTTTGGAGCTTTTGATATGTATAGACTCGTGGTGAGATAAGGAACCTAATGGTGTAAAATTTTCTAGATTTCGAGAAGTGGGCTCGGGCTCGAGTTTTGTAAATTTCGGGAATTCTTGTTGTTTTTCGATTATTTTGATTGGATTTTGTTCCCTTAGTATATTGTGACGTATTAGTTGTGGTTTTGGTAAGATTCGACGCGCGAGGAGGTCGATTCGAGAGGCAAAGTCATAGCGAGCTAGAGTTTTGACCGGCTTGAGGTGAGTAAGAGATGTAAATGCTGCTCTGAGGGTTTGGAACCCCGGAAATTTCACATCGTAACGCTATATGGAGGCGAGACACGCACTTTATGGCGACTGCAGGGTAGTTTGCTATTGGGGATTGTGACTTGGTCCGTCCCGAGTGATGTTCTTATCGTATCTTTGAGTTGGAACTTACTTGTTATCATATTTACTTGAGATTATCCTTACTTAGGATTTAATTGTTATAATTGGGCTTTGTGCCGATTGTTCGAATCCTTCAAGGGTTGCTATCACTGTTTTCACCTTACTTGTCATATTATCTGATCTCAGTCCTAAGTTTTATTACTGTTTTGAAAACTCAGCTATCATTCTAAGATTTGATAAACTTGAACAATATTTCATTGACATTTTGAGCTGAGAATTAATGCTTTAAAAAAATGCCCGAGAGGCTTATGTGAATTTCTGGACTGAGCACGGATCGGGCTGCACGCCGCAACAGTATTATATTGATATTGAGGCCGATAGCCTAGTTGATACCACGAGATGGCTTGATATTGCACTTGGGCTATAGGAGCTCCTCCGGAGTGTGTACACACCCCTAGTGAGCGTCGTCGACGATAAATAAATGGAGCGAGCTGCACGCCGCAGCGGGTACTAGAGTGTACCATTTCATGTGTTGCATTTTCTCATGCATTGGTTTCATTACCTGTTTATTTGATGTTGAATTTCCAAATTCCTGTATCATTGGTTTGTTGCTTTCTTAGCTATTGCTCTAAATTTCCAGTTATAGAATACTTTGCGTATTTCTAGGATTTCTTACTCTCAGTATTTATTTATGTTTATTACTCATTTTATCGGAGTACTCACTTTACTCTCTACACATTGTGTGCAGATCTAGGTGCTTCCCAGGCTGAGTGAGATTTGGTTTAGCTGAGCAAAGCTGTTATCCGGGAGTATCGAGGTAGCTCCATGGCGTTCGCAGCCTTGGATCTTGTTGATACCCAACTTTTCTCGATATATTTTCAAAATGACATATATGTGCATATATAAGCAACCTAAAGGGTTTTGGCATTTTTAATGATTTTTAAACCAATTTATGGCCTATTTTTTACACCATAAAATCTAATAATTATTCCCAAAGCTTGCCATTTTGGAGGATAATTTATTTCATTCTCATATTTACATGAAAATATAGCTAACATGATTTTTGCATATTTTTACAAATTCGTTTGGTATTTTTTAAAACTAAATTGCATATAATTACAATACTAGCCTCTTTAAGATTTTATAGCATTTTATAATTATAAAAATTGATCCCAGTATTTTAAATTAATATTTATATACTATTTACTGATTCAGTACTTTTAATTTAATTTCAAAATCATTTTTTACTATTTTTATAAAATAAAAGGGAAAAACTAGCTAATTAATATATAGCCCTAATTCGTTTCAATTGTAGCCCCATTTACCTTTCAGTTTTAGCCTTAATTAACCCCAATCTTAACCCCCAATTGGACCAAAATCCCCGACCCAATTTCCCAAATAACCCGACCCATAGCCCGTTTATCTTTACCCGCCCGGATTCCTTTTAATCTAGGCCGTTGATCCTTTTGATCAACGGTCACGATTACCCCTTTCCTTTTAAACTCACCTAACCCAAACATAATCCCTCATTTCTCTTTTATTGCCGCCTTTGGATACTCTCCTCTCTCAAACTCTCTCTCGAAGGATCCTGAAACCCTAGCCTCTCTCACCCATCTCCGACCATAACCTCACCGGAATCCATGGCTTCCCAGGCCATGAATTGCCTGTACCAACCTTCTTTCACCCCTAAACCATGGGTGTTCGAGATTTCGAGGTCTGACCTCGATGGAGTCCGTTCAGATCCTCTACAGATCCGTGGTTCTATGGCCTCTCCAGCCTTGCTCCGGCGAGTTCAAGCTTTAGGAGCATATCTTTGGCCATCTCCGACTCAAGACCGGACTTTCTTCCATGCCTTCTCATTTCTAGGGTTTCTTTGAAACCCTAAAGCTATTCGAGGTTTTTCTCTGGTTATTTTCTTAGATCTATGCTATATATGTGCTTTAATGGAGCTTTAAAACGTTTTCCCCAATCTTTTCTTTCAAAATTCGTTTCTCTTCGATTTAGGGTTTCTGAAAAGTTTTAAGATGTTTTCTGACTTTTCTTGTTCTTCTTTTCTTTGTGTGAATTTGTTTATGCTATGATCTTATGTTCTCCTTTTCTAACTCGCATGTTTTTTCTCCTGTGTTCTTGTGTTTGCTGTAGTATGCATGTTCCTCTATCATGCTCTGGTTTCTATAGCATGTTTTTACATGTCTATCTTATATGTTCCTTTATTTTTACTGAGCTTTTAACCCTTGCCTTTACTGAATCTTTGTTTGAATTCTAAGTATGTATCACCAACTGTTTTCCTAGTCTTATACCGCCTCTTCTCTTCTAAACTTATTTGAGTGACAAGCTTTACTTAAACGTGTTCCCTGTGTTTCAAATCAGTTTCTACATTCTATTTGCCTTGAGCCTGCTATTTTATTTGCTCGTCTTCTCATAAGTCTCTGAAGGAGACTACTGAGCCTGTTCTAGTTGTTGTCTTCTCATCTATGCATCTGATCTAAGTCAGAAACCCTAGTATTTGGGGTTTTTGGCAGGCTTGATTTCATGTTTGGACTAGGGTTCTATTCAGAACCCTTGACTCTTTCAGACTCATTCTGAGTCTACGAACTAAACCCTCTTTGTTATGACTCTGAATTTTTCTATACTAGTCTCTCTCTTTGTTTCACATGTCTGTATGCTTTATATATGATAAACTCTTCTTTCAAAAGGTCTTTTGCCAACTTGTGATTGATTCCGAATTCCTTTTTGTAAGGAGTGATTGAGTGTTACTGATTTTCTTAAATTAGACCTCTCTTCACCTTTCTTGGTTGGATTCATGCATACCAGACCTCAACTCCTGATTTTCCTGGCTGTTGACAGATTGTCTTTCCTTATTTGCCCAAACCGTGTACTACTAGACTCTTTCCTTAAATAAGTTTCTGTGTATTTACCCTTATTGTACTGCTTTGGAAAAGATTTTGAATCAAACCCTTTCCTTAATTATTCTGCCCGTTTGAAATCAAAATCCCTTGACTGAAAGGAGATTATATGAGATTGATTGCAAAACTATTTTCTTACCTTTTCTTACTTGTTTTCTGCACTATAAAAGTGGACTACCCTTCTGCACTTGAACAGACTTCAAACAATTGCACTCTTACACACACAGTAACAAACGTAACTCTGCTTTCTACTCTCTTTTTCTCCCCAATACACAGACTAGTTCTGTTGTACTTCTACTCTTTGCCTTCTGAAATACTTTTGAGTTCTCTCTGAATCTTCGAAGTGTTCTGCTGAAACCTGAGTGTGTTCCTGATGTTTGCTTGTTGTGATTGCTCTGCTATTCTATTCTCTTACTTTGCAACTAGTATGTCCATCTTAGTTTAAATACTGCTCCTCCACTATGTGTTTTTACATTCTAGTTCTGTTATGCTTTCCTTTACTGTGTTTCTGCAACTTTGTTACTACTTTTCTTATGTGAATTCCCTTTACCTTTCCCCTTTGTGTGTGAGTTGGGTTCAGGGCATAGCAGCACTCTAATATTGTTGTCTATGATTCTGAACTGGGTTCTTTGAATCCCTAACTCGATCAATTCCCACTCCCCTTTTCCCTTTTATGTGCTTGAGCCTTGGACTTAGGTCTGATAGTATCCTAATCACTATCCAGACCATGGTCTGACCTTCAAAGGTCTGCTACTAACTTGTTTAACCCATACAAGTGGTCAGGGGTGTGCCAGCCTGCACTTGTGGCTAGGCATGACCACCATCTGTTATGGCTCCCCAATTTCCTTTTTACTTTGCACTTACTCCTAGCTATAAGTTTTGCCCCCCTATTGCAAGCCATGCTTTGGGACCCCTAAGTTCCCTCTGAACGTAGATGCCTGAGGGCTGGCTCTTCCACACTGCACTAATTCTAATGGTATCCTGGGTGTAAGAAATGCCGGGAATCCTTGAGATTCCTCGGAACTTTGAAACACTTTGGATAAAGAGAATGCTTTAGAAATCTGGATTCGAAATTGGTTAATCACATGTTATTAGACATTATGATTGAATTAGGCTGCTCGAATCTAGTTGTTGGTCTTTGATGTATTTTTATCTTTTTATGGTTTTTAATAATTTGTATAAAACTCGGGGAGCACAGTAAAAGGGTGTGGGAGGGGTTTTACTTTCTTGCATCAAAAAGGGTAGAAATCATGCTTTAGGACTCTATTCTTTAATTTTACTAGAAATCCTGCCTATAGGTCTGTGTAATATTTCTGATTCAAATCACATAGAAAGCATGCTTATAGGGTTTAACGTTCACATATAAAAATCATGCCTATAGGATATGCATAATCGTTAGGCAAAAACTCTAGGATTAATTAAACAAATTCTGGACAATCAATAATGTAGATACCATGCCTATAGGATTTGCGTCAAAACCATTTGCCCGTTTTAAAAACTGTAACAGCTGGCTAATTAGTTTTTAGATGCTTAATTCAGTAACATTTTTTCTGAAACTCCAAGACTTTTGATAATTCTCTCTTAAAAACAGTGTGCATTCGTCTTTAACAGACCGAGTTCTTCAAGTTTTTGCGTCTCTTTCTGAAATGGTTTCTCAAATGTCCTGCCTAAACGTTTTTTTTAACTCAAAATTCCCGAACCCGTCCTTTAATCAGTTCTGTAGCTTATTCTTTTCCTTATATATTTCTATCTCTGAAACCCTTTCACAACCATTACTGTGTTTTATTTTTACCGCAGTCTATACTTTCTTTCCAAAACTCCTCTGCATTAGACTACTTTTTCCTGAAACCATGACCTTTTAAACAACTCGCATTAAAATACCTTAATTTCTGACAATTGTATCCGAGTTGCCTAATGCAGACTTTCTGTCTAAATATATGTGTTGTACCAGTCCGCTCGCCGCTTAGTTTTTAACTTAAGACCAAATCAGTATATGCTAAGACATGCTAAACTAAGTGTTGTCTGATTTAAGGGGTTTATTTGAGCCTTATTTGCATGTTTACTCATCCCTTTTATTTGATATTTGTTTTGATTGTCGAATTAGAATTTTGTCCTTTGAAACCCCATAAAGGCCCCATCCCTTTCTTCCCTCTTAGGATTAGAAGTCCCAATACCCTGGGACTGATAGGTTGGGACGGGTACTAGCATGCAATAAGTAAACGAGTCTAATCGCGCTTGAATGCCTTAACGAGGTGGAAAGGGTAGAATATGGATATGATGACCGGTGCGCTAATATCACGTGTGACCCGTCTTCTGAGGAGTGATTGCTGGATATTGCATTGATGTGATCCATATTATCGATAAACCTAGGACCCACTTCCCCTTTACTTGTTAATTTTTTTTAGCTTTCTTTTAAGACTAATTTTCTAAACTCTCTACTTCTTCAACTCTTAATCTTGTTTTCAAAGCAATGTGAAGCCCTTTACTTTATTTTCTTACTTGTCTTCTTAAAGTCACAATTGTAGCATGGCTAGGAACCACACTAGTAGATCTTGAGGGGTGCCTAATGTCACACCTCCTTTTTCCGCCCTCGCGAGGGTGCAGGGAGTTTTCTCCAATTAAAGGACAGTCGAAACGGGATTTGTTTGTTTGTTTCAGAGTCGCCACTTGGGAATTTTAAGGCGTCCCAAGTCACCGGTTTTAATCCCTGAATCGAGGAGAATATGACTCTGTCTATTTAACAGTCTGCGCACCAGAAATCCGGATAAGGAATTCTGTTAACCCGGGAGAAGGTGTTAGGCATTCCCGAGTTCCGTGGTTCTAGCACGGTCGCTCAACTGTTATATTCGGCTTGATTATTTTGATTTGTTAAATACATTTTTATTGCATGATTTTATTGTTACCGCTTCTATTTAGATTTAAAGACCCTTCTTTGAATCGAATCACGCGTACGTATATTCGTGTTATAAATTATATTTTTTAAAACATGCGGAGTTGTGTCACGCGCACGTGTACACAATAATATAGATAATATTTTTATTAAAATAATCATTTTCGAAATTATGCTTTAAATAAAATCAAAAACATTCGCCCTTTTGGTATAATTAAGTAGTGAACCTCACATCTCGGGTTTTTATGAAATTAATAATGATATTCTCCGAGAAATCCCTTTTATTAAATATTCGATCGAAGTCACGCGAACGCATAATCCGAATTGCTTTTAGAAATATAATTAGGTTACGCGAACGTATCCCTAATCACAAAAATATTCTTGATGGTAGTATAAATTTTCCACAAATTGTTTATTACATCCATACATTTTTATGTGAAAGTCATGAGAAATAAATATTCTTCTAGTCTCTAAATTCCTTAAAAAGAATTTACAATTTATTGGACGTTGATCGCAATTTATATTTTTTCGCGTATGAATTATATTCCTCAAACCATTCGAATTTGAGGAGTAAAATAAACAACGTGTGATTAATACTACCATTTAGTGAATACAATATTTGCCTACCCAAATAAACAACGTGCAAATTACGTATAAAAATTGGGAAAGAATGGATGTAAGAAAGGAAGTGATATTTTTGAAGAATTTTCATTATTCTATTTGTAGCAAACGCTATTTACACATTTTTGACTTAAAATGTTACAATTTATAAATCTCATCTTTCTTTTACACCACTTGTTTTTAGTCCGAGGTTATAATTATTTAGTTAATTTTTGATTACGAAGATTGAGTTTGAGATAAACACTAACTCTGCCTATGCGAATATTTACAAACACTAACTCTATATTTTGTAAAAAAAATCATCGACATTATTTCATACATTAAAAGAAATGAGTTGATCGCGTTCCTAAAATAACTATGCCATTTGTTATTAAGAAAGAGAACTAATCTACCAATTGATTTAATAAGACGACATCATCTAGCTTTAAACAAAATTGGATATTTGACAAAATAATCTAGTAATGTAATTTCTGGGTATTTCCGTACTATTCTTTACTTAGCTAACAATATCACAAGATTTAATTAATGGCCAATTTTCTGCAATGTTCCCTATCTCAACAATTTAAACAGTAAATGTCATCACTAGTCCTCAAAACATATAAGATTATCGTGGAATTTACTACTCCAGAAGGTTAATTAGTTAACAGTTTATCATGTCAAGTATAATACTATATTAACCAACTAAAACAAAACTGAAACTTAAACTAATAAAATTTAAATGAGTAGAAGACATCCTTATAATTCCAAACTTCATTTACTTGCCATGTTGAAGCTTTTCATGCCATGAATTTAAAATATATACCTGATATTGGAAGCAAAAGAAAATGATGATGAGAATCAGCAGCAGTAATAACAGTACAATAGCAACAACTGCCCAGCAACAGTAACAACCCAGTAACAGACCGGTGGAGTAGTAATCCCAAAAACAAAAGCTTTAAGCTTTAAATGAAACAACAACCATTAATACTAATTTCAAACAAAGAAAGAAAGCAGTAGATTTTTTTTTAGTTTTATTTTATTTTGAAAGCTTAAATATTTTTCGGAATTTTTCTCTCTTCTATTCTCTGTCCGTTTTTTTCTCTCTATCTGTGTGTGTATTTATTTTTCGTATCTCTCTCCCTATTTCTGTTCTTGTCTTGTGTTCAAGACTTCATATATATAATCCCATCCCATAAATCTTTTAATCAATTAAATCAATACTTTTTCTCTACCCAACCCATTATCTTTTCACTCATCCCCATTACATTAAATAAACATATCACACCACCCCATTATATTTTGTCCCCCATGCTTCATTTAAAATAATGCAAGATTCCCCCTTTAAATTAAATCTTGTCCCCCCTTTATATTAAACAACTATATCACAACCCACCCCATTTCATTTTGTCCCCCATGCTTCAAATAAACAATTTCAAAATGTACAATTCCTAAACTACCCCTCACGACCTTACTGAAATTACCAAACTACCCCTGAACGTACTACAAATTTACCAAACTACCCATCAGCTATAACACATCAATTAATCAAACTTAACCAAAATATAGACAATATGATCAATTTCTAACAATGTTCAAACAACAATATGAACACGGATGAACATCATAACAACAATATCACATGAACACGATTTTAACAATATTTCAACAACAAATCACATGAACACAAATTGAACAACAAAGAACAACTAAAATTTGATTGAACAATATTTTAGCAACAAACAATCCTATTTTCGGATTCAACAACTACAACAAACAAGTATATTTAGATTTCTAACTTCAATCATATTGAACTTAAAATCAATTCTAACAACATTACAACCAACAATTCCTATATTAAACTTTATGAGATAAATTCAAGAAATAATCACAAATGGTAAACAAGAAATCAAGCTATACAAATTTCGGATTCAAGAACAAACAAACATAATATGAACATGAATTAAATCTAAAAATAAAAACGATGGATTCAAATGATTAAAACCAACATACTTCCCTTATTACAACTAAATTCTTTAGACAAATAACAAGATCGACGAAGAAACAATTATGAACTTAAACTTGAACTTAACAATATTAACAATTTCTAACAATACATAAACACATGAAACAAATTGAAGAAATAGTTAATTAAATTTCAATTTGAATCTAACAAACATCAAACTAACAAATACTTACTTAAACAATAATACAAACATGAAATAAACATGAAAACAACTAATTAAACTTCTATTTTGAAATCTGAAAATTAATTTAACAAACAACATGAACACACTAGAAAATTATTTCAAAGATGAACAACGAACAAAACAAGGATTAAATCATTTAACGATTTTGGATCCGGAAAATATCAAACAAAATATGGACAAAAATAAAACTCAAAAACAACTAACCGGAGATGAATCAACGACGAACTTTGATTGTAAACAAATCTGTCCGAGCCTCGACCAAAGCTCGAACGAACACGGACAACTTGAACAAAGCTTGAATAAACGGGGTTTGTTCGGTGATAATAGTAGCCGGACGCAGCAGCGGAAAGCAACGTCCATGGCGGGCAGCAGCAGTGATCGTACAGTAGACGCCGCGAAGTTGTTGGAGAAGAAAGCAGCAACATCTGCGTGGGCAATAGAAACGAGAACGGAGGGGGATGCTCAACCTTGCATCAGTGAAGCAGTAGCATCAGCTACTGCTGGACGTCGGAGCTTTTGACTGAGGCAGAAGCTCATTGGTGATGATGCTGCCATGGAGAAGTTAAAGCTTGAGCAGCTGTGGAGGTGGAGGAGGCGTCCATGGATGCTGGACGAAGAAGACGAAATAACGAAGGTGTTCGGCGAAGGGGTCATCGCTTGGTTTGAAGGAGACGGAGGCAACGGGGTCGTAGCAGCCATGAACAGCTGCTACGTGCACTGTGTGTGTGCAGTGAAGGTGAGGAGTATGGAGGGGCAGCCATTGATGGGTGCTTGAGGAAGCTTGAGGAAGAAGAAGAAGATAGGAGGGGGGGGCGGATGGTTTAGCAAATATTTAGGGTTTTCTTCATTTTGTTTTGTTTTGTTTTTTTGTAAAATGTAAGACAAAGGGTTTTGGGGCTTTTGGGTTATGGACTGGGTCGACCCAGTTCGAAATGGACTGGGTCGTAGGGAAGATTGGGCCATTTTTTGGGCCTGTGGCTTGAAATCGAAGAAGAGGCCCAATTCCGACTTTCTTTATATTTTTGCTCTCTTTTCTTCTTTTATTTTTCTAAAACTAAATTATAAAAATACTTAAACTATTATTAAGAACTAAATTAAGTTATAAAAGCGCAAATTAACTCCCAATAACAATTAACGCACAATTAAGTATTAATTAAGCATAAAATCGTATATTTGGACATTAAATGCTAGAAATGCAAACGATGCCTATTTTGTAATTTTTAATTTTTGTAAAACAAATTTAATTACTAACAATTGTAGAATTAAATCCTACATGCAAAATGCGACATATTTTTGTATTTTTTATTAATTTAGCAAATAAACACGCACAGACAAATGCCAATAATTATTCAAAATATAACAAAATATCACAAAATTGCACACCAAAGAAAAATCATTTTATTTTTGAATTTTTTGGGAGTAATTCTCATATAGGGCAAAAATCACGTGCTTACAGCTGCCCCTCTTTGCCCGAAGACACGAAGGGTTTTCGTGCAAAGATAAAGCGAGCGATTTTTGCCCATCCGAGTACTCCGTTGAAGCATTTTTTGAAAAAGATTTGACCGAACCTTTGCTTCAAAGGTTTCCTACATATCCTGGGCTAAACAGGAATCAGGTCAATGTAGTTCGGGAAATTTTGGTAGCTGGGACTACCGTGGGACTGCATTGTTACTGTTGTTGCATGCTATTACCACTGCTTACCGATCTCCTTGTTACACCATGCTTAAAAGAAAACAAGAAGCTAGGCTAGAGTACAATTTGTTTTTGTTGCCTTGCTTCCTTGTCTGCTTGCATTTCTTCCGGTGTTTTTCTTCTTTTGACACATGTACTTGAGTTTGTACTGTGACCTCTTGTTGCAACCTTCTGTTTCCCGGTGCCGGGGAATTTTATTGTTTCCTGCTGGGGATTCCTATTGTAACCCTCTGTTTTATTGTCCTCTGACTTGATCTTGAAATGTATGCCTCTGTTATCTGGGCGGGCTCCCAACTTCAATACTTGAAAATTAAAGACTTGAAATGTATGCCTCTGTTATCTGGGCGGGCTCCCAACTTCAATGCTTGAAATGTAAAGACTGAATGTATGCCTCTGTTCTATGGGCGGGCTCCCAACTTCAACAACTGAAATGTAAAGACTGAAATGTATGCCTCTGTTATCTGGGCGGGCTCCCAATTTCAACAACAACTTTGAAAATAATCGCCATTACTCTTTTCAGGCAGGCTCCTGACTTCAACAACTTTAAAATAAAATCCTATTCGAGCGCGGATGAACCCGAAATATCCTATTCGAGGGCGGATGAACCCGAAATATCCTATTCGAGGGCGGATGAACCCAAAATATCCTATTCGAGGGCGGATGAACCCATTATATCCTATTCGAGGGCGGATGAACCCAAAATATCCTATTCGAGGGCGGATGAACCCAAAATATCCTATTCGAGGGCGGATGAACCCAAAATATCCTATTCGAGGGCGGATGAACCCAAAATATCCTATTCGAGGGCGGATGAACCCATTATATCCTATTCGAGGACGGATGAACCCATTATATCCTATTCGAGGGCGGATGAACCCAAAATATCCTATTCGAGGGCGGATGAACCCAAAATATCCTATTCAAGGGCGGATGAACCCAAAATATCCTATTCGAGGGCGGATGAACCCAAAATATCCTATTCGAGGGCGGATGAACCCAAAATATCCTATTCGAGGGCGGATGAACCCAAAATATCCTATTCGAGGGCGGATGAACCCAAAATATCCTATTCGAGGGCAGATGAACCCATTATATCCTATTCGAGGGCGGATGAACCCAAAATATCCTATTCGAGGGCGGATGAACCCAAAATATCCTATTTGAGGGCGGATGAACCCAAAATATCCTATTCGAGGGCGGATGAACCCAAAATATCCTATTCGAGGGCGGATGAACCCAAAATATCCTATTCGAGGGCGGATGAACCCAAAATATCCTATTCGAGGGCGGATGATCCCATTTTCAAAATCTTGGAATTGTCTTACCTCCGACTGTTTTTCTTCGAATCGTGTTGTCTTGCTATCTCTTAAAACTTGAATTGATTTCCTCGTTCCTCCGAGAAAATTTTCGACAATGGCAGAAAATCTTCTGCCCCAGTTTTGGTGCTTTTCCTTGTTCTCCAGGTGGACGCCTGACTTCTGATATTTCAACTGTTCTTCCTTGTTCTCCAGGCGGACACCTGACTTCTGATATTTCATTGTTCTTCCTTGTTCTCCAGGTGGATGCCTGATTGCTGATACTTCAACTGTTCTTCCTTGTTCTCCAGGTGGACGCCTGACTGCTAATACTTCCATTTCTCTTCCTTGTTCTCCAGGTGGACGCCTGATTTCTTCTTCAATTTTTCATCCTCATTCTCCAGGTGGACGCCTGACTTCTTCTTCAATTTTTTATCCTCCGCTCTGCTTTGTTCTTGCTTGCTGGGGATAATACCACTGTGGGAGTCTCCTTTCTTCCCCTCCTTCAAATTCAATTTTTTTTTTTTTTTTTCAGAATTTATTTTCTCTCAACACTGCTGGGGATAAAAGTGTTATCTTCTTGGGATAACGTTGTTGAGGATAATGCTGCTGGGGAATTTTATCCCTTCAAATTGATGCATCATTCTTCTGGAAGCTGCTGGGGATGATAATGGTTTTTGCTTTTCTGAGCACAAATGTCATCCCTTTGTTCTGTCTGCTGGGGAACAACTTCTTTTATTAAAACTTGTTATGCTGGGGGTAAAACTGGTTCAAAGACCACTTCCCTTGAGACTGGTGCTATATTCATTCTACCCCGAATGGGTATCTGACTTCCAGAAAATTTTCCAAATGAAAGGAAAATTTTCTGCCCCAGTTTGACAGTCTCCCTTATGGCATGCATTTCTGTCATCAATGCCACTTCCTTTACCTGTTTCAATTTAAACAAAATTTGTTAGTTTAAAACGCGGTGGTTGGTTATGATACTCCTACTGGGATGGTTTTTCCCTTTCTCCCTTCCCCACTCTATGTTGTCCGACCCTCTTGGAACTTGGTCGAAAATCTGTCGGGGATGCTCCTACATCTCGATGATCTGCCGGGGGCCCTCTTGGAATTAGGTCCACAATTTTCTCAACTGTTGTTTTCCTATTTTTCTCCAACTTCCCTTGGAAATTTGGTCGTATTGGGATCTAGGCCCCTTTCATCATTTGGTCTTGCGACCAACTTCTTTTCTCTTTATCGCCTTGTCTTTGGCGTGTCCTATTCGCATTTTGCTTTGCATCATTTTGGCAACTGGTAGTAAGCTCTGAAAATCCTTTTCAAAAACAAACTGCTGGGAAGGTAAAGTTTTTTAAACTAAGAAATGAAAAAGTGAAGAATTTCAAAAAATAGAAAAAGAAGAAGTCTTTCTGAACAAATGCTAGGGAAAAGGAAAGAAAAGAACTTATCTGAATGATATAACCGATTCCAACGATCATGTCGTGCATTCCGGATTAATCAACCCAGTCTATTTGTATCAATCAACCTTCCAGACGGCCTCATGTTGCTGGGGATAAACAGGCACTCAACTCTTTGCCAAATGCGGATCCTTCCAGCCAATCTTGTCTTGTCGCCTCATAGTGCCCTTCGAGGGGTTTTCACTAATAAGACTCTCTCATTTCTCTCAACTCTCGTCGCCTTATGGTGCCTCTGAAGGTTTTCACCGATAAGACTTTCTTATTTTATTTTATTTTTCAGCTGAGGATTGGAGTGCTGCCGATATAACTCTCTCTGTTGGGGATTCTTTCGGCTATCAATTCATTTTCAGCTTATGATCTTCTTCTTTGCTGGGGATCAGAGTGTTATTCCCGACTTCCATTTGAATTGACTTAGCATTTCTCAGATACTGATCGGGAGGTCTTTTTTGGACATTAATAGGGGTTTTTGTGTATGGCTGAAAGTAGAAGGGGGTATCCAAAGTTCAAAAATAATTTTTAGGGGTAAAATAGTACAA
This sequence comes from Nicotiana sylvestris, assembly GCF_000393655.2. Classification (NCBI taxonomy): domain Eukaryota; kingdom Viridiplantae; phylum Streptophyta; class Magnoliopsida; order Solanales; family Solanaceae; genus Nicotiana; species Nicotiana sylvestris. The sequence goes on along the minus strand of NC_091066.1, from coordinate 1,906,286 downwards.
CTCTTGGAATCAAACTTTCTTGACAAAATTACAAGCGCCAACTTCTGCCCCAGTTTTTTCTTGCTCGGGGATTTTTATTTTGTCATACTATGTTACCTTATGCACACTATGTTACACTATGACCGAGCCGTGAGGCGCCTACGTATCCTTCTTTGAGGAATCAGGTCCAACGTAGTTCCCATTCCTTTGTTTTTTTTCTTGACTTTTCTTTTGTTCTTATTATCATTACTTTTTTCGTTTTCATTACTGATTCCAAAAGAGGGGTATGAAAGAGTAAATAAGGCTCAAAAGGGGAAGCAAAGGTCAAAGTGTTTGGATAGAAGAAAGAATTGCCTCCGTCATTTCATTCTCTGATAAATGCTAAGTACAAACAAACAACAATTACAATTACCAGAAATCATAATATCTCTTAACTGCGTCAGAATTGATAGCCATGTCGACGCATTTCCCTTCGATATCTGTGGATCATAAAGCGTCATCGGGCTTGCTCTGTTTAGATTGCGATGATCAACACATACCTCGGATTTTTCGTTTTTTTTTTCTGGCACATTAGCCCACCAATCAGGATATCGAGCGGCCCGAATAACCTTAGTATTCAGCTGTTTGGTCACTTCTTCCTTAATCTTCCCACTCACGTTGGTTTTGATCTTCCTGAATTTTGCTGGACGGGGGGTAATGCCGGGTCAGTGGGCAATTTTTGAACCACTAGATTGGTGCTTAAGCCCGGCATGTCGTCGTATGACCATGCAAAATGTTTTGAATTCAGTAAGTGCTTTGATTAGTTCTTCCCTGATGTTTGGTTCCATGTGGATGCTTATCTTAGCTTCCCTGATGTCATCCGCATCCCCTAGATTGACGGCTTCCGTGTCATTTGAGTTGGGTTCTTTTCTTTTTTTCAAATTGGCTCAACTCTCTGTTAATTTTTCTGAAGGCTTCATCCTTATCGTATTCCGACTTATCATCACAATCTTGTACTATAAGTTCGAAATCAGATTGATTGATTTCTTTTTTAGACTAGGTTGAAGATCCGTCGTGCATGCCATGTCATTAGAACCAGTAGAAAGAGAACTGTTCAGAAGAGAAAAATAAGAAGAAAAATTAAAACAAAATAAGGAATGAGGAAAAAAACTTTCACTTTATTAAAATACGGGATAGCAAGGTTTCACACTTTGGCGAGCACAAGAAAGATCTGGATTACAACCCTGGAATAATCCAGACAACAAAAAAGAAAATCAGAGCCCACTACCAAGACTCCCTTCGTATAGGAAGAGGAGTAGCCATTCAATTGTTGATTTTTGCTTTCAACCCCACAAACTGTACATCTGCCTCATTGGACCCTTTTCCCAACACCATAACTGGCTTGTCATCCACCTTTTCCAACTATACCACCGTTTTCCCACTGGTTAACATTTATTTTGAACCGACACGGATCATCATCACTGTTTGTGAGGGTTTCTTTAGCTTCCCTCCTTCGTGCATTAGCTCAATCATGTGGGTTTCAAGGTGTGCCGGCAACGGGTTCTGATTGATGTTGGGTGCCTCTGGTGTCTGAACCTCAATCTTGTTGGTGTCAATAAGATTTTGTACTGCATGTTTCAACTTCCAACATTTCTCGGTATCATGTCCGAGAGCCCCCGAACAATACTCACAGCTTACCGAGTGGTCCATATTTTTGGGAAAGGGATTTGGCAATCTGGGCTCAAGAGGACTCAACAAGCCTAACTGCCTTAATTTGTGGAACACGGCAGTATAGGTTTCCCCAACTCAGTGAATGTTCTTTGTATTTTTTCATTTCTGAAAGCCTGATTTCCCCGGAAACCTGCCCCTGGAGGGTTCTTGTAGGCTCTTGGTGGTGAATAGGTGTTTTGCAGTGGTGTATGTGTGTTCTGGGGAGCCGGTGCGCGCCATTGCGAGCGAACCGGAGGCTGAGTATATGTTTGGGCTTGGTTAATGGAAGAATGGGGCTCTGAAGGGTGATAGTAGTGTTGGGATGAATTGTGGTGGTAAGTTGATTGGCGAGGTCGTTGTTGATTATAGTAAGGCGGTGAACCTCTGGGTCCCGACCAAATTCCTGAATCAACTACCGCTGCTTCCTCTCTCTTCTTTCTTCCGATTTCTCCTACCCCGCCTTGAATAGCTTGAGTAGTTGCCTTAATTGCTGAATAGCTCATAATTTTATTTGTCTTGAGGCCTTCTTCCACCATACCTCCCATCTTCACTACTTCGTTGAATGATTTCCCTACCGCTGAAACCAAATGGGCATAGTAAGTTGGTTCCAAGGCTTGGAGGAAGTAGTCTACCATTTCACTCTCCTTCATAGGAGGATCCACTCTTGCTGCCTGTTCTCTCCACCGGAAGCCATACTCTCTGAAACTTTCATTGTGTTTCTTCTCAAATTTTGTCAAAGATAGTCGATCTGGGATGATTTCCAGATTGTATTGGAAATGGTGTGCGAATGCCTGTGCTAGGTCATCCCAGGTGTACCATCTCCCATGGTCCTGGCGTGTATACCACTCCAAAGCTGATCCGCTTAAACTTTGACTGAAGTAAGCCATCAATAATTCGTCATTTCCCCCAGCTCCTCGCATCTTGCTGCAGAAACCCCTTAAGTGGGTTACTGGGTCGTCGTGCCCATTGTATAGGTCAAATTTAGGCATCTTGAAACCAACTGGTAATTGTACATTTGGGAACAAGCACAAATCCTTGTAAGCTACACTGACTTGCCCACCTAATCCCCGCATGTCTCGGAATGATTGTTCTAGACTTTTGACCTTCCTGAACATTTCTTCTTGTTCAGCATTTTTGGTTGGCTTGTCAATTTCGGTTGGGATATCAAAACGAGGAGCAGTTGAATGGATTTCGGAGGCTTTGAGGGTGGGCTCCGGGGGTAATATTGGTTGTCCTGGGCCTGGAATGTAGGCTCACTAGGAGATTTGTGGAATGTAGCCGGGGGAGGTGCTACGAAAACAGGAGTCACAGGTGGAGGAAAGTATGAAACTGGTTTTGGAGGTGGAGACTGCGGTGTTTGAGAGGTGGTTCCTCGGTAGTGTTGGTAAATGGGGAAATTTGGGGATAATTCAGTGGTAATATTATCCTGAGTTTGGGTCATTGATGGAGCAGGGTTAGTTGGGTAAGATAGGGGTAACTGCCCTGTAGACCAAGCCTGGTACATTTCAGCCATTTGCTGTTTGAGTTTAAACATCTCTTCTTTCATTTTCCCGACATCCATCTCCTCTAGCTCAATACCTGTGTCAACATCTGGGATAGACATACTTTCGGGTATTCGTCCTTTTGATCTCGTGTGATAATGATAATATGCCAGTATACTCTTTAGAGAAACTAACTGCTTGAATTCTGGAAATGAACAAACTTGTTAGTTTTGAGAATTTAACACATATATAATTACACGTTGAGATGCAATGCTCCTAGACAAATATCCCCTTTCTATTATGCATTTGCTCGACTGCTTGTGTCGTCCCAGTTTTCTTGAAAATTTTATTCACTTATATTTTATTTTATTTTATTATATATATTTTATTGTGGTGGTCGAATCTTATGGAGATTGCCTACGTATCATGACCCCGCATGAATCAGACCTTGCGTAGTTCGGACCAATAAAAGATGAACAATACTAATCATTTTTTTTTCAATTTTCATATTAAAACAAACTGGGTTTCAATGGTTTGAAGATTACCTACAAACTTGAAAATCAAACAACCCACATATTTTAATCAAAAGATTTATACTCTCAAAACAAAAAAGGCCAGCTTCCTTTCCCCGTTTGACAAATGCAACCAAACGGCTATTTTTGCAAATGTGGCCCCTTCCAAATCTCACATGAATTTTGAGGCCGGGGAGGATTATTTTGACACTTTACAAACTTGTCCGTTCTTTTACGAAAATAACCTTTCGACAACTGAAAGATACTCTAAGGCTATTTCGGCAAGAACCGTTTAACACGCGGTCGAAGCTGGCTCGACTTATTTTGACCAAAAATCCAAACGGTATTCACCTGACCACTAACTCTTTTTTTTCAAATTACAATAAAAATCGGGTGTTGCAAACACGGCCCTTCAGCGCCTCGGGGATGAAGATTTTTAAGGCTGTGTGGGTCGATTGGACCAAATCTTAAAAAATGACCCAAAGGTGGTTATTTATGCAAAGTCAGCCTTCCGGCGTCCCTTTCGGGAACATTCGGCTATGTCTTGATAAAACAGCGTCACCCGACTTTTTTATGACAAAATTAAAATTTGACATATTATTTTTGGCTATATTTTAGCAAAAGGGGAGGTTGGACACCACCCGACTTATTTATGACAAGATTAAAATTTTGACACGTTTTTTATTTATTTATTTATTTATTGGTTTTTGGCTATTTTAGGAAAAATGGGGGTTGGACCCGATGAGGGTTGCCTACGTATCTCACATCCGGTGAGAATCAAACCCGCGTAGTTCGGGCAGATCAAGAATAAGTAAATGAACTAACTTCTTTTTTTTTTTGAATTTGTGAAAGAACTGCTTTAAAATAATAAAGGAAGTATATATTTTTTTTTTTTGGATTTTTGATTGATTTTCTTTTTGAAAGAAAGACTTCTAAGAATTCCGTTTCTTTTGATTTGAACTTTGAGAATTTCAAAAGTAAAAGGAAGATATTTTTTTTTTGTTTTTCTTATTCTAAGAAGAAAGAAAATATTTTTTGGAATTTTACCTTTAATAAAAGAAATGCTTTCTAAAAAAATATTTTTTGAATTTTGAATTTTCTTTTCAATTTTTAAAGAAGAAGGAAAATATTTTCGAATTTGTTTTATTTTATTATATATATATATATTTTTTTATAATTAAAAAGACTTTCTTAAAGAAGTCAATAATGGAAAATATTTTTGGATTTTTTGTTTTGAAAATTGGGAGTCTAAAAAAACCTTTCTAGACTTTTTGGCAGGACAAATATTTTTGCAACAAATAAAGATATATATATATTTTTTGGAAATAAAGAAAAACTTATATATATATATATATATATATATATATATTTGCAACAAATAATAAAACCACTTTCAACGTCCGACTCTTTTTATTTTATTATTTTGAATTTTTCAGAAACGAATAAAAAAACTATTTTAAAGTAAGACTCTTTTTCATTTTCATTTTCAGGGGAAGACAAACTATTTTCCTTTATATATATATATATATATATATATATTTGAAAAATAAGACAGAACAACGATTTTTTTTTCTATTTTTCCTTTGCTTTTAATAAAACAAACTAATAAAATATTTTTATTTTTTTTCATTTTCTCAAAATTTCGGCAGAGTTTTGACAGTATTTGGGCATTGGTTTTTTTTTCAAAAATAAACAGTCAATTCCCTAACCGCTATTTCTTTTTTCCAATTTTAAAATATTATTCCTGATATTCAAAAGTCAGTCAACACACAAATCCGGATCAAATAAATGCGCAAGTAGCAGCAAGTAAGATGCATCAGGATGGTCATTTTTTTTTGTACACCTGTCCTAGACAGACCCAACCCCTGTGTTGAGCCTCCAAAGTCAAATGCACGTGATGCAAACAATCGCTCCTACTAGGGATCCGGCATGAAGCTGAGTTATTCTAAGTGAAAAACACCTGAGGCATAATGATATAGCCCTGGCTTACCCAAACGGACAGTTTGAGCCGAAGCGGGGGCAACGTACCGGGAGCACGAAAGTCTACCCGGCCTAGTTACTTGTCCCAACTTCGTCTTATTTGGTATGACTTCTAACAGAAAGGTGGGCCACGCGCACGTGTACACCATAAATTCAGAAGACTCAGAAAGAAGAAGGGTTTTGTAGCAGTTTTATATACACAGTTCAGATAATATTAAAGCGGTAAAAAGCAACATTTAGCACATTAAGCATAAATCATGTAAAAATCAGATAATAAATAAAGCCAACTATAACAATTATTTCAAGCTCGAATTCTTGAACCCTGAACCAGTGGTTCTGGGTATTGTTCCCCAGCAGAGTCGCCAGAGCTGTCACACCTCCTTTTTCCGCCCTCGCGAGGGTGCAGGGTGTTTTCTCCAATTAAAGGACAGTCGAAACGGGATTTGTTTGTTTGTTTCAGAGTCGCCACTTGGGAATTTTAAGGCGTCCCAAGTCACCGGTTTTAATCCCTGAATCGAGGAGAATATGACTCTATCTATTTAACAGTCTGCGCACCAGAAATCCGGATAAGGAATTCTGTTAACCCGGGAGAAGGTGTTAGGCATTCCCGAGTTCCGTGGTTCTAGCACGGTCGCTCAACTGTTATATTCGGCTTGATTATTTTGATTTGTTAAATACATTTTTATTGCATGATTTTATTGTTACCGCTTCTATTTAGATTTAAAGACCCTTCTTTGAATCGAATCACGCGTACGTATATTCGTGTTATAAATTATATTTTTTAAAACATGCGGAGTTGTGTCACGCGCACGTGTACACAATAATATAGATAATATTTTTATTAAAATAATCATTTTCGAAATTATGCTTTAAATAAAATCAAAAACATTCGCCCTTTTGGTATAATTAAGTAGTGAACCTCACATCTCGGGTTTTTATGAAATTAATAATGATATTCTCCGAGAAATCCCTTTTATTAAATATTCGATCGAAGTCACGCGAACGCATAATCCGAATTGCTTTTAGAAATATAATTAGGTTACGCGAACGTATCCCTAATCACAAAAATATTCTTGATGGTAGTATAAATTTTCCACAAATTGTTTATTACATCCATACATTTTTATGTGAAAGTCATGAGAAATAAATATTCTTCTAGTCTCTAAATTCCTTAAAAAGAATTTACAATTTATTGGACGTTGATCGCAATTTATATTTTTTCGCGTATGAATTATATTCCTCAAACCATTCGAATTTGAGGAGTAAAATAAACAACGTGTGATTAATACTACCATTTAGTGAATACAATATTTGCCTACCCAAATAAACAACGTGCAAATTACGTATAAAAATTGGGAAAGAATGGATGTAAGAAAGGAAGTGATATTTTTGAAGAATTTTCATTATTCTATTTGTAGCAAACGCTATTTACACATTTTTGACTTAAAATGTTACAATTTATAAATCTCATCTTTCTTTTACACCACTTGTTTTTAGTCCGAGGTTATAATTATTTAGTTAATTTTTGATTACGAAGATTGAGTTTGAGATAAACACTAACTCTGCCTATGCGAATATTTACAAACACTAACTCTATATTTTGTAAAAAAAATCATCGACATTATTTCATACATTAAAAGAAATGAGTTGATCGCGTTCCTAAAATAACTATGCCATTTGTTATTAAGAAAGAGAACTAATCTACCAATTGATTTAATAAGACGACATCATCTAGCTTTAAACAAAATTGGATATTTGACAAAATAATCTAGTAATGTAATTTCTGGGTATTTCCGTACTATTCTTTACTTAGCTAACAATATCACAAGATTTAATTAATGGCCAATTTTCTGCAATGTTCCCTATCTCAACAATTTAAACAGTAAATGTCATCACTAGTCCTCAAAACATATAAGATTATCGTGGAATTTACTACTCCAGAAGGTTAATTAGTTAACAGTTTATCATGTCAAGTATAATACTATATTAACCAACTAAAACAAAACTGAAACTTAAACTAATAAAATTTAAATGAGTAGAAGACATCCTTATAATTCCAAACTTCATTTACTTGCCATGTTGAAGCTTTTCATGCCATGAATTTAAAATATATACCTGATATTGGAAGCAAAAGAAAATGATGATGAGAATCAGCAGCAGTAATAACAGTACAATAGCAACAACTGCCCAGCAACAGTAACAACCCAGTAACAGACCGGTGGAGTAGTAATCCCAAAAACAAAAGCTTTAAGCTTTAAATGAAACAACAACCATTAATACTAATTTCAAACAAAGAAAGAAAGCAGTAGATTTTTTTTTAGTTTTATTTTATTTTGAAAGCTTAAATATTTTTCGGAATTTTTCTCTCTTCTATTCTCTGTCCGTTTTTTTCTCTCTATCTGTGTGTGTATTTTTTTTCGTATCTCTCTCCCTATTTCTGTTCTTATCTTGTGTTCAAGACTTCATATATATAATCTCATCCCATAAATCTTTTAATCAATTAAATCAATACTTTTTCTCTACCCAACCCATTATCTTTTCACTCATCCCCATTACATTAAATAAACATATCACACCACCCCATTATATTTTGTCCCCCATGCTTCATTTAAAATAATGCAAGATTCCCCCTTTAAATTAAATCTTGTCCCCCCTTTATATTAAACAACTATATCACAACCCACCCCATTTCATTTTGTCCCCCATGCTTCAAATAAACAATTTCAAAATGTACAATTCCTAAACTACCCCTCACGACCTTACTGAAATTACCAAACTACCCCTGAACGTACTACAAATTTACCAAACTACCCATCAGCTATAACACATCAATTAATCAAACTTAACCAAAATATAGACAATATGATCAATTTCTAACAATGTTCAAACAACAATATGAACACGGATGAACATCATAACAACAATATCACATGAACACGATTTTAACAATATTTCAACAACAAATCACATGAACACAAATTGAACAACAAAGAACAACTAAAATTTGATTGAACAATATTTTAGCAACAAACAATCCTATTTTCGGATTCAACAACTACAACAAACAAGTATATTTAGATTTCTAACTTCAATCATATTGAACTTAAAATCAATTCTAACAACATTACAACCAACAATTCCTATATTAAACTTTATGAGATAAATTCAAGAAATAATCACAAATGGTAAACAAGAAATCAAGCTATACAAATTTCGGATTCAAGAACAAACAAACATAATATGAACATGAATTAAATCTAAAAATAAAAACGATGGATTCAAATGATTAAAACCAACATACTTCCCTTATTACAACTAAATTCTTTAGACAAATAACAAGATCGACGAAGAAACAATTATGAACTTAAACTTGAACTTAACAATATTAACAATTTCTAACAATACATAAACACATGAAACAAATTGAAGAAATAGTTAATTAAATTTCAATTTGAATCTAACAAACATCAAACTAACAAATACTTACTTAAACAATAATACAAACATGAAATAAACATGAAAACAACTAATTAAACTTCTATTTTGAAATCTGAAAATTAATTTAACAAACAACATGAACACACTAGAAAATTATTTCAAAGATGAACAACGAACAAAACAAGGATTAAATCATTTAACGATTTTGGATCCGGAAAATATCAAACAAAATATGGACAAAAATAAAACTCAAAAACAACTAACCGGAGATGAATCAACGACGAACTTTGATTGTAAACAAATCTGTCCGAGCCTCGACCAAAGCTCGAACGAACACGGACAACTTGAACAAAGCTTGAATAAACGGGGTTTGTTCAGTGATAATAGTAGCCGGACGCAGCAGCGGAAAGCAACGTCCATGGCGGGCAGCAGCAGCGATCGTACAGTAGACGCCGCGAAGTTGTTGGAGAAGAAAGCAGCAACAACTGCGTGGGCAATAGCAACGAGAACGGAGGGGGATGCTCAACCTTGCATCAGTGAAGCAGTAGCATCAGCTACTGCTAGACGTTGGAGCTTTTGACTGAGGCAAAAGCTCGTTGGTGATGATGCTGCCATGGAGAAGTTAAAGCTTGAGCAGCTGGGGAGGTGGAGGAGGCGTCCATGGATGCTGGACGAAGAAGACGAAATAACGAAGGTGTTCAGCGAAGGGGTCATCGCTTGGTTTGAAGGAGACGGAGGCAACGGGGTCGTAGCAGCCATGAACAGCTGCTACGTGCACTGTGTGTGTGCAGTGAGGGTGAGGAGTATGGAGGGGCAGCCATTGATGGGTGCTTGAGGAAGCTTGAGGAAGAAGAAGAAGATAGGAGGGGGGGCGGATGGTTTAGCAAATTTTAGGGTTTTCTTCATTTTGTTTTATTTTGTTTTTTTGTAAAATGTAAGACAAAGGGGTTTGGGTCTTTTGGGTTATGGACTGGGTCGACCCAGTTCGAAATGGACTGGGTCGTAGGGAAGATTGGGCCATTTTTTGGGCCTGTGGCTTGAAATCGAAGAAGAGGCCCAATTCCGACTTTCTTTATATTTTTGCTCTCTTTTCTTCTTTTATTTTTCTAAAACTAAATTATAAAAATACTTAAACTATTATTAAGAACTAAATTAAGTTATAAAAGCGCAAATTAACTCTCAATAACAATTAACGCACAATTAAGTATTAATTAAGCATAAAATCGTATATTTGGACATTAAATGCTAGAAATGCAAACGATGCCTATTTTGTAATTTTTAATTTTTGTAAAACAAATTTAATTACTAACAATTGTAGAATTAAATCCTACATGCAAAATGCGACATATTTTTGTATTTTTTATTAATTTAGCAAATAAACACGCACAGACAAATGCCAATAATTATTCAAAATATAACAAAATATCACAAAATTGCACACCAAAGAAAAATCATTTTATTTTTGAATTTTTTGGGAGTAATTCTCATATAGGGCAAAAATCACGTGCTTACACCTAACACCTTCCCCTCGGGATAATTTCTAGCCCTTACCCTAATCTCTGGTCTCTTCGATTCTATTCTTCTAAAAGTGTCCTAATGCACTATAATCAATAGGTGGCGACTCTTCAAACTTCAAAACTCAATTCTCGAAAGGGAATAGATTTGTCCTTCCCAATGTCGTATACCCGATTTCGACACCAACTGCGGGGGAGAAAAAGGGGGCGTCGACAGCATAGCGACTCTGCTGGGGATTCCTTAGGCTTTTACCATTGCATGTTGCTCGTGACTTTATTATCTCATTAATTGCTTTATTTACTGTCCTTTATTTTTTCACTGCGAAAACTGACTTGGCTTTTCATGTCTTTTTCTTTTCTTTAACTGCTTCCCTTTACTACTTTATTTCAATATTGTTGTAATTACTGCAATTATTGTAATCATTTATCTTATGAACGTGGAAATACATGTCAATTTGTTTCATTCTTGTAAACTGCATCTTCAACATCATACTTCATTCGTGCCAAACAAATACCATAGCAACGCTTATAATGAGCGGTTGCGCTCTTCCAATATTATCACCCTTTAAATTTGGCAAAGGCTTATTTGCGGTAAAACCAGTCGATCAGCGGTGCAGTCGACGGTTCTGTGCCTTTCCCTCTTGAGTTGTCCGCTCAAGGGTACCTGTCTAATACCCCAATAGGAACCTTACTCTGTTCAATTGTGCATGCATCATGGTCAAACCTAACCGAGTCAGTTATGTTGTCCACATAATGACTCATTAATATAGCCTTGTCTAAAGTCCACTAGGTTTCCTTGAAACCCAAACGGGCACCACCATATTCTGTGCATTTATTTGGAGAACTAAATGCTTTCTATGCTAATTATTGGTTTAAATAATCGAGTCTGGTGGGGTAAGGGTCTAACACTTTGTTTTGCAGAAAATGAGGCACGAAGTCCCCAGATTTGGCATGGTAACCAATGTTCACCCAAGGCTGCTAAATTGGTGGGAAGACCTCCACTCCAGTGATCAGACACTCGTCCATAAATACTTAGGGAATCTGCCCTCTCTTCTAGAAATCCAGCCTGACAACAAAATTATAGAGGCTGCAACTCTATTCTGGGATAGTGACAGGTCCGTGTTCCGCTTCGGGGACCTTGAAATGACTCCTTTGCTGGAAGAAATAGGAGGTTTAGCTGGTATTCCTTAGGAGACTCCGGGTTTGCTTATGCCAGAAAATCGCAAGGGTAGGGTTTCCTTAAGATGATGGGACTAAAGAAGAACCCAGACTTGACATGTTTGAAAAACTCATACATCCCGTTCGACTATCTGTACGAGAGATATGGCCATAGCAAGTCATATCACACTTATTTAGACGAATTTTCCCTCACCTCACTGGGGCATATTCACAGGAGGGTCTTCGTATTAATGTTTTGCTTCCTGGGGATGATAGTGTTCCCTATGAAGAAGTCTAGGATCCACACCAGATTGGCCATGGTAACTAAGACTCTGATGGAAGGGATTGGAGGGCGGCCTTTCAGCATAGTACCCATGATTATTGCGGAGATATACCGAGCCCTGGACAATTGTCAGCGAAGGGCCAGTCATTTTGAGGGATGCAATTTATTACTTCAACTCTGGCTCATGGAGCACCTCCAGAAGGGAGAATACCGGCAGGAAGTCCTGCGCAGAGACTGGGATGATCACATTGCCTTCCACCAGCCAAGGCGTATGAACTATATGCCTAACATGTTCGCTCAGCCAGAGGACGCCGGAGGATGGGTAGAGCTGTTTGAGAATCTGAAGGAGGACCAGGTACAGTGGATGGTTGAGTGGTTCCCTATGGAAGAATTCATTATTCGATCCCGAGATGCGCCATTCCTCATACTCATTGGTCTAAGGGGAACTTACCCTTATGTCCCCCTCCGGGCCATGAGGCAGGCTGGAAGAAAGCAAATCATACCAAGGGTCTACAAAATGAGTAACTTTAGGGCTGATTTCCAAGACGATGATAGCCCTCACAAATGCCAAGCTTAGCACCTATGGCATTGCAAGATCGTCTTAGGGAGAGAATCTATTGAGCCGGACAGGTATCATGTCGGATATGTGCCCCATTATTCGGGTTGGTTGGAAGATAATCACAACGGTATGGGTCAGCCCGGGTTCATTCACGGACACAGAATCATCGATGAGAAAGCTGAAGCACGAGTTAAGTACAATCAACTGCGCAAGAGAATTCGAGAGTGTGAAAATGAGCACCGGGAAATACAGGAAGCCCACCAGAAGCTGATCGACGAATGGAAGGATATGGCTGTCAACGCCAACAAGCGGTTAGGGTATCTGGAGCGAGGTCTAGTAGAATTGGAAGGAAAGTTCTTGAAGAGGATCGAAGACTGCCAGAATGCCGAGGGAAATACGGGCGGGCATTTGGCCCGAGCCTACTTACTGCTAGGATTGCGCGAGCTGGTGCAGCTGTACGAGGGAGGCAAGAATACCGAATCTGGGGAAGGTCCTTCTGGGACCAAGTAGTAGAACTTTTATTTTCTGATTTCATAATGTAATAAGGCCACTGGCCATTGGTGATATTTTATTATTCAGTTGTTTTAAGACTCGTCTTGTTTTTATCAATAAAATGAGGCATTTAGCATTATAAGTTCTCCAAATTTAATTTGTCGTTGGGCCTACCTCGGGCACAACGAGGCACCCAAATTAGGAAACGACTTATATTCCTGCACGAAGTGTTTAAATATCGCAATATTTTCTTTCTCAGAATCCGCACTAACTTTTCACCTTTTTGTTTTTCTTTTATTTTTATTCCCCTCCCCAAAGGTTAGTTCGTGCATTCTGGCATCATCATCATACAGTACGAGATCCAAGGGCCCTCCACCTCCTCCTTTTCCAAGTCTGACCAGAAACAGGAACAAAAGCAAAATGGGAGATGCAAATGCTAGAAAGGAAATTGAGGAGACTTCTCAGAATACTCCAATTACCAAGGGAACTGCTGCTCATCTTGAGCAGACATTGCTGAAATTTCAGGAGGAATTGGACCAAGTCCGGAACTTGGCAAGCCTATCAATCACTCTTGCCGCTCCTGATGTTAATGCCCAGAACCCCGCACCTCCACAGAACACCCCACAACCACAAGTACAACCCGCTCACACCCAAGCCTACAACACATGAAATAACACTCCACTGCTCATTCCTGAATCGCAAAACACCACAAACTACCACCTCCTCAACACTCATGTCTTCATGGACACTATACCCCACTACACCCAGCCAATTTCAGGCGCATCTGACTCAGACGATAAAGACTCCCTTATCAGGAATTTGGCCGCTGAACTCAAGAAGTTAACTAGCCGGTTCCAGGGTGTCGAAGGTAGCAAAGGCGTTGAGGGGTTTAACTACGAAGATCTTTATGTTCAGCCAGATGTTGAACTCCCAGAGGGGTACAAACCTCCCAAGTTGTAGATGTCTGACGGTACAGGTGATACCAGGGTCCATCTAAGAATGTATTGTGATAAGCTGGTAGGAGTTGGAAGGGACGAGAAGATCCGCATGAAGCTGTTCATGAGGAGCCTGAAAGGTGATGTCTTATCTTGGTACATCACCCAAGATTCAAAGAAATGGACAAGTTGGGTGAGCATGGCATGCGATTTTATGGACCGATTCAGGTTCAACACAGAGAACGCACCAGATGTGTTCTACATTTAGAATCTGAAGAAGAAACCCACAGAAACCTTTCACGAGTATTCTACTCGTTGGAGGTCAGAAGATGCTAAGGTCAGGCCAGCCTTAGAGGCAGAGCAAATGAACAGGTTTTTTGTCCGGGCTCAGGATCCGCAATACTATGAAAGGCTGATGCTGATAGAGGGTCAGAAATTCTCTAACATCATCAAGTTGGGAGAAAGGATCAAAGAAGGTATCAAAAATGGTATGGTCACTAATCTTGAAGTATTACAGGCCACCAACAGGGCCTTACAGTCCGGTGGCACGGCAAAGAAAAAGGACATGAATTCTGTAATGGTTGCGCAAAGAACCAAATCCCCTATGAAATACCAAACATACCCCTCAACTCCACTCACATATCAACCTTCCCCAAATTACCAAGAACCCTCACCCACATACCAAATTCCACCACCCGCCTACCCAATCACCTCCACCACCCACATATCAACCCACTTCACCAAGATATTCCCAGCCCTCACCTGTGTACCAAGCATATAACTCTCAACCTTCTCATTACCCATCACCACCTGCTCGCCAAAACTTTCCTCGACCCAGACCAAATTTCGACTGCAGACCTCCCAAACAATATACCGCCATTGCTGAACCAATTGACCAACTATATGAAAGACTCAAAGCAGCCGGTTATGTTACCCTTATACCATCCATAACTCCAGAAAATCCCTCCCAATGGGTCAACCCGAACAAAACCTGCGCATACCATTTCGGAATGAAAGGCCATACCATCGAC
This sequence comes from Nicotiana sylvestris, assembly GCF_000393655.2. NCBI lineage: Eukaryota > Viridiplantae > Streptophyta > Magnoliopsida > Solanales > Solanaceae > Nicotiana > Nicotiana sylvestris. Next base: position 1,891,235 of record NC_091066.1, on the reverse strand, counting down.
GAGTGTCGCTTGTTGAAAGACAAGATTCAGACCTTGATTGACAATAAGATCATTATAGCAAAGGAGCCCGTTCCCAATGTCCGTAACAACCATCTTCTTGATCACAAGGGTGGAGGCATTCATATGATCGAGATTGAGGATGATTGGGACCCCAAAGGGTCAATCGGGTTGATTGCTAAAGGAGATGAGCCTAAGAAGCCAACAGTCACCCTCAACCCCATTGTTGTTCAGATCCAGCCTTCTGAGGGCGATTAGATAAATGTGTTTGTACCACTCGAGTTCGAAGCGCCTCATGGAAAGGCGCCGAGGCCAATTGAGGTTGAGTTTGGGATCCTAAAAGCACCTGCACCGTTTGAAGTTGTTGTGTTACCCCCGAGGATGCCTATTCCAGTTTCCATGATAGAAGTAATGTCATTCAATTCAAATGTCATACCTTGGGATTACACAGCAAAAGCTAGGAGAAAAGGGAAGACACATACTGGAGAAGCAATCGCCGCACATGGCATGACCAGAACCGACAAGATATACACTCCAGAACATTTAGTTGAGTCCAGTAAACAAGCCTCTGGACGGTCTGTCGAAACTGGACCCGATAACCTTTGGAGAAAGATACAGTCCAAAGAATACTTGGTCGTTGAGCAACTGAACAAAACACCAGCGCATATTTCCATCCTGGCTCTTTTGCAAATCTCTGAGGCACATAAAAATGACTTGATGAAAATATTGAGTGAAGCTTATGTTCCCAGCAACATAACGGGAGGCGAAAAGGCGAATATGGTAGGACAAGTGCTGGAAAGCCACAAGATCACCTTCCACGAGGACGAGTTACCACCAGAAGGACTGAGTCACAACAAGGAGTTGCATATCACCATGCAATGCGAAGATTATTTCATCACCAGAATCTTGGTTAACGGGGGATCCATCCTTAACATTTGTCCACTAATAACTCTCAGGACATTGGGGAAAGGTTTGCACGAGATCAAAGATGGAGCTATCAATGTTAAAGCTTTCGATGGGTCCCAAAGATCCACCATTGGGGAAATTAGCCTGTGCTTGCAGATGGGACCTACCTGGTTCGATGTGGACTTTCAAGTTATAGACGTCCCGGCATCCTACAATTTATTGTTGGGACGACCCTGGATCCACGCCGCTGGGGCTGTGGTATCAACCTTGCACCAAGCTGTAAAATTTGAATGGAATCACCAAGAAGTGATCATTCATGGTGACGGTAGCAACCCTATATACAGTCGCCCAAACCATCCCGATGATCGGAGGTAGGAGAAGAATATGCGGAGAAACATACCACCACATCGAGCGAGTCAACGTTGTAGACAAGGATAAATGGTGGGATAACAAGATTGAAAGTATCTTGAATTAGTATGGGTACGAACCTGGAAAAGGACTCGGCAAAAACCTCCAGGGAATCCCCAAGCCCATCAAACTGAAGAAACAAGGTACCACATTTGGTTTGGGGTATGAGTACACTTGGGAGGAGTTCAATCACTGGTCACAACCATGGCGCGGCCCCTACAATCCACTGGAACATCTGATACCTCGCCTGAAGCAGACTTTTTAGCCAGCAGATACTATATATGGGACCAAGGAAGATGAAGCATTGGCAGCCATGAAGAATCTGTTTCTAGAAGACGATAATATGGACTGATGTGTTATTTTCAAGGAGGAAGGGGAGGAAGGCCCTTCTGTATAAGCTGTGAACCGAGGAGAACGCTTCAGCAATTGGTCAATCAGAACCACCAGGGCCCGGAAAGCTTCGGGGTAGCAAGGCTAAACAAAAGCACCATGCATCATATTTTTACTTTTTACTAGCTGATTTTATTTCCGCATTATCTTTAATTTTGAAAAAAAAAAGCTCTAATCTTCAAAACAATTATGAATTCAGTCAAAGCAAATCAGTCTATTATATATCTCGCTCTTATTATTTTCTATCATTTAATTTACTTTACACAGCATTACTATTACTTGCCTTGACAATAAACCAGCGATTGTGACTTGCAACGAGACAAAGCAACAAATGGATATGGATTCAGAAGAGGATGATATACCAGAAGAGGTCATCAGAGAGGTTGAGAATTTTGAGAATAGGCCTAAGTCTAACTTGGACGAAACTGAGGTCATTAATTTGGGAGATACAGAGAATGTCAAAGAAACGCGCATCAATGTTCACCTGTCGCCATCAGAAAAGAAAGAGTACACAGAGTTCCTAAAGGAATATGAAGACATATTCGCCTGGTCATATGATGATATGACTGGTCTCAGTACATCCATTGTAGCTCACAAACTGCCAACAGATCCAACATGTCCGCCGGTAAAGCAGAAGCTCAGGAAATTCAAACCCGACATGAGTTTGAAAATCAAATAAGAGGTTACCAAGCAAGTCAAAGCCAAAGTTCTCAGGGTAGTAGAGTATCCGACATGGTTAGCCAACATTGTGCTAGTGCCAAAAAAGGATGGAAAGGTTAGAGTCTGTGTCGACTACCGGGATCTTAACCGACCAGCCCCAAAGACGACTTCCCCTTACCAAACATACACATTCTAATTGTCAACTGCGCCAAGCATGAGTTGCAGTCTTTTGTTGATTGTTTCGCTGGATATCATCAGATATGGATGGATGAGGAAGATGCAGAGAAAACGGCATTCATCATACCATGGGGAATGTACTGTTACAAAATGATGCCATTCGGTTTGAAGAACGCTGTTGCCACCTATATGAAAGCCATGACTACCATCTTTCACGACATGATACACAAGGAGATCGAGGTATATATGGATGATGTCATCATCAAATCCAATAAAGTCAAGGATCACATGGAAGACCTAAGAAAGTTCTTCAACAGACTGAGGAGCTACAATCTGAAACTGAACCCCGCCAAGTGTGCATTCGGGGTTCCTGCTGGAAAATTATTGGGATTCATCGTAAGTCGTAGAGGAATAGAACTAGATCCATCAAAGGTCAAAGCTATCCAAGAATTGCCACCGCCAAAGAACAAGAATGACGTGATGAGTTTCCTGGGGAGGCTCAACTATATCAGCTGGTTCATAGATCAGTCCACGGTCATTTGTGAACCTATCTTCAAAATGTTGAAAAGGACGTTGCTACCAAATGGACCAACGACTGTCAGAAAGCTTTTGACAGAATTAAGGAATACCTGTCAACGCCACCGGTCTTGGTTCCGCCTGAGCAAGGAAGACCCCTATTGCTTTACCTTGCGGTATTAGATGGAGCGTTCGGTTGTGTTCTGGGACAACATGATGAAACAGGGAGAAAGGAGCAAGCCATCTACTATCTCAATAAGAAGTTCACACCATATGAGGCCCGGTATTCCCTTTTGGAACGCACCTGTTGTGCTCTGACTTGGGTAGCGCAGAAGTTGAGACATTATTTTTGTGCCTACACAACTTATCTCATATCCAGAATGGACCCTCTAAAGAATATCTTCCAGAAGCACATGCCCGCTGGCAAGCTCGCCAAATGGCAGATCCTGTTAAGTGAGTTCGACATTGTTTACGTAACCCAAAAAGCAATCAAAGGGCAAGCATTGGCGGATCATCTTGCCGAGAATCCCGTGGACGGAGAATACGAGCCCCTAAAAACGTATTTCCCCGATGAAGAGGTATCTTTCATAGGAGAAGATATTGTAGAGTCCTATGATGGTTGGAGGTTGTTTTTCGACGGAGCAACAAATTTCAAAGGAATTGGCATAGGAGCAGTCCTAGTGTCAGAAACAGGTCAGCATTACCCGGTATCCGCCAAGCTCAGGTTCCCCTGCACCAATAATATGGCCGAGTATGAAGCCTGTATCTTGGGGCTCAAAATGGCCATTGACATGAATGTTCAAGAGTTGTTAGTGATCGGGGATTCGGACTTGCTCATACATCAGGTTCGAGAAGAGTGGGCAACCAAGAACTCTAAAATACTCCCTTACTTGCATCACATACAGGAGTTAAGGAAAAGGTTCATAAAGACAGAGTTCTAGCACGTCCCCAGAATCCAGAACGAGTTTGCTGACGCATTAGCTACTTTATCGTCCATGATCCAGCATCCAGATACAAATTTCATTGATCCCATCCCATTAAAGATTCATGATCAGCCAGCTTATTGTGCCCACATTGAGGAAAAAGCAGATGGAAAACCATGGTTCCATGACATCAAGGAATACTTGACAATAGGGGAATATCCAGAACTTGCCAACGCTACTCAAAAGCGCACACTGCGTAGGTTATCCAGCAACTTCTTTCACAGTGGAGGAATCCTGTATAGGAGGACTCCCGACTTGGGTTTACTAAGGTGTCTCGAGGCAAAGGAAGCATCCAAGTTATTGGACGAAGTGCATGCAGGGACCTGCGGGCCGCACGTGAATGGTTTTGTCTTAGCGAAGAAGATACTCCGGGCAGGATATTTTTGGATGACTATGGAAACAGACTGTATCAAATATGTTCGGAAATGCCATCGCTGTCAGATACATGCCGATATGATAAAGGTGCCTCCAAACGAGCTCACAGCAACGAGTTCACCATGGCCATTCGCCGCTTGGGGAATGGATGTTATTGGACCTAACGAGCCTGCCACATCAAACGGACATAGATTCCAACTGGAAGGGTCCGTACATGGTTCACCGGCTTCTGACCGGAGGAGCCCTTATTCTTGCAGAGATGGAAGGAGAAGTCTGGACGAAGCCAATCAATTCAGATGCAGTAAAACGTTACTATGTGTAATCTTCATACTTTCCTTATGGGATGTAATTTGAACTACGCCTGACCTGATTCCCATTTAAGAGGGGATACGTAGGCAGCCCTATGGGTTCGGTCACAATTTAATGAAAATTCCTTTTCCCCCACCATTGGAACTGGGGCAGAATTTTGAGGAGGACCCTCAAAATTCCGAAGTTGATTTTAGTCCATGTATCGCCAAGAGCGCCGGCCCAGTAAACTGGGGCAGAATTTTGAGGAGGACCCTCAAAATTCCAGAGCGAAAGAGGTTGCAATGTCTTGAACCACGTCACAGTCATTGGTTCATCTAAAAGAAAAATATTTTCGATTATATATTTGCGTTATATTTACTAAATCATGCATAACTATTATCTGAATTGTTGTTGTTTAGTGACGCTACCCCTATGACACACAACGTTAAGAGACCGGGGAAGACGAACTAACCTTTTCCTCTTACAAAACTCACAATTTTTCTTTGGACGCAGGCAGTCGATTCACAATATCATTAGATATATTTATGCCTCATACTTTCTCAAGAATACAACTTCTCAGAATCATCACTTGCCCGCAATTGCTATCCGTACACAATCTCCCTAGCAATCATATCGTCGTAATCGGCTATCATCTAAGAGATCTTACTACTAATCGTCCTTTTACATTTCTCTGCATTGCATACAGCTACTTACCTGCCTTTCGAGACTAAGCTCTGTCTCCATCTGCATTTTGCATAAGGCTACTTATCTGCCTTTCGAGGTTAAGCTCTACCTCCATCCTGCATAAGGCTACTTATCTGCCTTTCGAGACTAAACTCTGTCTCCATATGCATTTTTGCATAAGGCTACTTATCTGCCTTTCAAGGTTAAGCTCTACCTCCACCATGCATAAGGCTACTTATCTGCCTTTCGAGGTTAAGCTCTACCTCCAACCTACATAAGGCTACTTATCTACCTTCCGAGACTAAGCATTGTCTCCATCCTGCATTGCATAAGGCTACTTATCTTCCTTTTGAGGTCAAGTTCTACCTCCATTCTACATAAGGCTACTCATATGCCTTTCGAGACTAAAATCTGTCTCCATCTCGCATGGCTGAAACATCGCCACTTTATTTTTCGAACGGCTGAAATATCGCCACCTGCATTTAAATTCTCGCTTTGGCTGAAAGATCGCCACCCTTTGCATTCATTTGGCTGAAATATTGCCACCTTCTCATGGGCTGAAAGATCGCCACCCTTTGCATTCACTTGGTTGAAAGATTGTCACCTTCTCATGGGCTGAAAGATCGCCAACTTATTCAAAGGCTTCATAGTTCGGAGGCACTATCGGCATAGCCCAAGAACACCATTTCATGGCATGCGAATCTTTAGTTTTATGCTCTTCATGGCCCAGGACATCATAGTCTGAGGACGTCATCCTAACCGTCCAAAGACAGCATTCATGGTCCAATGGGAACTTGCATCATGTTTAAATTATGCACAATACACGCTACATTGCTCACTTGTAGGTACACCTGATAATGAACTACCGTCTCAGCAGGAGCGATCCCGCTCCGGTCCTCCGCAGCCTATTCGACTCCAAACACCTTTTCAAATCTAATCATTTCATCCGTCTTTTCGAATCTCCATCGACACACTCTGTTAATGGTTCCTGAACTACATATGGCCTGATTCCTATAAAATCAGGGATATGTAGGAAGCTCGGAAGCCAGGGCTCGGTTGAAACTCTTTTCAATCACTGATCCGGTCAAAATTGGTCATCTTGTCTTTACCCGACAACTCTTTCATCCTCCTCGGGTAAAGAGGGACAGTTTTTGATACCCAATTTTTCCCGTTATATTTTCAAAATGACATATATGTGCATATATAAGCATCCTAAAGAGTTTTGGCATTTTTAATGATTTTTAAACCAATTTATAGCCTATTCTTTACACTATAAAATCCAATAATTATTCCCAAAGCTTGCCATTTTGGAGGATAATTTATTTCATTCTCATATTTACATCAAAATATAGCTAACATGATTTTTGCATATTTTTACAAATTTGTTTGTTATTTTTTAAAACTAAATTGCATATAATTGCAATACTAGCCTCTTTAAGATTTTATAGCATTTTATAATTATATAAATTGATCCCAGTATTTTAAATTAATATTTATATACTATTTACTGATTCAGTACTTTTAATTTAATTTCAAAATTATTTTTTACTATTTTTATAAAATAAAAGGAAAAAACTGGCTATTTAATATATAGCCCTAACTCGTTTCAATTGTAGCCCCATTTACCTTTCAGTTGTAGCCTTAATTAACCCCAATCTTAACCCCCAATTGGACCAAAATCCCCGATCTAATTTCCCAAATAACCCGACCTATAGCCCATTTATCTTTACCCGCCCGGATTCCTTTTAATCCAGGCCGTTGATCAAATCCTTTTGATCAACAGCCACGATTACCCCTTTCCTTTTAAACTCACCTAACTCAACCCTAATCCCTCATTTCTCTCTGATAGCCGCCTTTGGATACTCTCCTCTCTCAACTCTCTCTCGAAGGGTCCTGAAACCCTAGCCTCTCTCACCCATCTCCGACCATAACCTCACCGGAATCCATGGCTTCCCAGGCCATGAATTGCCTGTACCAACCTTCTTTCACCCTTAAACCATGGGTGTTCGAGATTTCGAGGTCTGACCTCGATGGCGTCCGTTCAAATCCTCTACAGATCTGTGGTTTTATGGCCTCTCCGGCCTTGCTCTGGCGAGTTCAAGATTTAGGAGCCTATCTTTGGCCATTGACATGAATGTTTAAGAGTTGCTAGTGATCGGGGATTCGGACTTGCTCATACATCAGGTTCGAGAAGAGTGGGCAACCAAGAACTCTAAAATACTCCCTTACTTGCATCACATACAGGAGTTAAGGAAAAGGTTCATAAAGACAGAGTTCTAGCACGTCCCCAGAATCCAGAACGAGTTTGCTGACGCATTAGCTACTTTATCGTCCATGATCCAGCATCCAGATACAAATTTCATTGATACCATCCCATTAAAGATTCATGATCAGCCAGCTTATTGTGCCCACATTGAGGAAAAAGCGGATGGAAAACCATGGTTCCATGACATCAAGGAGTACTTGACAATAGGGGAATATCAAGAACTTGCCAACGCTACTCAAAAGCGCACACTGCGTAGGTTATCCAGCAACTTCTTTCACAGTGGAGGAATCCTGTATAGGAGGACTCCCGACTTGGGTTTACTAAGGTGTCTCGAGGCAAAGGAAGCATCCAAGTTATTGGACGAAGTGCATGCAGGGACCTGCGGGCCGCACATGAATGGTTTTGTCTTAGCGAAGAAGATACTCCGGGCAGGATATTTTTGGATGACTATGGAAACAGACTGTATCAAATATGTTCGGAAATGCCATCGCTGTCAGATACATGCCGATATGATAAAGGTGCCTCCAAACGAGCTCACAGCAACGAGTTCACCATGGCCATTTGCCGCTTGGGGAATGGATGTTATTGGACCTAACGAGCCTGCCACATCAAACGGACATAGATTCCAACTGGAAGGGTCCGTACATGGTTCACCGGATTCTGACCAGAGGAGCCCTTATTCTTGCAGAGATGGATGGAGAAGTTTGGCCGAAGCCAATCAATTCAGATGTAGTAAAACGTTACTATGTGTAATCTTCATACTTTCCTTATGGGATGTAATTTGAACTACGCCTGACCTGATTCCCATTTAAGAGGGGATACGTAGGCAGCCCTATGGGTTCGGTCACAATTTAATGAAAATTCCTTTTCCCCCGCCATTGGAACTAGGGCAGAATTTTGAGGAGGACCCTCAAACTTCCGAAGTTGATTTTAGTCCATGTATCGCCAAGAGCGCCGGCCCAGTAAACTGGGGCAGAATTTTGAGGAGGACCCTCAAAATTCCAGAGCGAACGAGGTTGCAATGTCTTGAACCACGTCACAGTCATTGGTTCATCTAAAAGAAAAATATTTTCGATTATATATTTGCGTTATATTTACTAAATCATGCATAACTATTATCTGAATTGTTGTTGTTTAGTGACGCTACCCCTATGACACACAACGTTAAGAGACCGGGGAAGACGAAGTAACCTTTTCCTCTTACAGAACTCACGATTTTTCTTTGGACGCAGGCAGTCGATTCACAATATCATTAGATATATTTATGCCTCATACTTTCTCAAGAATACAACTTCTCAGAATCATCACTTGCCCGCAATTGCTATCCGTACACAATCTCCCCAGCAATCATATCGTCGTAATCGGTTATCAGCTAAGAGATCTTACTACTAATCATCCTTTTACATTTCTCTGCATTGCATAAGGCTACTTACCTGCCTTTCGAGACTAAGCTCTGTCTCCATCTGCATTTTGCATAAGGCTACTTATCTGCCTTTCGAGGTTAAGCTCTACCTCCATCCTGCATAAGGCTACTTATCTGCCTTTCGAGACTAAACTCTGTCTCCATATGCATTTTTGCATAAGGCTACTTATCTGCCTTTCAAGGTTAATCTCTACCTCCACCATGCATAAGGCTACTTATCTGCCTTTCGAGGTTAAGCTCTACCTCCATCCTACATAAGGTTACTTATCTACCTTCCGAGACTAAGCATTGTCTCCATCCTGCATTGCATAAGGCTACTTATCTGCCTTTCGAGGTCAAGCTCTACCTCCATTCTACATAAGGCTACTCATCTGCCTTTCGAGCCTAAAATCTGTCTCCATCTCGCATGGCTGAAACATTGCCACTTTATTTTTCGAACGGCTGAAATATCTCCCCCTGCATTTAAATTCTTGCTTTGGCTGAAAGATCGCCACCCTTTGCATTCATTTGGCTGAAATATTGCCACCTTTTCATGGGCTGAAAGATCGCCACCCTTTGCATTCACTTGGTTGAAAGATTGTCACCTTCTCATGGGCTGAAAGATCGCCAACTTATTCAAAGGCATCATAGTTCGGAGGCACTATCGGTATAGCCCAAGAACACCATTTCATGGCATGCGAATCTTTAGTTTTATGATCTTCATGGCCCAGGACATCATAATCCGAGGACGTCATCCTAACCATCCAAAGACAGCATTCATGGTCCAATGGGAACTTGCATCATGTTTAAATTATGCACAATACACGCTACATTGCTCACTTGCAGGTACACCGGATAACGAACTACCGTCTCAGCAGGAGCGATCCCGCTCCGGTCCTCCGCAGCCTATTCGACTCCAAACACCTTTTCAAATCTAATCATTTCATCCGTCTTTTCGAATCTCCATCGACACACTCCGTCAATGGTTCCTGAACTACATATGGCCTGATTCCTGTAAAATCAGGGATATGTAGGAAGCTCAGAAGCCAGGGCTCGGTTGAAACTCTTTTCAATCACTGATCCGGTCAAAATTGGCCATCTTGTCTTTACCCGACAACTCTTTCATCCTCCTCGGGTAAAGAGGGGCAGTTTTTGATACCCAATTTTTCCCGTTATATTTTCAAAATGACATATATGTGCATATATAAGCACCCTAAAGAGTTTTGGCATTTTTAATGATTTTTAAACCAATTTATGGCCTATTCTTTACACCATAAAATCCAATAATTATTCCCAAAGCTTGCCATTTTGGAGGATAATTTATTTCATTCTCATATTTACATCAAAATATAGCTAACATGATTTTTGCATATTTTTACAAATTTGTTTGTTATTTTTTAAAACTAAATTGCATATAATTGTAATACTAGCCTCTTTAAGATTTTATAGCATTTTATAATTATATAAATTGATCCCAGTATTTTAAATTAATATTTATATACTATTTACTGATTCAGTACTTTTAATTTAATTTCAAAATTACTTTTTACTATTTTTATAAAATAAAAGGAAAAAACTGGCTATTTAATATATAGCCCTAATTTGTTTCAATTGTAGCCCCATTTACCTTTCAGTTTTAGCCTTAATTAACCCCAATCTTAACCCCCAATTGGACCAAAATCCCCGACCCAATTTCCCAAATAACCCGACCTATAGCCCATTTATCTTTACCCGCCCGGATTCCTTTTAATCCAGGCCGTTGATCAAATCCTTTTGATCAACAGCCACGATTACCCCTTTCCTTTTAAACTCACCTAACTCAACCCTAATCCCTCATTTCTCTCTGATAGCCGCCTTTGGATACTCTCCTCTCTCAAACTCTCTCTCGAAGGGTCCTGAAACCCTAGACTCTCTCACCCATCTCCGACCATAACCTCACCGGAATCCATGGCTTCCCAGGCCATGAATTGCCTGTACCAACCTTCTTTCACCCCTAAACCATGGGTGTTCGAGATTTCGAGGTCTGACCTCGATGGCGTCCGTTCAAATCCTCTACAGATCCGTGGTTTTATGGCCTCTCCGGCCTTGCTCCGGCGAGTTCAAGATTTAGGAGCCTATCTTTAGCCATCTCCGACTCAAGACCGGACTTTCTTCCAAGACTTCTTATTTCTAGGGTTTCTTTGAAACCCTAAAGCTATTCGAGGTTTTTCTCTAGTTGTTTTCTTAGATCTATGCTATATATGTGCTTTAATGGAGCTTTAAAACGTTTTCCCCAGTCTTTTCTTTCAAAATTCGTTTCTCTTTCATTTAGGGTTTCTGAAAAGTTTTAAGATGTTTTCTGACTTTTCTTCTTCTACTTTTCTTTGTGTGAATTTGTTTATGCTATGTTCTTATGTTCTCCTTTTCTAACTCGCGTGTTTTTTCTCCTGTGTTCCTGTGTTTGCTGTAGTATGCAAGTTCCTCTATCATGCTCTGGTTTCTATAGCATGCTTTTACATGTCTATCTTATATGTTCCTTTATTTTTACTGAGCTTTTAACCCTTGCCTTTACTGGATCTTTGCTTGAACTCTAAGTATGTTTCACCTACTGTTTTCCTAGGCTTATACTGCCTCTTCTCTTCTAAACTTATTTGAGTGACAAGCTTTACTTAAACGTGTTCCCTGTGTTTCAAATTAGTTTCTACATTCTATTTGCCTTGAGCCTGCTATTTTATTTGATTGTCTTCTCATAACTCTCTGAAGGAGACTACTGAGCCTGTTCTAGTTGTTGTCTTCTCATCTATGCATCTGATCTGAGTCAGAAACCCTAGTATTTGGGGTTTTTGGCAGGCTTGATTTCATGTTTGGACTAGGGTTCTATTCAGAACCCTTGACTCTTTCAGACTCATTCTGAGTCTACGAACTAAACCCTCTTTGTTATGACTCTGAATTTTTCTATACTAGTCTCTCTCTTTGTTTCACATGTTTGTATGTTTTATATATGATAAACTCTTCTTTCAAAAGGTCTTTTGCCAACTTGTGATTGATTCCGAATTCCTTTTTGTAAAGAGTGATTGAGTGTTACTGATTTTCTTAAATTAGACCTCTCTTCACCTTTCTTGGTTGGATTCATGCATACCAGACCTCAACTCCTGATTTTACTGGCTGTTGACTGATTGTCTTTCCTTATTTGCCCAAACCATGTACTAATGTTGTATTCTGGCCCGGACCCGGGCCTTAGTGGGCCTAACGGGCCGGGCCTCACGGTCCCGGGCTTCGTGGTCCCGGGCTCTGGCGGTACCGGGCCTGGCGGTCCCGGTCTTCGTGGGCTCAATGGGTGGAACCGGCCCGTGACGGGCCTAAGCCCACATGGTCCTGTGCTTAACGGGCCGGGCTCGTGGGCTTCGCGGGCCTAGCGGGTTTTTTTTTAAGGCAATTTCTTGTAGTATCATGGCTATATTAAAAATATATATGTAGTATATATGTATATCTAATTATTAAAGTGCTTGACGAAAAAGAAAATAACAAAACAATAGTAAAACACTAAATTGTCATGCATAATATATTTTCTTGTAGTATATTATATTGTATCTTATGTATATATATTCTCTTATATATTTTCTTGTAGTATATATATTGTAGATAATCACAATCATTACCACTTCTACCAATATCAGTAGTAATAGAAATCCGATTAGGTATATGAGTAAATAAATACCGCAAATATTGTTCATATTCATGTTTGAATTTATAAATATCACTCTTAACTGTTGCGCGAGGCCAACCTTTATAAGTAGGATTAAAAACTTTTCTAATATAATGAACCCAATTAGGATTAGAATGCAAAAGTATAAGGTAAGCACATAACAGTAATCATCTTTGCTAATTCTTCACGATCTCTATTTGGATCGTAATATAAAATACCTCCGGTGACAGTGTTAATTCCTGGTTGAACTAGATTTGAACCTGTACTAGGGTTAACCGCAGAATCTACACTTGTCCCCTCTAGTTGCGCTTTCATTTGAAAAAATCTAGCCTTATCTCTAGGGTGTGTTTTTATGTGCCTAGTCAAACTACCCGTGCCGCTACGGTCTCCAGTATATTTATGCACCATTAATTTCCCACAAGTTTTACACTTAGCCTTATTTTGTTCTCTTACTTGAGTAAAAAAATTCCAAACTAATGATGTTTCTAGGCGTTTAGCAGGTTCTCTATTAAAAGTAGGAGTTTCTACAGGTGGGTCGACCGGTGCATCAGTTGGGTTATTAAGAGGACTAGTAGGTGTATCATCTAAATCCGGTGCTTGGGTTTCATCATCATCCTCATTTTCCTCATTATTTTCTAAGATGGTTTCATTAGGATAAAGAGCATTCATAATTTCATCATCTAATCTTTCACCTGGTGCAACATTATGATAAAATTCACTATCGGTAAATTGAAAACAAGGGTGATCACTATCAAGAATTACGGAAGGAGGAGGACGTCTAGGTTGGCGACTACTTTCAACTTGCTTATCTTTTCTAGGTCGGGGAGCCGGGGGAAGGGTAGTTGGTTGGCCACTACTTTCACCGGTTTTATCTTTTCCTTTACCAAACATTTTTTTCAAAGTAAATGCCATATTAATTATAATTATGCAAACTAAACCACACAAAAATATATTCTAAAAACGTAAGAGTTGAAACGAGTTTACCGGATTGCCGAACAACTTCTTGAAAATTGAAAATCGTTGAACACTTGAAAACTTCAATTCAACAACTTCACAATTTTTCACGAAATTTCAACAATAAATTAAGTAATTGTAGTAGAGAGATTGAGAGAGATTGAGAGATATTGAGATATATTGATGAATTGGTGAATAAAAATGAAAGAATGAGGGGGTATTTATAGTTGAGAAATGGGGAAAAGTATAATTATATAAAGTTTGGGGTTAAAATAAAGTTTGGGGGCCAAATGACCATTTTTTAAACATAAAAACGGTCATATTTTCAGCCCAAACGCCTAGATTTTAAATATGGCCGTTGGAGAATTTTAAATTTTTTAAAAAAAAAAAAAAAATAGTCGTTGGGCCGGCCAGGCACGCCTGACGGTCCCGGGCTAAACGGTCCCGGGCTCGTGGGCTCAAACATGAAGACCGGCCCGTGACGGGCTTAGGAGGACCACCAGGGCAGGCCCACCCAGGACCGGCCAACCAGGCCCGTTAGGACTGCGGGCCTGGTCCGGTCCGGTTCAGGCCCGGCCCACCGAGCAGCCCTACCGTGTACTACTATACTCTTTCCTTAAATAAGTTTCTGTGTATTTACCCTTATTGTACTGCTTTGGAAAAGATTTTGAATCAAACACTTTCCTTAATTATTCTGCCCGTTTGAAATCAAAATGCCTTGACTGAAAGGAGATTATATGAGATTGATTGCAAAACTATTTTCTTACCTTTTCTTACTTGTTTTCTGCACTATAAAAGTGGACTACCCTTCTGCACTTGAACAGACTTCAAAAAATTGCACTCTTACACACACAGTAACAAATGTAACTCTGCTTTCTACTCTCTTCTTCTCCCCAATACACAGACTAGTTATGTTGTACTTCTACTTTTTGCCTTCTGAAATACTTTTGAGTTCTCTCTGAATCTTCGAAGTTTTCTACTGAAACCTGAGTTTGTTCCTGCTGTTTGCTTGCTGTGATTGCTCTGCTATTCTATTCTCTTACTTTGCAACTGGTATGTCCATCTTAGTTTAAATACTGCTCCTCCACTGTGTTTCTGCAACCTTGTTACTACTTTTACTATGTGAATTCCCTTTCCCTTTCCCCTTTGTGTGTGAGTTGGGTTCAGGGCATAACAGCACTCTAATATTGCTATCTATGATTCTGAACTGGGTTCCTTGAATCCCTAACTCGATCAATTCCCACTCCCCTTTACCCTTTTATGTGCTTGAGCCTTGGACTTAGGTCTGATAGTATCCTAATCACTATCCAGACCATGGTCTGACCTTCAAAGGTCTGCTACTAACTTGTTTAACCCATACAAGTGGTCAGGGGTGTGCCAGCCTGCACTTGTGGCTAGGCATGACCACCGTCTGTTATGGCTCCCCAATTTCCTTTTTACTTTGCACTTACTCCTAGCTATAAGTTTTGCCCCCCTCTTGCAAGCCATGCTTTGGGACCCCTAAGTTCCCTCTGAACGTAGATGCCTGAGGGTTGGCTCTTCCACACTGCACTAATTCTAATGGTATCCTGGGTGTAAGCAATGCCGGGAATCCTTGAGATTACTCGTAACTTTGAAACACTTTGGATAAAGAGAAGGATTTAGAAATCTGGATTCGGAATTGGTTAATCACATGTTATTAGACATTAAGATTGAATTAGGCTGCTCGGATCTAGTTGTTGGTCTTTGATGTATTTTTATCTTTTTCTGGTTTTTAATAATTTATATAAAACTCGGGGAGCATATTAAAAGGGTGTGGGAGGGGTTTTTCTTTCTTGCATCAAAAAGGGTAGAAATCATGCTTTAGGACTCTATTCTTTAGTTTTACTAGAAATCCTGCCTATAAGTCTGTGTAATATTTCTGATTCAAATCACATAGAAAGCATGCTTATAGGGTTTAACGTTCACATATAGAAATCATGCCTATAGGATATGCATAATCGTTAGGCAAAAACTCTGGGATTAATTAAACAAATTCTGGACAATCAATAATGTAGATACCATGCCTATAGGATTTGCGTCAAAATCGTTTGCCCGTTTTAAAAACTACAACAGCTGGCTAATTAGTTTTTAGATGCTTAATTCAGTAATGTTTTTTCTGAAACTCCAAGCCTTTTGATAATTCTCTCTTAAAAACAGTGTGCATTCGTCTTTAAAAGACCGAGTTCTTCAAGTTTTTGCATCTCTTTCTGAAATGGTTTCTCAAATGTCCTGCCTAAACATTTTTTTAACTCAAAATTCCCGAACCCGTCCTTTAATTAGTTCTGTAGCTTATTATTTTCCTTAGATATTTCTATCTCTGAAACCCTTTCACAACCATTACTGTGTTTTATTTTTACCGCAGTCTATACTTTTTTTCCAAAACTCCTCTGCATTAGACTACTTTTTCCTGAAACCTGGACCTTTTAAACAACTCGCATTAAAATACCTTAATTTTTGACAATTGTATCTGAGTTGCCTAATGCAGACTTTCTGTCTAAATATATGTGTTGAACCAGTCCGCTCGCCGCTTAATGTTTAACTTAAGACCAAATCAGTATATGCTAAGACATGTTAAACTAAGTGTTGTCTGATTTAAGGGGTTTATTTGAGCCTTATTTGTCTGTTTACTCATCCCTTTTATTTGATATTTGTTTTGATTGTCGAATTAGAATTTTGTCCTTTGAAACCCCATAAAGGCCCCATCCCTTTCTTCCCTCTTAGGATTAGAAGTCCTAATACCCCAGGACTGATAGGTTGGGACGGGTACTAGCATGCAATAAGTAAACGAGACTAATCGCACTTGAATACCTTAATGGGGTGGGAAGGGTAGAATATGGATATGATGACCGTTGCGCTAATATCATGTGTGACCCCTCTTCTGAGGAGTGATTGCTGAATATTGCATTGATGTAATCCATATTATCGATAAACCTAGGACCCCCTTCCCCTTTACTTGTTAATTGTTTTTAGCTTTCTTTTAAGACTAATTTTCTAAACTCTCTACTTTTTCAACTCTTAAACTTGTTTGCAAAGCTATGTGAAGCCCTTTACTTTGTTTTCTTACTTGTCTTCTTAAAGTCACGATTGTAGTATGGCCGGGAACCACACTAGTGGATCTTGAGGGGTGCCTAACACCTTCCCCTCGGGATAATTTCTAGACCTTACCCTAATTTCTGGTCTCGTCGATTCAGTTCTTCTAAAAGTGTCCTAATTCACTATAATCATTAGGTGGCGACTCTTCAAACTCCAAAACCCAATTCTGGAAAAGGAATAGAGTTGTCCTTCCCAATGTCGTATACCCGATTTCGACCCCAAATGCGGAGGAGAAAAAGGGGGCGTCAACAGATATCTCCCCTTCATCTTTATCTTTTATTCCGCATTTTTCTAGTCAGATATTGTAGTAGATTGGAATTCTGTATTAGAGGCTCATATTCGTGACACCGGGTCCTATTTGGGGATATGTTGCAGTATTTTGTTAAACTTCAGGCGTTCATCCGTTATTCCATGTTTCTATGCTCTAGAGGTATGTTGGGGACCCGTCTTATGTCTTGGAATTCAGCACGGTTCAATTGAATGAGGATCTGACTTATGATGTGGAGCCAGTGGCTATTTTGGGTCGTCAGGTTCGGAAATTGAGATCAAAGGACATAGCTTCGATGAAGGTGCAATGGAGAGGTCAGCCCGTGGAGGAGGCTACCTGGGAGACCGAGTAGGAGATGCGAAGCAGATACCCTCACCTATTTGAGACTTCAGGTATGTTTCTTGACTCGCTCGAGGACGAGCGTTTGTTTTAGTTGGGGAGGATGTGACGAACCGACCCGTCGTCTCATGTGTTACCGCCCCATTTCCTCCATATTATGCTTCTTCATGTTTCATTATCTGCATTTGGTAAGTTAGAGTTAATTCGGATTGAGTTTGGTAGGAAATGAGACACTTAGTCTCTTTAAAGAAGGATTGGTTTGGAAAAGTCAACCAAAAGTTGACTTATGAGTTAGAGGGCTCGGATGTGATTTCCGGTGATTCGGTTAGCTTCGGGGGATGATTTGTGACTTAGGAGCATGTTCGGAAGTAGTTTTGGAGGTTCGGTGTAGAAGTTAGCCTATTTTGGCGAAGTTTGTACTTTGGCAAATTCCAGTTGGTATGTGAGATTTTGATTCGGGGATCGAAATGGAATTCTAAGAGTTGCAATAGCTTCGTTAGGTGATTTGGGCAAAATTTCAATTGATTCGGAGGTGTTTTGGTTGGGTTTTTGATCGAATGCGACTTTCGGAAGATTTGGATAAACTTAGGCTTGAATTTGATAGAATTTGATGATTTTTGTGTTAACGGTGGTGTTTTGATGATTCGAGCAAGTTTGAATAAGGTATTGGAGCATATCTGTGTTTTTGGTTGAGGTCCCGGGGGCCTCGGGGTGATTTCGGATGGCCAACGGGGTGAATTTTGGATTTGTGTGATTGTTGAAGTTCTGATATCTGGTATTTCTGCATTTGCAGAAAAGGGACCGCAGAAGCGGTTCCGCAGATGCGGTATGGAGGTCGCAGGTGCGGTTTGAGGCCTCGAGGCAGTTTTCGCAGAAGCGGGCATTGGTCCGCAAATGCGGTCACTGTAGAAGCAGAATTGGACCACAGAAGAGGTCCTGGGCGAGTTAGTGAAATCCGCAAAAGCGATAGTCGCAGAAGCAGGTTGGACACCGCTGATGCGAAAATGACTGTTCACAGAAGGGTTTTTAAAGCTTATTTTGTTCCGCAAGTTCAAGCTTATTTCCTCCATTGTTGGACAATCTTGAGAGCTTTTGGACGAGGATTAAAGAGGGTTTCGACTGGGATTGATTGGAGGTGAGTCTTATGACCTAGAAACATCATTTACTTGTAGAATCAACACTTAAATTCATGAAAATTTGACTAAAAATGGAAGAACTAGGGCTTGACTTTTTGAATGAAAAATGGGGATTTGAGGAAGCATTTGAGCTCGGATTTTGGAGCTTTTGTTATGTATAGACTCGTGGAAAGATAAGGAACCTATTGGTGTAAAATTTTCTAGATTTCGAGAAGTGGGCCCAGGGCTCGGGTTTTGCAAATTTTGGGAATCTTGTTGTTTTTTGATTATTTTGATTGGGTTTTATTCCCTTAGTATATTGTGATGTATTGTTGTGGTTTTGGTCAGATTCGACGCGCGAGGAGGTCGATTTGAGAGGCAAAGGCATAGCAAGCTAGACTTTTGGCCGGCTTGAGGTGAGTAATAGATGTAAATGCTGCTCTGAGGGTTTAAAACCCCGGAAATTTCACATTGTAATGCTATATGGAGGCGAGACATGCACTCTATGGCGAGTGCGGGGTCGTTTGCTATTGGGGATTATGACTTGGTCCGTCCCGAGTGATGTTCTTATCGTATCTTTGAGTTGGAACTTTCTTGTTATCATCTTTACTTGAGATTATCCTTACATAGGATTGAATTATTATAATTGGGCTTTGTGCCGATTGTTCGAATCCTTCAGGGGTTGCTATCACTGTTTTCACCTTACTTGTCATATTATCTGATCTCAGTCCTAAGTTTTATTACTCTTTTGAAAACTAAGCTATCCTTCTAAGATTTGATAAACTTGAACAATATTTCATTGACATTTTGAGCTGAGAATTAATGCTTTAAAAAAATGCCCGAAAGCTTATGTGAATTTCTGGACTGAGCACGGATCGGGCTGCGCGCCGCAGCAGTATTATATTGATATTGAGGCCGAGAGCCTAGTTGATACCACGAGATGGATTGATATTGTGCTTGGGCTGTAGGAGCCCCTCCAGAGTCTGTACACACCCCCAATGAGCGTCGTCGACAATAAATAAATGGAGCGGGCTGCACGCCGCAGCGGGTAATAGAGTGTACCATTTCATGTGTTGCATTTTCTCATGCATTGGTTTCATTACCTGTTTATTTGTTGTTTAATTTCCAAATTCCTATATCATTGGTTTGTTTCTTTCTTAGCTATTGCTCTAAATTGCCAGTTATAGAATACTTTACGTATTTCCAGGATTTCTTACTCTCAGTCTTTATTTATGTTTATTACTCATTGGGTCGGAGTACTCACTTTACTCCCTGCACCTTACGTGTAGATCCAGGTGCTTCCCAGGCTGAGTGAGATTTGGTATAGCTGAGCAAAGCTGTTATCCGGGAGTATCGAAGTAGCTGCATGGCGTTCGCAGCCTTGGATCTCTCCCCTCCATCTTTAGCTTTTATTCCGCATTTTTCTAGTGAGACAATGTAGTAGATTGGAATTCTGTATTAGAGGCTCATATTCGTGACACAGCCTATTTGGGGCTATGTTGCAGTATTTTGTTAAACTTCCGCATATTTTATCAGTATTCCAAGACTTTCAATATAATGCCTTAGTATTTTCCCTGTGTTGTATCTATAATCTGTTTAAGTTCAGGAAAGTTTTGTGAAAAGGTCGGGCTTGCCTAGTAGTGTGTTGGCTGCCATCATGACTGGGGTTGGGGTCGTGACAGTTTTCTATCATAACCGCACCTGCGGTTGGGTCCCGCAGGTGCGTGGCCGCAGAAGCGGCACTTGCCATTGCAGAAGCGGAAATGGGTAGGTTCAGCAAGAGTTGCAGTAGGGATGATTTACCGAAGAAGTGATATCGCAGTTGCGTAAGTGGGGTCGTAGGTGCGAAAGGCTTAGTTTAAGTGAAATGTCGCAGGTGCGACCATTGTTCCCCAAAAGCGGACCGCAGGTGCGGTCCCATGACCGCATAAGTTGAATTAGCTGGGCAGAAACATAAAAATTCTTGCCTTCGCAAATTTGAACAATTTTTCCCCTTTTTTTCAAACGGGAAGAAGCCTTGGGGAGCATTTTTAAGGGGGATTTTCAGAGGAATTCATTAGGGTAAGGTCTTTGGTCCCTAAACTCGTTATTGGTGTGATTTTTATCATTTTAAGCATGAAAAATTAAGTAAATTCAGTGGTAATTCAAGGGTTAAGGCTTGACTAATTAGAGATCATTGAGTGATGATTTCAATTTCCAATTGAGGTCCGATTTTGGTACTTTTGGTATAATTGAACTCGTGAGAGCGTAAGGATTTTGGAAATATAAATTTTACCTAATTTTGAGACATGTGCCCGAGGGGAAGTTTTTTCCTTGCACGTGAGGTGACAAGTGCGTACTTGAGCTAATTATTGAAAATTCAATTTTCTTTAAGTAATTTCAATTATGTTCCTTTTTCCTGTTTTATACTACTTGCAATTTAAGCATGTTGTTAGTTTAGAAAAGCATGTTCAATTGAATTAATTGCTTACTTGCTTAAACTGCCTTAATTGCATTATGTAAAGCATGTTAGGTTAGAATTTCCTGTTTACTTGGTACGAAATTGAGCTTACTTGAGTACTCCTTATGTTGTTGCTACGTGTTTTATTTTGGGACTACGGGACGGCATCCCGGGAGATCCCCTACACGTATTTATGATTTGAGTTGAGGTGAGGGATACCGGGAGATCCCCAACACGCATATTGAGGATACCAAGAGATATTCAGGATACAAAGTGATCCCTAGCATATATTGAGGATACCGAGAGATCCTCGGAATACCGAGAGATATCTGGCGTGTATCGAGGGTACTAAGAGATCCTTGGGATACTGAGAGATCCCCGACTATTATCCTTGTGAAAAGTGGTATTTCCTTGTGATTGTTTCTGCCTCTGTTTCAGTTATTGAGTTCCTTACTTTCCCGTATTAAATTCTTATTGTTAGCTTTCAACTATATATCTTATCTTACTCTGTCATACTTTATATTTTTATTTTATCTCAGTAGGGCCCTGACCTTCCTCGTCACTACCCGGCCGAGGTTAGGCTTGGCACTTACTGAGTACCACTGTGGTGTACCCATGACCTTTCTGTACATGGTTTTCATGTGCAGATCCAGGTACTTCGACTCAATCCTATCACCCTTGAGGCAAGGCAACTACTCCAGAGACTTCGAGGTATATCTGCCGCGTCCACAGACCGAAGAGTCCATTTCCATTCTATCTTGTAAAGATAACCCTTCTATCTTTCTGTTTATGTAGACATTTCGGAGTTAGATCACTTTTATTATATTCGTAGCTTGTGATTCATAGGCTTCCGGGTTTTGGTAATATGTATTAGTTTTTGAGAGTTAATGTTGTGTATGACGAGCGGCAGTTTTAAATGTTGTTTTATTACACTATTTCTGTTTTAAATTGTTTTCTTCCACAAATTGGTTTATTTTCCGCATTTTAGGCTTACCTAGTCGTAGAGACAAGGTGCCATCACGATGGTTCACAAAGGATGAACCGGGGTCGTGACACCAATGTGGTGGTCGATGCTTTGAGTAGGAAGTAAGCCAGTATGGTCAGTCTTGCGTATATTTCGGTCGGTGAGAGACCGCTTGCTTTGGATGTTTAGGCTTTGGCCAATCAGTTTGTGAGGTTGGATGTTTCTGAGCTCAGCCATGTATTAGCTTGCACAGTCGTTCGTTCATCATTATTTGAGCATATCCAAGATCGGCAGTATGATGATCCTCATTTGTGTGTTCTTAGGGACACAGTGCGGCACGGAGGTGCCAAGCAGGTCACAGTTGGAGAGGATTTTGAGGCTGCAGGGTCGAGTTTGTGTACCTAATGTGGATGGGCTTCGAGAGTTGATTTTAGAGGAGGCCCATAGCTCTCGGAACTCTATTTATCTGGGCGCCACTAAGATGTATCAGGATTTGCGGCAGCATTATTAGTGAAGAAGGATGAAGAAGGATATTGTTGCATATGTGGCTCGGTGTTTGAATTGTCAGCAGGTAAAGTACAAGCATCAGAGACCTGGTGGTTTGTTCCAAAAGATTGTGATTCCTGAGTGGAAGTGGGAGCGTATCACTATGGACTTCGTTGTTGGACTCCCACGGACTCATAGGAAGTTCGATGCAGTGTGGGTTATTGTTTATAGGCTGACCAAGTTAGCACATTTCATTCTTATGGCAGTCTCTTATTCTTTCGAGAGGTTAGCTGAGATTTATATCCGGGGAGATTGTTCGCCTTCATGGTGTGCCCGTGTCTATCATTTCAGATCGAGGTACGCAGTTTACCTCACATTTTTGGAGAGCAGTTAATCGTGAGTTAGGCACACGGGTCGAGTTGAGCACATCATTTCATCCTCAGACGCACGGGCAGTCCGAGCGTACTATTCAGATTTTGGAGGATATGCTCCAAGCTTGTGTCATTGACTTTGGAGGATTGTGGGATCAGTTCTTACCTTTAGCGGAGTTTTCCTACAAAAACATCTACCATTCGAGCATCTAGGTGGCTTCTTATGAGGCTTTATATGGTAGGCGGTGTCGGTCGCTAGTTGGATAGTTTGAGTCGGCAGAGGCTTGGTTGTTGGGTACGGATCTAGTACAGTAGACCTTGGACAAGGTCAGGATCATTCAGTATAGGCTTCGTACAGCTCAGTCCAAGCAAAAGAGTTATGTCGACCGTAAGGTTCGTGATGTGGCATTCATGGTCGGTGAGCAGGTGTTACTTCAGGTGCCGCCTATGAAGGGCATGATGATATTTGGAAAGAGGGGCAAGCTTAGCCCTAGATTCATTGGACCGTTTGAGATTCTTGAACGATTAGGAGAGGCGGCTAACAGACTTGCGTTGCCGCTGAGTTTATCAGTCGTGCATCCAGTGTTTCATATTTCCATGCTTCGGAAGTATCACGGCGATCTATCCCACGTGTTAGACTTCATCACTGTCCAGTTGGACAAGGACTTGTTCTATAAGGAGGAGACGGTAGTCATTCTAGACAGGTAGGTTCGTCAGTTGAGATCAAAGAGTTTTCCTTTTGTTCGTGTTCAGAGGAGAGGCCAGCCTGTTGACGCAGTGACCTGGAAGTCCGAGTCCGATATGCGGGGTTGATATTCCCATCTTTTCTCTGACTCGGGTACTTATTTTTTATGTCCGTTCGAGGAAGAATGGTTATTTTAGAGGTGGAGAATGTGATGACCCAAAAGGTCATCACTTGTTTTGCAAGTCGATTCTGTGTTCCAAGGCCTTAAAAGAAAACCTCTTTTTGTCTCACCTCGATTGGCGTGCGCAGTCCAAACCCGTTTCCGGAAAGCTTTTATATGAAAACTAAGTGAAATAGGGAAATTGGCTTTTAAAATTGAATAAAGTTGACTTTGGTCAACATTCCTGGTAAACGGACCTGGACCCATAATTCGACGGTCTCATAGGATCTGTAGTAAAATTTGGGACTTGGACATATGCCTGGATCAAATTCCGAGGTCCCAATCCCGAGAAATAAATTTTTAAAGAAAATTATTTTCTAGAAAATTTAAGAGTTTTTGGAAAGGAAAAGATGTTTGAATTAATGGTATCGGGCCCGTATTTTGGTTCCGGAACCCTGTACAAGTTTGAAATAATAATTAGGTTGAATCTGTAAAATTTGGTAAAGATAGGAATTGGTTTGGTATAAAACGGACTTAAAGTTGAGAAATTAGAAATTTTGGTATTCTTGAATGATTTCATGAATTTGGGGTTTAATTCATAATTATTGATGTTAATTTGATGATTTGATTGCACGATCAAGTCCGTATAATGTTTTTAGGTTAGTATGCATGTTTGGTTTGGAGCCCCGGGGGCTCGGGTGAGTTTTGGATAGGCCACGGAGTGGAATTGGACTTAGGATCAAGTGCTGGTATCTGGTATTTTTTATCAGTCTTCGCAATTGTGAAGTTCTCAAGCTTGGTAATTGCGACCCAGGCATCACAAATGCGATCAAATCCTGGGCAGGCCCTATTCGCAAAGCGAACCAGTTATGGGAATTGCGAAGCCCTCCTTTTTGCAAATGCGATGTTACCTTGGTCGCAAATACGACAGAGTCTTCGCTATTACGAAGATAGCAGGTTCCAAAAGGTTCGAAATTGCGAAGATAGCAGGTTCCAAAAGGTTCGTAATTGCGAACCCTGGTCGGAATTACGACATCTGCAACCTGCTAAATCATAACTTAGCCGAAAATTTCTCATTTTTCAAACTCTCTCAAACCTAAAACTTCTTTGGGTTATTTTTCAGAGGCAACTACTCTTCCAAATCGATTGTAAGTCATTTCTAACTCATTTTCTTTAATCTATAACATCTTTTACATGATTTCAACTCAAAATCAAGGGTTTTCATGGGGGAAATTGGGAGTTTTGGGTAGAACTTAGGTTTTTCAAATTTTGGGGATTTGGACCTCGATATATTTGGGTTTGTGGATGAATGGATAATCAGGTTTTGGTTCGAACCTCGAGTTTTGACCATATGGGCTCGGGGTCGATTTTTTACTTTTTGGGGAAATCATTGGAAATCCTATTTTCATGCATTAGAATTGATTCATTTAGCACTTATTCATATCGTTAAGTAAATTGTGGCTAGATACAAGCGAATTGGCGGTGAAAACAAGAGATAAAGCGATAGTTGAGGCTTGAATTGTGTTCGTGGCATCAAGGTAAGTGTTTGGTCTAACCTTAGCTTGAGGGATTAGGAGTCGTGTCTTATTTTCTATGTGTTAATTGTTGAGTACGACATATAGGCATGGTGACGAGTATCTATACGTTGGTGTCAAGCATGCCCGTGAGTCTTATATTATGACTAATGTGCCTCGTTTCGTATTGTTATTGCTTTATATGATGATTTTTATTGTTGAATAAGTCTTGTGAAAGTATTGTTGGTAATTGATCATTGTAGAACGTTGGCTCAAGTTGAGAAATGAGTTGTGAAGAAATTAGGGAAAAGAGAAGAGGTTTATAATATTGTTCCCTTGCCGGGATGTTATTGCTTTTGATATTATCTCCCTTGTCGGGACGTTATTATTCATGATATTGTTTTCCTTGCCAGAATATTGTTGTTATGCTATTATTCCCTTGCCGTGATTTTATTGAAATATTATTGATTCCCTCGCCCAAATTGCTTTGTGATTATTTCTTGGGTGAGGAAGAGTGTAAAACACGAAGGGTGGTGCCGTGTATAATTTTTAAGAGTGTTAATGCACAAAGGATGATGTCGTGCCGATATTGTGAGGTAAAAGCACGAAAGGTGATGCCTTGTCACACGATGTACAATTTCGTGTCATGATATGAGTGGTAATGCACGAAGGATCATTCAGTGTCATGATTATGTGAGGTAAAAGCACGAAGGGTGATGTCGTACCAATTTTATTGATTTTTATGGTGATGACGAGAGTAAAAGCACGAAGGGTGATGCTGTGCACTTGTCTTTTATTTCTGATTCTTGTTGATAATTGAACTATGGTGTTCTTTACATTTATCTGCTATTTTTCTACTGATACTTGTTGTTCCCCGCAGCATGTTTTCCCCTCATATCCTTAGCTGTAAATTTCTGCTTTTACTTTTTCGCTGTATATGATTTAATTACACATGTTTATTTGGTAGTCTGGTCCTAGCCTCGTCACTACTTCGCCGAGGTTAGGCTAGGCACTTACCAGCACATGGGATCGGTTGTGCTGATACTACACTCTGCACTGTGTGCAGATCCCAGTGCTGCAGCTTTTGGACCGCAATGAGGTTGCTGCCTTCAGTCCATTTAGGCGAACCAAGGTAGTCATGCATGCGTACGCATGCCTTGGTGTCTCCTTCTATTTTTCTATATTGTTTCTTCTATGTATTTCTCAAACAACTTGTATTTATCTTTCGAACCCGTATTTGTAGTATTCTTAGACAGTCTGTGAAATTGTGATACCAGATCGGGGCAGTTTTTAGTTTATGAATTTGTATCGGTATTGATATTAAACTGTTACATTTCGTTCTTCCGCTTATTTAATTCTGTTATTTATATAATGCAAATTTACAATTGTTAAAGGATTAAAAATGAAATAGGTAAATATTTGGACTGATTGGCTTGTCTAGCATTCACTAATAGGCGCCATCACGACTCCCAAAGGTGGAAAAATCCGGATCGTGACATATGTAGGAAGTGCTAATATTAGGACTTTACATTTTTTACCTTATAAAACAAAATAGATAAATAAGCTAGAGCACTTGAAAAACGTTACATTTAGGAAGATAGCATAAACCTAAAAAAATCATAAGAAACGAAAAAGAAAAACCCATTACGAAAAAGCTAATTACTTTGGAGTTTGCAATAATTTAATAGAAAGAAAAAATATTCATCCTTAGAAGCAGAAACCATGACCCAAACAATTAATTCTTATTCATGTATGACTTCAGTGACTTTGCCTTTATTTATATGTATTTTTATGAATTTTGATTTTTTTTTTTCAATTCTCTAACAATAAGTTCATGTTATCATAAAAAAGGATGAAAGAAAGAATAAATTCAAGAGGAAAACAAAGAGACGCCAATATGCATGATACTCATTTTATTCTCTTATAAAAAAGTAAGAAATAAAAAGCTATATAATAATTTTAAAAGTTAATAGAAAAATATTCCCGACGGAATTAAGAGGTATTAATATGCATTTTACAAATGGGATTTATAGTTTGGTATGATTTCAAAATTGTAGTATTTTGGATTAATTTTGCCTAATGTTTAGAAGTTTGAAATCAACATATTCTTTTACCTCTATAACTTCAAGTTGAAATTTTAAGTAAGTTGTGAGGAATTCGGACGAGACAAAAGACATAATATATTCTAAGTAAGTTGTAATTAATTTTATTTATTTAAATTTTTCATTCCTTCGAACAAATGACTCTCTATCGTTTTTTATACATTAAGTAATTTATTGTAAAATATCAAAGAGTTATCTTGCCTAAACTGGAAACATTTTTAAGATTAGGATTTCTTTTTTAATAATTCTCGATTTTTATTATTGTTGAATATTATTTCATCATTTTGAGATTTTCTCGCTATACTTAATTTTATTTAATTATTTTGGGAATTTCTCCTTTTCCTTCAAAATAAGTTCTTCAATCCTTAATATCCTGTCGGGTGAACTACTCTGGACTGGTTCCAAAGTCCTATATATGATCACATTTGTTAGTTTGCAAACTTGATTTTTTGTTAGTTCTTGTTTTATAATTCAATCATAAATTTTGAATATTATTTAATTTTTTATTAATAATCTTGCAGATTAAGGTAGAAGAGGTGAAAGGGGCGATGCGTAAGATGTGCAGGGGCGGAGCGATGGGGCCAGACGAAATTCCGATGGAATTCTGGAATAGCGCGGGGCGAGCAGGCTTGGAGTGGTTTACTGGGCTGTTTAATGTTATTTTTAGGACGAAGACGATGCCCGAAGAATGGAGGTGGAGTACAATGGTTGCGCTGTACAAGAACAAGGTTGATATCTAAAATTACAATAATTGTAGGGGTATCAAGCTATTGAGTCATACTATGAAGGTTTGGGAGAGGATGGTGGAGGCCAGGGTGAGGAGGTGTGTGTCTATTTCTGAGAATCAGTTTGGATTCATGCCGGAGCATTTGACTACGGAAGCGATTCATCTGGTAAGGAGATTAGTGGAGCAGTACATGGAGAGGAGGAAGGACTTGCATATGGTGAGGATTGTGGGTGGTGACTCGGAGCATTTTCCTATTGTGATGGGGTTGCACCAGGGATCGGCTCTTAGCCCGTTTTTATTCGCCTTGGCGATAGATGTACTGTCGCATCACATCCAAGGGGAGGTTCCTTGGTGTATGTTATTTGCCGATGATATAGTATTGATTGATGAGATGCGAGGCGGAGTTAACGTAAGGTTGGAGGTTTGGAGATAGACCGTAGAGTCTAAAGGTTTCAAGTTGAGCAGAACCAAAACATAATACTTGGAATGCAAATTCCGTGACGGGACCCATGAAGCAGACGTAGAGGTAAAGTTTGATGCTCAAGTTATCCCCAACAGAGCTAGTTTTAAGTATCTCGGGTCTATTATCCAAGGTAACGGGAATATTAACAAAGACGTCACACATCGCATCGGAGCGAGATGGATGAAATGGAAGCTTGTTTTCGGTGTTTTATGTGATAAGAATGTGCCACCAAGACTTTAGGGTAAGTTTTATAGAGTGGTAGTTCGACCGACTATGTTGTATGGGGCTGAGTGTTGGCTAGTCAAGAACTCCCACTTGCAGAAGATGAAAGTAGCAGAGAAGAGGATGTCGAGATGAATGTGTGGGTGTATCAGGAGAGATAAGATTAAGAATGAAGCTATTTGGGACAAGTGGGAATAGCCTCCGTGGAGGACAAGATGTGGGAGTCGAGGCTAAGATGGTTCGGATATGTTAAAAGGAGAAACATTGATGCTCTTGTTAGGAGGTGTGAAAGGCTGGCCATGGCAAGTATGAGAAGAGGTAGAGGTAGGCCTAAAAAGTACTGGAGAGAGGTGATTAGACAGAACATGGCGCTGCTTCAACTCTGTCACACCTCCTTTTTACCCACCCGAAGGTAGTATAATGGAGTTTTTCCACTTTAAGTGACATTATTCGAAATGGATTATTTATCTGATCAGAGTCGCCACTTGAAATAAATTATGGTGTCCCAAGTCACCGGTTTATTTTAAATCCCAAATCGAGGAAGTTTCGACCTTAAGAGTCTGCGAACCAGAAATTCTAAGTAATGAATTCTTTTAACCCGGGGGGAAGGTGTTAGGCACCCCCGAATTCCGTGGTTCTAGCACGGTCGCTTAGCAATTTATAATTTGCTTAATTATTTAACTACTCATTTTTTAAAATCTATGTGCAATTATCTTTTTATCGTTTTTAAAAACTTGATTTATTCGTAATTAAAGAACTGTGTTATGCGTACGTATACTCTTTTCTTTTGGCGCATCAAAAATCATGTCATGCGAACGTGTCCACAATTAATAACGCTTTGTTTATTTTGTTTAAGAAAAGTTTGGTTGAAGTTGCGCAAACGCATCCCTCGATTTTTTTTAAAACGAGATTCGTAATTGTGTTACGCGAACGTATACACGGTCACGGTGGTTTGATTTATTAGGAGCGTGCTTAAAACATTTTCTACTAGTGCTTCAAGAGTTGATTGTTTCGTATGCGCTTGAATCTGTTTGTGGAAATCTAAAATTTAAGAAATTTTTGCGGAAGGAAAGAGGTGGATTGATTATGGCAAGAGGAGCTAGTTTATGAATTGTCATAAAAATGGGCTAACTCTAAAATGGATCAACAATGTTATTATAGAAATGGGCCCTGCATATTTTCTGTTTCTAGGCCCAAAATTCTTTTACTCCAAAATTAAATCCATAACCAATGTAAAAGCCCAACCTTTCACCTACTCCTAGCAACTTCCCCCCAGATATTTACATTAGATTAAAATATTCTTGCAAAAAAAAAAACTAATAATCTAATCAACGTTCAAACAAAGAAAAATCAAAGGAAACATTGGCATGATTTCATGTAATTATCAAATAAGACATAATAACAGTAAAAGAATGAAGCAACGGTAGGAATTGGACTGAGCACCAATTCAAACAATAACAGGCTTTCTTAAACGCATAAAGCTCTATTTTTAACTTTAAACAAATTCTTGAAGATTCAGTATAAAAATGATACAAAATTAAGCAACAGAATACCATTTAATCTCATTCAACTGCTAAACAGATTCAACAAAGAAATTAAAGAAAAAGCGATATATAGAGTGATATGAATCAAACGGGGAATATATAAATAGAAGTGAACCTGAATCGACTTGCGAGAAAAAGAAAAGAAAACAACTGTCGGAATCCGACAATCCACAGGAACGGAGATCTCCAAACGGACCTCAAATCTACTGGGTTTGGGTGGTGCTTTCAAGTTGCTTTTCGGGATGGTTTGGGAGTTGATTCGGGTCTGTTTTTAAGCTAGTTTCAAGCTGAAATTTGTGGAGAATTTTACTGGTTTTTCAGCGAAGAAGCAGTTGAATTTTCTGTTGTTGTTTGAAGCTTTAGGGACTAGTTTTCATGGTGGAATCAGCTAGTTTTTGAGGTATTTTCAGGTTGTCTTAATGGCTGAAAAGGTGTGCTTCATGGCTGCTTAGGAGCGAAGAAGATGAAGCTCAAAGGGAACAGCTCTGTTGAAGAAGCAGCAACGGCTGGAGATTATCGCCTAAAGAGCTTAGGATGTTCTCTAGCTTTTGGAGAAGATGAAGCACTAGGTGTTTTTCGATGGCCGGAGATGATGACTGCCGTTTTTTGTGTAGTCAAGGTCTACGACCTTTTTCATTTTAGAAGTTATGTGTTATTTTATAGGGGGTAAGATTAGTTTAGGTCAAATAGAAATGGGTATGGGCTCAATGTTTTGGGTTTGAAAGAATTTTGGTCATGAATTTGGGCTAATTAACTTTGGGTAGGAAGACTAAATAAAAATCTTTTTTTTTCATTTTTTCTTTTTCTTTGGTTTTAAAATCTAATAAAATCCTAAATTAATCATAAATCAATCTAATTTGTAAAAATTAAAATTGTTTATCTATTAAAATAACTAGTTAACTTAAAACTAAATGAAAACACTACTTTCTAAAGACTAAAAGCTAAATATGTAAAAATAACATTTTTTTGTGATTTTCTTAATAAAATTAATTCCTATGTGCAAATTGGACCTAAGATGACATGAAATTAAAACGTGACATTTTTTATGATTTTTCTATGATTTTAAAATATTAAAAATGCATAAAATGCAACTAAATAAAGAAAAACTTCTAAAATCTATTAAAAATCATATTTGGTTTATTTTTAGGAGTTATCTTCATGTAGGGCAAAAATCACGTGCTCACAAACTCACTAAGAATATGACCTTTGATAAGAGGGTGTAGAGGTCGAGGATTAGGGTAGAAGGTTAGTGGGTAGTTTTTTAGTTGCTCACCAATAGTCTTAGTAACACGCATGTCCCTTTATATTCTTAGACTTTTATTACGTTATATGATTTTGTTCGCCTCAGGTATTGTATTCCATGTTGCTATTATTTGGTACTAGTTATCCTTTATCTCCCTATTTTTCTTCTCTCTTCCTTTCTTGATTTTCTTCTTTTTCTTCTTCCCCTTTACGAGCCAAGGATCTATTGGAAACAATCTTTCTACCTGAATTAGGTAGGGGTAAAATCTACGTACGAACTACCCTCCCCAGACCCCACATTTTGGAAACATACTGGGTTTATTGTTATTTTTTATTAAAAATCTCGTTTTCATTGATATGGGTACACATGCGACGCATGTATCCTAAAACTAGTCTTATAATTGCAGTAACTTTGTGTAAAGGCAGAAAAATGTTCTCCATGGTTCAGATAAACTAACCAGAAAAACAAGAGACTTCATTAAAAATAGGGAAAGGGCCACAAATGCCAGACAAAAAGGGATACAAGTGATTAGAAAACAAATCATGTTAAAGTTACCATCTATGGGGTTGTGGAAGAAAATCTAGTACCTAACCAAACTAGAAGCATTAGGGTCCTCAAAATGGTGTAAATTTCAACGAGAGAATGGAAGAGTAATGCCATCTTCATGACTTCTTTTTTTTTGCAAATATATATAACTGAAATTTACGAGTTATAAAAATACATGAAAAAAAGAAATTACAATTAAAGAAGAAACAACTCTCAGGAAATCGAGAGAAACAATGACTAGTTGCCCCAAGAAAGAACATATCGACGTGACGAAAATTTGCCTATTCAGTTGAACATATTAGGAAGAGGTCTAACGGCCATGAAAGCATCTACCATCTGCAGGAAAGACCATTCAACAAGCAAGTAAATTAGTGGAATTGAAAACATAAAGAAATAGTAAGAAAAACATAGAGCACGTCGAATGAGAGAGAAACATAAAAAGGAAAAAGGGATACAGTAATTTGGACCAGCAAAAGATGCACTAAAGAAGAACCTCACAACCCCCCCCCCCTTTTTTTTTTTATCCCTGAGCGCACATAATCGAAGAGGCAGCAAATTGAGTGTTGAAATAACAGTGAAGGAATGTCATGCTCATAAGAGGAGCAATTCACACCCTTGACATATCTAGTGACTTGTCCGAGGAAGAGTAAACACCACTCAGCAACAATGAGTTAGGTAAAGGATCCTATGTAGTAAAAGAAAATGGAGAACTGGCGCTAATTTCAATCTCTGTGTTCACTTAAGCTAGCAGACCAAGCTGTATTTTTTGGCCACTAAAGAGAAAATTATGTCATTTGAAATTGAGATTAGTCAGGACAAATTGACTTGATAATCTAAGGGAATTTGAAATGGAGAATGAGTACTTTAAAATTCGGAAGAGCTAGTTCACTTCAGGTTACACCAGAAGTTACTGTTAGTTACCTCATCAGTCACCAATGCCCTAGCCCGTCGATGTCTTTCAACTAGATCTGTTAGAACTTCAGTGAGCCTCTTTTTCACTTCACCTGTTAGCATACGTCCAGACCCATATTCCTGAAAGCGAGCATATGACCATTATTGGTAACTTCAACTACTGGTTAGTCCTTGTGCGAACTAAATTAAACACCAAATGCTGGAGTTCTACCAATGAAAGTTTTGAATTGTAAAGAAATGAGATGACAAAATATGTACACTAACCTCTCTAATGCGTTCCAGCTCAGCATCATCGTCCAGGAAAAAGCCAAGATACTTAAATGGTATATCAACCTAGACAATATCCAAGATGAGAGGTTTTACTTTGCTTTCTTCTTCTTTTTCCGTGGGTAAAGATGATACAAAATTTTAGCAATCCAATCGAGAAGAGAACAGGCAGAGACAACCCGCAGCCTCAAGATGCTATATTCAGGCACATACAACAACAACCCAGTATAATCCCACTTAGTGGGGTCTGGGGAGGGTAGTGTGTACGCAGAACTTACCCCTACCCTGGGGTAGAGAGGCTGTTTCCAAATAGACCCCGGCATCCTTCCCTCCAAGAACTTCCCACCTTGCTCTTGGGGAGACTCGAACTCACAACCTCTCGGTTGGAAGTGGGGGTTGCTTACCATCAGAGCAACCCCTCTTGTCAAATTCAGGCACATACAATTATTTAATAGAAATGCAAGTCCTAGGAATTAGCAAGTGGGTCCATATAAATTTGGTTACCTCCAAGTCCGCTCCGTACTTTCTGTGCAACTCAATTGAGTCTTGCCCACCAGAGAATGCATATCTGTTTATCTGCACATAGTTACAATTTAAAGGGTCATTTATTCTGCTTTGTAGAGATGAGTTATTTAGCATAGAGTAATCAGTCTGGATAATATCCATCTAGGAAACCTATATAAGAACTTCTAAAGGGGAAGCAAACTCCAATAGCCTCAGTTTCCGGTGTTACCTAGCTCAAAATTACTGTAGTGGGACTTGACTCCTACGCTAGGGCATAGTACCTCCCCCCCCCCCCAAAAAAAAAAAAAAGAAACCCCAACTCTTCCCTCCCCACAAACAAGAACTTTAAAAAGAACACATTGAAGTCTGAGAAGGATAAGTATGGAAAAGCAATTACAGAAAAAATTTCTCACTACTGCAAGTATTGATTGAAGACACTAAGGTAACAAAGATGATTTAACAAGATGGTCCAGCAAAATGCTACAGTTGTCCCAGTAATACAAACAAAAGGCGCAATAGAAAGCCCATATATTGATCGGATAATCTCAAACATCATATGAGGCTGCAAACAGAAGATTCAGTCAGTAAAATCCACAACTTAAAACTGTATAAAGGTGAAGGCACACTTGTGCCATTGATGAGAATTGCCCAAAATCAGACAGTGTAATTCCATTACGATTATTGTTGAAAGTCATCTACTATTTAGAAGTATCTTTAACATCAATTGTATGATAAGGTTCTTCTCAAGAGTGTGCATCATAGATATCATTTTTTACTCAATAGGTTGGAAAGCTTATCCCCACTTTGGGATTACACTGGTTTTTTTGTTGTTGTTGTTGTTGTAGGTTGGAAGCAATTCAATTACAATTATCAATGATAACAATAATAGAAAAAGAAAAACACACATTCCACACTCTGTCCAACAGCTATAGTGAGCGCCCCAAAATCTCTTCAATTTGCTCACAAGGTATCAGCTAAATGAAACTAAAATTCCAACATAGTGCAGGTTCTTCATCTAAAAGGCATTGAAGGTCAAAATACACTATCAAGCACAGCAACAGCAATTGCTCGCATTTATAGACAGAGAAACTTCTTAACATCTAGGATTGGAACCATAGAGTAACTTGACTCACCCTAGCTTCTTAACTTCTCCCCTATCTTAGCTTATTTTATTTTATTTTATTTATTTGTTTATTTAGTGGTAGCTGAAACCTGATCAGTAGCTAACCAAATGTTGAAATGGGTTAATTTTTTTGAGAAGGTAACAGATTTCATTATATTAAAAGATAGTCCTTAGCACAAAGACTGTGCTAAGGAGTAAAACCAGGGTTACAAGACCCAAAAAGTTGCAAAAACAATCTTGTAACAGCTACAAAGAACAAATGAGATCTTCTAGAGAATCTACATCTTATACAAGGTCCCATGTTGAAATGGGTTATTAATGTGTATGGAGATAGCGAGAGAGTAGAGATGGATTATTAATTGTTAAATCTTATTAACAGAGTTTATTAGGCAGAGAGGAATGCATTGCTCTGTTGGATCTCTAGAGCACAGAGAAATGTGTGTTACTTGGCATGGTTGGCGGCAAGGGGAGTGATTTTGACAGTGGAAAATCTGAGAAAGAGGAGGATCACATATATCAGCTGGTGTTTCACATGGAAAAGCTCGGGTGAAAATGCAGATAATCTCCTATTGCACTGTCAAGTGACTACTCGTTTATGGAGGGTGGTCCTTAATTTGTTTGGGGTGGAATGGGTGATGTCAGGCACAGTAAAAGAAGCATTGCATAGTTGGGCTCATAGGAGGGTAAAGAGAAGTCTGAGGGCTTGGATTCTTGCCCCATTAGCAATCATGTGGGTTATTTGGAAAGAGATAAATAGGATGCCTTTTGAAGGGGTGGAACAAGATTTTGTAAAATTACAAAGTAGTCTTTTGTTTCTAGTTTCTTTTTGGTGTACTTATGAGATCCCAACTAGTATAGAGGATAGGGCCTCTTTTATTGAGAATCATATTTCGGTGTAGGTTCTCTCCTTTTTGGCATACAGCTTGTATATGGGGGCTTCCCCAATTGTAATAATTATTACCTTTAATAAAAAAAATCTGTGTAATGTGTTAGATACCAAAAATAAGAGAGTAGCAAAAGAACAAAGCATATCCTTCCTAAGCATGTAGGGGTTCTAACAAATCTAGAACTGCCAACTCATTTTACGGTGATGAATGTGAGATGTGTAAAGTATATTTTTTCGGAAGGAATTATTTTCTGAGAAGGTGTGTAATAATACAGTTCACATCATAAAAAACCCCAACCTTGTTTTTTATCTCTTTTGCTGAATCGGTCACATAAATGGCAGAATTTGGATCACTAGCAGACATTTTTCCATTCTCCCCCTGCAAATGTTCAACAAAATGTAGAATATTAACAGAAAGGCAATGCAGAAGAATTTTTACAAGCAGACCCATTAAAAATCAGAAGCTGAAACAACAAACTAATTTGACAAGTAACAAGGATGAGAAACAGTTGTATTTCTACTTATTGGGAATCAGACAGATTACAAGCATGGAGGTGGCCACATCAGAAAAAGAACAAAGATGAAATGAAATAACCATTATATAGTTAGTAATCCATTTCAATTAAGTTGGAACTCAAGAATCATCTGCAATTGCACTAATTAAGAACCAAATTCCACTGGGAAGAGCGTGAAAGTGGTAAAAAGAAAGGGAAAAATGAAAAGAAAATACAGATTTTATTTGACATTTTGGAAATATGAAAGATGATTTATTAGTCAACACACATTTCCATCTGTTAGTAGAAGACAACATTTATATGGAGACTATTTGTAATATGGACAACAATGGTTCTAGCAAACAGTGTTCCAACTAGGACGAATCCTTTGTGAAAAAGTTATTGAAGATGTGGGGCTTTGCTTGACTGAATTGAACATCTAACAAGGAAATTCTTTCTTCAGTTTCCTTGGGGACTGTCTTCCACAGGCTTTATGGAATTTTCATTAAACAGTTTTTTGTAATCCAGAGCTAACATTCTGAATAGATTAGCTTGGTCTCTTATTTTGTAACTTGTTAGCTTCCTGCTATAGCACAGACAAATGTAATGAAGCTAACAACACCTCTTTTGTACAATTTGCATCTTCTTGATGCCAGCAATGAATCTACTTACTTCATCAACAAACAAAAAAAATGTTAATATCGATTGAGAAGTTGATGTGTTACAGTAAGCTTAAGTGTTTTTAACTTCTTTTCATATCAATTCTATGCAGGAGGCAACTCGTTTTCCTAGTCGAGAAATACTTCTCTAGCATGAAGAATCACAATCCAGATGCTAGGCACAAGCAGAATTCCAGGGAGAGAATAAAGCGTTCAGGAATGCTGCATTACTCGGTCTATACAAAAATTAAATAAGTAAATGAACAAACTAAATTTATGTTGTACAGGTCTATGACCAAAATATGCTACATTTATTGGTCTCTAAGCTATGACGAAGCACAAGCAGTAAACTGCAATTTTTTGTCAATCAGAAAGGTGAGAAGTTAACAGTTCCAACTTAGATGCTGAAATACTCATATATAACCAGAATGAAGCACCAAAGCAGAACATTGCTTTCATTTGTAAGAAATTAGGGTCTAAAGACTGTCGCACCTCAAAAGGATCATACCACAGGGCACTGGCAGGTGCTTTAGATTCCAGAATGATGGGTAAGGGAGAACGATGGGTACGCGATAATGATTCTATCTAAATGTTTGATTATTGATGATGTAATATCTTTTTTTAACTATAGTAGTGTCCGGGCCAGCTTGCAGCAAGAAAAGTTAAAACCTTGTAGCAACAAGAAGTTGATGACGGATAAATAAATGTCATAGAACAAATTACTAATTAACTGTAAAAGGCGAAGTCACAGAAGCATCATCATAGTGAAACTTCATTGTATTTGTAACAGAACTAATATTGTTCAGTCACTGGTCTATAAGGAAGGAAAAAAACCTGAAGGGCAGGAAAGAAAGATGATTCAATCAAAGCAGGCTTGTGATAACCTATCCGGGGAGCGACATCTCGAGTCATTCGGAAATAAGGATCCTGAAAAATCATTTACCTATGTTAGTTTTTTCAGTAGGGGGGGGGGAGGAATCTATCATTAATGAAGATCATGGCAGACATTGCAGAGAGAAAAAAGAAAGACATGAAGCAGCAAAACCTCAGCATGATTCCATCTTTTTTTTTAAGTAACATGATATTGTCTATCTATCATCTAACCAGTTTAATTTCAAGCAAACTAGGAGATTTCCGGCTCATGTGACCTACTTAATTAAGCAGATCCACATCAAAGCTTGAACTTGCTAAATGATGTATCAATAAGCACATCCCATGAACTAGCCAATTTACAATTGTTAAAGAGTATTTGAGCGTAACTGCAAGGTTAAGAAGTATAGTTGAATCAACATTCATACTAAAAAAATTAATCCTTTTCAGAATCAGGGAGAAAAGCAACATAGTTCACAATTCTTGAGCAGAGATCAACCAAAGATCGTACTTGTATTTAGAAAAAGCATTAAACCATCTCTCTGGTTTTCATTTTGTTTTACCGTCACATAGACAAAAAAGAAAAGTTACTCTGTATTTGATCAATATTCATTTTGTATGATCTCATATTTACAACAGTTCTTTGTCTGCCAACTTCTAGAAAAATATAACGAGACAATAACTTGAATCCTAGAAATATTATACCATAATTTGAACAGGAATATGACATGGCCCATCCGGCATTTTCCTTTGACAAGTCAAATATCTTTAGTAGAACATGTTGAAGAGCATCATCTATCCAGTCAATTCAGTTCCAAACTTGGAAGAGCTTGCGGAAGTAATGTGTTGTAAGGTGGGCTCTTTCCCTAAAACATATCTTGGTCTTCCACTGGGAGCTAGACACAAAGCTCTAGGTATTTGTAATGAAGTAATTGAAAATTTTGAAGAAAATGGCTTCCTGGAAAATGCAGTATCTCTCTTTGGGTGGTAGAATTACACTCATCAACAATGTGTTGGATAGCATTCCTACCTACTTCTTGTCCCTGTTTCCAACCCCAGCAAAGGTTCAGAGGAGACTTGATCAATTAAGAAGAGATTTTCTATGAGAAGGATTTAGTTAAACTCACAAATTCCATCTGGTTAAATGGCCTCCTCAAAGTGCATGGAGGGCTAGGAATAAAAGATCTCACTTTACACAACAAGAGTTTGTTAATGAAATGGCACCAGAGGTACAACATGGACAACCCCGGGCTGTGGAAAGTTGTAATACAAGCAAAATATGGGGTGGCAAATAACTGGTGTACTAGACAGAGTAGACTGCCACATGGTTCTAAGCCATGGAAACACATTTCAAAGTTATGGGGTGACTTCCAACTCAAGCCATCATTCAAGCTTGGGAATTCTCATATTTCTTTCTGAAAAGACAGATGGATAGGGACAGAGATTCTGAAAGACGAACACCCAAGTCTATCTTTACCAGCCAGCAACAAGGAATCCACTATTGGCAAGATAACGCATGGGCACTGCAGTTCAGAAGAGATATCCAAGACTGGGAACTAAATGACCTGCTGAGATTGCTTTCAAAATTATCAAATATTAACGTCAACCCTCAGGTGAAGGACAAGCTGGAATGGGGGGCTTCCAAAGATAGAACCTATATTGTCAAAAGAGGATATAACAATCTATGCTCCAATAAAGAGCTGATTGACAAATGGACATGGCAGCTTATATGGAGAACCAAACTCCCTATAAAAGTAATTGGTTTTATCTGGACAAGCCTATATGAAGCCTGCCTTACTCAAGACAACCTCAGTAGAAGAAGCATTCCGACAGTGAACAGATGTTTTATGTTTTATGTGCCAGGAGGAATTTGAGAGTGAGACATTTGTTTCTCATTGCACAGTAGCAGCTGGCATATGGAACATGTTTTTATCAGTTTTTGGACTTGATTGGGTCATGCTTTACAGTATCAAGGATGTTTATGAGAGCTGGTGCTCATGGAGAGTTGGGAAATCCATCAAGAAAACTTAGCAAATGGTGCCTGCTTATATTTTTTGGTGCATCTGCAATGAGAGAAATCATAGATGTTTTCATGGGATTTCAACTCCTAATCACTCTCTTAAAGCAAGTAGTCTAATTAATTTATTTATTTAGTTGGTTCAACCAGGCCCCTATAACTAGTTTTGAATTTTTTGGATTGTGTCTGTAGTTATGCAGGCCCCTGTAACTAGTTTTGAATTTTTTTGGATTGTGTCTGTAGTTATGCAGTAAGTTTTTGTATATGAGCAGCCACACTTTTGTTGTATATTTTTTGCTATGCGTCTTCTTGATGCCATTTAATGAAATTTTCTTACTTCATAAAAAAAAATAAAGATATTCATAAAGATGTTGCCAACTTAACAGTAGTGATGTGTACAATCAATAAAAGCCTCTCAATAAAACATATAAATCAAAGAAGAGCTCTTTACATGAGCTCAATGGTTTCTATCATAGTGGATGTTATAATTAGGATGTTATGAGGAGATCCTTGATGCCAATCAAGATTGCTTCTAATGATTGGGACATAACCATCACTCTCAGACAAGACACCCATCCGACTAACATACAACCAAAACTATTTTGTTGACAACAAAACATATTGCTCCATTATAATAATTGCAAAACAAATTGCTTAATCATTCAAATATAATTAGAAATTATAAGGAATCACATGTCAAAAAAATTGAAGAAATCCGACAAAGAAATATAGGAGCAAGAACAAACCTGGTCTATGGCACATGGAATCAAGCAGCGAATGTTATCATTGCCAGAAAACAGATGAGGAAATGAACTTGGGAAGGATGGAACAGCCTGCAATTTTGTATCACCTGTCTAAGTTTCTCTATCATTCTAAACCCAATTCAAATTCCTCAATTTTGAGCAGAGGACGAGTCCATATAAAATTAAAAGCAAGCTACTATTCAGCCTTTTCCTTTTTGCGGTGAGTGTGTGTGTTTTGGGGGTTGGGGGGGGGGGGATATAATGTATACTATTCCACCTTCTTCAGGCTCTCAACTTATCTATTTGCCATGAAAATAAGAAAACAAATATGAAACATAAGGCACATATACTTCACTAACTTTGGTATTACAACAAAATCTAAAAAAGTGTTAAGAGTAAGTTAATAGAAAGACTATGGCTATCACATTGAGGAGGAGGCTACCTGAACTGGTGGAAAACTAACTTTCCCAATGTGATCTTCACCTGTGAAACCAAAAATGCCAACCACCTGAAAAACAAACCGCATAGCGTAATAGGTCAAAAGCCTCTTAACATAAGATGCTCCTGTGGATGTAAAGTAAGCAGAAATCACCTTATTGTATGTGACACATTTTGCAACCTTCACCATGTTCTTGTAAAAGGCACTATGCAAAAAGTTCTTGTTAGAAACGGACCATAAAACTATGTAAATACAACTCCTGGAGCTGTACACACAGAGCAGAAAGAAAACACAAGTTGATTGCATCCTTGTACGACTACGACCACTTAAATTCTACTTGTGACAACAACAACAACCCAGTGGAATCTCACAAGTGGGGTCTGGGGAGGGTAATGTGTACGCACGCCTTACCTCTGCCTTATGAAGGTGGAGAGGCTGTTTCTGATAGACCCTCTGCTCAAAATTAAATTCTACTTATGACATAACATGTAAAGCTAAAATTTCCATTCTAAAAGGCAACTTTCAGTCTAATCACTTCCATAGCAACAAATAGAAACATGAAAACCAAATTACATAGTCACCTCCTCTCCCCGCCCCCCTAAAGAAAAGATATTGTTACATTGATGACACTTCCCATAAAAAAAAATCCCAACACTCATGTCATGCTGTATCAGTTGCTTCAATCATCTGTTAGATATTATTTTCAACTGTTTAACTCAAAATATCACCAAAATAGAATCTTTATACTGTATACAGCTCCTTGTATGATTACCGTATGTATACTTGCTTACCTACTAAACACTGAAAAATATCAAAAAAGGATTCTCATACCAAACACAATCAGGGAAAAAACAAAGTTACTCACTTACCCACCAACATAATCGAAATCAGAGAAAATGAAAGTCTTGGAAACATCAAATCCACACGCTATAATATCTTTAGCATTCTCACGAGCAAGTCTTTGGCTTTCTTCCACGGACAAATTCTTCCACATACATTTCTCATCATCTGTCAATTGTATTACTAGCGGCACTTTAAATGCATCCTGCAAATATCTAAACACAACAAAAACAAAATAAATTCACACCAAAAAAAAAAATTCTTTTAAAAAAATTTGCAATCAAGTCCTCCCAATTAAATTAATTACTTTGTGAACATGAAGGGGATAAGGTGACCCAAATGCAAGGCTTCAGAGGAAGGTCCTCTGCCAGTATATAGATAGAACTTTTGCCCTTTTTCATAAGCGTCCAATATATCGTTGAAATCACGATGAGCGAAGAAAACTCTGCGGCGGAGGAAAACGTGAGCCGGCCGATTCGTGAGGCGTTGAACACGCTGGATTAAGGATTCGTCGAGCCTCTGGCAACCGAATTTATCGATTAATTTGTCGTAGTCAATCTTGCCGCCGTCTTTTGCTGATACTTCCCATGGGTTCACTACTTGCTCCTCCTCTTCCACCAACTCTTTCGCCTCCTCCCTTTTCTCCATTGTTG
Source organism: Nicotiana sylvestris (assembly GCF_000393655.2). Taxonomy (NCBI): domain Eukaryota; kingdom Viridiplantae; phylum Streptophyta; class Magnoliopsida; order Solanales; family Solanaceae; genus Nicotiana; species Nicotiana sylvestris. The sequence goes on along the minus strand of NC_091066.1, from coordinate 1,848,834 downwards.
TTGTCACAACTCCTTTTCACTACACCTGCAAGGGCATAAATGAGTTTTCCCAATTAAAGGACAATCGAAACGGGATTTATTTAAAGAATTCAGAGTCGCCACTTGGGAGATTTATGGTGTCCCAAGTCACCGGTTGAATCCCGAATCGAGGAAGATATTGACTATGTTTAATAGTCCGCAAACCAGAAATCCGAGTAAGGAATTCTGTTAACCCGGGAGAAGGTGTTAGGCATTCCAGGGTTCTGTGGTTCTAGCACGGTCGCTCAACTGTTATATCTGGCTTAGTTATCTGATTTTAAAACATTTTGAACCTATGTGCCAATTTTAGCTTTTAACCGCTTTTATTCAATTTTTTTAAAGAAAGTTGAACGTTGTTTAAAACGTGTCTTTGGATCGCGTCACATGAAATGCACCCGCAATCCTGAACACATTTTATTCAACGTTTTGGGATTTGATTTGGGTCACATGAAATGCACACCCGAGTTTAAGAAGGTAAATTATTAAAATACGCGGCTAAAGCAACTACGCGTTTACAATTTGCGAGGGCCACGGAATTTACTAAATGGCACACCTCAAATTCTAAGGACAAAACAAGATTAATCAAATGAGGCCCGTGCAATTGTCATTTTTGTTCAGCACGGCACACCTCTAATTCTAATTTAAAAGAGAACTGCATTTGGAGGACCGTCAACTTTCAAACCCCTTTTATTTATTTAAGGAAAATTCAAGGTTATTTAAAACACATCGCGAGCCACGCTACATGAAATGCACCCGCGGTTCACGACACGCTCTATTTAACCTTGTTGGAAATTAGAGCCGGATCACATGAAATGCACCTCCGGATTTGTAACATACTCGTTATTAATACTAGTCAGATTTTTCCGAACACTCCTTAAATAGCCTTAATTTCAGAAGAAACCAATTCTGATACATACTGTATGACCTTTCTATATGTATGTCATAAGTATAATTTTGACATATAAATGAGTAAACATAGAAAATCCACGCCAAGCATTACATATAAAACAGATAGCGTGAGGCATGAAACAAAATTCTATACGCTAAGAGAAGTAGATAAGATTAAATTACCAAATATAATTCTACACCATAAGAAATTATTAAATGTTTCTCTATCTGAGAAATTGGAACTTGACTCACCCATAAGTTTTATCCCATTTCAATCACTTATAACTAAATAACTACAACAACAACAACAACAACAACAACAACATACCCAGTAAAATCCCACTAGTGGGGTCTGGGGAGGGTAGGATGTACGCAGACCTTACCCCTACCCGGAAGGGTAGAGAGGCTGTTTCCGGGAGACCCTCGGCTCAACAGGAGATATAATAATAATAAAAAAATAAAAAAAACAGAGCCTAAAAAGACACTCTTCTGCCTCTGCTGCTTGCTCCAAACAGAGCCAAAAAAAAAATAAGAGAAGAAGAAAGAGGAAGGGAAGAAAGAAAGAGCCTCTGCTCTGCTGGTCGAAAAACAGAGCACAAAAAATAAAAGACAAGAAGAAGAAAAAAGAAGAAGACAACAATGGTTGAAGTCGAACTGTCGAAGAAAAAAGAAGAAGAAGAAGACAGCAATGGTTACTGTCGCTGAAATAGAAGAAGAAGAAGAAGAAAGGAGAAGAAGAAGAAAAGAAAAGAAAGAAACATACCTGGGTTACTGTCGCTGATGGCTGAAGATGAATCCCAAGCCCTAATTTTTCTGTTGCTGAGAAAAGATCGCTGAAGGAGAAGAAGTGAAAAACCCAAGCCCTAATGTTTTAAAGTGTTTGCACCTTTTACTTTCTTTTTTTCAAATAGCGACGCCGCCTCTCGCTACACAAGCAGAGGCGCTCGCCTTTTACAATCGCAACGCAACCAAAATAGCGCAGGCTGCTCGCATCGCATCGCCTCACGCTACTGTGAGACACACAGTCAAGGGATACAAGAATGACGCGTTCTCTAAAAATTTATCTACCACTTGCAACTAAGTTCCTGCTAATCAAATTTCCATATAATAACCCTACTTTAATCTGCCAATCACAGAGGACATTCTCTTCCCATCCACTAGCAAGCTATCATACTTACTAAATAGCAGGCAGAAAATAATTGCATAAGCATTGAGAAAACCACCACTAGTTCCACGTATTTTTTTATGGCTAAAAAGTGTTGATTGTTTCAGATCCAACTAATTACGGACCGAGACATAATTATTGATTCATTTGTATCACCTAAAAGTTTAAGCATGTAAGATTAACACAAGCCCATACTATGACATAACAGTGTCACATTGGGAATAGGAAAAACAACATTTCCACAATATATACTTCAAGCAGCTACACAATAGACAACAAAAGAGAAGACTAAAAACAAGCATAACCTTGCAAATAGCAAGTATTCTCTTAAAAACAACTAAGTTGTTGAAAACTCAAAAGCCTTGGTCGAGTTCACTGACATTTAAGGCAACAACCTCAATATTCCTCACACTTTATCTTTTTCCCCACCAACGTTTATATAATATCCAATGAATTTAAGTTATAACTAAATACACAAATTTAAGTTTCATCCACAAAGATGCAAAGAAAGCATCCCGACTCTTCCATTTACGGAAAAAAGCAAATTGACACCGCCCTGTTAAACAAAACTAAACATATGCTCAAGAACCATATTACAGTGATACGATAGACACAACAATCTCAGGAACAGAATTAACAAAAGATTCAACACACATGCCAAATTTCAGTGATTCAATAGATCCTTTATCCGGTTAAACCAACTCACATCTAAGCTTTGCAATTCTGAAAAGTTGCCAAAACTGAAGCAAACCACCCGGTTTAAAGCAGAAAACTATTACTCAAAATGTCACACAACATCATATAATCGGACAACAACTGAATTTGAAGCACATAATCGTCACATAAGCGACGCAATGAAACAGAGGAAAAGGAAAATTGAGTACTAAAATTTGCAGAGTGATAAAGGAAAAATTATTACATATTTCAGTGTAATAGATCATCCAACGACATTTACAGCATTTCGAATCGAAAGTACATACCTGAAACGCGAATAAAAATCGGAAAATAAACCAGACAAAGACCAAAGCGAAACCGGAACCTCGGCAACTGAACAACAACAACAACAACAACAACAACCCAGTGAAATCCCACTAATGGGGTCTGGGGAGGGTAGTGTGTACGCAGACCTTACCCCTACCCCGAAGGGGTAGAGAGGCTGTTTCCGAAAGACCCTCGGCTCAATAGAACAAATCAGTTGTAATTAATTTGGTGGTACCTATTACTAATATAATCAAAGAGGTTCTAGGGACTGTGTCCAAGAAACCCCGACTAACCCTGGAAAGAACAAAAAAGGAAGAAGAAATGCAGGAATAACACGTTATGAATGAAAGAGTTGTATGATTTTGATATCATCATCAACCAATAATAATACTGAACCATGGGCTTAAAATGATAAGCCTATAATACGAAGCCTATAGTTCCCCAGAATTTCTAGTTTCATTATCATATTTCAATTGGTGATAAATAAGGAAATGATGATCCCAAAAACACTTCCAACTGGCAGCTCTTAAGACGAAGTCTAATAATAGTATAAGTAAAAGCTGTTTCTTGATCTACATCTGTAGATGCTCTTCTGAAGAAAGAAGAGCTAGCAAATACAAACTATCAACAAAATCCAATGAAGTATTCTACGATCACTTCCACAATGACATGACTGCCACCCACTAAAATTCACAAATGAAACAAAATAACCGTATATAGTTTGTAACCTTTCTAAAGTAGGTGCTACTGTTGTTTAGTACTTTCCAAATTGTAAAATAGAAAATGAACCGTAATACTCACATATTAGATATAATTAGCTTCATTCACAGATCCTTTGTCTATCTATACCTAAGTTAACTTTAAAGGTCATATAAAGCACCGCTTAATAGCCAACAGTGCTCTCACCGTCAACCCAGGATTTGTTAATGCATTAATGTATAAAACTGAAGAAAGATACGCCAGACAAAACAATAAATCAACAGATACACGGATCACATAAGCGACAAATGGAAGGAAAAAAAACTCCAACATCAATGCGTCTCACGTCTCATTTTAACCCGAGAAATCAAGTCAATGTGTTACGACAAAAACATAAATGATGATGACGAGGAGGAGAAGGGGCTGGATTCTTTCATTCTTCATAAACTTGAACCGTATCAAGCTCATCTATAAATGCATAATAGTTGTCGCCGCCTAATTAAAACTAGCTATTCTTGGTCCATATATGTATCAACACGTGTTTTACAAGGTAACGTGGATAATGTTTCCAGGAGAAAGAACAGCTAACATTCCCACAGCAAGTTCTTTTTCCTTGTCGCGAACAACATCAGATGACCTCTCGCAGATTATTATCTCATTGACCTATTCTTCTCGTTCATGCCCTCTCACTCTCGCCTTGTTCCTTTTCTTTTTTTTAAAGATAACTTTCCTGGTGTTCTCCTTCCAATCGTTCCTTCCAGCCCTCATTCACCTACTCATTATCTATTTAATAGTTTCTTCTATCTACATAATTTAAAGGGCAACCAGCCGCCACTCGATTTGGGGCCCTCCATCCGTCATAATAGATAAACCAAAGCAGTCTACGATTGCCGGTTTTTAGGAATAGAATTTATAGGAATATTTATGAAGCAGCTAAAGAAAATCGCGCCCCCAACCTTCCAACTAGAAAGACTAATTAAACATAAAATTCAATTTCTGTTCTTCCCGTTTCCCGTTTCAGGCTGAAAATTGTTTAAAACATTAGTTTGATTATGCTAAAAGTAAATACTTAGTTAATAATATACTGCACCAGCTCAGAAATAGTAGTGTATATGAGCGTGAACTGTAAAGTAAGGAGTGGAAAACGTCAAGCTTTTTTGGTAGAAATTTGATGAACAGAGGGAGCAAGACTGGAACATATCTAGGAAAGAGCTACTGGAACTTGTTGAAGTTGGCATTTTAACTGAAGATGACACTGAAGAGGCTACCGCTGCCAGTTTCAACTCTGTATGTTCTCTATCCTAGCATAGTGTTATATTTGTGCATAAAATAAGCCTAATTCTGCTAATAACGATTTTGCCTTGACCAGTGTGGACCTACTAATTTTAGTTCGGAAGGCCTATGAAGAACAAAATATTTCCCAAATATACTTCAATTGAGCTTTGTGAGAACAGAGAAGAGCAGTTTTTGGTTTTAATTCTAAAAAGCAATAGGGCAACCTTCTAATTAAAATACATATCAAAATACCAAGCATCACACAATGTATCAGAAAAGAGTTACAGACATAACTCTTGAAAAGTCCAACAACTAAAACCCATAAGGCAGAGATTTTCTTGTGCAGAAAATCAATTGTTTGTGCAGCAAGAGCAGTATCATATCTACCCATAAGGCAGTGGTTTTTTCACTCTCAGAAATAAGAAACTTAGGGCATACCACACAACAAAGAATCGCGTAAAAAACTGCTCTTTGGAACTTTGTCGAAAAATATCAGGAAAAATAACAGACCCATACCACACAACATCTCATTTCAGAATTTTGAGAGGAATACCAAACATGCAATCACCAAAAAGTTTAGAATTTCAATAAAAATAACTTACCCCAGCAAAGAGATCGTCAACACCGAGAAGGGCTTTACACGATGATATTGTTGGAAAAATTGCTTTCTACTCCTTATTTGAGTACAACCTCGGCAACTGAACGTCCCTTGAAATTGGATTGAGTTTGACCCTGTTTTGGCTCGTCCCAGATCTGTTCTCACTATTGTTCACTCGATTTTTTTCGGACTGAAATTCCCATCCCTGTTTGTATGTGTGTGTATTCAGATACGGAGAAGATGATGACGAACGAAGGTTCGTTAGGTTTCAGCGTCTGGTCGTTGATGGTTAGGAAGAAACCATGGCAGAAGGCTCGAGATGAAGATAGGATAGGGATGGGGTCGTCCGTTTTTCACTGTTGCGGCTCTTTTTCTTCTTAGGGTTCCGCTCGTTCCTCCTCCTCTTTTGGTGGGTTGATGATATTGTATTATATGAGTGATTTTGTCACCTGAGGAGAGGAGAAATTCCTTAGAGAAAGTGACAAAATTCATGAGCTCTTTCCTTTTTTTTTGTTCTTCAATTATGTAAAGAAAACTTTTAAAAGTCAAAATGAACCCCACTAACTACGAGAACCAAATATGACATTACTCCCAACTCAAATTATACTATAAGAATAATTCACAATGATCCCATAAAAACTTAAAAGATATTTACTTTTTTTCTTTTAAAAACATATTATGATAACACTAACTAATAAAGCTAATATTAGTGTAGTAAACCCACAAATCATGTGACTATTTTTGTGGTTTTCAGTTTCACAAATAAGATATATTTTAAAAATTGCTAGAAAAAAATATTAATTAACTAAATTAAAGGAAAATATTTTTTGTAGTTTTTTATTTTTAAGGTGAATAAAGCAAAAAAGTTTTAAAATGTCAAAATAGCGATATTAGGCCTAAACTAAATATTTAACACTAAAATGTGTAAAATCTCGGGGAGGATAAAAAATTACATGTCTACAGCTGTAATGTTGTTCTAGTGGGTTCAGAGATTTAGAGAGAAAGTGCAAAAACCTTAGAATGGCTGAATGTTGATAGATAAGAAGGTTTTAAGTGTCACAAACAGAAACTTGTGGGGGAAAGGGAGTGTCATTAAACTTTTGTATAAAAAGATACTCCAATTAAAAAAGTGTAGATGTTATGAATATAATTGTACATAGAGTGAATGCCTATATTTTAGATAGTTTGTTATTTTGTAGCTAAGTCATTTTGTCACGACCCAAATTGGAGAGCCGCAACGGGCACCCGATGTCTTACCCAATCGAGTACCAACGTAGCATATCTTTCTTATCATACCATCATGGGTAAATGGGCCGGAAGGGGCTATGATATAACCAAAATAAAACATAAGGGAATGCTTGACATAGGACGACCCAACATGTAATACAAACTTATACATGTGACATACGGTCCTATAAGACCAAAATGAACACTCGTACACTGAACATAGGCCGATAAGGCCATACAATCTTTCATATACATGACGTCTGTCTACAAGCCTCTAAGAGTACATACACATCATAAAGGTGAGGACAGGGCCCCGTCATACCAATCAATATGTTCATACTGACCAAATAGGCAACTCCGGAGCAAGTGGAGTGCACCAACACCTTCCGCTGAGCTAATAGCCTACTAGAAAGGAATGTTAACCTGTATATCGGGACCTGCGGGCATTAAACGCAGCACCCCTAGGCAAAAAGGACGTGAGTACGAATAAAGCACTGAGTGTGTAAGGCAGGAAAGTGTAAACAATAACAGTAATGTAAAGAGAGATAAAGGAGATACAATCTGTAACATTGGAGTGCCTCTAGGGGGCTACTAATATGAAATGCATAATACATATATATACATAAACTTTTAAAAACATACGCCTTTGTGGGCATCATCATCATCTTATCATACCCGGCCTCAAAGAGGACTCGGTAAAAGCGTACCCGGCCGTCACAAGGCTTGGTAGAATCGTACCCCCGCCACGTGGAGATCGGTAAACCCACCTAATTAGTGGTCGCACAATAGTTGTCGTACCCGGCCAACTATAGCACGACTTAGTAGAGTAAAATATATATATAGATATAATGCATGCTGGACTCATGGAATCACGTTCTAAACCTTTCGGAGTGACATAAGGTCGTTGTACCTTTAACTAACATTATGGACATCCATACCATTAATATGAAACTCAATAGGATTCAAGGATCATACATACATTTATATAGTGACTTTATAAGGAAAGAACAATATGGGTAGCCTTAGTTGCTAGGAGTAGAACCGTTATGAAATAACGTATTGTTTATGTTCATTTCACTTTAGATCATGCCAAAAGAATGAGGGAAGTACCTTAACATACCTTAAACTTGTTGAGTCCTTAATACCTTCCAAGCAACTCTTCAAACAAGTCAACTCAATCTATCATAATCTAAGGAGATTCAAAATCAGTGTTGAGCAAAGGCAAAGTCTGTAACTTAAGCTAACAACAGCATACATAGAGAAAAGGAAATAGGTGAGGAGAAGAAGAAGAAGAAAAAGAAAGTTGCAACAAGTAGGAGTTGATGCTTACTCGAGTGAAAAGACGTTGAGCCTCTTCGAAGAAGGTAGATGCGTCATTAAGTTCAACGACATCATCGACCCCGATAAACCAATCCCGTAAAAGATCTTCTTCACTGGAGACTCCGCCTACGTCAGGCATCTGCAAGTCCCGAGCCTCTCTTACGGCCTCCTCGGAGTAAGACGGCAGAGAGGGAGAATGACCTAATGTCATGGCCCCGAGCAAATCGCTTGGGCATTTTCTTTAGTGTTAGGGATTTTTGAACCTGCCCCCTCAAGTGTGCTTGTTGATGGCCGAGGAACAATCTCGACCTCAGGCGATTCTAGGGCTTTACCTGTATCTTTCTTTAGAGCCTCTTCACCACGAGGCAGGGCCTCCGGTTCGGAAGACTTGGCAGCTTCGACCTGCGGGAGTCGAGGCTGAGATGGTTCGGATATGTTAAAAGGAGAAACATTAATGCTCTAGTTAGGAGGTGTGAAAGGTTGGCCATGGCGAGTATGAGAATAGGTCGAGGTAGGCCTAAAAAGTACTGGAGAGAGGTGATTAGATAGGACATGGCGTTGTTTCAGCTTTGTCACACCTCCTTTTTACCCACCCGAATGTAGTATAAGGGAGTTTTTCCACTTTAAGTGACATTATTCGAAATGGGATTATTTATCTGATCAGAGTCGCCACTTGAAATAAATTATGGTGTCCCAAGTCACCGGTTTATTTTAAATCCCAGATCGAGGAAGTTTCGACCTTAAGAGTCTGCGAACCAGAAATTCTAAATAAGGAATTCTGTTAACCTGGGGGAAGGTGTTAGGCACCCCCGGATTCCGTGGTTCTAGCACGGTCGCTTAGCAATTTATAATTTGCTTAATTATTTAACTACTCATTTTTTAAAACCTATGTGCAATTATCTTTTTACTGCTTTTAAAAACTTGATTTATTCGTAATTAAAGAACTGAGTTACGCGTACGTATACTCTTTTCTTTTGGCGCGTCAAAAATTATGTCACGCGAATGTGTCCACAATTAATAACGCTTTGTTTATTTTGTTTAAGAAAAGTTTGGTTGAAGTTGCGCAAACGCATCCCTCGATTTTTTTTAAAACGAGATTCGTAATTGTGTTACGCGAACGTATACACGGTCACGATGGTTTGATTTATTAGGGGCGTGCTTAAAACATTTTCTACGAGTGCTTCAAAAGTTGATTGTTTCGTATGCGCTTGAATCTTGTGGAAATCTAAAATTTAAGAAATTTTTGCGGAAGGAAAGAGGTGGATTGATTATGGTAAGAGGAGCTAGTTTATGAATTGTCATAAAAATGGGCTAACTCTAAAATGGATCAACAATGTTATTATAGAAATGGGCCCTGCATATTTTCTGTTTCTAGGCCCAAAATTCTTTTACTCCAAAATTAAACCCACAACCAATGTAAAAGCCCAAACCTTTCACCTACTCCTAGCAACTTCCCCCAGATATTTACATTAGATTAAAATATTCTTGCAAAAAAAAAAAAACTAATAATCTAATCAACGTTCAAACAAAGAAAAATCAAAGGAAACATTGGCATGATTTCATGTAATTATCAAATAAGACATAATAACAGTAAAAGAATGAAGCAACAGTAGGAGTTGGACTGAGCACCAATTCAAACAATAACAGGCTTTCTTAAACGCATAAAGCTCTATTTTTAACTTTAAACAAATTCTTGAAGATTCAGTATAAAAATGATACAAAATTAAGCAACAGAATACCATTTAATCTCATTCAACTACTAAACAGACTCAACAAAGAAATTAAAGAAAAAGCGACATATAGAGTGATATGAATCAAACGGGGAATAGATAAACAGAAGTGAACCTGAATCGACTTGCGAGAAAAAGAAAAGAAAACAACTGCCGGAATCCGACAATCCACAGGAATGGAGACCTCCAAACGGACCTCAAATCTACTGGGTTTGGGTGGTGCTTTCAAGCTGCTTTTCGGGCTGGTTTGGGAGTTGATTCAGGTCTGTTTTTAAGCTAGTTTCAAGCTGAAATTTGTGGAGAATTTTACTGGTTTTTCAGCGAAGAAGCAGTTGAATTTTCTGCTGTTGTTTGAAACTTTAGGGACTGGTTTTCATGGTGGAATCAGCTAGTTTTTGAGGTTTATTCAGGTTGTCTTAATGGCTGAAAGGTGTGCTTCATGGCTGCTTAGGAGCGAAGAAGATGAAGCTCAAAGGGAACAGCTCTGTTGAAGAAGCAGCAACGGCTGGAGATTATCGCCTAAAGAGCTTAGGATGTTCTCTAGCTTTTGGAGAAGATGAAGCACTAGGTGTTTTTCGATGGCCGGAGATGATGACTGCCGTTTTTTGTGTAGTCAAGGTCTACGACCTTTTTCATTTTAGAAGTTATGTGTTATTTTATAGGGGGTAAGATTAGTTTAGGTCAAATAGAAATGGGTATGGGCTCAATGTTTTGGGTTTGAAAGAATTTTGGTCATGAATTTGGGCTAATTAACTTTGGGTAGGAAGACTAAATAAAAATCTTTTTTTTTCATTTTTTCTTTTTCTTTGGTTTTAAAATCTAATAAAATCCTAAATTAATCATAAATCAATCTAATTTGTAAAAATTAAAATTGTTTATCTATTAAAATAACTAGTTAACTTAAAACTAAATGAAAACACTACTTTCTAAAGACTAAAAGCTAAATATGTAAAAATAACATTTTTTTGTGATTTTCTTAATAAAATTAATTCCTATGTGCAAATTGGACCTAAGATGACATGAAATTAAAACGTGACATTTTTTATGATTTTTCTATGATTTTAAAATATTAAAAATGCATAAAATGCAACTAAATAAAGAAAAACTTCTAAAATCTATTAAAAATCATATTTGGTTTATTTTTAGGAGTTATCTTCATGTAGGGCAAAAATCACGTGCTCACAAACTCACTAAGAATATGACCTTTGATAAGAGGGTGTAGAGGTCGAGGATTAGGGTAGAAGGTTAGTGGGTAGTTTTTTAGTTGCTCACCAATAGTCTTAGTAACACGCATGTCCCTTTATATTCTTAGACTTTTATTACGTTATATGATTTTGTTCGCCTCAGGTATTGTATTCCATGTTGCTATTATTTGGTACTAGTTATCCTTTATCTCCCTATTTTTCTTCTCTCTTCCTTTCTTGATTTTCTTCTTTTTCTTCTTCCCCTTTACGAGATCTATTGGAAACAATCTTTCTACCTGAATTAGGTAGGGGTAAAATCTACGTACGAACTACCCTCCCCAGACCCCACATTTTGGAAACATACTGGGTTTATTGTTATTTTTTATTAAAAATCTCGTTTTCATTGATATGGGTACACATGCGACGCATGTATCCTAAAACTAGTCTTATAATTGCAGTAACTTTGTGTAAAGGCAGAAAAATGTTCTCCATGGTTCAGATAAACTAACCAGAAAAACAAGAGACTTCATTAAAAATAGGGAAAGGGCCACAAATGCCAGACAAAAAGGGATACAAGTGATTAGAAAACAAATCATGTTAAAGTTACCATCTATGGGGTTGTGGAAGAAAATCTAGTACCTAACCAAACTAGAAGCATTAGGGTCCTCAAAATGGTGTAAATTTCAACGAGAGAATGGAAGAGTAATGCCATCTTCATGACTTCTTTTTTTTTGCAAATATATATAACTGAAATTTACGAGTTATAAAAATACATGAAAAAAAGAAATTACAATTAAAGAAGAAACAACTCTCAGGAAATCGAGAGAAACAATGACTAGTTGCCCCAAGAAAGAACATATCGACGTGACGAAAATTTGCCTATTCAGTTGAACATATTAGGAAGAGGTCTAACGGCCATGAAAGCATCTACCATCTGCAGGAAAGACCATTCAACAAGCAAGTAAATTAGTGGAATTGAAAACATAAAGAAATAGTAAGAAAAACATAGAGCACGTCGAATGAGAGAGAAACATAAAAAGGAAAAAGGGATACAGTAATTTGGACCAGCAAAAGATGCACTAAAGAAGAACCTCACAACCCCCCCCCCTTTTTTTTTTTTATCCCTGAGCGCACATAATCGAAGAGGCAGCAAATTGAGTGTTGAAATAACAGTGAAGGAATGTCATGCTCATAAGAGGAGCAATTCACACCCTTGACATATCTAGTGACTTGTCCGAGGAAGAGTAAACACCACTCAGCAACAATGAGTTAGGTAAAGGATCCTATGTAGTAAAAGAAAATGGAGAACTGGCGCTAATTTCAATCTCTGTGTTCACTTAAGCTAGCAGACCAAGCTGTATTTTTTGGCCACTAAAGAGAAAATTATGTCATTTGAAATTGAGATTAGTCAGGACAAATTGACTTGATAATCTAAGGGAATTTGAAATGGAGAATGAGTACTTTAAAATTCGGAAGAGCTAGTTCACTTCAGGTTACACCAGAAGTTACTGTTAGTTACCTCATCAGTCACCAATGCCCTAGCCCGTCGATGTCTTTCAACTAGATCTGTTAGAACTTCAGTGAGCCTCTTTTTCACTTCACCTGTTAGCATACGTCCAGACCCATATTCCTGAAAGCGAGCATATGACCATTATTGGTAACTTCAACTACTGGTTAGTCCTTGTGCGAACTAAATTAAACACCAAATGCTGGAGTTCTACCAATGAAAGTTTTGAATTGTAAAGAAATGAGATGACAAAATATGTACACTAACCTCTCTAATGCGTTCCAGCTCAGCATCATCGTCCAGGAAAAAGCCAAGATACTTAAATGGTATATCAACCTAGACAATATCCAAGATGAGAGGTTTTACTTTGCTTTCTTCTTCTTTTTCCGTGGGTAAAGATGATACAAAATTTTAGCAATCCAATCGAGAAGAGAACAGGCAGAGACAACCCGCAGCCTCAAGATGCTATATTCAGGCACATACAACAACAACCCAGTATAATCCCACTTAGTGGGGTCTGGGGAGGGTAGTGTGTACGCAGAACTTACCCCTACCCTGGGGTAGAGAGGCTGTTTCCAAATAGACCCCGGCATCCTTCCCTCCAAGAACTTCCCACCTTGCTCTTGGGGAGACTCGAACTCACAACCTCTCGGTTGGAAGTGGGGGTTGCTTACCATCAGAGCAACCCCTCTTGTCAAATTCAGGCACATACAATTATTTAATAGAAATGCAAGTCCTAGGAATTAGCAAGTGGGTCCATATAAATTTGGTTACCTCCAAGTCCGCTCCGTACTTTCTGTGCAACTCAATTGAGTCTTGCCCACCAGAGAATGCATATCTGTTTATCTGCACATAGTTACAATTTAAAGGGTCATTTATTCTGCTTTGTAGAGATGAGTTATTTAGCATAGAGTAATCAGTCTGGATAATATCCATCTAGGAAACCTATATAAGAACTTCTAAAGGGGAAGCAAACTCCAATAGCCTCAGTTTCCGGTGTTACCTAGCTCAAAATTACTGTAGTGGGACTTGACTCCTACGCTAGGGCATAGTACCTCCCCCCCCCCCAAAAAAAAAAAAAAGAAACCCCAACTCTTCCCTCCCCACAAACAAGAACTTTAAAAAGAACACATTGAAGTCTGAGAAGGATAAGTATGGAAAAGCAATTACAGAAAAAATTTCTCACTACTGCAAGTATTGATTGAAGACACTAAGGTAACAAAGATGATTTAACAAGATGGTCCAGCAAAATGCTACAGTTGTCCCAGTAATACAAACAAAAGGCGCAATAGAAAGCCCATATATTGATCGGATAATCTCAAACATCATATGAGGCTGCAAACAGAAGATTCAGTCAGTAAAATCCACAACTTAAAACTGTATAAAGGTGAAGGCACACTTGTGCCATTGATGAGAATTGCCCAAAATCAGACAGTGTAATTCCATTACGATTATTGTTGAAAGTCATCTACTATTTAGAAGTATCTTTAACATCAATTGTATGATAAGGTTCTTCTCAAGAGTGTGCATCATAGATATCATTTTTTACTCAATAGGTTGGAAAGCTTATCCCCACTTTGGGATTACACTGGTTTTTTTGTTGTTGTTGTTGTTGTAGGTTGGAAGCAATTCAATTACAATTATCAATGATAACAATAATAGAAAAAGAAAAACACACATTCCACACTCTGTCCAACAGCTATAGTGAGCGCCCCAAAATCTCTTCAATTTGCTCACAAGGTATCAGCTAAATGAAACTAAAATTCCAACATAGTGCAGGTTCTTCATCTAAAAGGCATTGAAGGTCAAAATACACTATCAAGCACAGCAACAGCAATTGCTCGCATTTATAGACAGAGAAACTTCTTAACATCTAGGATTGGAACCATAGAGTAACTTGACTCACCCTAGCTTCTTAACTTCTCCCCTATCTTAGCTTATTTTATTTTATTTTATTTATTTGTTTATTTAGTGGTAGCTGAAACCTGATCAGTAGCTAACCAAATGTTGAAATGGGTTAATTTTTTTGAGAAGGTAACAGATTTCATTATATTAAAAGATAGTCCTTAGCACAAAGACTGTGCTAAGGAGTAAAACCAGGGTTACAAGACCCAAAAAGTTGCAAAAACAATCTTGTAACAGCTACAAAGAACAAATGAGATCTTCTAGAGAATCTACATCTTATACAAGGTCCCATGTTGAAATGGGTTATTAATGTGTATGGAGATAGCGAGAGAGTAGAGATGGATTATTAATTGTTAAATCTTATTAACAGAGTTTATTAGGCAGAGAGGAATGCATTGCTCTGTTGGATCTCTAGAGCACAGAGAAATGTGTGTTACTTGGCATGGTTGGCGGCAAGGGGAGTGATTTTGACAGTGGAAAATCTGAGAAAGAGGAGGATCACATATATCAGCTGGTGTTTCACATGGAAAAGCTCGGGTGAAAATGCAGATAATCTCCTATTGCACTGTCAAGTGACTACTCGTTTATGGAGGGTGGTCCTTAATTTGTTTGGGGTGGAATGGGTGATGTCAGGCACAGTAAAAGAAGCATTGCATAGTTGGGCTCATAGGAGGGTAAAGAGAAGTCTGAGGGCTTGGATTCTTGCCCCATTAGCAATCATGTGGGTTATTTGGAAAGAGATAAATAGGATGCCTTTTGAAGGGGTGGAACAAGATTTTGTAAAATTACAAAGTAGTCTTTTGTTTCTAGTTTCTTTTTGGTGTACTTATGAGATCCCAACTAGTATAGAGGATAGGGCCTCTTTTATTGAGAATCATATTTCGGTGTAGGTTCTCTCCTTTTTGGCATACAGCTTGTATATGGGGGCTTCCCCAATTGTAATAATTATTACCTTTAATAAAAAAAATCTGTGTAATGTGTTAGATACCAAAAATAAGAGAGTAGCAAAAGAACAAAGCATATCCTTCCTAAGCATGTAGGGGTTCTAACAAATCTAGAACTGCCAACTCATTTTACGGTGATGAATGTGAGATGTGTAAAGTATATTTTTTCGGAAGGAATTATTTTCTGAGAAGGTGTGTAATAATACAGTTCACATCATAAAAAACCCCAACCTTGTTTTTTATCTCTTTTGCTGAATCGGTCACATAAATGGCAGAATTTGGATCACTAGCAGACATTTTTCCATTCTCCCCCTGCAAATGTTCAACAAAATGTAGAATATTAACAGAAAGGCAATGCAGAAGAATTTTTACAAGCAGACCCATTAAAAATCAGAAGCTGAAACAACAAACTAATTTGACAAGTAACAAGGATGAGAAACAGTTGTATTTCTACTTATTGGGAATCAGACAGATTACAAGCATGGAGGTGGCCACATCAGAAAAAGAACAAAGATGAAATGAAATAACCATTATATAGTTAGTAATCCATTTCAATTAAGTTGGAACTCAAGAATCATCTGCAATTGCACTAATTAAGAACCAAATTCCACTGGGAAGAGCGTGAAAGTGGTAAAAAGAAAGGGAAAAATGAAAAGAAAATACAGATTTTATTTGACATTTTGGAAATATGAAAGATGATTTATTAGTCAACACACATTTCCATCTGTTAGTAGAAGACAACATTTATATGGAGACTATTTGTAATATGGACAACAATGGTTCTAGCAAACAGTGTTCCAACTAGGACGAATCCTTTGTGAAAAAGTTATTGAAGATGTGGGGCTTTGCTTGACTGAATTGAACATCTAACAAGGAAATTCTTTCTTCAGTTTCCTTGGGGACTGTCTTCCACAGGCTTTATGGAATTTTCATTAAACAGTTTTTTGTAATCCAGAGCTAACATTCTGAATAGATTAGCTTGGTCTCTTATTTTGTAACTTGTTAGCTTCCTGCTATAGCACAGACAAATGTAATGAAGCTAACAACACCTCTTTTGTACAATTTGCATCTTCTTGATGCCAGCAATGAATCTACTTACTTCATCAACAAACAAAAAAAATGTTAATATCGATTGAGAAGTTGATGTGTTACAGTAAGCTTAAGTGTTTTTAACTTCTTTTCATATCAATTCTATGCAGGAGGCAACTCGTTTTCCTAGTCGAGAAATACTTCTCTAGCATGAAGAATCACAATCCAGATGCTAGGCACAAGCAGAATTCCAGGGAGAGAATAAAGCGTTCAGGAATGCTGCATTACTCGGTCTATACAAAAATTAAATAAGTAAATGAACAAACTAAATTTATGTTGTACAGGTCTATGACCAAAATATGCTACATTTATTGGTCTCTAAGCTATGACGAAGCACAAGCAGTAAACTGCAATTTTTTGTCAATCAGAAAGGTGAGAAGTTAACAGTTCCAACTTAGATGCTGAAATACTCATATATAACCAGAATGAAGCACCAAAGCAGAACATTGCTTTCATTTGTAAGAAATTAGGGTCTAAAGACTGTCGCACCTCAAAAGGATCATACCACAGGGCACTGGCAGGTGCTTTAGATTCCAGAATGATGGGTAAGGGAGAACGATGGGTACGCGATAATGATTCTATCTAAATGTTTGATTATTGATGATGTAATATCTTTTTTTAACTATAGTAGTGTCCGGGCCAGCTTGCAGCAAGAAAAGTTAAAACCTTGTAGCAACAAGAAGTTGATGACGGATAAATAAATGTCATAGAACAAATTACTAATTAACTGTAAAAGGCGAAGTCACAGAAGCATCATCATAGTGAAACTTCATTGTATTTGTAACAGAACTAATATTGTTCAGTCACTGGTCTATAAGGAAGGAAAAAAACCTGAAGGGCAGGAAAGAAAGATGATTCAATCAAAGCAGGCTTGTGATAACCTATCCGGGGAGCGACATCTCGAGTCATTCGGAAATAAGGATCCTGAAAAATCATTTACCTATGTTAGTTTTTTCAGTAGGGGGGGGGAGGAATCTATCATTAATGAAGATCATGGCAGACATTGCAGAGAGAAAAAAGAAAGACATGAAGCAGCAAAACCTCAGCATGATTCCATCTTTTTTTTTAAGTAACATGATATTGTCTATCTATCATCTAACCAGTTTAATTTCAAGCAAACTAGGAGATTTCCGGCTCATGTGACCTACTTAATTAAGCAGATCCACATCAAAGCTTGAACTTGCTAAATGATGTATCAATAAGCACATCCCATGAACTAGCCAATTTACAATTGTTAAAGAGTATTTGAGCGTAACTGCAAGGTTAAGAAGTATAGTTGAATCAACATTCATACTAAAAAAATTAATCCTTTTCAGAATCAGGGAGAAAAGCAACATAGTTCACAATTCTTGAGCAGAGATCAACCAAAGATCGTACTTGTATTTAGAAAAAGCATTAAACCATCTCTCTGGTTTTCATTTTGTTTTACCGTCACATAGACAAAAAAGAAAAGTTACTCTGTATTTGATCAATATTCATTTTGTATGATCTCATATTTACAACAGTTCTTTGTCTGCCAACTTCTAGAAAAATATAACGAGACAATAACTTGAATCCTAGAAATATTATACCATAATTTGAACAGGAATATGACATGGCCCATCCGGCATTTTCCTTTGACAAGTCAAATATCTTTAGTAGAACATGTTGAAGAGCATCATCTATCCAGTCAATTCAGTTCCAAACTTGGAAGAGCTTGCGGAAGTAATGTGTTGTAAGGTGGGCTCTTTCCCTAAAACATATCTTGGTCTTCCACTGGGAGCTAGACACAAAGCTCTAGGTATTTGTAATGAAGTAATTGAAAATTTTGAAGAAAATGGCTTCCTGGAAAATGCAGTATCTCTCTTTGGGTGGTAGAATTACACTCATCAACAATGTGTTGGATAGCATTCCTACCTACTTCTTGTCCCTGTTTCCAACCCCAGCAAAGGTTCAGAGGAGACTTGATCAATTAAGAAGAGATTTTCTATGAGAAGGATTTAGTTAAACTCACAAATTCCATCTGGTTAAATGGCCTCCTCAAAGTGCATGGAGGGCTAGGAATAAAAGATCTCACTTTACACAACAAGAGTTTGTTAATGAAATGGCACCAGAGGTACAACATGGACAACCCCGGGCTGTGGAAAGTTGTAATACAAGCAAAATATGGGGTGGCAAATAACTGGTGTACTAGACAGAGTAGACTGCCACATGGTTCTAAGCCATGGAAACACATTTCAAAGTTATGGGGTGACTTCCAACTCAAGCCATCATTCAAGCTTGGGAATTCTCATATTTCTTTCTGAAAAGACAGATGGATAGGGACAGAGATTCTGAAAGACGAACACCCAAGTCTATCTTTACCAGCCAGCAACAAGGAATCCACTATTGGCAAGATAACGCATGGGCACTGCAGTTCAGAAGAGATATCCAAGACTGGGAACTAAATGACCTGCTGAGATTGCTTTCAAAATTATCAAATATTAACGTCAACCCTCAGGTGAAGGACAAGCTGGAATGGGGGGCTTCCAAAGATAGAACCTATATTGTCAAAAGAGGATATAACAATCTATGCTCCAATAAAGAGCTGATTGACAAATGGACATGGCAGCTTATATGGAGAACCAAACTCCCTATAAAAGTAATTGGTTTTATCTGGACAAGCCTATATGAAGCCTGCCTTACTCAAGACAACCTCAGTAGAAGAAGCATTCCGACAGTGAACAGATGTTTTATGTTTTATGTGCCAGGAGGAATTTGAGAGTGAGACATTTGTTTCTCATTGCACAGTAGCAGCTGGCATATGGAACATGTTTTTATCAGTTTTTGGACTTGATTGGGTCATGCTTTACAGTATCAAGGATGTTTATGAGAGCTGGTGCTCATGGAGAGTTGGGAAATCCATCAAGAAAACTTAGCAAATGGTGCCTGCTTATATTTTTTGGTGCATCTGCAATGAGAGAAATCATAGATGTTTTCATGGGATTTCAACTCCTAATCACTCTCTTAAAGCAAGTAGTCTAATTAATTTATTTATTTAGTTGGTTCAACCAGGCCCCTATAACTAGTTTTGAATTTTTTGGATTGTGTCTGTAGTTATGCAGGCCCCTGTAACTAGTTTTGAATTTTTTTGGATTGTGTCTGTAGTTATGCAGTAAGTTTTTGTATATGAGCAGCCACACTTTTGTTGTATATTTTTTGCTATGCGTCTTCTTGATGCCATTTAATGAAATTTTCTTACTTCATAAAAAAAAATAAAGATATTCATAAAGATGTTGCCAACTTAACAGTAGTGATGTGTACAATCAATAAAAGCCTCTCAATAAAACATATAAATCAAAGAAGAGCTCTTTACATGAGCTCAATGGTTTCTATCATAGTGGATGTTATAATTAGGATGTTATGAGGAGATCCTTGATGCCAATCAAGATTGCTTCTAATGATTGGGACATAACCATCACTCTCAGACAAGACACCCATCCGACTAACATACAACCAAAACTATTTTGTTGACAACAAAACATATTGCTCCATTATAATAATTGCAAAACAAATTGCTTAATCATTCAAATATAATTAGAAATTATAAGGAATCACATGTCAAAAAAATTGAAGAAATCCGACAAAGAAATATAGGAGCAAGAACAAACCTGGTCTATGGCACATGGAATCAAGCAGCGAATGTTATCATTGCCAGAAAACAGATGAGGAAATGAACTTGGGAAGGATGGAACAGCCTGCAATTTTGTATCACCTGTCTAAGTTTCTCTATCATTCTAAACCCAATTCAAATTCCTCAATTTTGAGCAGAGGACGAGTCCATATAAAATTAAAAGCAAGCTACTATTCAGCCTTTTCCTTTTTGCGGTGAGTGTGTGTGTTTTGGGGGTTGGGGGGGGGGGGATATAATGTATACTATTCCACCTTCTTCAGGCTCTCAACTTATCTATTTGCCATGAAAATAAGAAAACAAATATGAAACATAAGGCACATATACTTCACTAACTTTGGTATTACAACAAAATCTAAAA
Source organism: Nicotiana sylvestris (assembly GCF_000393655.2). Taxonomy (NCBI): domain Eukaryota; kingdom Viridiplantae; phylum Streptophyta; class Magnoliopsida; order Solanales; family Solanaceae; genus Nicotiana; species Nicotiana sylvestris. The sequence continues at coordinate 1,828,294 of NC_091066.1, read as the reverse complement.
AAGTGTTAAGAGTAAGTTAATAGAAAGACTATGGCTATCACATTGAGGAGGAGGCTACCTGAACTGGTGGAAAACTAACTTTCCCAATGTGATCTTCACCTGTGAAACCAAAAATGCCAACCACCTGAAAAACAAACCGCATAGCGTAATAGGTCAAAAGCCTCTTAACATAAGATGCTCCTGTGGATGTAAAGTAAGCAGAAATCACCTTATTGTATGTGACACATTTTGCAACCTTCACCATGTTCTTGTAAAAGGCACTATGCAAAAAGTTCTTGTTAGAAACGGACCATAAAACTATGTAAATACAACTCCTGGAGCTGTACACACAGAGCAGAAAGAAAACACAAGTTGATTGCATCCTTGTACGACTACGACCACTTAAATTCTACTTGTGACAACAACAACAACCCAGTGGAATCTCACAAGTGGGGTCTGGGGAGGGTAATGTGTACGCACGCCTTACCTCTGCCTTATGAAGGTGGAGAGGCTGTTTCTGATAGACCCTCTGCTCAAAATTAAATTCTACTTATGACATAACATGTAAAGCTAAAATTTCCATTCTAAAAGGCAACTTTCAGTCTAATCACTTCCATAGCAACAAATAGAAACATGAAAACCAAATTACATAGTCACCTCCTCTCCCCGCCCCCCTAAAGAAAAGATATTGTTACATTGATGACACTTCCCATAAAAAAAAATCCCAACACTCATGTCATGCTGTATCAGTTGCTTCAATCATCTGTTAGATATTATTTTCAACTGTTTAACTCAAAATATCACCAAAATAGAATCTTTATACTGTATACAGCTCCTTGTATGATTACCGTATGTATACTTGCTTACCTACTAAACACTGAAAAATATCAAAAAAGGATTCTCATACCAAACACAATCAGGGAAAAAACAAAGTTACTCACTTACCCACCAACATAATCGAAATCAGAGAAAATGAAAGTCTTGGAAACATCAAATCCACACGCTATAATATCTTTAGCATTCTCACGAGCAAGTCTTTGGCTTTCTTCCACGGACAAATTCTTCCACATACATTTCTCATCATCTGTCAATTGTATTACTAGCGGCACTTTAAATGCATCCTGCAAATATCTAAACACAACAAAAACAAAATAAATTCACACCAAAAAAAAAAATTCTTTTAAAAAAATTTGCAATCAAGTCCTCCCAATTAAATTAATTACTTTGTGAACATGAAGGGGATAAGGTGACCCAAATGCAAGGCTTCAGAGGAAGGTCCTCTGCCAGTATATAGATAGAACTTTTGCCCTTTTTCATAAGCGTCCAATATATCGTTGAAATCACGATGAGCGAAGAAAACTCTGCGGCGGAGGAAAACGTGAGCCGGCCGATTCGTGAGGCGTTGAACACGCTGGATTAAGGATTCGTCGAGCCTCTGGCAACCGAATTTATCGATTAATTTGTCGTAGTCAATCTTGCCGCCGTCTTTTGCTGATACTTCCCATGGGTTCACTACTTGCTCCTCCTCTTCCACCAACTCTTTCGCCTCCTCCCTTTTCTCCATTGTTGTTGTCACAACTCCTTTTCACTACACCTGCAAGGGCATAAATGAGTTTTCCCAATTAAAGGACAATCGAAACGGGATTTATTTAAAGAATTCAGAGTCGCCACTTGGGAGATTTATGGTGTCCCAAGTCACCGGTTGAATCCCGAATCGAGGAAGATATTGACTATGTTTAATAGTCCGCAAACCAGAAATCCGAGTAAGGAATTCTGTTAACCCGGGAGAAGGTGTTAGGCATTCCAGGGTTCTGTGGTTCTAGCACGGTCGCTCAACTGTTATATCTGGCTTAGTTATCTGATTTTAAAACATTTTGAACCTATGTGCCAATTTTAGCTTTTAACCGCTTTTATTCAATTTTTTTAAAGAAAGTTGAACGTTGTTTAAAACGTGTCTTTGGATCGCGTCACATGAAATGCACCCGCAATCCTGAACACATTTTATTCAACGTTTTGGGATTTGATTTGGGTCACATGAAATGCACACCCGAGTTTAAGAAGGTAAATTATTAAAATACGCGGCTAAAGCAACTACGCGTTTACAATTTGCGAGGGCCACGGAATTTACTAAATGGCACACCTCAAATTCTAAGGACAAAACAAGATTAATCAAATGAGGCCCGTGCAATTGTCATTTTTGTTCAGCACGGCACACCTCTAATTCTAATTTAAAAGAGAACTGCATTTGGAGGACCGTCAACTTTCAAACCCCTTTTATTTATTTAAGGAAAATTCAAGGTTATTTAAAACACATCGCGAGCCACGCTACATGAAATGCACCCGCGGTTCACGACACGCTCTATTTAACCTTGTTGGAAATTAGAGCCGGATCACATGAAATGCACCTCCGGATTTGTAACATACTCGTTATTAATACTAGTCAGATTTTTCCGAACACTCCTTAAATAGCCTTAATTTCAGAAGAAACCAATTCTGATACATACTGTATGACCTTTCTATATGTATGTCATAAGTATAATTTTGACATATAAATGAGTAAACATAGAAAATCCACGCCAAGCATTACATATAAAACAGATAGCGTGAGGCATGAAACAAAATTCTATACGCTAAGAGAAGTAGATAAGATTAAATTACCAAATATAATTCTACACCATAAGAAATTATTAAATGTTTCTCTATCTGAGAAATTGGAACTTGACTCACCCATAAGTTTTATCCCATTTCAATCACTTATAACTAAATAACTACAACAACAACAACAACAACAACAACAACATACCCAGTAAAATCCCACTAGTGGGGTCTGGGGAGGGTAGGATGTACGCAGACCTTACCCCTACCCGGAAGGGTAGAGAGGCTGTTTCCGGGAGACCCTCGGCTCAACAGGAGATATAATAATAATAAAAAAATAAAAAAAACAGAGCCTAAAAAGACACTCTTCTGCCTCTGCTGCTTGCTCCAAACAGAGCCAAAAAAAAAATAAGAGAAGAAGAAAGAGGAAGGGAAGAAAGAAAGAGCCTCTGCTCTGCTGGTCGAAAAACAGAGCACAAAAAATAAAAGACAAGAAGAAGAAAAAAGAAGAAGACAACAATGGTTGAAGTCGAACTGTCGAAGAAAAAAGAAGAAGAAGAAGACAGCAATGGTTACTGTCGCTGAAATAGAAGAAGAAGAAGAAGAAAGGAGAAGAAGAAGAAAAGAAAAGAAAGAAACATACCTGGGTTACTGTCGCTGATGGCTGAAGATGAATCCCAAGCCCTAATTTTTCTGTTGCTGAGAAAAGATCGCTGAAGGAGAAGAAGTGAAAAACCCAAGCCCTAATGTTTTAAAGTGTTTGCACCTTTTACTTTCTTTTTTTCAAATAGCGACGCCGCCTCTCGCTACACAAGCAGAGGCGCTCGCCTTTTACAATCGCAACGCAACCAAAATAGCGCAGGCTGCTCGCATCGCATCGCCTCACGCTACTGTGAGACACACAGTCAAGGGATACAAGAATGACGCGTTCTCTAAAAATTTATCTACCACTTGCAACTAAGTTCCTGCTAATCAAATTTCCATATAATAACCCTACTTTAATCTGCCAATCACAGAGGACATTCTCTTCCCATCCACTAGCAAGCTATCATACTTACTAAATAGCAGGCAGAAAATAATTGCATAAGCATTGAGAAAACCACCACTAGTTCCACGTATTTTTTTATGGCTAAAAAGTGTTGATTGTTTCAGATCCAACTAATTACGGACCGAGACATAATTATTGATTCATTTGTATCACCTAAAAGTTTAAGCATGTAAGATTAACACAAGCCCATACTATGACATAACAGTGTCACATTGGGAATAGGAAAAACAACATTTCCACAATATATACTTCAAGCAGCTACACAATAGACAACAAAAGAGAAGACTAAAAACAAGCATAACCTTGCAAATAGCAAGTATTCTCTTAAAAACAACTAAGTTGTTGAAAACTCAAAAGCCTTGGTCGAGTTCACTGACATTTAAGGCAACAACCTCAATATTCCTCACACTTTATCTTTTTCCCCACCAACGTTTATATAATATCCAATGAATTTAAGTTATAACTAAATACACAAATTTAAGTTTCATCCACAAAGATGCAAAGAAAGCATCCCGACTCTTCCATTTACGGAAAAAAGCAAATTGACACCGCCCTGTTAAACAAAACTAAACATATGCTCAAGAACCATATTACAGTGATACGATAGACACAACAATCTCAGGAACAGAATTAACAAAAGATTCAACACACATGCCAAATTTCAGTGATTCAATAGATCCTTTATCCGGTTAAACCAACTCACATCTAAGCTTTGCAATTCTGAAAAGTTGCCAAAACTGAAGCAAACCACCCGGTTTAAAGCAGAAAACTATTACTCAAAATGTCACACAACATCATATAATCGGACAACAACTGAATTTGAAGCACATAATCGTCACATAAGCGACGCAATGAAACAGAGGAAAAGGAAAATTGAGTACTAAAATTTGCAGAGTGATAAAGGAAAAATTATTACATATTTCAGTGTAATAGATCATCCAACGACATTTACAGCATTTCGAATCGAAAGTACATACCTGAAACGCGAATAAAAATCGGAAAATAAACCAGACAAAGACCAAAGCGAAACCGGAACCTCGGCAACTGAACAACAACAACAACAACAACAACAACCCAGTGAAATCCCACTAATGGGGTCTGGGGAGGGTAGTGTGTACGCAGACCTTACCCCTACCCCGAAGGGGTAGAGAGGCTGTTTCCGAAAGACCCTCGGCTCAATAGAACAAATCAGTTGTAATTAATTTGGTGGTACCTATTACTAATATAATCAAAGAGGTTCTAGGGACTGTGTCCAAGAAACCCCGACTAACCCTGGAAAGAACAAAAAAGGAAGAAGAAATGCAGGAATAACACGTTATGAATGAAAGAGTTGTATGATTTTGATATCATCATCAACCAATAATAATACTGAACCATGGGCTTAAAATGATAAGCCTATAATACGAAGCCTATAGTTCCCCAGAATTTCTAGTTTCATTATCATATTTCAATTGGTGATAAATAAGGAAATGATGATCCCAAAAACACTTCCAACTGGCAGCTCTTAAGACGAAGTCTAATAATAGTATAAGTAAAAGCTGTTTCTTGATCTACATCTGTAGATGCTCTTCTGAAGAAAGAAGAGCTAGCAAATACAAACTATCAACAAAATCCAATGAAGTATTCTACGATCACTTCCACAATGACATGACTGCCACCCACTAAAATTCACAAATGAAACAAAATAACCGTATATAGTTTGTAACCTTTCTAAAGTAGGTGCTACTGTTGTTTAGTACTTTCCAAATTGTAAAATAGAAAATGAACCGTAATACTCACATATTAGATATAATTAGCTTCATTCACAGATCCTTTGTCTATCTATACCTAAGTTAACTTTAAAGGTCATATAAAGCACCGCTTAATAGCCAACAGTGCTCTCACCGTCAACCCAGGATTTGTTAATGCATTAATGTATAAAACTGAAGAAAGATACGCCAGACAAAACAATAAATCAACAGATACACGGATCACATAAGCGACAAATGGAAGGAAAAAAAACTCCAACATCAATGCGTCTCACGTCTCATTTTAACCCGAGAAATCAAGTCAATGTGTTACGACAAAAACATAAATGATGATGACGAGGAGGAGAAGGGGCTGGATTCTTTCATTCTTCATAAACTTGAACCGTATCAAGCTCATCTATAAATGCATAATAGTTGTCGCCGCCTAATTAAAACTAGCTATTCTTGGTCCATATATGTATCAACACGTGTTTTACAAGGTAACGTGGATAATGTTTCCAGGAGAAAGAACAGCTAACATTCCCACAGCAAGTTCTTTTTCCTTGTCGCGAACAACATCAGATGACCTCTCGCAGATTATTATCTCATTGACCTATTCTTCTCGTTCATGCCCTCTCACTCTCGCCTTGTTCCTTTTCTTTTTTTTAAAGATAACTTTCCTGGTGTTCTCCTTCCAATCGTTCCTTCCAGCCCTCATTCACCTACTCATTATCTATTTAATAGTTTCTTCTATCTACATAATTTAAAGGGCAACCAGCCGCCACTCGATTTGGGGCCCTCCATCCGTCATAATAGATAAACCAAAGCAGTCTACGATTGCCGGTTTTTAGGAATAGAATTTATAGGAATATTTATGAAGCAGCTAAAGAAAATCGCGCCCCCAACCTTCCAACTAGAAAGACTAATTAAACATAAAATTCAATTTCTGTTCTTCCCGTTTCCCGTTTCAGGCTGAAAATTGTTTAAAACATTAGTTTGATTATGCTAAAAGTAAATACTTAGTTAATAATATACTGCACCAGCTCAGAAATAGTAGTGTATATGAGCGTGAACTGTAAAGTAAGGAGTGGAAAACGTCAAGCTTTTTTGGTAGAAATTTGATGAACAGAGGGAGCAAGACTGGAACATATCTAGGAAAGAGCTACTGGAACTTGTTGAAGTTGGCATTTTAACTGAAGATGACACTGAAGAGGCTACCGCTGCCAGTTTCAACTCTGTATGTTCTCTATCCTAGCATAGTGTTATATTTGTGCATAAAATAAGCCTAATTCTGCTAATAACGATTTTGCCTTGACCAGTGTGGACCTACTAATTTTAGTTCGGAAGGCCTATGAAGAACAAAATATTTCCCAAATATACTTCAATTGAGCTTTGTGAGAACAGAGAAGAGCAGTTTTTGGTTTTAATTCTAAAAAGCAATAGGGCAACCTTCTAATTAAAATACATATCAAAATACCAAGCATCACACAATGTATCAGAAAAGAGTTACAGACATAACTCTTGAAAAGTCCAACAACTAAAACCCATAAGGCAGAGATTTTCTTGTGCAGAAAATCAATTGTTTGTGCAGCAAGAGCAGTATCATATCTACCCATAAGGCAGTGGTTTTTTCACTCTCAGAAATAAGAAACTTAGGGCATACCACACAACAAAGAATCGCGTAAAAAACTGCTCTTTGGAACTTTGTCGAAAAATATCAGGAAAAATAACAGACCCATACCACACAACATCTCATTTCAGAATTTTGAGAGGAATACCAAACATGCAATCACCAAAAAGTTTAGAATTTCAATAAAAATAACTTACCCCAGCAAAGAGATCGTCAACACCGAGAAGGGCTTTACACGATGATATTGTTGGAAAAATTGCTTTCTACTCCTTATTTGAGTACAACCTCGGCAACTGAACGTCCCTTGAAATTGGATTGAGTTTGACCCTGTTTTGGCTCGTCCCAGATCTGTTCTCACTATTGTTCACTCGATTTTTTTCGGACTGAAATTCCCATCCCTGTTTGTATGTGTGTGTATTCAGATACGGAGAAGATGATGACGAACGAAGGTTCGTTAGGTTTCAGCGTCTGGTCGTTGATGGTTAGGAAGAAACCATGGCAGAAGGCTCGAGATGAAGATAGGATAGGGATGGGGTCGTCCGTTTTTCACTGTTGCGGCTCTTTTTCTTCTTAGGGTTCCGCTCGTTCCTCCTCCTCTTTTGGTGGGTTGATGATATTGTATTATATGAGTGATTTTGTCACCTGAGGAGAGGAGAAATTCCTTAGAGAAAGTGACAAAATTCATGAGCTCTTTCCTTTTTTTTTGTTCTTCAATTATGTAAAGAAAACTTTTAAAAGTCAAAATGAACCCCACTAACTACGAGAACCAAATATGACATTACTCCCAACTCAAATTATACTATAAGAATAATTCACAATGATCCCATAAAAACTTAAAAGATATTTACTTTTTTTCTTTTAAAAACATATTATGATAACACTAACTAATAAAGCTAATATTAGTGTAGTAAACCCACAAATCATGTGACTATTTTTGTGGTTTTCAGTTTCACAAATAAGATATATTTTAAAAATTGCTAGAAAAAAATATTAATTAACTAAATTAAAGGAAAATATTTTTTGTAGTTTTTTATTTTTAAGGTGAATAAAGCAAAAAAGTTTTAAAATGTCAAAATAGCGATATTAGGCCTAAACTAAATATTTAACACTAAAATGTGTAAAATCTCGGGGAGGATAAAAAATTACATGTCTACAGCTGTAATGTTGTTCTAGTGGGTTCAGAGATTTAGAGAGAAAGTGCAAAAACCTTAGAATGGCTGAATGTTGATAGATAAGAAGGTTTTAAGTGTCACAAACAGAAACTTGTGGGGGAAAGGGAGTGTCATTAAACTTTTGTATAAAAAGATACTCCAATTAAAAAAGTGTAGATGTTATGAATATAATTGTACATAGAGTGAATGCCTATATTTTAGATAGTTTGTTATTTTGTAGCTAAGTCATTTTGTCACGACCCAAATTGGAGAGCCGCAACGGGCACCCGATGTCTTACCCAATCGAGTACCAACGTAGCATATCTTTCTTATCATACCATCATGGGTAAATGGGCCGGAAGGGGCTATGATATAACCAAAATAAAACATAAGGGAATGCTTGACATAGGACGACCCAACATGTAATACAAACTTATACATGTGACATACGGTCCTATAAGACCAAAATGAACACTCGTACACTGAACATAGGCCGATAAGGCCATACAATCTTTCATATACATGACGTCTGTCTACAAGCCTCTAAGAGTACATACACATCATAAAGGTGAGGACAGGGCCCCGTCATACCAATCAATATGTTCATACTGACCAAATAGGCAACTCCGGAGCAAGTGGAGTGCACCAACACCTTCCGCTGAGCTAATAGCCTACTAGAAAGGAATGTTAACCTGTATATCGGGACCTGCGGGCATTAAACGCAGCACCCCTAGGCAAAAAGGACGTGAGTACGAATAAAGCACTGAGTGTGTAAGGCAGGAAAGTGTAAACAATAACAGTAATGTAAAGAGAGATAAAGGAGATACAATCTGTAACATTGGAGTGCCTCTAGGGGGCTACTAATATGAAATGCATAATACATATATATACATAAACTTTTAAAAACATACGCCTTTGTGGGCATCATCATCATCTTATCATACCCGGCCTCAAAGAGGACTCGGTAAAAGCGTACCCGGCCGTCACAAGGCTTGGTAGAATCGTACCCCCGCCACGTGGAGATCGGTAAACCCACCTAATTAGTGGTCGCACAATAGTTGTCGTACCCGGCCAACTATAGCACGACTTAGTAGAGTAAAATATATATATAGATATAATGCATGCTGGACTCATGGAATCACGTTCTAAACCTTTCGGAGTGACATAAGGTCGTTGTACCTTTAACTAACATTATGGACATCCATACCATTAATATGAAACTCAATAGGATTCAAGGATCATACATACATTTATATAGTGACTTTATAAGGAAAGAACAATATGGGTAGCCTTAGTTGCTAGGAGTAGAACCGTTATGAAATAACGTATTGTTTATGTTCATTTCACTTTAGATCATGCCAAAAGAATGAGGGAAGTACCTTAACATACCTTAAACTTGTTGAGTCCTTAATACCTTCCAAGCAACTCTTCAAACAAGTCAACTCAATCTATCATAATCTAAGGAGATTCAAAATCAGTGTTGAGCAAAGGCAAAGTCTGTAACTTAAGCTAACAACAGCATACATAGAGAAAAGGAAATAGGTGAGGAGAAGAAGAAGAAGAAAAAGAAAGTTGCAACAAGTAGGAGTTGATGCTTACTCGAGTGAAAAGACGTTGAGCCTCTTCGAAGAAGGTAGATGCGTCATTAAGTTCAACGACATCATCGACCCCGATAAACCAATCCCGTAAAAGATCTTCTTCACTGGAGACTCCGCCTACGTCAGGCATCTGCAAGTCCCGAGCCTCTCTTACGGCCTCCTCGGAGTAAGACGGCAGAGAGGGAGAATGACCTAATGTCATGGCCCCGAGCAAATCGCTTGGGCATTTTCTTTAGTGTTAGGGATTTTTGAACCTGCCCCCTCAAGTGTGCTTGTTGATGGCCGAGGAACAATCTCGACCTCAGGCGATTCTAGGGCTTTACCTGTATCTTTCTTTAGAGCCTCCGGTTCGGAAGACTTGGCAGCTTCGACCTGCGGGAGTCGAGGCTGAGATGGTTCGGATATGTTAAAAGGAGAAACATTAATGCTCTAGTTAGGAGGTGTGAAAGGTTGGCCATGGCGAGTATGAGAATAGGTCGAGGTAGGCCTAAAAAGTACTGGAGAGAGGTGATTAGATAGGACATGGCGTTGTTTCAGCTTTGTCACACCTCCTTTTTACCCACCCGAATGTAGTATAAGGGAGTTTTTCCACTTTAAGTGACATTATTCGAAATGGGATTATTTATCTGATCAGAGTCGCCACTTGAAATAAATTATGGTGTCCCAAGTCACCGGTTTATTTTAAATCCCAGATCGAGGAAGTTTCGACCTTAAGAGTCTGCGAACCAGAAATTCTAAATAAGGAATTCTGTTAACCTGGGGGAAGGTGTTAGGCACCCCCGGATTCCGTGGTTCTAGCACGGTCGCTTAGCAATTTATAATTTGCTTAATTATTTAACTACTCATTTTTTAAAACCTATGTGCAATTATCTTTTTACTGCTTTTAAAAACTTGATTTATTCGTAATTAAAGAACTGAGTTACGCGTACGTATACTCTTTTCTTTTGGCGCGTCAAAAATTATGTCACGCGAATGTGTCCACAATTAATAACGCTTTGTTTATTTTGTTTAAGAAAAGTTTGGTTGAAGTTGCGCAAACGCATCCCTCGATTTTTTTTAAAACGAGATTCGTAATTGTGTTACGCGAACGTATACACGGTCACGATGGTTTGATTTATTAGGGGCGTGCTTAAAACATTTTCTACGAGTGCTTCAAAAGTTGATTGTTTCGTATGCGCTTGAATCTTGTGGAAATCTAAAATTTAAGAAATTTTTGCGGAAGGAAAGAGGTGGATTGATTATGGTAAGAGGAGCTAGTTTATGAATTGTCATAAAAATGGGCTAACTCTAAAATGGATCAACAATGTTATTATAGAAATGGGCCCTGCATATTTTCTGTTTCTAGGCCCAAAATTCTTTTACTCCAAAATTAAACCCACAACCAATGTAAAAGCCCAAACCTTTCACCTACTCCTAGCAACTTCCCCCAGATATTTACATTAGATTAAAATATTCTTGCAAAAAAAAAAAAACTAATAATCTAATCAACGTTCAAACAAAGAAAAATCAAAGGAAACATTGGCATGATTTCATGTAATTATCAAATAAGACATAATAACAGTAAAAGAATGAAGCAACAGTAGGAGTTGGACTGAGCACCAATTCAAACAATAACAGGCTTTCTTAAACGCATAAAGCTCTATTTTTAACTTTAAACAAATTCTTGAAGATTCAGTATAAAAATGATACAAAATTAAGCAACAGAATACCATTTAATCTCATTCAACTACTAAACAGACTCAACAAAGAAATTAAAGAAAAAGCGACATATAGAGTGATATGAATCAAACGGGGAATAGATAAACAGAAGTGAACCTGAATCGACTTGCGAGAAAAAGAAAAGAAAACAACTGCCGGAATCCGACAATCCACAGGAATGGAGACCTCCAAACGGACCTCAAATCTACTGGGTTTGGGTGGTGCTTTCAAGCTGCTTTTCGGGCTGGTTTGGGAGTTGATTCAGGTCTGTTTTTAAGCTAGTTTCAAGCTGAAATTTGTGGAGAATTTTACTGGTTTTTCAGCGAAGAAGCAGTTGAATTTTCTGCTGTTGTTTGAAACTTTAGGGACTGGTTTTCATGGTGGAATCAGCTAGTTTTTGAGGTTTATTCAGGTTGTCTTAATGGCTGAAAGGTGTGCTTCATGGCTGCTTAGGAGCGAAGAAGATGAAGCTCAAAGGGAACAGCTCTGTTGAAGAAGCAGCAACGGCTGGAGATTATCGCCTAAAGAGCTTAGGATGTTCTCTAGCTTTTGGAGAAGATGAAGCACTAGGTGTTTTTCGATGGCCGGAGATGATGACTGCCGTTTTTTGTGTAGTCAAGGTCTACGACCTTTTTCATTTTAGAAGTTATGTGTTATTTTATAGGGGGTAAGATTAGTTTAGGTCAAATAGAAATGGGTATGGGCTCAATGTTTTGGGTTTGAAAGAATTTTGGTCATGAATTTGGGCTAATTAACTTTGGGTAGGAAGACTAAATAAAAATCTTTTTTTTTCATTTTTTCTTTTTCTTTGGTTTTAAAATCTAATAAAATCCTAAATTAATCATAAATCAATCTAATTTGTAAAAATTAAAATTGTTTATCTATTAAAATAACTAGTTAACTTAAAACTAAATGAAAACACTACTTTCTAAAGACTAAAAGCTAAATATGTAAAAATAACATTTTTTTGTGATTTTCTTAATAAAATTAATTCCTATGTGCAAATTGGACCTAAGATGACATGAAATTAAAACGTGACATTTTTTATGATTTTTCTATGATTTTAAAATATTAAAAATGCATAAAATGCAACTAAATAAAGAAAAACTTCTAAAATCTATTAAAAATCATATTTGGTTTATTTTTAGGAGTTATCTTCATGTAGGGCAAAAATCACGTGCTCACAAACTCACTAAGAATATGACCTTTGATAAGAGGGTGTAGAGGTCGAGGATTAGGGTAGAAGGTTAGTGGGTAGTTTTTTAGTTGCTCACCAATAGTCTTAGTAACACGCATGTCCCTTTATATTCTTAGACTTTTATTACGTTATATGATTTTGTTCGCCTCAGGTATTGTATTCCATGTTGCTATTATTTGGTACTAGTTATCCTTTATCTCCCTATTTTTCTTCTCTCTTCCTTTCTTGATTTTCTTCTTTTTCTTCTTCCCCTTTACGAGATCTATTGGAAACAATCTTTCTACCTGAATTAGGTAGGGGTAAAATCTACGTACGAACTACCCTCCCCAGACCCCACATTTTGGAAACATACTGGGTTTATTGTTATTTTTTATTAAAAATCTCGTTTTCATTGATATGGGTACACATGCGACGCATGTATCCTAAAACTAGTCTTATAATTGCAGTAACTTTGTGTAAAGGCAGAAAAATGTTCTCCATGGTTCAGATAAACTAACCAGAAAAACAAGAGACTTCATTAAAAATAGGGAAAGGGCCACAAATGCCAGACAAAAAGGGATACAAGTGATTAGAAAACAAATCATGTTAAAGTTACCATCTATGGGGTTGTGGAAGAAAATCTAGTACCTAACCAAACTAGAAGCATTAGGGTCCTCAAAATGGTGTAAATTTCAACGAGAGAATGGAAGAGTAATGCCATCTTCATGACTTCTTTTTTTTTGCAAATATATATAACTGAAATTTACGAGTTATAAAAATACATGAAAAAAAGAAATTACAATTAAAGAAGAAACAACTCTCAGGAAATCGAGAGAAACAATGACTAGTTGCCCCAAGAAAGAACATATCGACGTGACGAAAATTTGCCTATTCAGTTGAACATATTAGGAAGAGGTCTAACGGCCATGAAAGCATCTACCATCTGCAGGAAAGACCATTCAACAAGCAAGTAAATTAGTGGAATTGAAAACATAAAGAAATAGTAAGAAAAACATAGAGCACGTCGAATGAGAGAGAAACATAAAAAGGAAAAAGGGATACAGTAATTTGGACCAGCAAAAGATGCACTAAAGAAGAACCTCACAACCCCCCCCCCTTTTTTTTTTTATCCCTGAGCGCACATAATCGAAGAGGCAGCAAATTGAGTGTTGAAATAACAGTGAAGGAATGTCATGCTCATAAGAGGAGCAATTCACACCCTTGACATATCTAGTGACTTGTCCGAGGAAGAGTAAACACCACTCAGCAACAATGAGTTAGGTAAAGGATCCTATGTAGTAAAAGAAAATGGAGAACTGGCGCTAATTTCAATCTCTGTGTTCACTTAAGCTAGCAGACCAAGCTGTATTTTTTGGCCACTAAAGAGAAAATTATGTCATTTGAAATTGAGATTAGTCAGGACAAATTGACTTGATAATCTAAGGGAATTTGAAATGGAGAATGAGTACTTTAAAATTCGGAAGAGCTAGTTCACTTCAGGTTACACCAGAAGTTACTGTTAGTTACCTCATCAGTCACCAATGCCCTAGCCCGTCGATGTCTTTCAACTAGATCTGTTAGAACTTCAGTGAGCCTCTTTTTCACTTCACCTGTTAGCATACGTCCAGACCCATATTCCTGAAAGCGAGCATATGACCATTATTGGTAACTTCAACTACTGGTTAGTCCTTGTGCGAACTAAATTAAACACCAAATGCTGGAGTTCTACCAATGAAAGTTTTGAATTGTAAAGAAATGAGATGACAAAATATGTACACTAACCTCTCTAATGCGTTCCAGCTCAGCATCATCGTCCAGGAAAAAGCCAAGATACTTAAATGGTATATCAACCTAGACAATATCCAAGATGAGAGGTTTTACTTTGCTTTCTTCTTCTTTTTCCGTGGGTAAAGATGATACAAAATTTTAGCAATCCAATCGAGAAGAGAACAGGCAGAGACAACCCGCAGCCTCAAGATGCTATATTCAGGCACATACAACAACAACCCAGTATAATCCCACTTAGTGGGGTCTGGGGAGGGTAGTGTGTACGCAGAACTTACCCCTACCCTGGGGTAGAGAGGCTGTTTCCAAATAGACCCCGGCATCCTTCCCTCCAAGAACTTCCCACCTTGCTCTTGGGGAGACTCGAACTCACAACCTCTCGGTTGGAAGTGGGGGTTGCTTACCATCAGAGCAACCCCTCTTGTCAAATTCAGGCACATACAATTATTTAATAGAAATGCAAGTCCTAGGAATTAGCAAGTGGGTCCATATAAATTTGGTTACCTCCAAGTCCGCTCCGTACTTTCTGTGCAACTCAATTGAGTCTTGCCCACCAGAGAATGCATATCTGTTTATCTGCACATAGTTACAATTTAAAGGGTCATTTATTCTGCTTTGTAGAGATGAGTTATTTAGCATAGAGTAATCAGTCTGGATAATATCCATCTAGGAAACCTATATAAGAACTTCTAAAGGGGAAGCAAACTCCAATAGCCTCAGTTTCCGGTGTTACCTAGCTCAAAATTACTGTAGTGGGACTTGACTCCTACGCTAGGGCATAGTACCTCCCCCCCCCCCCAAAAAAAAAAAAAAAGAAACCCCAACTCTTCCCTCCCCACAAACAAGAACTTTAAAAAGAACACATTGAAGTCTGAGAAGGATAAGTATGGAAAAGCAATTACAGAAAAAATTTCTCACTACTGCAAGTATTGATTGAAGACACTAAGGTAACAAAGATGATTTAACAAGATGGTCCAGCAAAATGCTACAGTTGTCCCAGTAATACAAACAAAAGGCGCAATAGAAAGCCCATATATTGATCGGATAATCTCAAACATCATATGAGGCTGCAAACAGAAGATTCAGTCAGTAAAATCCACAACTTAAAACTGTATAAAGGTGAAGGCACACTTGTGCCATTGATGAGAATTGCCCAAAATCAGACAGTGTAATTCCATTACGATTATTGTTGAAAGTCATCTACTATTTAGAAGTATCTTTAACATCAATTGTATGATAAGGTTCTTCTCAAGAGTGTGCATCATAGATATCATTTTTTACTCAATAGGTTGGAAAGCTTATCCCCACTTTGGGATTACACTGGTTTTTTTGTTGTTGTTGTTGTTGTAGGTTGGAAGCAATTCAATTACAATTATCAATGATAACAATAATAGAAAAAGAAAAACACACATTCCACACTCTGTCCAACAGCTATAGTGAGCGCCCCAAAATCTCTTCAATTTGCTCACAAGGTATCAGCTAAATGAAACTAAAATTCCAACATAGTGCAGGTTCTTCATCTAAAAGGCATTGAAGGTCAAAATACACTATCAAGCACAGCAACAGCAATTGCTCGCATTTATAGACAGAGAAACTTCTTAACATCTAGGATTGGAACCATAGAGTAACTTGACTCACCCTAGCTTCTTAACTTCTCCCCTATCTTAGCTTATTTTATTTTATTTTATTTATTTGTTTATTTAGTGGTAGCTGAAACCTGATCAGTAGCTAACCAAATGTTGAAATGGGTTAATTTTTTTGAGAAGGTAACAGATTTCATTATATTAAAAGATAGTCCTTAGCACAAAGACTGTGCTAAGGAGTAAAACCAGGGTTACAAGACCCAAAAAGTTGCAAAAACAATCTTGTAACAGCTACAAAGAACAAATGAGATCTTCTAGAGAATCTACATCTTATACAAGGTCCCATGTTGAAATGGGTTATTAATGTGTATGGAGATAGCGAGAGAGTAGAGATGGATTATTAATTGTTAAATCTTATTAACAGAGTTTATTAGGCAGAGAGGAATGCATTGCTCTGTTGGATCTCTAGAGCACAGAGAAATGTGTGTTACTTGGCATGGTTGGCGGCAAGGGGAGTGATTTTGACAGTGGAAAATCTGAGAAAGAGGAGGATCACATATATCAGCTGGTGTTTCACATGGAAAAGCTCGGGTGAAAATGCAGATAATCTCCTATTGCACTGTCAAGTGACTACTCGTTTATGGAGGGTGGTCCTTAATTTGTTTGGGGTGGAATGGGTGATGTCAGGCACAGTAAAAGAAGCATTGCATAGTTGGGCTCATAGGAGGGTAAAGAGAAGTCTGAGGGCTTGGATTCTTGCCCCATTAGCAATCATGTGGGTTATTTGGAAAGAGATAAATAGGATGCCTTTTGAAGGGGTGGAACAAGATTTTGTAAAATTACAAAGTAGTCTTTTGTTTCTAGTTTCTTTTTGGTGTACTTATGAGATCCCAACTAGTATAGAGGATAGGGCCTCTTTTATTGAGAATCATATTTCGGTGTAGGTTCTCTCCTTTTTGGCATACAGCTTGTATATGGGGGCTTCCCCAATTGTAATAATTATTACCTTTAATAAAAAAAATCTGTGTAATGTGTTAGATACCAAAAATAAGAGAGTAGCAAAAGAACAAAGCATATCCTTCCTAAGCATGTAGGGGTTCTAACAAATCTAGAACTGCCAACTCATTTTACGGTGATGAATGTGAGATGTGTAAAGTATATTTTTTCGGAAGGAATTATTTTCTGAGAAGGTGTGTAATAATACAGTTCACATCATAAAAAACCCCAACCTTGTTTTTTATCTCTTTTGCTGAATCGGTCACATAAATGGCAGAATTTGGATCACTAGCAGACATTTTTCCATTCTCCCCCTGCAAATGTTCAACAAAATGTAGAATATTAACAGAAAGGCAATGCAGAAGAATTTTTACAAGCAGACCCATTAAAAATCAGAAGCTGAAACAACAAACTAATTTGACAAGTAACAAGGATGAGAAACAGTTGTATTTCTACTTATTGGGAATCAGACAGATTACAAGCATGGAGGTGGCCACATCAGAAAAAGAACAAAGATGAAATGAAATAACCATTATATAGTTAGTAATCCATTTCAATTAAGTTGGAACTCAAGAATCATCTGCAATTGCACTAATTAAGAACCAAATTCCACTGGGAAGAGCGTGAAAGTGGTAAAAAGAAAGGGAAAAATGAAAAGAAAATACAGATTTTATTTGACATTTTGGAAATATGAAAGATGATTTATTAGTCAACACACATTTCCATCTGTTAGTAGAAGACAACATTTATATGGAGACTATTTGTAATATGGACAACAATGGTTCTAGCAAACAGTGTTCCAACTAGGACGAATCCTTTGTGAAAAAGTTATTGAAGATGTGGGGCTTTGCTTGACTGAATTGAACATCTAACAAGGAAATTCTTTCTTCAGTTTCCTTGGGGACTGTCTTCCACAGGCTTTATGGAATTTTCATTAAACAGTTTTTTGTAATCCAGAGCTAACATTCTGAATAGATTAGCTTGGTCTCTTATTTTGTAACTTGTTAGCTTCCTGCTATAGCACAGACAAATGTAATGAAGCTAACAACACCTCTTTTGTACAATTTGCATCTTCTTGATGCCAGCAATGAATCTACTTACTTCATCAACAAACAAAAAAAATGTTAATATCGATTGAGAAGTTGATGTGTTACAGTAAGCTTAAGTGTTTTTAACTTCTTTTCATATCAATTCTATGCAGGAGGCAACTCGTTTTCCTAGTCGAGAAATACTTCTCTAGCATGAAGAATCACAATCCAGATGCTAGGCACAAGCAGAATTCCAGGGAGAGAATAAAGCGTTCAGGAATGCTGCATTACTCGGTCTATACAAAAATTAAATAAGTAAATGAACAAACTAAATTTATGTTGTACAGGTCTATGACCAAAATATGCTACATTTATTGGTCTCTAAGCTATGACGAAGCACAAGCAGTAAACTGCAATTTTTTGTCAATCAGAAAGGTGAGAAGTTAACAGTTCCAACTTAGATGCTGAAATACTCATATATAACCAGAATGAAGCACCAAAGCAGAACATTGCTTTCATTTGTAAGAAATTAGGGTCTAAAGACTGTCGCACCTCAAAAGGATCATACCACAGGGCACTGGCAGGTGCTTTAGATTCCAGAATGATGGGTAAGGGAGAACGATGGGTACGCGATAATGATTCTATCTAAATGTTTGATTATTGATGATGTAATATCTTTTTTTAACTATAGTAGTGTCCGGGCCAGCTTGCAGCAAGAAAAGTTAAAACCTTGTAGCAACAAGAAGTTGATGACGGATAAATAAATGTCATAGAACAAATTACTAATTAACTGTAAAAGGCGAAGTCACAGAAGCATCATCATAGTGAAACTTCATTGTATTTGTAACAGAACTAATATTGTTCAGTCACTGGTCTATAAGGAAGGAAAAAAACCTGAAGGGCAGGAAAGAAAGATGATTCAATCAAAGCAGGCTTGTGATAACCTATCCGGGGAGCGACATCTCGAGTCATTCGGAAATAAGGATCCTGAAAAATCATTTACCTATGTTAGTTTTTTCAGTAGGGGGGGGGGGAGGAATCTATCATTAATGAAGATCATGGCAGACATTGCAGAGAGAAAAAAGAAAGACATGAAGCAGCAAAACCTCAGCATGATTCCATCTTTTTTTTTAAGTAACATGATATTGTCTATCTATCATCTAACCAGTTTAATTTCAAGCAAACTAGGAGATTTCCGGCTCATGTGACCTACTTAATTAAGCAGATCCACATCAAAGCTTGAACTTGCTAAATGATGTATCAATAAGCACATCCCATGAACTAGCCAATTTACAATTGTTAAAGAGTATTTGAGCGTAACTGCAAGGTTAAGAAGTATAGTTGAATCAACATTCATACTAAAAAAATTAATCCTTTTCAGAATCAGGGAGAAAAGCAACATAGTTCACAATTCTTGAGCAGAGATCAACCAAAGATCGTACTTGTATTTAGAAAAAGCATTAAACCATCTCTCTGGTTTTCATTTTGTTTT
The DNA here is from genome assembly GCF_000393655.2 of Nicotiana sylvestris. Taxonomy (NCBI): domain Eukaryota; kingdom Viridiplantae; phylum Streptophyta; class Magnoliopsida; order Solanales; family Solanaceae; genus Nicotiana; species Nicotiana sylvestris. Next base: position 1,808,807 of record NC_091066.1, on the reverse strand, counting down.
ACCGTCACATAGACAAAAAAGAAAAGTTACTCTGTATTTGATCAATATTCATTTTGTATGATCTCATATTTACAACAGTTCTTTGTCTGCCAACTTCTAGAAAAATATAACGAGACAATAACTTGAATCCTAGAAATATTATACCATAATTTGAACAGGAATATGACATGGCCCATCCGGCATTTTCCTTTGACAAGTCAAATATCTTTAGTAGAACATGTTGAAGAGCATCATCTATCCAGTCAATTCAGTTCCAAACTTGGAAGAGCTTGCGGAAGTAATGTGTTGTAAGGTGGGCTCTTTCCCTAAAACATATCTTGGTCTTCCACTGGGAGCTAGACACAAAGCTCTAGGTATTTGTAATGAAGTAATTGAAAATTTTGAAGAAAATGGCTTCCTGGAAAATGCAGTATCTCTCTTTGGGTGGTAGAATTACACTCATCAACAATGTGTTGGATAGCATTCCTACCTACTTCTTGTCCCTGTTTCCAACCCCAGCAAAGGTTCAGAGGAGACTTGATCAATTAAGAAGAGATTTTCTATGAGAAGGATTTAGTTAAACTCACAAATTCCATCTGGTTAAATGGCCTCCTCAAAGTGCATGGAGGGCTAGGAATAAAAGATCTCACTTTACACAACAAGAGTTTGTTAATGAAATGGCACCAGAGGTACAACATGGACAACCCCGGGCTGTGGAAAGTTGTAATACAAGCAAAATATGGGGTGGCAAATAACTGGTGTACTAGACAGAGTAGACTGCCACATGGTTCTAAGCCATGGAAACACATTTCAAAGTTATGGGGTGACTTCCAACTCAAGCCATCATTCAAGCTTGGGAATTCTCATATTTCTTTCTGAAAAGACAGATGGATAGGGACAGAGATTCTGAAAGACGAACACCCAAGTCTATCTTTACCAGCCAGCAACAAGGAATCCACTATTGGCAAGATAACGCATGGGCACTGCAGTTCAGAAGAGATATCCAAGACTGGGAACTAAATGACCTGCTGAGATTGCTTTCAAAATTATCAAATATTAACGTCAACCCTCAGGTGAAGGACAAGCTGGAATGGGGGGCTTCCAAAGATAGAACCTATATTGTCAAAAGAGGATATAACAATCTATGCTCCAATAAAGAGCTGATTGACAAATGGACATGGCAGCTTATATGGAGAACCAAACTCCCTATAAAAGTAATTGGTTTTATCTGGACAAGCCTATATGAAGCCTGCCTTACTCAAGACAACCTCAGTAGAAGAAGCATTCCGACAGTGAACAGATGTTTTATGTTTTATGTGCCAGGAGGAATTTGAGAGTGAGACATTTGTTTCTCATTGCACAGTAGCAGCTGGCATATGGAACATGTTTTTATCAGTTTTTGGACTTGATTGGGTCATGCTTTACAGTATCAAGGATGTTTATGAGAGCTGGTGCTCATGGAGAGTTGGGAAATCCATCAAGAAAACTTAGCAAATGGTGCCTGCTTATATTTTTTGGTGCATCTGCAATGAGAGAAATCATAGATGTTTTCATGGGATTTCAACTCCTAATCACTCTCTTAAAGCAAGTAGTCTAATTAATTTATTTATTTAGTTGGTTCAACCAGGCCCCTATAACTAGTTTTGAATTTTTTGGATTGTGTCTGTAGTTATGCAGGCCCCTGTAACTAGTTTTGAATTTTTTTGGATTGTGTCTGTAGTTATGCAGTAAGTTTTTGTATATGAGCAGCCACACTTTTGTTGTATATTTTTTGCTATGCGTCTTCTTGATGCCATTTAATGAAATTTTCTTACTTCATAAAAAAAAATAAAGATATTCATAAAGATGTTGCCAACTTAACAGTAGTGATGTGTACAATCAATAAAAGCCTCTCAATAAAACATATAAATCAAAGAAGAGCTCTTTACATGAGCTCAATGGTTTCTATCATAGTGGATGTTATAATTAGGATGTTATGAGGAGATCCTTGATGCCAATCAAGATTGCTTCTAATGATTGGGACATAACCATCACTCTCAGACAAGACACCCATCCGACTAACATACAACCAAAACTATTTTGTTGACAACAAAACATATTGCTCCATTATAATAATTGCAAAACAAATTGCTTAATCATTCAAATATAATTAGAAATTATAAGGAATCACATGTCAAAAAAATTGAAGAAATCCGACAAAGAAATATAGGAGCAAGAACAAACCTGGTCTATGGCACATGGAATCAAGCAGCGAATGTTATCATTGCCAGAAAACAGATGAGGAAATGAACTTGGGAAGGATGGAACAGCCTGCAATTTTGTATCACCTGTCTAAGTTTCTCTATCATTCTAAACCCAATTCAAATTCCTCAATTTTGAGCAGAGGACGAGTCCATATAAAATTAAAAGCAAGCTACTATTCAGCCTTTTCCTTTTTGCGGTGAGTGTGTGTGTTTTGGGGGTTGGGGGGGGGGGGATATAATGTATACTATTCCACCTTCTTCAGGCTCTCAACTTATCTATTTGCCATGAAAATAAGAAAACAAATATGAAACATAAGGCACATATACTTCACTAACTTTGGTATTACAACAAAATCTAAAAAAGTGTTAAGAGTAAGTTAATAGAAAGACTATGGCTATCACATTGAGGAGGAGGCTACCTGAACTGGTGGAAAACTAACTTTCCCAATGTGATCTTCACCTGTGAAACCAAAAATGCCAACCACCTGAAAAACAAACCGCATAGCGTAATAGGTCAAAAGCCTCTTAACATAAGATGCTCCTGTGGATGTAAAGTAAGCAGAAATCACCTTATTGTATGTGACACATTTTGCAACCTTCACCATGTTCTTGTAAAAGGCACTATGCAAAAAGTTCTTGTTAGAAACGGACCATAAAACTATGTAAATACAACTCCTGGAGCTGTACACACAGAGCAGAAAGAAAACACAAGTTGATTGCATCCTTGTACGACTACGACCACTTAAATTCTACTTGTGACAACAACAACAACCCAGTGGAATCTCACAAGTGGGGTCTGGGGAGGGTAATGTGTACGCACGCCTTACCTCTGCCTTATGAAGGTGGAGAGGCTGTTTCTGATAGACCCTCTGCTCAAAATTAAATTCTACTTATGACATAACATGTAAAGCTAAAATTTCCATTCTAAAAGGCAACTTTCAGTCTAATCACTTCCATAGCAACAAATAGAAACATGAAAACCAAATTACATAGTCACCTCCTCTCCCCGCCCCCCTAAAGAAAAGATATTGTTACATTGATGACACTTCCCATAAAAAAAAATCCCAACACTCATGTCATGCTGTATCAGTTGCTTCAATCATCTGTTAGATATTATTTTCAACTGTTTAACTCAAAATATCACCAAAATAGAATCTTTATACTGTATACAGCTCCTTGTATGATTACCGTATGTATACTTGCTTACCTACTAAACACTGAAAAATATCAAAAAAGGATTCTCATACCAAACACAATCAGGGAAAAAACAAAGTTACTCACTTACCCACCAACATAATCGAAATCAGAGAAAATGAAAGTCTTGGAAACATCAAATCCACACGCTATAATATCTTTAGCATTCTCACGAGCAAGTCTTTGGCTTTCTTCCACGGACAAATTCTTCCACATACATTTCTCATCATCTGTCAATTGTATTACTAGCGGCACTTTAAATGCATCCTGCAAATATCTAAACACAACAAAAACAAAATAAATTCACACCAAAAAAAAAAATTCTTTTAAAAAAATTTGCAATCAAGTCCTCCCAATTAAATTAATTACTTTGTGAACATGAAGGGGATAAGGTGACCCAAATGCAAGGCTTCAGAGGAAGGTCCTCTGCCAGTATATAGATAGAACTTTTGCCCTTTTTCATAAGCGTCCAATATATCGTTGAAATCACGATGAGCGAAGAAAACTCTGCGGCGGAGGAAAACGTGAGCCGGCCGATTCGTGAGGCGTTGAACACGCTGGATTAAGGATTCGTCGAGCCTCTGGCAACCGAATTTATCGATTAATTTGTCGTAGTCAATCTTGCCGCCGTCTTTTGCTGATACTTCCCATGGGTTCACTACTTGCTCCTCCTCTTCCACCAACTCTTTCGCCTCCTCCCTTTTCTCCATTGTTGTTGTCACAACTCCTTTTCACTACACCTGCAAGGGCATAAATGAGTTTTCCCAATTAAAGGACAATCGAAACGGGATTTATTTAAAGAATTCAGAGTCGCCACTTGGGAGATTTATGGTGTCCCAAGTCACCGGTTGAATCCCGAATCGAGGAAGATATTGACTATGTTTAATAGTCCGCAAACCAGAAATCCGAGTAAGGAATTCTGTTAACCCGGGAGAAGGTGTTAGGCATTCCAGGGTTCTGTGGTTCTAGCACGGTCGCTCAACTGTTATATCTGGCTTAGTTATCTGATTTTAAAACATTTTGAACCTATGTGCCAATTTTAGCTTTTAACCGCTTTTATTCAATTTTTTTAAAGAAAGTTGAACGTTGTTTAAAACGTGTCTTTGGATCGCGTCACATGAAATGCACCCGCAATCCTGAACACATTTTATTCAACGTTTTGGGATTTGATTTGGGTCACATGAAATGCACACCCGAGTTTAAGAAGGTAAATTATTAAAATACGCGGCTAAAGCAACTACGCGTTTACAATTTGCGAGGGCCACGGAATTTACTAAATGGCACACCTCAAATTCTAAGGACAAAACAAGATTAATCAAATGAGGCCCGTGCAATTGTCATTTTTGTTCAGCACGGCACACCTCTAATTCTAATTTAAAAGAGAACTGCATTTGGAGGACCGTCAACTTTCAAACCCCTTTTATTTATTTAAGGAAAATTCAAGGTTATTTAAAACACATCGCGAGCCACGCTACATGAAATGCACCCGCGGTTCACGACACGCTCTATTTAACCTTGTTGGAAATTAGAGCCGGATCACATGAAATGCACCTCCGGATTTGTAACATACTCGTTATTAATACTAGTCAGATTTTTCCGAACACTCCTTAAATAGCCTTAATTTCAGAAGAAACCAATTCTGATACATACTGTATGACCTTTCTATATGTATGTCATAAGTATAATTTTGACATATAAATGAGTAAACATAGAAAATCCACGCCAAGCATTACATATAAAACAGATAGCGTGAGGCATGAAACAAAATTCTATACGCTAAGAGAAGTAGATAAGATTAAATTACCAAATATAATTCTACACCATAAGAAATTATTAAATGTTTCTCTATCTGAGAAATTGGAACTTGACTCACCCATAAGTTTTATCCCATTTCAATCACTTATAACTAAATAACTACAACAACAACAACAACAACAACAACAACATACCCAGTAAAATCCCACTAGTGGGGTCTGGGGAGGGTAGGATGTACGCAGACCTTACCCCTACCCGGAAGGGTAGAGAGGCTGTTTCCGGGAGACCCTCGGCTCAACAGGAGATATAATAATAATAAAAAAATAAAAAAAACAGAGCCTAAAAAGACACTCTTCTGCCTCTGCTGCTTGCTCCAAACAGAGCCAAAAAAAAAATAAGAGAAGAAGAAAGAGGAAGGGAAGAAAGAAAGAGCCTCTGCTCTGCTGGTCGAAAAACAGAGCACAAAAAATAAAAGACAAGAAGAAGAAAAAAGAAGAAGACAACAATGGTTGAAGTCGAACTGTCGAAGAAAAAAGAAGAAGAAGAAGACAGCAATGGTTACTGTCGCTGAAATAGAAGAAGAAGAAGAAGAAAGGAGAAGAAGAAGAAAAGAAAAGAAAGAAACATACCTGGGTTACTGTCGCTGATGGCTGAAGATGAATCCCAAGCCCTAATTTTTCTGTTGCTGAGAAAAGATCGCTGAAGGAGAAGAAGTGAAAAACCCAAGCCCTAATGTTTTAAAGTGTTTGCACCTTTTACTTTCTTTTTTTCAAATAGCGACGCCGCCTCTCGCTACACAAGCAGAGGCGCTCGCCTTTTACAATCGCAACGCAACCAAAATAGCGCAGGCTGCTCGCATCGCATCGCCTCACGCTACTGTGAGACACACAGTCAAGGGATACAAGAATGACGCGTTCTCTAAAAATTTATCTACCACTTGCAACTAAGTTCCTGCTAATCAAATTTCCATATAATAACCCTACTTTAATCTGCCAATCACAGAGGACATTCTCTTCCCATCCACTAGCAAGCTATCATACTTACTAAATAGCAGGCAGAAAATAATTGCATAAGCATTGAGAAAACCACCACTAGTTCCACGTATTTTTTTATGGCTAAAAAGTGTTGATTGTTTCAGATCCAACTAATTACGGACCGAGACATAATTATTGATTCATTTGTATCACCTAAAAGTTTAAGCATGTAAGATTAACACAAGCCCATACTATGACATAACAGTGTCACATTGGGAATAGGAAAAACAACATTTCCACAATATATACTTCAAGCAGCTACACAATAGACAACAAAAGAGAAGACTAAAAACAAGCATAACCTTGCAAATAGCAAGTATTCTCTTAAAAACAACTAAGTTGTTGAAAACTCAAAAGCCTTGGTCGAGTTCACTGACATTTAAGGCAACAACCTCAATATTCCTCACACTTTATCTTTTTCCCCACCAACGTTTATATAATATCCAATGAATTTAAGTTATAACTAAATACACAAATTTAAGTTTCATCCACAAAGATGCAAAGAAAGCATCCCGACTCTTCCATTTACGGAAAAAAGCAAATTGACACCGCCCTGTTAAACAAAACTAAACATATGCTCAAGAACCATATTACAGTGATACGATAGACACAACAATCTCAGGAACAGAATTAACAAAAGATTCAACACACATGCCAAATTTCAGTGATTCAATAGATCCTTTATCCGGTTAAACCAACTCACATCTAAGCTTTGCAATTCTGAAAAGTTGCCAAAACTGAAGCAAACCACCCGGTTTAAAGCAGAAAACTATTACTCAAAATGTCACACAACATCATATAATCGGACAACAACTGAATTTGAAGCACATAATCGTCACATAAGCGACGCAATGAAACAGAGGAAAAGGAAAATTGAGTACTAAAATTTGCAGAGTGATAAAGGAAAAATTATTACATATTTCAGTGTAATAGATCATCCAACGACATTTACAGCATTTCGAATCGAAAGTACATACCTGAAACGCGAATAAAAATCGGAAAATAAACCAGACAAAGACCAAAGCGAAACCGGAACCTCGGCAACTGAACAACAACAACAACAACAACAACAACCCAGTGAAATCCCACTAATGGGGTCTGGGGAGGGTAGTGTGTACGCAGACCTTACCCCTACCCCGAAGGGGTAGAGAGGCTGTTTCCGAAAGACCCTCGGCTCAATAGAACAAATCAGTTGTAATTAATTTGGTGGTACCTATTACTAATATAATCAAAGAGGTTCTAGGGACTGTGTCCAAGAAACCCCGACTAACCCTGGAAAGAACAAAAAAGGAAGAAGAAATGCAGGAATAACACGTTATGAATGAAAGAGTTGTATGATTTTGATATCATCATCAACCAATAATAATACTGAACCATGGGCTTAAAATGATAAGCCTATAATACGAAGCCTATAGTTCCCCAGAATTTCTAGTTTCATTATCATATTTCAATTGGTGATAAATAAGGAAATGATGATCCCAAAAACACTTCCAACTGGCAGCTCTTAAGACGAAGTCTAATAATAGTATAAGTAAAAGCTGTTTCTTGATCTACATCTGTAGATGCTCTTCTGAAGAAAGAAGAGCTAGCAAATACAAACTATCAACAAAATCCAATGAAGTATTCTACGATCACTTCCACAATGACATGACTGCCACCCACTAAAATTCACAAATGAAACAAAATAACCGTATATAGTTTGTAACCTTTCTAAAGTAGGTGCTACTGTTGTTTAGTACTTTCCAAATTGTAAAATAGAAAATGAACCGTAATACTCACATATTAGATATAATTAGCTTCATTCACAGATCCTTTGTCTATCTATACCTAAGTTAACTTTAAAGGTCATATAAAGCACCGCTTAATAGCCAACAGTGCTCTCACCGTCAACCCAGGATTTGTTAATGCATTAATGTATAAAACTGAAGAAAGATACGCCAGACAAAACAATAAATCAACAGATACACGGATCACATAAGCGACAAATGGAAGGAAAAAAAACTCCAACATCAATGCGTCTCACGTCTCATTTTAACCCGAGAAATCAAGTCAATGTGTTACGACAAAAACATAAATGATGATGACGAGGAGGAGAAGGGGCTGGATTCTTTCATTCTTCATAAACTTGAACCGTATCAAGCTCATCTATAAATGCATAATAGTTGTCGCCGCCTAATTAAAACTAGCTATTCTTGGTCCATATATGTATCAACACGTGTTTTACAAGGTAACGTGGATAATGTTTCCAGGAGAAAGAACAGCTAACATTCCCACAGCAAGTTCTTTTTCCTTGTCGCGAACAACATCAGATGACCTCTCGCAGATTATTATCTCATTGACCTATTCTTCTCGTTCATGCCCTCTCACTCTCGCCTTGTTCCTTTTCTTTTTTTTAAAGATAACTTTCCTGGTGTTCTCCTTCCAATCGTTCCTTCCAGCCCTCATTCACCTACTCATTATCTATTTAATAGTTTCTTCTATCTACATAATTTAAAGGGCAACCAGCCGCCACTCGATTTGGGGCCCTCCATCCGTCATAATAGATAAACCAAAGCAGTCTACGATTGCCGGTTTTTAGGAATAGAATTTATAGGAATATTTATGAAGCAGCTAAAGAAAATCGCGCCCCCAACCTTCCAACTAGAAAGACTAATTAAACATAAAATTCAATTTCTGTTCTTCCCGTTTCCCGTTTCAGGCTGAAAATTGTTTAAAACATTAGTTTGATTATGCTAAAAGTAAATACTTAGTTAATAATATACTGCACCAGCTCAGAAATAGTAGTGTATATGAGCGTGAACTGTAAAGTAAGGAGTGGAAAACGTCAAGCTTTTTTGGTAGAAATTTGATGAACAGAGGGAGCAAGACTGGAACATATCTAGGAAAGAGCTACTGGAACTTGTTGAAGTTGGCATTTTAACTGAAGATGACACTGAAGAGGCTACCGCTGCCAGTTTCAACTCTGTATGTTCTCTATCCTAGCATAGTGTTATATTTGTGCATAAAATAAGCCTAATTCTGCTAATAACGATTTTGCCTTGACCAGTGTGGACCTACTAATTTTAGTTCGGAAGGCCTATGAAGAACAAAATATTTCCCAAATATACTTCAATTGAGCTTTGTGAGAACAGAGAAGAGCAGTTTTTGGTTTTAATTCTAAAAAGCAATAGGGCAACCTTCTAATTAAAATACATATCAAAATACCAAGCATCACACAATGTATCAGAAAAGAGTTACAGACATAACTCTTGAAAAGTCCAACAACTAAAACCCATAAGGCAGAGATTTTCTTGTGCAGAAAATCAATTGTTTGTGCAGCAAGAGCAGTATCATATCTACCCATAAGGCAGTGGTTTTTTCACTCTCAGAAATAAGAAACTTAGGGCATACCACACAACAAAGAATCGCGTAAAAAACTGCTCTTTGGAACTTTGTCGAAAAATATCAGGAAAAATAACAGACCCATACCACACAACATCTCATTTCAGAATTTTGAGAGGAATACCAAACATGCAATCACCAAAAAGTTTAGAATTTCAATAAAAATAACTTACCCCAGCAAAGAGATCGTCAACACCGAGAAGGGCTTTACACGATGATATTGTTGGAAAAATTGCTTTCTACTCCTTATTTGAGTACAACCTCGGCAACTGAACGTCCCTTGAAATTGGATTGAGTTTGACCCTGTTTTGGCTCGTCCCAGATCTGTTCTCACTATTGTTCACTCGATTTTTTTCGGACTGAAATTCCCATCCCTGTTTGTATGTGTGTGTATTCAGATACGGAGAAGATGATGACGAACGAAGGTTCGTTAGGTTTCAGCGTCTGGTCGTTGATGGTTAGGAAGAAACCATGGCAGAAGGCTCGAGATGAAGATAGGATAGGGATGGGGTCGTCCGTTTTTCACTGTTGCGGCTCTTTTTCTTCTTAGGGTTCCGCTCGTTCCTCCTCCTCTTTTGGTGGGTTGATGATATTGTATTATATGAGTGATTTTGTCACCTGAGGAGAGGAGAAATTCCTTAGAGAAAGTGACAAAATTCATGAGCTCTTTCCTTTTTTTTTGTTCTTCAATTATGTAAAGAAAACTTTTAAAAGTCAAAATGAACCCCACTAACTACGAGAACCAAATATGACATTACTCCCAACTCAAATTATACTATAAGAATAATTCACAATGATCCCATAAAAACTTAAAAGATATTTACTTTTTTTCTTTTAAAAACATATTATGATAACACTAACTAATAAAGCTAATATTAGTGTAGTAAACCCACAAATCATGTGACTATTTTTGTGGTTTTCAGTTTCACAAATAAGATATATTTTAAAAATTGCTAGAAAAAAATATTAATTAACTAAATTAAAGGAAAATATTTTTTGTAGTTTTTTATTTTTAAGGTGAATAAAGCAAAAAAGTTTTAAAATGTCAAAATAGCGATATTAGGCCTAAACTAAATATTTAACACTAAAATGTGTAAAATCTCGGGGAGGATAAAAAATTACATGTCTACAGCTGTAATGTTGTTCTAGTGGGTTCAGAGATTTAGAGAGAAAGTGCAAAAACCTTAGAATGGCTGAATGTTGATAGATAAGAAGGTTTTAAGTGTCACAAACAGAAACTTGTGGGGGAAAGGGAGTGTCATTAAACTTTTGTATAAAAAGATACTCCAATTAAAAAAGTGTAGATGTTATGAATATAATTGTACATAGAGTGAATGCCTATATTTTAGATAGTTTGTTATTTTGTAGCTAAGTCATTTTGTCACGACCCAAATTGGAGAGCCGCAACGGGCACCCGATGTCTTACCCAATCGAGTACCAACGTAGCATATCTTTCTTATCATACCATCATGGGTAAATGGGCCGGAAGGGGCTATGATATAACCAAAATAAAACATAAGGGAATGCTTGACATAGGACGACCCAACATGTAATACAAACTTATACATGTGACATACGGTCCTATAAGACCAAAATGAACACTCGTACACTGAACATAGGCCGATAAGGCCATACAATCTTTCATATACATGACGTCTGTCTACAAGCCTCTAAGAGTACATACACATCATAAAGGTGAGGACAGGGCCCCGTCATACCAATCAATATGTTCATACTGACCAAATAGGCAACTCCGGAGCAAGTGGAGTGCACCAACACCTTCCGCTGAGCTAATAGCCTACTAGAAAGGAATGTTAACCTGTATATCGGGACCTGCGGGCATTAAACGCAGCACCCCTAGGCAAAAAGGACGTGAGTACGAATAAAGCACTGAGTGTGTAAGGCAGGAAAGTGTAAACAATAACAGTAATGTAAAGAGAGATAAAGGAGATACAATCTGTAACATTGGAGTGCCTCTAGGGGGCTACTAATATGAAATGCATAATACATATATATACATAAACTTTTAAAAACATACGCCTTTGTGGGCATCATCATCATCTTATCATACCCGGCCTCAAAGAGGACTCGGTAAAAGCGTACCCGGCCGTCACAAGGCTTGGTAGAATCGTACCCCCGCCACGTGGAGATCGGTAAACCCACCTAATTAGTGGTCGCACAATAGTTGTCGTACCCGGCCAACTATAGCACGACTTAGTAGAGTAAAATATATATATAGATATAATGCATGCTGGACTCATGGAATCACGTTCTAAACCTTTCGGAGTGACATAAGGTCGTTGTACCTTTAACTAACATTATGGACATCCATACCATTAATATGAAACTCAATAGGATTCAAGGATCATACATACATTTATATAGTGACTTTATAAGGAAAGAACAATATGGGTAGCCTTAGTTGCTAGGAGTAGAACCGTTATGAAATAACGTATTGTTTATGTTCATTTCACTTTAGATCATGCCAAAAGAATGAGGGAAGTACCTTAACATACCTTAAACTTGTTGAGTCCTTAATACCTTCCAAGCAACTCTTCAAACAAGTCAACTCAATCTATCATAATCTAAGGAGATTCAAAATCAGTGTTGAGCAAAGGCAAAGTCTGTAACTTAAGCTAACAACAGCATACATAGAGAAAAGGAAATAGGTGAGGAGAAGAAGAAGAAGAAAAAGAAAGTTGCAACAAGTAGGAGTTGATGCTTACTCGAGTGAAAAGACGTTGAGCCTCTTCGAAGAAGGTAGATGCGTCATTAAGTTCAACGACATCATCGACCCCGATAAACCAATCCCGTAAAAGATCTTCTTCACTGGAGACTCCGCCTACGTCAGGCATCTGCAAGTCCCGAGCCTCTCTTACGGCCTCCTCGGAGTAAGACGGCAGAGAGGGAGAATGACCTAATGTCATGGCCCCGAGCAAATCGCTTGGGCATTTTCTTTAGTGTTAGGGATTTTTGAACCTGCCCCCTCAAGTGTGCTTGTTGATGGCCGAGGAACAATCTCGACCTCAGGCGATTCTAGGGCTTTACCTGTATCTTTCTTTAGAGCCTCCGGTTCGGAAGACTTGGCAGCTTCGACCTGCGGGAGTCGAGGCTGAGATGGTTCGGATATGTTAAAAGGAGAAACATTAATGCTCTAGTTAGGAGGTGTGAAAGGTTGGCCATGGCGAGTATGAGAATAGGTCGAGGTAGGCCTAAAAAGTACTGGAGAGAGGTGATTAGATAGGACATGGCGTTGTTTCAGCTTTGTCACACCTCCTTTTTACCCACCCGAATGTAGTATAAGGGAGTTTTTCCACTTTAAGTGACATTATTCGAAATGGGATTATTTATCTGATCAGAGTCGCCACTTGAAATAAATTATGGTGTCCCAAGTCACCGGTTTATTTTAAATCCCAGATCGAGGAAGTTTCGACCTTAAGAGTCTGCGAACCAGAAATTCTAAATAAGGAATTCTGTTAACCTGGGGGAAGGTGTTAGGCACCCCCGGATTCCGTGGTTCTAGCACGGTCGCTTAGCAATTTATAATTTGCTTAATTATTTAACTACTCATTTTTTAAAACCTATGTGCAATTATCTTTTTACTGCTTTTAAAAACTTGATTTATTCGTAATTAAAGAACTGAGTTACGCGTACGTATACTCTTTTCTTTTGGCGCGTCAAAAATTATGTCACGCGAATGTGTCCACAATTAATAACGCTTTGTTTATTTTGTTTAAGAAAAGTTTGGTTGAAGTTGCGCAAACGCATCCCTCGATTTTTTTTAAAACGAGATTCGTAATTGTGTTACGCGAACGTATACACGGTCACGATGGTTTGATTTATTAGGGGCGTGCTTAAAACATTTTCTACGAGTGCTTCAAAAGTTGATTGTTTCGTATGCGCTTGAATCTTGTGGAAATCTAAAATTTAAGAAATTTTTGCGGAAGGAAAGAGGTGGATTGATTATGGTAAGAGGAGCTAGTTTATGAATTGTCATAAAAATGGGCTAACTCTAAAATGGATCAACAATGTTATTATAGAAATGGGCCCTGCATATTTTCTGTTTCTAGGCCCAAAATTCTTTTACTCCAAAATTAAACCCACAACCAATGTAAAAGCCCAAACCTTTCACCTACTCCTAGCAACTTCCCCCAGATATTTACATTAGATTAAAATATTCTTGCAAAAAAAAAAAAAACTAATAATCTAATCAACGTTCAAACAAAGAAAAATCAAAGGAAACATTGGCATGATTTCATGTAATTATCAAATAAGACATAATAACAGTAAAAGAATGAAGCAACAGTAGGAGTTGGACTGAGCACCAATTCAAACAATAACAGGCTTTCTTAAACGCATAAAGCTCTATTTTTAACTTTAAACAAATTCTTGAAGATTCAGTATAAAAATGATACAAAATTAAGCAACAGAATACCATTTAATCTCATTCAACTACTAAACAGACTCAACAAAGAAATTAAAGAAAAAGCGACATATAGAGTGATATGAATCAAACGGGGAATAGATAAACAGAAGTGAACCTGAATCGACTTGCGAGAAAAAGAAAAGAAAACAACTGCCGGAATCCGACAATCCACAGGAATGGAGACCTCCAAACGGACCTCAAATCTACTGGGTTTGGGTGGTGCTTTCAAGCTGCTTTTCGGGCTGGTTTGGGAGTTGATTCAGGTCTGTTTTTAAGCTAGTTTCAAGCTGAAATTTGTGGAGAATTTTACTGGTTTTTCAGCGAAGAAGCAGTTGAATTTTCTGCTGTTGTTTGAAACTTTAGGGACTGGTTTTCATGGTGGAATCAGCTAGTTTTTGAGGTTTATTCAGGTTGTCTTAATGGCTGAAAGGTGTGCTTCATGGCTGCTTAGGAGCGAAGAAGATGAAGCTCAAAGGGAACAGCTCTGTTGAAGAAGCAGCAACTGCTGGAGATTATCGACTAAAGAGCTCAGGGTGTTCTCTAGCTTTTGAAGAAGATGAAGCACTGGCTGTTTTTTGATGGCTGCCGTTTTTTGTGTAGTCAAGGTCTACGTCCTTTTTCATTTTAGAAGTTATGTGTTATTTTATAGGGGGTAAAATTAGTTTACATCAAATAGAAATGAGTATGGGTTCAATTTTTTGGGATTGAAAGAATTTTGGTCATGAATTTGGGCTAATTAACTTTGGGGTAGGAAGATTAAATAAAAAAAATCATTTTTTCTTTTTCTTTGGTTTTAAAATCTAATAAAATCCTAAATTAATCATAAATCAATCTAATTTGTAAAAATTAAAATTGTTTATCTATTAAAATAACTAATTAACTTAAAACTAAATGAAAACACTACTTTCTAAAGACTAAAAGCTAAATATGTAAAAATGATATTTTGTTTTTGTGATTTTCTTAATAAAATTAATTCCTATGTGCAAATTGGATCTAAGATAACATGAAATTAAAAAGTGACATTTTTTGTGATTTTTCTATGATTTTAAAATATTAAAAATGCATAAAATCCATTAAAAGTCATTTTTGGTTTATTTTTAGGAGTTATTTTCATGTAAGGCAAAAATCACGTGCTCACAAGCTCACTGAGAACATGACCCTTGATAAGAGGGTGTGGAGGTCGAGGATTAGGGTAGAAGGTTAGTGGGTAGTTTTTTAGTTGCTCACCGATAGTCTTAGTAGCACGCATGTCCCTTTATATTCTTAGACTTTTATTACGTTATATGCTTTTGTTCGCCTCAGGTATTGTATTTCATGTTGCTATTATTTGGTACTACTTATCCTTTATCTCCCTCTTTTTCTTCTCTCTTCCTTCTCTCTTCCTTTCTTGATTTTCTTCTTTTTCTTCTTCTCACCCTTTACGAGCCGAGGGTCTATTGGAAATAATCTCTCTACCTGCATTAGGTAGGGGTAAAATTAGCGTACGAACTACCCTCCCCAGACCCCACATGTTGGAAACATACTGGGTTTATTATTGTTTTTATTAAAAATCTTGTTTTTATTGATATGGGTACACACGCGATGCGTGTATCCTAAAACTAGTCTTATAATTGCAATAACTTTGTGTAAAAGCAGAAAAATGTTCTCTATGGTTCAGATAAACTAACCAGAAAAACAAGAGACTTCATTAAAAATAGGGAAAGGGCCACAAATGCCAGACAAACAGGGATACAAGTAATTAGAAAACAAATCATGTTAAAGTTACCACAAATCCATCTAAGGGGTTGTGGAAGAAAATCTAGTACCTAACCAAACTAGAAGCATTAGGGTCCTCAAAATGGTGTAAATTTCAACGAGAGAATGGAAGAGTAGTGCCATCTTCATGACTTTGTTTTTACAAATATATATAATTGAAATTTACGAGTTATAAAAATACATGAAAAAAAAATTACAATTAAAGAAGAAACAACTCTCAGGAAATCGAGAGAAACAATTACTAGTTGCCCCAAGAAAGAACATATCGACGTGACGAAAATTTGCCTATTCAGTTGAACATATTAGGAAGAGGTCTAACGGCCATGAAAGCATCTACCATCTGCAGGAAAGACCATTCAACATGCAAGTAAATTAGTGGAATTGAAAACATAAAGAAGTAGTAAGAAAAACATAGAGCACGTCGAATGAGAGAGAAGCATAAAAAAAAACTAGCGGCACTTTAAATACATCCTGCAAATATCTAAACACAACAAAAACAAAATAAATTCACACCCAAAAAAAAAACTTCTTTTAAAAAAATTCGCAATCAAGTCCTCCCAATTAATTTAATTACTTTGTGAACATGAAGGGGATAAGGTGACCCAAATGCAAGGCTTCAGAGGAACGTCCTCTGCCAGTATATAGATAGAACTTTTGCCCTTTTTCATAAGCATCCAATATATCGTTGAAATCACGATGAGCAAAGAAAACTCCGCGGCGGAGGAAAACGTGAGCCGGCCGATTCGTGAGGCTTTGAACACGCTGGATTAAGGATTCGTCGAGCCTCTGGCAACCGAATTTATCGATTAATTTGTCTTAGTCAATCTTGGCGCCGTCTTTTGCTGATACTTCCCATGGGTTCACTACTTGCTCCTCCTCTTCCACCACCTCTTTCGCCGATCTATGAGAAGGATTTAGTTAAACTCACAAATTCCATCTGGTTAAATGGCCTCCTCAAAGTGCATGGAGGGCTAGGAATAAAAGATCTCACTTTACACAACAAGAGTTTGTTAATGAAATGGCACAAGAGGTACAACATGGACAACCCCGGGCTGTGGAAAGTTGTAATACAAGCAAAAAAGGATTCTCATACCAAACACAATCAGGGAAAAAACAAAGTTACTCACTTACCCACCAACATAATCGAAATCAGAGAAAATGAAAGTCTTGGAAACATCAAATCCACACGCTATAATATCTTTAGCATTCTCACGAGCAAGTCTTTGGCTTTCTTCCACGGACAAATTCTTCCACATACATTTCTCATCATCTGTCAATTGTATTACTAGCGGCACTTTAAATGCATCCTTCAAATATTTAAACACAACAAAAACAAAATAAATTCACAAAAAAAAACTTATTTTAAAAAAATTTGCAATCAAGTCCTCCCAATTAATTTAATTACTTTGTGAACATGAAGGGGATGAGGTGACCCAAATGCAAGGCTTCAGAGGAAGGTCCTCTGCTAGTATATAGATAGAACTTTTGCCCTTTTTCATAAGCGTCCAATATATCGTTGAAATCACGATGAGCAATGAAAACTCCGCGGCGGAGGAAAACGTGAGTCGGCCTATTCGTGAGGCGTCGAACACGGTGGATTAAGGATTTGTCGAGCCTCTAGCAACCGAATTTATCGATTAATTTGTCGTAGTCAATCTTGCCGCCGTCTTTTGCTGATACCTCCCATGGGTTCACTATTTGCTCCTCCTCTTCCACCACCTTTTTCGCCTCGTCCCTTTTCTCCATTATTGTAATTCTGTTCTAGTGGGTTCGGAGATTTAGAGGGAAAGTGCAAAAAC
This sequence comes from Nicotiana sylvestris, assembly GCF_000393655.2. Lineage (NCBI taxonomy): Eukaryota > Viridiplantae > Streptophyta > Magnoliopsida > Solanales > Solanaceae > Nicotiana > Nicotiana sylvestris. Next base: position 1,791,241 of record NC_091066.1, on the reverse strand, counting down.
CTTAGAATGGCTGAATGTTGATACATAAGAAGGTTTTAAGTGTCACAAACAGAAACCTATGGGGGAAAAGGAGTGTCATTAAACTTTTGTACAAAAAGATACTCCAATTAAAAAAGTGTAAATGTTATGAATAGAATTGTACGTAGAGTGAATGCCTATACTTTAGATAGTTTGTTATTTTGTAGCTAAGTCATTTTGTCACGACCCAAATTGGAGGGCCGCAACGGACACCCGATGCCTTACCCAATCGAGTACCAACGTAGCATATCTTTCTTATCATACCTGTCACACCTCCTTTTTCGCCCGCGCCGCCCGCGAAGGGGCACAGAAGGGAGTTTTTTCCAATTAAAGGACAATCTAAACGGAATTTATTTATTTATTTCAGAGTCGCCACTTGGGTGATTTATGGTGTCCCAAGTCACCGGTTGAATCCCGAATCGAGGAAAAGAATGACTTTGTTTAACAGTCTGTGCACCAGAAATCCGGATAAGGAATTCTGTTAACCTAGGAGAAGGTGTTAGGCATTCCCGAGTTCCGTGGTTCTAGCACGGTCGCTCAACTATCATATTCGGCTTGATTATTTGATTTTATACAATTATGAACTTATGTGCAAACTTTAAACTCTTTACCGCTTTTATTATTATTATTATTATTTTAATAGAGAATTACAACATTGTGAAAAACGTATCTCGAACCACGTCACATCGATGTACCCATGGTTGTTGACATGTTTTGACTCCGTTGAAATTTGGATTTGGGTCGCATAAATGCGCACCCGAGTTTAGGGATGTAGTATTATTAAAATCGTGCCTAAAGAATCTAACGCTTTATTACTTTGGAGAAGGCCGTGAAATTTGCTAAATGGCCCATCTAGAAATCTAAGTATTCAATTAAACAATTATTGAGAGCGCCGCAATTTGTGCGTTTTATTGGGCGAGACTCATCTTATTTGTTTTAAAAGGACAATCCTAAAATGCCTACATTTTTCTCTATTAAATTTGTCTCTACAAAATGAAAGAGAAAAGGTCTTAATTTATTTACATGTTTGAGTTGTTATAGTTGGGTTTCAAATATGATTCATAAAATCTGAAAATAATGCAATCAGGACAGTCTGTTGCCAATGTGGGCCCATGCCCAACCCATATGGCACAAAACTGGATCTGGGCCATATCATTCACATGTTCCTACCTAATTACATTATACTAGGCATGTTCACAATTTGTCAAATTAAAAAAAAAAAACTTGGCAATCTAATTTTAATCCTAGACCATTTACATACTGAAATTAACCAATAGTATTTAGCTAAACAATATTCCTACAAGTTCCGAAACGGTCTATTCGTTTAATGAACTAAGTGTTGAATGTTTAAGAATAGTCTAAATCAGTTAACATGCTTTTGAGACATGATAATCATCTAACAATAATGAATTAATTCGACAGAGTTACTACACCATTTATTTATTTTTTAGGCAATACCTAGATAGTTCGTCCGCTAAGCTATCGTCAGATGTTCCACTATATATATTAAACAGCTACATGATTCTGATTAGAGTAAGCTAAATAATTTATATATACAAATAAAATTCAGAATATAATTAAAATAAATTCAGAACTTCAACTCTTCATTTCGTATTCATGCTTCATGTTTCAGTTTACAGTAACCAGCATGACAGTTGTGTACTTGATATTGGAAGCAAAAGAAAAGGGAGATCAGCAGAAATTCAGTAGCATACAACAACAACAACATCTAGCAACCAGTAACAACCAGCCACGAGAAACTAGTGCCAGATTTTAAAATCAAGATAAAAATCCAGAAACTCCAACAACAATCAACGGACAGAAGCAAAGAGAATCTTTTCAGCTTTGAAAGACTAGTTAATGTTTAGCCCTTAATTTCTGAATCTGTATATCAGAATAGTTAGATTGTATATACTACTCTTCTTTTGAATTTCCAGAATGTTTTTCTTTGTATTTTTGGAAGTCTTAATATTTTTGGAATTTTTCTCTCTCTTCAATATTCAGCTCCCCTCTTTTTCCTTTCCTCTCCCTGAAATCTGTTCAAGTATATCCTATTTATTTCTCAAAACAGACCTCTTAACCAATTAATCAAATAATAAAACCCTCCACTTTCTCTTACCAAACTCACTACTACATAAAAAATGTAATTATTATTATTTACTCAACTTTTCTTGAGCCCCGCAATCCCACTATGTCTTGTTCCCCATTTTTTATTAAACAAGTGCATTATTCCCCACCATTATGTCTTGTCCTCCACCAAGTAATATTTTAATATAATTAAAATATTATTTAATCTTAATGGACAAAGCACTCAAAAATAAAAATTGTTCAGATTTTTAGTTTCAAAAATACCCCTCCGACCTTACTGAAATTACCATTTTATCCCTGAACGTACTGCAATTTACCAATTTACCCCCATCAGCTATAACCAATTCACCTAATCAAGTCCAACCAAAATATAGCAAATATAACCAATTTCTAAACAAATTCAAACAACAAATCCCATGAACACATATTGAACAACATCAAATTTAATGGGAATAAGTTAACCATATTGGGAACCAATCCTGGTTAACTTAGACACAAATGAACGAGCAAAGAGACAACAATATTAACAACAAAAGTAAACTGAAACAACATGAATCACAATTAACTGAATCGAAATGCAAACTGAAATCATATGATGAACAACAAAGAGCAGGAAACTAAACAATACACAAAACGAAACCATTTGAACCAATACAATAATAAACACTCATGGGAATAGCCACAGTTTAAACCAAACATTTGAACTTCCTAACTTGAAATATGCAACAATACAAAGAAGGAGAAAAATCAGAATAAAACAAACTTTTAAATTTTACCCGGAACGAGAATTAAGCAAAAGATGAACGAAAGCTAACAACAACACAAAAAATAGGTCGGAATCCTACCATATTAAAAGGGATTGGGTTCGAATGACAACCTCGACGCACTGGAACTCAACGTCCTCGACTGTGTATGGACTGCTTCGACAAACCCGACCAAAGCTCAAACAAACGAGATGGTTGAGTCTCGTTTTTTGGACTGGAGGCGACGGAAAAAGGGTGAAGCAGTGGCGATGGGGTTTGGTTTCGAACTAGCTGCTCGACGAGGATGGATGCAGCAGGAGCAGCAGAAGCAGCTTGGTTTTGGAGCAGCAGCCGGGACAGTAAGGTCATTTGGTTGAAAACGATGCAAAAGAAACAGTAGGTGACGGGGTGGAGAAGAAGACGCAGCAGCAGCCATGGGTGTCGAGCTCAAGCTCGAGCTTGACGAAGAAGATGAAGCAGTGGCAGCGGAGTGCATTTGGATGTAGCAGAAACAACAGTGATGAAGCAGTAGCTGGTTCATATCTGCCATGGATGTCGAGACGGAGCTCGAAGGTGGTCGTTTGGTCGTTCATAGCTTGAGGACGACGATGGAGATGGTGTTGGTTGTTTGTTCGAGCTGGGGTCGTGAGGGCGATGAAGAACGACGTGTGTGTGTATGTGTGTGTTGAGGGTGAGGCGTGAGGGGGAAAGACAGCAGCCATGGCTGCTTGCTTGGGGAAGGTGATGGAGAAGAAGAGGGAAAGAGAGGGGGGGGTGGATGGGTTTTCTTTAGGTTTAGGTTTTTTTTTTGTTTTTTTTGTGAAATGTAAGATTGAGAGATATGGGTGTTGGGTATTTGGGTTATGGACTGGGTCGACCTGGTTTGAAATGGACCGGGTCATGGGGAAGGTTGGGTATTTTTTGGGCCTATGGTTTGAAATTGAAGAAGAGACTCAATTCCGACTTTCTTTATATTTTTTTCTCTATTTTCTTTTACTTTATAATTAATAAAACTAAAATTCTAAATTAAGTTATAAACTAAATTAACTTATCAAAAATACTAATTAATTCCTAGCGGCAAATATCATACATAATTAAACCAATTAAGCATAAAATTGTACAATTGTACATTAAATGCTAAAAAATGCAAAAATACATATTTTTATGATTTTTTCATTTTTGTAAAACAAAATTAATTACTTCTAATTGTAGAATTACATATTAAATGCAAATGTGACACATTTGTTTTATATTTTTATTAATTTAACAAATAAACATGCACAGACAAAAAATATAAATAATTATCCAAAAATGCCACGAAAATTCAAAAATTGCACACAAAGGAAAATTGTTTTATTTTGATTTTTTTGGGGGAGTAATTCTCATATAGGGCAAAAATCACGTGCTCACAATACCATCATGGGTAAATGCGCCGGAAGGGCCGTCATGATATAACCAGAATAAAACATAAGGGAATGCTTGACATAGGACGACCCAACATGTAATACAAACTTATACATGTGACATACGGTCCTATAAGACCATAATGAACACTCGTACACTGAACATAGACCGATAAGGCCATACAATCTTTCATATACATGACATTTGTCTACAAGCCTCAAAGAGTACATACACATCATAAAGGTGAGGACAGGGCCCCGCCATACCAATCAATATGTTCATACTGACCAAACATGCAACTCTGGAGCAAGTGGAGTGCACCAACACCTTACGCTAAGCTAATAGCCTACTAGTAAGGAATGTCAACCTATATATCGGGACCTGCGGGCATTAAACGCAACATCCCTAGGCAAAAAGGATGTTAGTACGAATAAATCACCGAGTATGTAAGGCAGGAAAGCGTAAACAAGAATAGTAATGTAAAGAGAGATAGAGGAGATACAACCTGTAACATTAGAGTGTCTCTAGGGGGCTACTGATATGAAATGCATAATACATATATATACATAAACTTTTAAAAATATACGCCTTTAGGAGCATCATCATCATCTTATCATACCCGGCCTCAAAGAGGACTCGGTAAAAGCATACCCGACCATCATAAGGCTTGGTAGAATCGTACCCGGCCACGTGGAGATCGGTAAACCCATCTGATCAGTGGTCGCACAATAGGTGTCATACCCGGCCAACTATAGCACGGCTTAGTAGAGTAAAATAGATATATAGATATAATGCATGCTGGACTTATGGAATCACGTTCTAAACCTTTCGGAGTGACATAAGGTCGTTGTACCTTTAACTAACATTATGGACATCCATACCATCAATATGAAACTCAATAGGATTCAAGGATCATACATACATTTATATAATGGCTTTATAAGGAAAGAACAATATGGGTAGCCTTAGTTGCTAGGAGTAGAACCGTTATGAAATAGCATATTATTTATGTTCATTTCACTTTAGATCATGCCAAATGAAGGAAGTACCTTAACATACCTTAAATTTGTTGAGTCCTTAATACCTTCCAAGCAACTCTTCAAACAAGTCAACTCAATCTATCATAATCTAAGGAGATTCAAAATCAGTGTTGAGCAAAGGCAAAGTCTGTAACTTAAGCTAGCAACAGCCTACATAGAAAAAAGGATATGGGTGAGGAGAAGAAGAAGAAGAAGAAAAAGAAAGTTGCAACAAGTAGGAGTTGATGCTTACTCGAGTGAAAAGACGTTGAGCCTCTTCGAAGAAGGTAGATGCGTCGTTGAGTTCAACGGCATCATCGACCCCGATAAAGCAGTCCCGTAAAAGATCTTCTTTATTGGAGACTCTGCCTACATCAGGCATCTGCAAGTCCCGAGCCTCTCTTACGGCCTCCTCGGAGTAAGACGACAAAGAGGGAGAATGACCTAATGTCATGGCCCCGAGCAAATCGCTCGGGCATTTTCTTTAGTGCTAGGGATTTTTGAACCTGCCTCCTCAAGTGTGCTTGTTGATGGCCGAGGAACAATCTCGACCTCGGGCGATTCTAGGGCTTTACCTGTATCTTTCTTCAGAGCCTCCTCACCACGAGGCAGGGCCTCCGGTTCGGAAGACTTGGCAGCTTCGACCGGCTTCCTGGATCGGGTCACCAACGCTGAGCCCTCGCCCTCGTCTTCTTCCTCATTGTGCAACTGGTGGATAGAGTCTATGTCCACGTGAATGTCATTCCTCATATATCTCCAAGTAGGAGCCCTTTTATCTTGTGGGTCTTCGGGCTTCGAAACCCTTTTCCTCTTATTATCTTTCCTAGGTTTTGGAATCGGGGACTCGATCTCTTTCCCACGAGGGGCCAGCCTCATTTCGAAGAAATCTCCAATGCCTGCATAAATAAAAATTAGGTATGAGAAAAGAAATGTCTCCGATAAAGAGGAAAGCGTCAAAAACTTACAGGAAGAACTTACTGTGGTGTTTGGATTCCCATCCGCCCCTTGCCAAATCACGCCAACAACGTTCATTATACGAGGAGGTCGCAACTAGTTTTCGGACCCAGTCTTTGAGGTCGAGGACCGCATGAGGCATCCAAGTGACTGCTGCAAAAAAAGCTGAAGGCATCATGCAATGCAAAAACAAAATACAGAAAATTACTGGGGAAACAACTTCACTTACGGTCGGGGATCCACTCATCTGGGAACGACATTTTCTCCTCAGGGATGATATCGCAGGTCCTCACTTGAATGAACCGGCTCATCTAGCCCCGATTTTTATCCTTGTCGTTGCTAGCAAAGAAGGACTTGTTCGACTGGTGTTGGAGCTTGATCAACCCTCAAAAAAGTTGAGGCCGATACAATCGGATAAGATGACTGAGGGCGAAGCCTATGAGCCAGAAAGAGGGGTGGATCTAGCCGAGGGAGACTCGATATCTTTTGCAGAAGTCGATCACGATTGGATCGAGGGGACCCAGTGTGAAGGGGTAAGTGTAAACACTTAGGAACCCCTCCACGTGAGTGGTGATACTCTTCTCGGTGGTGGGGATCTTTACCACAAGCTCATTCCCCCAACCAAAATCCTTTTTCATGCCCTTGAGTTGTTTCTTCATTATTGAACAGATATGCCTCGATGCATGCTCACATCGGCCAGGAATCACGGGGGGTTTTCAACTTTGAAGTCTTTATTTATGACGCAGGCGCCAGGAACGATCTCGTGAAGGGATGTCACTTTGTCACCAGCCCGACGGGAAAAAGAGATGGAAGTTTTTTCTTTTTAAGGAATGGTTTTGGAAGTTTTTGCCATTGATTCAGGTTAAAGGAAGCGGAAAGAGATGGAGTTTGATATTTTTCTTTACACTAAAGGGGCGGAGCAGCAACTAACAAAGGAGAGAGATGAAGAGAAGGAGAGATCAGAGAAATTGCAAGATGGAAGTAAAGTCCTTAATTCAAATAAGGAGCCATGTATTTATAGGTAAGCAACGACGGTTTGACGACGCTAGTGGCCGATCATTACTCGCACGCATTTAATGTTTTGGGGAAGCAAACCGACGGGACGTTTCGATCACCTCGAGCGCTTACATAACGAGGATGAAGTCATCATTAGGGGATCCATAAAATCGAAGCTCAAATTGTTTCTTATCATCTTATTCTAAGAAACGCGGGGACTATCTATATACGGTCAAAATCAGGTATGCCGGATTAGGTAGGCTCGAGGAATCGCTTCAAGAATAAGTCCAAAATAGACTGGGCTCGAGCCCGATGGCGGAGTTCGAGGCTTGAAGATCGAAGTGCTTGATGAACATCGAGGTCGAATATAACCAACCTCGAGATAATACCATTGTGATTTTGTAACATAAAAGGCAAGATTCCCGCAACAACCCTAAGATTAAGGCGTAAATTCTGGAACGAATTTGTACGAATTTGTACTAGGCGGTTAGACAGTTGTCCCAATAAGATTCTCTACTAAAAATAGAAATGTATCTTGTTAAGGACTCCCCTATTATATAAAGGGGAGCCCATTCAGTTGTAACATCATCAATCATTGGAAAAGGAATATACATTCTTCACTTTCTTGCTTATCACTCATCAGAATTGTCTTTTAGCTTTATTGTTCTTACTGACCTATCTCGAGGCCACCTTAGCTCGAGGTCGAGACTGGCTTACACATTGGTTTGATTCAACTTATTTCTTTAATTTATATGTTTATTCCTTGATTATCAGTTGGTATTGGACTAAACTACAACTTTAAGACCTCAATACAAATTTAATTGTTACTCAGATTTTAAGGTAAATAATATTACTAGAAAATGCTATCTTGTTTACTTGTGCGACATATAGTTTGTCTTGGACTAAAATGGCCCAAAGATATTCTTAACATTGTGTGATATAGTCCGCTTTGGACCAAACCCGCACGGTTTTTCCACATGGCATTACACCATTAAATGATTCATACACCTTATCTGTAGGCTCCTAATCTTTTCAGCTACCAATATGGGACTTTGTTCGCACACCCAACAATTTGATGACATTATATTCTTAACAAACACTGATTTTTTTGTTTGTCCTTTTAGCATTTTACTTTACTACTATATATAAGTGTGAAAGGGTGTACGAACACCGCTGTGAACAATTGTACTAAGAGTATTGTTAGTTGTACTATAGAACTTGTGCTTATTTTATTGGTGAATGAATTTCCTTGCTTTTAACTATATAATAAGTGGAAGTCCCTTTGGTACGACGAAGGGCATTGTCATAAATATGTGTTGCTTTATGGGTAATTTAGTAATTCTGTATCATTTCTTTGGGATGCGTGTATTGCAACACCTTCAAATAAAATGATTTATAGCCCGTTTGGCCAAGCTGCAAAAGTCAGCTTATTTTGAGAAGTGTTTTTTTTCAAAAGTGCTTTTCTCAAAAGTACTTTTGGTGAGAAGCAGTTTGTGTTTGGCTAATTAGTTTGAAAAACACTTCTGAGCAGCAATTAGTGTTTGACCAAGCTTTTAAAAACTACTTCTAAGTGTATTTTTCTCAAAAGTGCTTCTCAAAAAAGTGATTTTGGAGAGAAACTACTTTTTTCTGCTTCTCCAAAAATGCTTCTACTTCTCCTTAAAAGCAATTTTTTTCCTCCCAAAAGCTTGGCCAAACAACTAAATTTTTGGCCAAAAGTGCTTTTGGCCCAAAAAAAAACCACTTTTGGCCAAAAAGAAGCTTGGCCAAACAGGCTATTACATAGATACCATCGATGTTCCTTCTTCTTGCTTATCTTCTGTTGTTCCTGTTTCAATTGTCTCAAATTCTTTTATTCTTTCTGGTCTTCCTCTTTTAAGTATGTGCTCCTGCAATCTTTCTCATTTATTTGGTGATTTTTCTTGTAATCTTTCTTTGTTTTGGTACTATCTGTTAGTGAAAATCAGGATTTGATCTTCACTCCTGTAAAATTTATCCATCTTTGTTCTACTTGAATCTGGTGTGAGCTCTCTGGTTTGATGAGTTATTTGTGTAATTTCTTTTTGTTTATTGCAGTTTCTCTGTTGGCAATTGTAGTTTGGTGAGTATATATTAATTTATTATTATTTTGAATAATTTCTTACTAGAATTTTTACATGCATATCAATAACTATACATGTTTCATACATGCATTATGTATTTTGATACTAACTTATCAATTTAAAATTAAACTATTTTATTGAAAATTTGATTTGTGCTATATACTACAGATTGATTCTAGAAAGGAAGAGATGAGCAATGGAGGAGGAGGATGGGTGATTTGGCTCAATTTTAACTCATAGATAAAAATATTAGACAAACGAATCCCAGACGGTGAGTAGTTGATTGTACTCCGCAGCTATTTTCAAAGCCGCTATTCTCCCGCCCATCTTTAATTATTCTATAGATTTATGTCTATCTCTTTTTCATATGTATGTTTGCTAGGTTTTGGAATTGACAAAAGGTCTATTTTTGGTCAAAAATTAATTCGCTCATCAAGTTCTTATTTATCTGCTGAAAATCGATGTTTTGGCTTTTTTCTTTTCTAATTTGTAGGTTTTGTTGTTCCTAGGATTATATGCATATGAATTTTCTCTTAAAATTGCTAATGGTTGCCAATTATTTGACATATTCTCTCCATATAGTAGCTAATGCTTTATGTATTTGTTACTTTACTATCATTCACTTTTTCTTTGAAGCAGAGGTGAGAGATATGGGGATCCATTCTTTGGGTGTTGGTTGTTTATTGTCCATTCGTAGCCATTATCTCTTTTTTGGTGAGTATATTCTTTGAAATATTAGTTTCATTATAAGATTCTTCTATTAATTGTTTGTCCGTTATATTTTGTTCTGTATTTCGTGAAAGATATAGTGATTTTTGTTTAATTTTTGGTGAGTCATAAGACGTTAAGCGAGCTCTATTAATGTGCTAAGAAAACAAAACCTTTATTCGATGAATACACATAAAGCGTGAAATTTGACAAAAGAAAAGTTGAAATTAAGACGATCTATAGTTCTTATGTGTAACAGACATTTCTGTTAGAACTATATGTCCTTACATACGTACATACTAACGAAAAATTGGAATATTATTTAGAAGCTTAAAGAATAGTAGATGAAGGAAGAAATTAACTCATAAATGCAAAGTTTTCCTTCTCATATGTTTGCTGCGGGTCCATTATGTGTCCTTGTCTTTGTTTATTTTTTTCTGTTTGTTACTAAGTTTATCTATTGGTAGATTTCCAATTCGTCTTTCTTGCCTCTCCCTGAGTATTATTCCTTGTTTATCTCTGAAAAGGTATCAACAAATTGACTTGCCAACCTACTTGGATCATCAATTAGAGTTTGAATGAAGGTATTTACCACCATACACTCATGTTCTTTGATCTCAAGCTAAACCAAGTAAGCAACTGAGTATTGCTTCGTCTAGCTTTTTTTTTTCCATGTATTTTACATCTATTTTCACTTGCATGCATTTTCCCTGACATCACATGAATAAAATATTGAAGGTGCAGCAAATTCATGCTTTACTATTTTTCTTTATATATATGCTGAAGTGTCTTCAACTAACATAATTGCTCTGCAATTGCTTTGGGACTTTCATACCAAATTCATGCTTTACTCTTTCAACCCTGTTAGCAATCACAAGAATCAGTGAAACATCACATTAGATTATTAGAAAATATCCATTAAAACTATACAATTTTCTGAAAGATAATATGCGAACATGCGAACAGATTATCGTCCAGCATATTTTCCATTCAAGAATAGACAGAAGGTTACCATGCTGAAAATTTGTGTGAGATTTAAGAGGTATTTCTTTCTAAATAAATTTTAACTGAATTATATAGCACCTAAAAATTTCTCATACATTTGTAGAAAAAGAGATGATATTGAGGCATAATTGTACTCTGCCCAATAAAGTGGTTGAGACGCTTTCGATAAACATGCTCTCTTTTGGCTAATTTGAGCAAGTTCATCTCTTCAATTCAAATCTATATATGTTTGTTTGATCGTTAGGCCTATGAGAAACTCTAATAAGAAGCTCCTACCGGATCCAAGAGGGGCGATACCCGATTCCCCAATCCATTACTCATTCCTTCCCGACTTTGAGTTCTCTATTGAGAGGATAAATCAGAGAAAGTTCTTGCAAGATATGCAGATAGTAATTAAGTGGATTTGATATTTTTATAGCATTACCAACTGCTTCTCCCTGTCAATTCTATTATGCTTCACTGCAGCATTGGCGCAAGGATGACAAGTATAAATGGTTAAGTGTGATACTTGAGAATATCTTCTGGAAGAGGTAACTCTAATCCAGTGTTCAAATTTATTTTACAAATGTAAGGCTGAATTTTACAAATCCAGTGATAATGTTTATCTCTGGTTGGTTATGATGTACATACATGATGTGTCTCAATTTTACCTCTCTCTATCTTTAATCATTAATGTTTGGTATGTCTTGGAAAGTTATACTTCAAAAAAAATAAATTGTTTGGTATGTCTTTGAAAGTGTTAAATACTAAATTATTTCTAAAATGTGTTATACGTTCTATATGTCTTTATGTTAGGTTCTCACTCGATCATCCAATGGCTCGCTTAAAAATCGAATAAAATCTCTCTAAGAAAAAAAAATGCTTCAAATGAGATTTAGTCTTTTGTTTTTCCTCAAGTATAAACGATTGAGATGCTCCACTTTTCATGTCAATACTTATCATCACTAGATTAAAAGAAGTATTGCTATCATGTAAGGCGAGAGAAGTATCTGTTCTCTTTGAATTTCTGAAGAACTAGTCTTAGTGTACGTGCGTTGCACGTGTTTATCGCGTCAATAATAAAATATTATTGATAATATATTTTTCCTCATATAAATAATATTGACATTACTATTTATACTTATGAATAACGTGTTTCGGTAATGATATAGGTGCGTTGCATGTATGAGAAAAATTAGGACTCATACGTAGTTAAAATAGGAAAATTATTTAATAGTCAATATTTTAGGTGATTCCAAACTCTTAAATATTAGGAAAATAATTAAATTACTATTTTATCTAGTGTGAAATCTATTTTTAAAGGACAAAAAAGGCTAACGACATTTCGCTAAGGGCTATTCTCTAGGTGACATGCACCCTAAAGTGTTTTTGCCCTTGCCTAGGTGCTGCTATCATTCCCCTTGGATCACTACACTAACTGACAAAATTTTGAGATGCTATGTTAATCAATGTGCAGGCCGGTTGGTAAAGTTAGTTTTATACTAAGAAGTGTCTTTTACTATTCCTGTCACCTACTTTATCTTAACCTTACGGTGCTTGCAAGTCCGAGTTTTGATAAATCGGGATAGAGGGAGAGAGACATAAACCTACCTTTTACTTAACTTGCCTTCTTATACATAGACATCCACTATATGAATGTGAAATCTATTCCAAGTAGAGATGGAATATATCGTTTAACTACATGTTTTTTTAGGCAGAGTGCAGAGTGTACTGTTATGTTTTATTTATGATGATTCATGTAGTTGACAAGAGGGGTTGCTCTGATGGTAAGCAACCTCCACTTCCAACCAAGAAGTTGTGAGTTCGAGTCTCCCCAAGAGCAAGGTGGGAAGTTCTTGGAGGGAAGGATGCCGGAGGTCTATTTGGAATGTTGTTGTTGCATGTAGTTGAATTTAGTACGTATTTTATGCTTAAAATAGCGCACTCATAAATTTTTTCGCAGATACCAAATGCAGGTTCTTTAAGAAAATCGTTCTTCTAAGTATAGATCGAGCAACCAAAACTCTGATGGAGTGCACTTGATGATGAAGTGGTTTGCTTAATTAAGAAAGTTGAGATCATTTTTATTGTACTTTTAGGGATTATTTACTTTCTTGTAGATGAAAATGGGATGAGCACCAGTAGAGTTAAAAAGGTTTGCTGCATTTTTTTGTCAAGCTTTGCTCCTTTGTAACAAAAAAAAAAATTCATATGCATTTTTTAGAAGACAATTGACTTCACTGATTTGTTTTTTTTCAAGCAATAGAAAAGTTCATGGTTACAAGATCAAATATTCTTAAGAGTTGTGTGTGCCTCTACTAAATTCTTGGCCATCCAACTAAGCTGCAATATATTAATCAGGCTGTAATAAATAAGGAAACATTTAGTAAAAATTCGCAAACATAAGAGATGATATTTAGTAAAAATTCACAAACGTGAGAGATGTTCTTCTCATGATTTGAGGTAAAGCTCATAGCTATTGAATGTAAATAACACATAGCTGTTAATGTATATAGAAATAAGCACGGCCCCGGTATGCTCTCAGCCCAAGCACGGGCCCCAGTATACTCTCGAGCCCGTGCTCTAATGTATATAGAAATAAGCACGGCCCCGGTATGCTCTCAGCCCAAGCACGGGCCCCAGTATACTCTCGAGCCCGTGCAGAGCACGGGCCCCAGTATGCTCTCGAGCCCGTGCAGAGCACGGGAGCCTACATGCACGGGCCCAGTATGCTCTCGATGTGTACTCTTTATTTTCCCCCAAATGGACGGAGCTGCTCTTATTTGTCATGTCCCTTTGCTTCTCTTGAGCTTGGAGCAAAATTCATCATCCATACTTTGGTAATCCATCTTGGCGTGTACCCTTATTATGGGTTTCTTACAGTGGCGAAGCTAGCCTTTTGGCTATAGGTTCGGCTGAACCCATTAGCTTTGGTCCAAATCCTATATTTGTCTTAAATTTTTTATTGAATATGTATAAATTTTGACTTTAGAACCCAGTAGCTTAAAAGAACTAGAATTCAGAACCCATAAGCTTCAAATTCTAGCTCCGCCTCTGGTTTCTTAGTGTATGCGTTCATGGAGAATAGTAGCATGGAGTAAAGCGTCCTTAGAAAATATGATACACCTCAATTCCATGGTTCAATATATATCGAATTGCACTGGAAGTGGCCTCTGCCCTCGCCTTCCTTCACAATTCCAAGACAAGTGCGAAATTCTTCATCGTGATCTAAATCCCGCAAACATATTGCTTGGCCTCTCAACCGTGATCTTTGTTTCTTCATGGTGACCATGTAAGTATTTGATTCAATTTCTTTAGAGATTATTCAGTTAGAATTCATCTGCCTCTGTATTTTCTTTGTGTTTTAGTTTTCTTTTTCCCTCAGTGTTGATGATTTTAGTTATTTGGTTTATATATATATATATATTGTTATTGCTTTCTTGATGGATTATGTATATGAATGTGGTTATTTGCTCAAACGACTCTATGAAATTTTCTGCTAAGGTGCGCAAACTGCTACTTCATTGAGCATACAAAATTTTCCCCTGAAGCAACAATAGTACACTACTTGATAAGAAAGGATTTTGAAAAACATGTGAGCATTGTGAGCTCTCCTTATCGTCTGTAGAACCAGCACAGATGGGCTGATTATTGAACAATTAAATTTTCATCTCAAAGGTGTTGCGTGAGTCAGTCTGGGCTTGGAGGGACTGTAATTTTTTTTATTATATTTTGTATTATTTCTTTGAATCTTTTGCTGTCCTAGAGATTCACGTGCAAATATTGATGTTGTACAAATAGAAATTCCAAATCGAAGGTGGTTTTCCGTGCAAAGAGATTAAATTGTTCAGATTGTGGATTTACGTATATTCAATCTTTAAGAGTTTTTTTAAAATTACACTTGGAACCTGTCCTTGGAGAAACTATATATGATGTTTCCATATCAAATACTTCTCCGCTTTATTGTGACTAAAGGTGCTGATCTCACTTTAATATTTTTAGATCTGGAGTTCCAAGTATAAGTTACTTTGGCATGGACTCGTATCTTCTCTCTTTAGTATTATTTCATTTGTATTTTTGGAGTGGAATAAAATATTGGTTGTGTCCGAGGAGTAGGCAAAATTAGCCGAACCTCGTAAATTCTGGTGTTCCTTTATTGTCTTATTTATTATTTGGTGGCTGTCATAATTTTTGGTATAGTAGTTGTGACTTATTCACACTATATACATTTAGCTTCCGCAACATAAGTTACTTTAGCATGGACATAACTTGCGATATTCTCATCATTGGCATGATACCTTGTACTGTTAGTATTTACTCGGTTTTGAAAAGCACTGAAGAAATCTCTCACGTGCTGTTTCTGGAATAGCAAAGGTTCACTACCAACCTGGGGACTGATCTGGCACTCACAACAAATGGTGATTTAATGGATGCCAATAATTAATGTACTTGAAGATACAAACTTTCCTGTAGTTTTGAGAATGACTCAATCTGTTAAGTTTGACAAATATTTTTGTCCCACATCGGTGGGAAAAGAAGAGTTGGGGGGATTTTCTCCTTATAAAAGAAAGTCTAATGTTTAGGATTTATACACACCTCTCATTTGCCTTCTTATCTTCTTAAGACATTTGTATCTTCTCTCTTTAGTATTATTTCACTTGTATTTTGGAGTGGAATAAAATATTGGTTGTGTCCGAGGAGTAGGCAAAATTAGCCGAACCTCGTAAATTCTGGTGTTCCCTTTTATTGTTGCTTTATTGTCTTATTTGTTATTTTGTGGCTGTCATAATTTTTGGTATAGTAGTTGTGACTTATTCAGGCTATATACATTTGACTTCCGTAACAATTGGTATCAGAGCCAAGGTACTGTCTAAGTATGCTCTGTGGTTGCAGCATAGTCTGATCTTCCACATCAGAAAAGATTTATCTTGGTAACTGAGTCAAGGTTCTGTCTGAGTATGCTCTGTGGTTGCAGCTTAGTCTGATCTTCTACATCAGAAAGGAAATAATCTTGATTTGTGTCGTCAGCTATTAAATAATATTTGTGTCAAATATGGGAGACAATAAACAAGAAGAATCTACATCAAGTGTCAACAATACGTCATCATTGGCATCTTCGCTTATGACAAGAATTGTGTCAAATGCGAAATTTGCGGTAGAAATTTTTGACGGGTCCGGGCATTTTGGGATGTGGCAAGGCGAGGTTCTAGATGTCCTTTTTCAACAAGGGCTAGATCTTGCCATTGAAGAAAAAAGACCAGATGTTATTGGAGAAGAAGATTGGAGAATTATCAACCGTGTTGCTTGCGGTACCATTCGATCCTACCTTGCTAGAGAGCAGAAATATCCATACACAAAGGAAACTTCTGCAAGTAAATTATGGAAAGCACTGGAGGATAAATTTTTGAAGAAAAATAGTCAAAATAAATTGTACATGAAGAAGAGACTGTTTCACTTCACCTATGTTCCTGGTACCACGATGAATGAACATATCACCAGTTTCAATAAGTTGGTCACAGATTTGCAAAATATGGATACAACTTATGATGATGGTGACTTGGCCTTGATGTTGTTGGCGTCACTTCCTGATGAGTACGAGCACCTTGAAACTACTCTACTCCATGGAAATGACGAAGTTTCTCTCAGAGAAGTTTGTTCGGCTTTGTACAGCTATGAACAAAGAAAGCGAGAAAAACAGAAGGGCGGAGAAGGAGAAGCACTATTTGTGAGGGGTCGTCCTCAAAATCAAACGAGGACAAAGAAGGGAAGATCCAAGTCAAGATCCAGACCCAGCAAAGATGAATGTGCCTTTTGTCGAGAAAAAGGGCACTGGAAGAAAGACTGTCCGAAGTTGAAGAATAAGGCCAAACATAACAATGGAAAGGCCATTATGGATTCAAATGTAGCTGATTGTGATGATTCAGACTTCTCATTAGTTACAACAGAGTCATCAACATCATCAGACATATGGTTGATGGACTCGGCTTGTAGCTATCATATGTGTCCCAACAGGGACTGGTTCATGGAATTTCAAGAAGGAGAATATGGAGTCATCCACACAGCGGATAACAGCCCTCTTACCTCATATGGCATTGGTTCAATACGATTAAGGAACCATGATGGAATGATCAGAACATTGATAGATGTTCGATATGTACCGGATTTGAAGAAGAATCTCATCTCTGTGGGAGCCCTAGAATCAAAAGGGTTCAAAATCATTGCAGAAAATGGAGTGATGAGAGTATGCTCCGGTGCACTAGTGGTAATGAAGGCTAATCGGAAGAATAATAATATGTACCGCTATCGTGGCAGTACAGTTATTGGGACAGCGACAGTGACATCCAGTGACGACAAAGAGGCAGAAGCAACCAAGCTATGGCACATGCGCTTGGGACATGCTGGAGGAAAATCCTTGAAAACTCTATCAGATCAAGGATTGTTAAAAGGAGTAAAGGCTTGCAACTTGGAGTTTTGTGAGCATTGTGTCAAAGGGAAACAGACAAGGGTTAAATTTGGTACAGCGATCCATAATACTAAAGGCATTTTGGATTATGTACACTCTGATGTTTGGGGTCCTTCCAAAACACCTTCATTGGGTGGGAAGCACTATTTTGTAACCTTTGTTGATGATTTTTCTCGAAGAGTGTGGGTGTATACAATGAAAAACAAAGATGAAGTGCTGGGAATTTTTCTCAAATGGAAGACGATGGTGGAGAATCAAACAGGCAGGAGGATCAAGTGTATTCGCACAGACAATGGAGGTGAATACAAAAATGATCATTTCAATAAGGTCTGTGAAAATGATGGCATCGTCCGACACTTCACTGTTAGACATACACCACAACAGAATGGAGTGGCAGAACGTATGAACCGGACCTTGCTGGAGAAGGTACGGTGTATGTTGTCCAATGCTGGCTTGGGCAAAGAATTTTGGGCTGAGGCAATTACATATGCATGTCACCTCATTAATCGTCTACCATCTGCTGCTATTGATGGCAAAACACCATTTGAAAAATGGTACGGAAAACCTGCTGTAGATTATAACTCTTTGCACGTGTTTGGCTCAACTGCATATTATCATGTGACGGAGTCAAAATTGGATCCAAGGGCAAAGAAGGCTATTTTTATGGGAATTACTTCTGGAGTCAAAGGATATCGCTTATGGTGTCCTATGACAAAGAAAGTAATATTCAGCAGAGATGTTACCTTTGATGAATTTGCTATGGTAAATAAGGTAACAGAAGATACCAAACAAAATGAAGGTGCTTCTAAGCAGGTGGAGTTTGAGGGAAAATTTATTTTTCCTACACAAGAAGCAGAGGAGGAAACAAATGAAGATTACCCTCTGGAAGGAGAGCCAGTAGAGGAGATTCCAACTCAGGAATCTCAACAACAACTTGAATCAATAGCAACCAGCAGGCCAAAAAGAACAATAACGAAACCTGTTCGTCTCATAGAGACGGTTGCTTGTGCAACCTCAATTGTAGCTGATGATGTTCCTACTACTTATAAAGACGCTGTCCAAAGTTCAGAAGAAGATAAGTGGAGGATTGCCATGAATGATGAAATACAGTCCCTTCATCAGAATCATACATGGAGATTGGCCAATCTCCCGAAGGGAAAGAAAGCAATTGGGTGCAAATGGGTATTTGCAAAGAAGGAAGGATTTCCTAACCAAGTAGATGTTCGCTACAAAGCAAGATTGGTGGCCAAAGGATATGCTCAAAAGGAGGGAATTGATTACAATGAAGTGTTTTCTCCAGTTGTAAAACATTCCTCCATTAGAATTATGTTGGCTTTGGTAGCACAATTGGATTTGGAACTAGTTCAGATGGATGTAAAAACTGCGTTTTTACATGGAAACTTGGAGGAGGAAATCTACATGACTCAGCCAGAAGGATTCAAAGTTGCTGGAAAAGAAAATATGGTGTGCAAACTTGAAAAATCGTTGTACGGATTGAAACAATCTTCTAGACAATGGTACAAGCGATTTGACGAGTTTATGTTGCGGCAAGGGTACAAGAGAAGCAAATACGATCATTGTGTGTATTTGCACAAGCTTAAAGATGGTTCCTTTGTATATCTTCTCCTATATGTTGATGATATGTTGATAGCTTCCAAGAATTCGGAAGAAATTGATAAGTTGAAGATTCAACTGAAGAAGGAGTTCGAGATGAAGGATTTGGGTGAGGCAAAGAAAATTCTTGGCATGGAGATAATTAGAGATAGACGTTCAAAAAAACTCTGTTTATCTCAAAAGGAATATTTGAAGAGAGTACTTCAACGTTTTGGCATAGATGACAAGACTAAGCCAGTTAGTACTCCACTTGCTTCCCATTTTAAGCTAAGTACTACTATGTCGCCAATGGATGAAGCTGAACGAGAGTATATGTCAAAGGTACCATACGCAAATGCTGTTGGTAGCTTGATGTATGCAATGGTTTGCACAAGGCCTGACATTTCACAAGCTGTTGGAGTTATTAGCAGATATATGCACAATCCAGGGAAGGAGCATTGGCAAGCTGTGAAGTGGATTCTACGGTATATTCATAATACTGTAGATGTCGGGTTAGTTTTTGAGCAGGAAGACAATCAGTCTGTAGTTGGATATTGTGACTCAGATTTTGCGGGTGATCTGGACAAACGAAGATCAACTACTGGTTATGTGTTTACTTTTGCAAAGGCACCAGTTAGTTGGAAGTCTACTTTGCAGTCAACAGTTGCTTTGTCTACAACAGAGGCAGAGTACATGGCTATTACAGAGGCTGTGAAAGAGGCAATTTGGCTTCAAGGATTGCTAAAGGAGCTTGGTGTTGAACAAAAAGGTATCACAATTTTTTGTGATAGTCAAAGTGTTATTCAATTAGCGAAGAACCAAGTTTATCATGCAAGGACGAAACACATTGATGTTCGGTATCATTTCGTACGAGAAATCATAGAAGAAGGTGGAGTCACGGTGAAGAAAATTCATACTACGGAGAATCCTGCTGATATGCTGACAAAGGTGGTGACTGCGGTCAAGTTTCAACATTGTTTGGATTTGATCAACATTGTTGAAAACTGAAGATTGAAGATGAAGACACAATCAAAATTTGTTATTGAGAGAAAATTGAAGATGTGGAATTTTGCCAAGATGGAGATTTGTTAAGTTTGGCAAATATTTTTGTCCCACATCGATGAGAAAAGAAGAGTTGGGGGGATTTCCCCCTATAAAAGAAGGCCTAATGTTTAGGATTGAAACACACCTCTCATTTGCCTTCTCATCTGTTTAAGGCATTTGTATCTTCTCTCTTTAGTATTATTTCACTTGTATTTTTGGAGTGGAATAAAATATTGGTTGTGTCCGAGGAGTAGGCAAAATTAGCCGAACCTCGTAAATTCTGGTGTTCCCTTTATTGTTGCTTTATTGTCTTATTTATTATTTGGTGGCTGTCATAATTTTTGGTATAGTAGTTGTGACTTATTCACACTATATACATTTGGCTTCTGCAACACCATCTACCTTGGAAAACAGCTGATATATGCCTTTGCCTAGATAACATAAGCAAAGAGCATGTTAATAACTCAACGGGAGAAAAGGAACATTTGCACAAAGAAATGCAAAAGCATTGAAAAATGCTTCTTGCTTTTAAGCGTGTTCTTCTCATTTCAACTGCTAAATTCTGATCAAAGAAGGATCCATGGTTTATGTCTATTCATGTTAAAGATCTATAATTATATTTATGTCTATTCATGGCTTGACATCTTTGTGCAGAAGCTTATTATAGTTTTTTTTTTTAATTTGTAAACGTTTCAAAATATCTATGAACCATGTTTAATTTGTTTATGAACCATGTTATGCAACGCATGGAAATGTAAAGAGCACAGTAGATTGGAAGTGAGGTAATATATATGAACCTCTACTGTGCTGTTGTTTTTGGAATAGCAAAAGCTTACTGTTAGTTGGATAGATAATGGATTAAATGTACATGTGCTTGCTAGAAGATACACACTGAATAACCTAGAGTTGTATGGTATTCTTACAACAACAACAACAACCCAGTATAATCTCACTTAGTGGGGTCTGGGGAGGATAGTGTGTACGCAGACCTTACCCCTACCCTGGGATAGAGAGACTGTTTCCAAATAGACCTCTGACATCCTTCCCTCCAAGAACTTCCCACCTTGCTCTTGGGAAGACTCGAACTCACAACCTCTTGGTTGGGAGTGGAGGTTGCTTACCATCAGAGCAACCCCTCTTGTATGGTATTCTTAGGCTTTTGAAAAGAAAATTGTCCTATTATGCATTTCATGAAAAAATTACCTAGTTTTGGTTATGTATCTTAATTTTAATGTTAATATGGAGCACTATTTCTGTTGGTACCATAGAAAAAAGCTGATCACCAAATATGTCGGGCCCGTGCATTAGGGTGCTAAGACGTTCTATTGATTCGTTCCTCAAGGTATCTTTTTATTTTTCTAGTTTTATACTTATATTAGTGTGTGGACCTTTTTGTTCTAAAGTTCTTCAGCGATTTTCTTTTAATTTTTCTTTAATCTTAATGTATTTTCCATAACTTATTTATCATCATGTTGTCTTATTTTATCACATGGCCTAAACCTCGTGCTGCAGTAGATAAAATGTCTTTCTTACGCCGTAACATTAACTCTCAATTTCGTATAACGTTTAAAGTTAGGATACTCAGTATTAAACTTCGAAAAATTAAAAGAAAAATGAATTTCCCTTGTAAGGTGGGTATTGAAGAAAAAAAAAAGTTGCTCTTAAATTACAGATTAGGAGCAAAGAAACTTTTACCAGAAAAGGGGTCATTAATTAAAGTGTACGAAAAAGAAGTCACCATTGGGGGTGTATAAAATAAAGAATTTAATAATCAAAAGGTTAACGTTGCTGCGTAATTTGATATTTTGATTACTTTTTATAATTAGGATTTGTCCATTATAGGTTGAAATTAAATTTGTACCTCAAAGGTGATAATTAGCATCTCAAATCTCCCATTTACTTTCAACTAATTTATAAGACTTTCTTTGAATATAGAATTTTGAAACGACTATTAGAACCTCAATGAGAACATTTTGTAATATCTGAAGGATGTTATCGAAAATTTGGAACTTACCTTTTTCTCTTGAAATTGGATATACTTCTTGTAAGTAGAAAAATATCACATATTATAAGATATGAAAATCTATTTGAAGGTTGCTTAATTGGATCAACTTTAGGGTTCAATTGCTAGCCCTTGGCAGTCACCACATGCAGAAGACTTCCTTTTTCCAAAAACATCCAATTCGGGTTAGCTCATTTGATCATAGTGGGATTTCGAGTAGTACTACACTTTTAATTGAAAAAAATGGCAAAACAACTAAGAAGATCACATAACTAAATGGTGACAAGTTGTTCTATGATTCATTGAAGATATAGATTTTCAAGAAGAAGGGAAACTCAAATTAGACTTGGGAAGAGCGAACATTACTATATACAAATCGATACAAGATAAAAATTTGATGACGTTTGATTACGATGAAAAAGGTAAATTTGGCTTCATATACTACTATAACATTATAAAAACTACAACAACAACTATCCAGTGTAATCTCACTAGTGGGGTCTCGGGAGGGTAATGTGTATACAGACCTTACCCCTACCCTGAAGGCCAGAGAGGCTGTTTCCGCGAGACCCTCGGCTCAAGAAGGAGACAAGAAACGATATATTAGTACCATCAATAGAATAATAATAAAATAACAATAATATAGGAAATACGAAATAGATGAAAATTACAATAATAACCAGTAGATAAAGCCATGCATTAGTAGATAACCACTAGCATCGTCCTAAAACTAAATCTTAACTGTCTAGTCCTACTCGGGTGTGCCGTAGAAATATTCGCAACTTCCTCCTAACATACAACCTTAATGCTCGACCTCCACAATACCCTGTCAAGGGCCATGTCCTCAGTAATCTTAAGTCGCGCCATATCCTGCCTGATCACCTCTCCCCAATACTTCTTGGGCCACCCTCTACCTCTCCTCGTGCCCACCACAGCTAGTCGCACATACCTCCTCACCGGTGCATCAGTGCTCCTTCTATGAATGTGCCCGAACCATCTGAGTCTTGCTTCCCGTATCTTATCCTCTATGGGGGGCACACCCACCTTCTCCCGAATATCTTCATTCCTAATCATATCCATCTTTGTGTGCCCCTACATCCACCTCAACATTCTCATCTTTGTTACTTTCAACTTCTGGATATGTGATTTCTTAACGGGTCAATACTCAGTCTTGTACAATAAAACAGGCCTAATCACTGCTCTATAGAACTTACATTTTAGTAACGTTGGCACTTTCTTGTCATACAAGATACCCGACGCTAACCTCCACTTCATCCACCCTACCCCAATACGGTGTGTGACATCCTCATCGATCTTCCCAATCCCCTGAATAACCGACCCAAGGTACTTGAAATTGCCCCTCTTGGAAATAACTTGAGAGCCAAGCCTCACATTCACCTCTGCTTCCGTTGGCTCGACGCTGAACTTGCACTCTAGATATTCCGTCTTAGTCTTGCTCAACTTGAAACCCTTCGACTCAACGGCCTGTCTCCAGCCTCTCGTTGACGCCGCCTCATGTCTCATCAATAGTTTGTATAACATTATACAAACTATTTTTTTTTGGGTAGAAGTACTCATATTATTCTGATCTACATGTACTATTCTTCTTCCTGAATGGTAGTGAATGTGCATATTTTATTATAAGGAGTTGAGGTATATTTTACTTCTATAGAATTATTAGGTCTCACACCTAATCTTTCTTCCAAGTAAGTATACCTAACTCTCATGTAAAAGTGAAAAGCATCAAGAAATGACTAAAAAGCCATTTGTGTTGTACCATTCGGGACCCCGTGCAGTCATGCAAACACTTGTGTATGCTCTTTCTTCTCCATCATCAATCATTCAAACACTCAAGATACTTTTAACTTTTATCTCTTTCTTAACTACATTTAAATGTGAATTTAATATGACTATCTTTTTGTTCAATTTTAATATCCTTATGCAATTAATACTAAGAAATATTTCTTTCCAAAAGAGAAAAAGAAAAGAAACAATATTGTTGCATAAGAAATGTTGGTACAATAATTGAGGTCACACTATAATATTATATGTAAGTAATATGTTTTAGAATTTCCAATTATTAGTTACTAAAACAAGAAAGACGTACAACTTTGACCAGTTGGTTGACAATATAAACTTCCATCTTGTTGGTGAGGTTTCAATTGCTAGCCTTGTAATCCTCTCATGTATATAAGCGCACACACATTTTGTTGAACATGGGGGCTGCACATTTACATTTTGGTTATAAAAAAATAGTACTAATTTAAGAGGAAAAATGCTGATCCTAAGAAAAGTAAGATTGAGCGTCCTTTTTGTGTTTGTACAACAATACACGTTGAAGCTTTTATTGTAAAATGTAAGCATTCCATTGAGGCGGCTTATATATAAAAGGTAAAATTCAATTTAGAAAAGAGAAAATATTAGTGCAGTGTGGTCTCAATCTCAAATTGAATCACTTTTCACCTAGCGTTAAAAAGTGAATATACGAGGGTTCACTAGTTATGCTTTGATCTTTGTTAAAATAATTTTTGGTAAAGATCCCAACCAAATATGTAGATAAAACTTGTGAAATAATAAAGCAATTATTGAGCGGCAAAATGGTAAAAGTAGACCCCATTTTACTTTTTGCATAATTGAATATAAAATTCAAGAAACAAAACAATTTAATGATTGTGGAAATAAAAGCATGTAATATATGGACAATTATTTTTCCACAAACTAAAAAGCAAAAGCACACATTGATCAAGTGCATGCAGTCACCATAGTTTAGTAATCTTTAGAAAATGAATATTCCTAATAACTAAAATTTAGTTTTGTTTCCTTTAATCTTGCACTAGATATGGCATGAACTTCAGTTGATGCTAGATCACCTTGACTTTTATATATATCCAAGAAAATTTAGGTCACTTTCACATATGTAGCTATCATCTTTACCTTTCTCTCCTTCTACGACAACTACATGTGACTCATACACGGAACTCTAGAATTCCCTACACCTATTTATTGTTAATTTCCTTTGCTTAACAAGCTTGGTTTTCTCTATGTGTTTATCGGGCGGGCTGGGACGGGCTGAACACAAAAATGGTCAGCCCGTTAGAGTTATGGGAGGGTTGTTAGCGGGCTGAAGTTAACGGGCTAGTGGCGGGCTGGAATTTTTCGGGTTCTATAGGGCCCGTACGGGTTCGGGTCTAGCGGATTCGGGCAGGTTCGGGCTTTCGTTTTTTTTTTTAATATTATTTTTAACTATCTTATATTTTTCTTTTAACGGTCAGATTTAATTTTTTTAAAAAAATAAAAAATTAGGCGGTTTTGCGGGCTGTCGCGGGCTGCGGCCCGTTAAGAACCCGTTAAGGGCTTAACGGGTTGTGGCGGGTTCGAGTACCCGTTTGGCGAAAACTTAACGTTACTAACCCGTCCTCCGGCCAACCCGTCCCAATCCGCACACATATGCACAGTAACAGGCTGGACCGAGCTGACCCGAGTTGAACCGGGTTGTTAGCGGGTCAGCCTGGCCCGATTAACACCTCTAGTTTTCTCTAGTAGACTAGTGTTTTCTTCCTTGGGGTGTATAGCTGTAAGCTTTAGAACAACTCCCTTTTCTTTTTTTCACTGTTTTCATTTCCTAATACGCAAAATAGTCTAAAATGACATTTATACTTTGCCACTTTGTCATTCGGGTCCCTAAACTTAATGAAGCTGTATCTAGACACCTTTACTCGTTCAAAAGTAATATTTTAAACCCTTCTGAACATTGACCAAGCCTATGTAACATTTGTTTTTTGTTGAGTTGGATAAAATGCGTGACTACACGCTTTAAGAAGCGAGTAAAAGTTTATGATTTTAATTAAAAATACCATAAAATGAAAAGAAAAGAAAAAATAAAGGGGGGTTAACGCCCAGAAGCATCAGTTTAATGGTGATTGCATTTTATGTTCTTTGAACACAAGCTAAACTCTTGGAATTTATCCATTTCCTAGTCTTGGTTGTCTAGGTTTTGCATCTATAAAACTACATATTTGTTGGTTTTCAAATTGAAAGTAAAAAAGAAAAAGTTGTGGCTTAATTGAAAGCATAAATTTGAGGCTGTTAACCAACATCTACTTAGTTTCCTTATGATGCAGTTGGAGGAGTGTATAGCGCTGAAAGGCTTAATGGCTTATTAGCTGCAAACTGGAAAAGCTTTGCACGCCAGAATTACTTCGATTCACACGGCATTTTTCTTTCCACACTCTGGTTTGGGCCTCTGTTGGTTATTGCGATAATAATCTTGGTGAGTTCATTTGGTCATTCCTTTCTGTTTGTTTCCGTCATTTCTAGTGTTTTCACTCACTAATTTGCTGCGCGCTTTTCTTCTTTCCAGGTTAATACCCTCTTTTCACTATGTTACCTGATTGTGAGGTGGAAAAAAGCCGAGCTTAGACACAGGGCCAGACTAGCTCGTAACAAGGAGGATTAACAAACATAGTGCTGCTCTGCTATGACTGGAGCATAGGGTAGGCTCTGCTAATGGCTGATTTTCAGAGAGAGAAAGGCATGAATGCGTTTGTTAGAGAAAATTTTAGGATTCAACTTCTTCTTTTCCAAAAATAGTTTTGTGAATACAAATAATGACATGGAATATTTTTATGTGACGTGGATAATATGGCGAGACGATTGAGGAACACGTACGGTCAGAAGGGTTTAAAAAATTACTTTTGAACGAGTAGAGGTGTCTAGATAAAACTTCTTTGTGGACCGGTATGGCAAAGTGACACAAGTATAAGTGTCAGGCTATTCTGCATTCATAATATGCTTTCTTGCCTCCTCTGTTTTGGTATCTTTTTCAGCTTCTTCTTCAAATGATCTTTTCCAATTCAAAATTTGAACTCCTCTTTAGCAACCCTTTTTCTTTGCCTTCTCAAGCAAGAACACTGCGCAGTATTCCAACCCTTTTTGAATTCTTGAATTCCAAATCTCTTGAGTTCTTGAGCTAGTTGGTGCCATATATAGGGTGTACAAATAGATAAAGTTCTCTTCGTTTCTTGTTATTAGCAAGTTTTTACCCTCTTTAATTCCAATTCTTGGAGACCCTTTTGGATTCTTGAGCTAGTGTGGGAGTAAAACGTTCAAAACAGATAAAGATGATCATGATGTTTTTGGAATGAAAATTTTGTTTTGGATGCCAAGTTTATCTTTTCTTGTTTTAAGAAAGTTCTTGATTCTTGACAAAGAAGCCTTTAATTGAGGTGTAAAAAAGAGAAGGGAATTATGGGGATGAAAGATGGTATTTGGATATCAATGATTTTGGGGTTTATGGTACTAGGAAAAGTGTATGGAATTGGAGCAAACTGGGGAACACAAGCAACACATCCTTTGCCACCAAATATAGTAGTGAAGCTGCTCAAGGACAATGGAATTCAGAAAGTGAAGCTGTTTGATGCAGATTCAGATATATTTAAAGCACTGAGTGGGTCTGGAATTGAAGTAATGGTTGGAATCCCAAATGAAATGCTTTATAGTTTAGCTAACAGTTTGGGTGCTGCTGAGAAATGGGTTGAGAAGAATATCTCTTCATTTTCTCTCTTCCAACAGTGTTGATATCAAGTCAGTTTCTTCTTATTATTAGGTTATTTTTACTGATGGTACAAAATATATTTACACAATAAGTTCACGAAATTATATGATAAGCTTTAATTATTAATGTGGTAAAAATTATGACTAATCTTATCACATGTTAAGTTATACACTCTATCAGTGTAAATAAGTTAACTCCTCAAACTTGACTAAAAGATTATTATTGTATTTTGAAAGTTAGATTAGTTAGATTTTGCAATTTTGTCTGAAATTGATAAGAATTTAGTACGGGAGAAATTCAAAAATAGCCAGATGTACAAGTGATCATTCAAAAATAGTCACAGTTTCAAAAGTAATCGAAATTTAGTCACTTTTCGTGTAAAAATAAATCTTAACAAAAACACTGTTCAAAATCCGAAAAAATACTCCTGCATAATATACTGGAGTTCCAGTATAATATACCGATTCAGCATAATATACTATACTTTGGAGCGCCGGTGCTCCAGTCTCCAGTATATTATACTGGCGCCGACAAAGTATACTGGTCCAGCATAGTATGCTAGAAGTTCATAAACAGGTGCACTGAACTCCAGTATTTTATGCTGGACCGGTCTCTATTGCAACAAAATAATGACTATTTTTCAATGACTTGACAAATGCTAGCTATTTTTGAATGATTAGTCCGAAAACTGGCTAGATTGTGCTATTTTGACATTTAGTACGTAGGTAACTTTGTCAAACAGGCAAATAAGGTAGGTAGTTGTCACTTTTCTGTTTGATTTGATAAGTAAATTTATACTATATCTTTTATGATTTGTTCTTTTCTAGTTACACTTATAGTTAAATTCTTGAACCCTCATTCCTCCAGCTCCCCCAAGTTAAAAAGAAATTAGATATTACCATGACTTGATTGTTGCATTCGAAACTTGAGTACTGTTATGGACTCATAGTCAAGTTGCAGGCATTTTAAAAGAAATACTAGGTCATAAAGGGAATCCTGAGAGAGGCGATTACTCCAACTATCGTTCGATCTATACTAGATCGGACCAACTGTTCTTTCTCACCTCGTCTACATTCTTAACAGCCGTCTTAGGTTCTCGTTTGTCAATGTCAAGCGTACTTGATCAGAGCATGATAATATTTACTAAATCTGACTGCCATGTTTAAAGAAGTATACAAACAGAGAAGACCTCTAAGCAACTTGACTTTTCCTTTGAGAATTGTCAACCTAGCTTGTTTAATTTTGGCAGAATTACATGGGACTGTTTGTATCTAGTCTATCTAATGCTAACTGTAGCCAAACACAGAGAGGTTCGCTCAAAGACTAGTTTCCTGATATACCAATAGCTGAGCTTTTTTCCTTCAGTTTTGCTAAATAAAGTTATTTCTGTCCAGATATGTTGCAGTTGGAAATGAACCATTTCTATCTCAGTTTAATGGAACATTTCTGTCAACAACATTCCCAGCTCTTCAAAATATCCAGGCAGCCCTGATAAAAGCCGGTCTTGGCAATCGGGTGAAAGTCACTATTCCTCTCAATGCCGATGTATACGAGAGTTCAAGTGAAAAACCTTCAACAGGCGACTTCAGGCAAGATATCCGTGATCTCATGGTGAACATTGTCAAGTTCTTGAATGACAATGGTGGTGCATTTACTGTCAATATCTATCCTTTTATAAGTCTCTACAATGACCCCAACTTTCCTGCTGACTATGCTTTCTTCGACGGATACTCAAATGCCATCGATGACAATGGGAAAATTTACAACAACGTGTTCGATGCAAACCACGATACCCTGCTTTGGGCGTTGCAGAAAAATGGATACCCAAATATGTCGATCATAATAGGGGAAATCGGATGGCCAACAGATGGAGACAATAATGCAAACTTAAAGGCTGCCCAGAGATTCAACCAAGGATTCATGACACACATTTCAGGTGGAAAGGGGACTCCAATGAGACCTGGCCCTATAGATGCTTACCTGTTCAGCCTGATCGACGAGGACGCGAAAAGCATCCAGCCTGGTAACTTTGAACGCCATTGGGGAATATTTTACTTCGATGGTACGCCTAAATACAATCTTTCCCTGGGTGCAAACAATGGAGGTTTAGTACCAGCAAATGGTGTTCGTTATCTGGCTCGCCAGTGGTGCGTGCTGTCACCCTCGGCTAGTCTTGATGATCCACAGCTAGCTGATAGTGTGGGCTATGCATGTTCACATGCTGATTGCACCAGCCTCGGGCATGGGACATCATTTGCGGATCTGGATACTCGTGGTAACATTTCATATGCATTCAACAGTTACTATCACGAAAATGACCAGCTAGCTATTGCCTGCAAGTTTCCGAACCTTTCCATGATCACAAACACAGATCCATCACCACCGGGTGGAACCTGTAAATTCAAAATAATGATCCAAGCGAGTAGTCCTAAAAGCCATAAGAGTAATGCGTTTACATCTAAGCCTGTCAATGTGATGCTTTTGATTATAGTTTCTTTGTTGAGTGTTTTGTAGAACTTCTTGAGTTATTTATATATTCCTGTCATTTTGTGTTGAAATTGCCATCATATATGTGTACTTAAACTTGTCTGTAACAATCTCTCAGAGGAAACCGCGGCTTTCACAAAGTGTAAACCTGCTGATTTCCTAAGCAGACAGGTTTTTAACATTTTCATAATGCAAAACGATATATCCTACTAATCCTAATGTGAAGATGGAATGATAAAAGTAGTTGTATGAGTGTTTTCTTGACTAAAAAGTTAATGCTTCTTTCCCTTTTCATCTTCTTTCTCCCTCGTACTTGAAGCAGTTGTAATTCGGTCTGAGCATTACATAGCATAACAGTAATTCATAATTACGAAGTACAAGACATAAGGAAATTAAACTTCCTATAGTCAACATTGGAGACAACGGAAGATAAACAACACGTTAATTTCATGAATTGTCACTCTAACTCTTAAAATACTATTTCGGATGAATGGTGAGTTGCGTCGCTCTTTGATCAGCATTATAACGCTTAGGAGCTCTCTCTTTTATGGCAGAGATCTCGCCATACCAAGAACATCAAGGGACGTCAAGCCTTTTCTGAAATTGGAATTTTATTGCACCACAGTACTTGTTAGCTTTAAATTTTAATTATGACAAATATAAAATAGGTCTAAGAATACACATTAGACTTGCAGGTACTCAAATACAATATCAACAAGTACTAAAAAATCAGGACGAGCAAAAGGAAAAGGAATAGATCTGCCTTTGCGGACCAAAACTAAATAAGGAAGGAAAATCAAATCATACTTGAAAAAATACCTGTCAGATCAATCAAAGCAATTTGAATAAAGAAAGAAGATGTATACTGAGTAAAGGAATCATAGATTGGAATCATTTACGGGAAGAAGACAAATCAGGCGGAACCACGGAAGAAAAAAATATCGATAAGCAACTGTCAACAATGGAAATAGAAGAGAAGATCAAGTTTCATAAAAGAGAAGATCAAGGTCAAAGAAACGCTCTAACCTTATTCTTGGAAAGAATCATTTAAAACTCTTTCCAATAATCAAATCTCTTGAGTTATCGAATCTCTGTCATTATCATATCAATCAAGTTCTACATCTACCAAGATCTCAAACGACTAGAAAGCTCATCGGCTATATGTCACGATATGGGATTCTCATTCTTGGGATCATGATGACGCCTAATATTTTACTTGCTAGGCAAGCCAACATTAAATATAATTGTTAATCATTTTTAACAATTCAGATCAAATGAAAACCAATAAGCTGAATAGCGTGAAATGGAGTGAATAAACTAATAAATGATGAAATCCAAATACAATCTCATAACTGGTGTCACGAATACACGAGCGTCTAGAGTACTATAAATAATAGTCAGAATAAAAACATAACTGTCTGAATCAAAATAAACAGCTAAGATGGTATACTAGTCAAAACTGGGCGACCTCACTAAATGCTATCGGGACCAACTCCGGTATCTGCACAAGAATTGCAGAGTGTAGTATGAGTACAACCGACGTCATGTACTCTATAAGTGTCGAGGCTAACCTCGACGAAGTAGTGACGAGGCAGTAACGATCCGGCCGGTCGTTTCGAAAGTTGTAGCATGTTCCCCCATTTACTGCTCATTTTATGCCTTACAGTTGTTATGTGACTTGCCAGGGTAGTTGGATCGGGTTCGGAGAGGTTTTCGATTAAATTGATACATTTAGTCTCAAGGTTGGAAGCTTAAGTTGAAAAGATTGAACGGATGTTGACTTATGTGTAAACGGCTCCAGAATGAAGTTTTGATGGTTTTGTTAGATTCGTTGGGTGATGTGACGACCCGGCCAGTCGTTTCATGAGTTACCGCTCTGTTTCTCCCATTTCTGCTTCTTATTGCTTTGTCTATCGTATGTAATCGGGTTGGTTGGCTCGGATTCGGAAAGGATTTAGTAAGGTTTGAGACACTTAGTCTCTTTTGAGAAAGTTTAAGTTGGAAAAGTCAACCGATGTTGACTTATGTGTTAGAGGACTCGGATGTGAATTCCGATGGTTTGGATAGCTTCGGGAGGTGATTTGGGACTTAGGAGCGTGATCGGAATGTGTTTTGGAGGTCCGGAGTAGATTTTGGCTTGAATTGGTGAAATTGGATTTTTGACGTTTTCCGGTTGATAGATGAGATTTTGATATAGGGGTCAGAATGGAATTCCAAGAGTTGCATTAGTTTTATTGTGTCATTTGGGATGTGGGTGTAAAATTTCAGGTCATTCGAACGTGGTTTGGTTGGGTTTTTGATCAAAAGCGTAATTTAGAAGTTTTTGGAATTCTTAGGCTTGAATCCGATGCGAATTTGGTGTTTTGATATTGTTTTGAGCATTCCGAAGATTAGAACAAGTTTGAATGATGTTATGAGATATATTTGTATGTTTGGTTGAGGTCCCGGGGGCCTCAGGTGAGTTTCAGGTGGTCAATCGGACCATTTCATGTTGTTGAGAATTGCAGAAAACTGTTGAAGTGTTGCAGAGAAATTTGACCTTCCCGTTCGCGAGAAGGCCCTCGCGTTCGCGAAGGGTTAGCAGGTGAGGTCGGAGTTTTAGCCTTCGCGTTCGCGAGGAA
The DNA here is from genome assembly GCF_000393655.2 of Nicotiana sylvestris. Taxonomy (NCBI): domain Eukaryota; kingdom Viridiplantae; phylum Streptophyta; class Magnoliopsida; order Solanales; family Solanaceae; genus Nicotiana; species Nicotiana sylvestris. The sequence goes on along the minus strand of NC_091066.1, from coordinate 1,758,461 downwards.
GGCTCCGCATTTCGGAAGGGCTGGGAAATTATGCATCGCGTTCGCGATAAGGGGAGACGTTCGCGTAGAGGAAGTTGGGCAGTTGGGTTTTAGGGTGTTTGTTTCATCGCGTTCGCGAGAGAGGGAGCGTGATCTCGAAGGGTCAAGCTAAGGAGACATCGCGTTCACGAGTGGCTGGTCGCGTTCACGTAGAGGATTTTTTTATAAAAGTTGGTTTGTGCTTCGCGAATGCGAGGTGTTGACCGCGGTCGCGAAGAAGGAACTGGGGCCTGGGCAGAATGTTTAAATAGTCATCTTGTCCGCGATTTTGGGGTTTATTTCCACCATTTTTGAGCGATTTTGGAGCTTTTTGAAGAAGATTGAAGAGGGATTCAAGGGGAAACACTTGGAGGTAGGATTCATGGACTCAATACTCGATTCTAATGTGAAATCTACCTAATTAATCATGAAAATTAAGCCTAAAATTGAAGAGCTGGGGCTTGTAATTGGAGACCTAGAATTTGGGATTTGAGGGGATATTTATGGTTGGATTTTAATGTTTTTGGTATGAATGAACTCGGGGAGTGATTGTCACTACCCAAAATCCCAACCCGGTCGTGATGGCACCTCTCGTGAGGACAAGGTCAGCCAATCAACAAAACAGTACATCTCTTTATAATTACTTAGCAGGAATAAGTCTAAATCATGGGCAATATAATCTTAAATGCGAAATAAACGTGATAGAACAAGGAAAACCCTCCCAACTCAACCCAAAATCGGGGTGTCACAAGTCATGAGCTACTACAGAGTTTACTAATATTTTACAAAGTCTGGAATTATCATAAATAATAAAGATAAGGGAGAAAACGGGGCTGCGGACGTCAACAGCTACCTCGTTACTCCTAGTCGCCGCCTGGTCTGGAAAGAATCAGCGCTCAGGAGCGAACTCAGCTCTGCCTGTATCTGCACACATGGTGCAGGGAGTAATGTGAGTACTCCGACCCAGTGAGTAATAAAAATAAATAACGACTGAAAACATGAAATCTCATAACGGCACAATATAGCGCTATCCCAAGCAGTAAAATCAGTTATACAGTAAAATAGTGAGTATCAGATAATTCTTCTTTTAAAACAGTAAAGACAAATAATTTCCACAGTAAGGATAAATCAAAAGCTTGCCCCTCGGGCTCAATATGTAAATCTCAGTATAGTATCAGCCCCTCGGGCTCACTCCCAACTCACCAGCACACAACATCAGCCCCTCGGGCTCACTCCCAACTCACCACACACAAGCAACGGCCTCTTGGGCCCACTCCCAACTCACCTAGGTACCCTGCGCTCACTTGGGGGTACAGACTCCGGAGGGGCTTCTACAGCCCAAGCGCAATATCAATAGGCCTGAAAGCCTTCACACATCATACACGAGGCCTGAAAGCCTCCTCATATAACACTCGAGGCCTGAAAGCCTCCTCACATCACTCAACATATCCTCACGTATGGCCCTCGACCTCAATCAGTCCAGAAAATAATCATAAGCCTCTTGGGCATCAATAAAACAATAGTGCTCAGCTCAACAGCATTATAAATATCATTAAATCTCGAGTTGAGTATAAATGTAGCTGAGTTCACAAAATAATATAATTTAATTGGACTGAGTTCAAATAATATTTCAATTCGTGAGGAAAATAGTGATGTAAATTCACAAAAGATTTCAGATAATTGGCACGAAGCCCAAATATGGCAATAAGCCCAATCATAGTGAAAAACAATAAATCTTTATCAATTACGCGGTAAAAATATCAACTGGGATGGACCAAGTCACAATCCCCAATAGTAAATGACCCCGCGCTCGTCATACAACGCGTGTCTCATCTCAACATAGCAGTATGTTGTGCAATCCGGGGTTTCAAACCCTCAGTGCATCATTTAAAATTATTACTCACCTCAAGACGGTCCAACGTATACTCCGCTATGCCCTTGCCTCTCGAATTTACCTCTTCGCGCGTCGAATCTGGTCAAAACCACAACGAATACATTACAATAGGCTAAGGGAATATAACCCAATCGAAAAGACTCGAAAAATATCGAAATTTGCAAAACCCGAGCCCCGGGCCCACTTCTCGAAAAATTACGAAAGTTACATCACCGGATTCCTCGTCTCGCCATGAGTCCGTACATATAAAATTTACCAAAATCGGAGTTCAAATGACACCTCAAATCTTAAAATCTTATTTTCAAATCCCTAGGCCTAAATCTTCAATTTACTCCTCAAAAACATGTAATTTAGTCGGATTATTCGATGATAATTCAATATTATGGAGTAGAAATAATCACAAGTGACTTACCTCAGGATTTCCCAAGATTTCTTGCTAAAAATCGCCCAAAATTCGAGCTTGGAAGTCAAAATAAATGACCAAACTCGGACTGCTGGACATTAAATCTGTCCAAAAATTTTCGGTACTGTTCATGCGGGGCACTGTTCATGCGCGTGAGGTCACTGTTCACTGTTCACCCTTCACGCGCGGGTACTGTTCACTGCTGCAGAAAATACAGCAGCTTTTAAGAAATTTGCAGCACAACCATTTTTTACTAAAATAGCTCTAACTCCATCATACGAACTCGGAATTAGACGATTCTTATTCCTATGAGTCACAAATAATAATACGAACACAACCCTTCAATCAAAACTCAATTCGGAGCTCGTTTACCCAGTTCAATACCCATTTTGCTCGTTAAACAATTAACTCACATTTCACGTCAAAAACCCAATCGCGACTTGATGAAATTAAACCAAAATTTCCAGATCAGTCCTATAATTCATGATTTAAATTTTGGAAGTCTCTAAATCAAATTTTTATCTCTAGAACTAAAAATAAACCTTTAGATCATTACATTTATGCTCAAAACGGTAAAATTCTTCCAAAAATGACCCGTTGGGCATCCGAAACACACCCGGGACCCTCGGGACCTTAACCAATTATATCAACATATCCCACAATATCATTCAAACTTGTCCCAACCTTCGAAACACCCAAAATAACATCAAAAAATCAAATCATCATCGGATTCAAGCCTATGAATCTCAAGAACTTCCAAATTCTATTTTTGATCAAAACCCCAACCAAACCACGTCCGAATGACCTCAAATTTTGGATACAAGTCCAAAATGACATAATGAAGCTACAGCAACTCTCGAAATTCTATTCCGACACTCGGATCAAAATCTCACCTATCAACCGGAATTCGCCAAAATACTAACTTTGCCAATTCAAGCTTAATTCTACACCGGTCATTACAAAAATATTCCGGACACACTCCTAAGTCCCAAATCACCTAACGAAGCTATCCGAACCATAAAAATTCGCATTTCGAGCCCTCTAACACATAAGTCAATATCCGGTTAACTTTTCCAACTTAAGCTTCCTTAAAAGAGACTAAGTGTCTCAAACTTTACCAAAATTAGTCCGAATGACTTCAAATTTGCACACAAGTCACATTCGACATTACAGACTTGCACCAACTTTCGGAATCGCATTCCGACCCCGATATCAACATTTTCACTTCCGGTCGAATTTTCTCAAAAACTTTCAAATTTCTATATTTAGCCAAATGACTTCAAAATGACCTCCAGACATCCAAATTCACTTCCGATCGCGCTCTCAACTCCATAATCACCATACGGAGCTATTCCCAGACTCGGAATCCCAAACGGACATATATAACTCTGAAATGCCTTCCAACCCAAATTTATGAAATTCTTCTAAAATACTAACTTCCACAATATACGCCGAAATGTTCACGGGTTATCCAAAACCAAATCCGGACATACGCCAAAGTCCGAAATTATCATACGAACATGCTGGAACTTTCAGATCCCAATTCCGAGGTTGTTTACTCAAAATTCCAATCTTAGCCATTTTCTTCAACTTAAGGTTGCCACAATGAAAAGTTTCTTTCCAATTTGACTCTGAATTTCCCGAAATTCAACTCTGACCATACGTACAAGTCAATATACTTGAAATGAAGTTGTTCATAAATTTCAACTGCTGAACGACGCGCTAGAGCTCAAAACGACCGGTCGGGTCATTACAGTGATAAGGAGTCCATTGATGTAATTTTTAACGGAATCCGAAATGTGGGCCTGGGGTCGGGTTTGGCCAATTTCGGGATTTGTGTTGTAATTTTATTTTCTTTCGAGTGGGCTTTATGCCTTAACATATTGTGATGATTTTGCACTTATTTTGGTTATATTTGGAGCATCCAGAGGCTGATTCGAGGGGCAAAGGCATTGCGAGCTAGAGATTTAGACTGGGTAGAGGTGAGTAATGATTGTAAATATTGTCTTGAGGGTATGAAACCCCGGATTGCACATCGTTGTGCTATATTGAGGTGACGCACACGCTAGATGACGAGCGTGGAGTCGTGCACTGTTGGGAATTTTGACTTAGTCCGTCCCGAATGACTATTTTACCGCGTATTTGACTGAAAACTGTTTGCTATCATGTTTTGTGATGAATGTCATACTTGGGCCTCATGCCAACTATTTCAACCATTAGGGGATTTTTATTGATATTTTCTCACTGTTTTGACTTTATATTTGAACTCAGTCATGCTATATTCTACTGTTTTTAATGACTCAGCCATGTTTACTCTGCTTTAACACTTGAAATGATATTTTAAATGATATTTTGTACTGAGCATCATATTTTACTGTTGCCCGAGTGGCTTTTGAGATTCTGACTGAGTAAAGCCGAGGGCCTATGTTGTAAGGAAACACCTGATTATGAGTATAAGGCCAAGGGCCTGAGATTTGTACGCCACGAGGTGGCTTGTTGATATGAGACCGAGAGCCTAGTGATGATGCCACGAGATGACTTGATATTATGCATGGGCCGTAAGGGGCCCCTCCAAGAGTTGTATACCCCTAGTGAGCGCGGGTACCATTGTGATGTGAGATATAGCCCGAGGGTCTGGTTATTGTTCCACGTGTTGCCCGATGGGCTGATTCTTTTGGTATTGTGCCCGAGGGGCATTTCTTTATGTGTTTATCTTTTATAGTTGTCTATCTTTTACTTGCTTAACTGTTTTAAAAGCGATTTTAAGAAGCTTAAACTAAACTAAAGTGACTTTGCATAATTTCACCGTTTCATGACTTTTACTGGCTTTTACTGCTTCCTTATAGACTGTAATGTGCCTTACGTGAATTTTTATTTCTCAATCATTATTTATGATTATCACTCACTGAGTTGGAGTACTCACTTTACTCCCTGCACCCCATGTGTAGATTCAAGCGCATCAGGTCCCGCTTGCGAGTGTTGATCCTTCCAGCTCAGGCGGATTCAAAGATTTTCTAGGTAGCTGCCGACGTTTGTAGTCCAGAGCTTCTTCCTTTATCTTATTTTACCTATTTTAACTATGTATTAAACTATGTATACTTTTCTTGTCTTTATTCGGATTATAGATGCTCATGACTAGTGACACCCCCATGTCGGGCCGTGTTGTTTTCGCATATTGTATTATTCACCGTATTTTAGGATTTTATTATGCTTAATGACTTAATGCTTATTTCTTAAATTGCTTAAAATGAATGGGGAATGTTGTGGTTGGCCTTGTCTTCACGAGATGTGCCATCATGACCGGGTCCGGGTTTTGAGTCGTGACAAGTTGGTATGAGAGCCTAGGTTACATAGGTCTTACGAGTCATGAGCAGGTTTAGTAGGGTCTCGCAGATCGGTACGAAGACGTCTGTATTTATCCTCGAGAGGCTGCAGAACCTTTAGGAAAACTTTATATTCTTGAAATTCTTGTCGTGCAAATTTGTTGATCCGAGTACTAAACTTCTTTTATTCTATTCTCTCGCATATGGTGAGGACACACGCTACCGGTCAGGATGGACGACCACCAGTGCCACCAGCTGTCGCCACTATAGGCCGAGGACATGGTCGTGGTCGTGGTAGGGGCAGGGGTGTGGCCAGTGATCGCAACAAACTCAACCATAGGAAGAGCGGGTGCTAAGACTTTTACCCAATAGTGGTATCGAGGTCAATTTACATAGGGAGCTTGGAATGGAGTCGAGTATTTGTTTGGTCTAGGAATGTGGTTGAGCTCCTAATTGTACTTCTAACATTTTTGGGGTTTTTATAATTATCAACTACAATTTACCAACTACAAGATAAAACTAAGTTATGCTAAGATATTAATTCTATATTGTATGCAATATAGAGAAAGGCACTAGGGTCATGGCATTCACCTAGGTAGTCAAATAACGGGTAGAGATTTCTAATACAAGAACGATTATTATGGGGAATTATGTATAACCGTTGCACTATTTCAATCACTCTCACACCTCTCGGTAGAGAGAGTGATTTTTCCCAATTGACTCTCTCGAGACCCATTGGGTATGCCAATTTTCCCAAGCTACTTAGGGTTCAAGTTGGGTAATTACTCTCTCGAGGTTTAACCCGTTAATTGGGACTACCATTCTCATGGGTCCATCCCAATTCTTTGTTGAGTCAATCTTGGGGTCATAGACTCTCTTTCTCAAGAAGAGTCAAGACCCACTAAACTAAACTTAGTGTTTGCAACCACCAAATCCTAATGAAAACATAAGATTAACCCAAATAACAAACACCCAACATCATTCAAGCATTAAAAAATCACACACATTAATTACCCACACTAGGGTTGAGCCACAACCCTAGCTAATGGGTTTAGCTAAACATGATAAAAACATAAATTGAAGAAATAGTAGATGAAATTGACATATTAATTAACTACAGTGTTAATCAACAAGAATCCACGATAATACAAGATGAAATTGCCCAAAATAGGCTAAAACTTCGAAGTCACGAGTGCAACTGCTATCTGATATCTAATTATTTTACCTAAAAAGGTAAAATATTCTCTTTATAGTACACAGGAAAAACTGAACAAAAATACCCATGCGGGTCTGGCGCGGACCGCGCATAAGTGCCGCGTGGCCGCGTAGGAGTCTTGGTCTTTAATCCTCTCATCTGAAGTAGGGGGCGCGGACTGCGCAAGAATGTGGCGCGGACCACGTATAAATCTGTGGAAAGCTACCTCACTAACAAATCTGTCTACCCATGCTTCCGGTTTTCTGGTTCGCTCCACTCCCCCAACTTGAGGTTCACCTCCCTCACTATATCCTCCACTTTCCCCTGATAATGAAGCTGTGGGGGAGGTGGAGTTTTGTTCTTCACTTCCTGCCTCGGACTCATCAGACGAATCCGAGACAACATTTACTGGTTTCTTGGAGGTGGCTGTATGATCATGATCAGGTGACGGAGTGTCATGCAGCTGGAATGATGTAGACACGTGCGTGGGGGGAGACTCTAAGGTGACACTCCGTGAAGGTGCATACTCACTCCCCATGGAATGGGATGCAGCTCTATCGGCTTCCCGTATTATCTTGCGATCCTTTCTGATATTCTCCCGAACCTAGGGAGTGAGTCTAACAATTTGCTTTCCTCTCCCCCGTTGTTGTTCTTTTCCCCCACGTTGTTTAACCATGATCTGCAAGCAATACATATATAACATTGTTAGTTGAAGCATATTCAGTGAATAAGATTACATAGTTGAGTTCAATATTGCATACACAGTGAAGTAGACAAACAGGCGCGGACCGCGCAAAAGTGTCAGGCGATCGCGCTGAGGAAGCGCGGACCGCGTGAAAATGAGCGCTGACCGCGCTTGTTAGGGTTCCAAACTGACCCCTCTCTGAAGTCACCAACGCGGTCCATCCTAATTTGGACCGCGACCGCATTGGTTCAGCGCGGACCGCGCAAGAATGGAGCGCGGACCGCATTTGTCAATGACAAAATACACCCTCTCTGAACTTTATCAGTGCGGTCCGCACTGTTTTGGTTTGCGGCCGCGCTGGGCCAGCGCGAACCGCGCAAAAGTGCTACGCGGACCGCGCAGGATAGAATTAGCACACACACATGAAGGCTGCGCGGACCGCGTGGCCGCGCAGGGCTGAAGGTTAACCGAGTCGGGATTTTTCATTTTAAGTCCAATGTTTTTGTTCAAATTATGGTTCCTAATTGTCCCTATTCAATTATTAATCATGAAATCATGCCCATTGTTCAACATAAACACACAAAAATCTAACCTAACAGTGTAAACTAAGAAGAAAGAGAAGAAAATAAGAAGTTATACTAATGGGAAGCAAATAAAATAATCAAAAATTAAACTATTAATGAGATTAGAAAGGAGTGTTACCAGGGATTATGCAATTTCAACTACGTGAAGCAAAGGTGTTGATGAACAGTTAATTTTTAGTCTCAGAGAGTAAAAGTGCGAAAAGGGTAAAATGAGGCCCGGGTCTCTATTTATAGAAAACATTTGGGGCCCGTCATTCACCTACCAACGCGACCGTGCAGAAATGGCGCGGACCGAGCTGGGTTTCCATCCACGTGGACCGCACTGTTTTGGTGCGCGGACGCGTGGGTGTTTGTCAGAGGACCTGCATTTTTGGTTCTGTCCGGCGCGGACCACACAGAAATGGACCACGGCCTCGCTGGACCTTCTGAGACCTAACCCCTTATTTGCTCCAGCCTACGCGGACCGCACTATTTTGGTGCGCGGCCGCGCTGGGCCAAACTTCAGAAACCCAGCAATTTTTTTTTCTATCCTGCAATGGTTCAACATTATCCCTACAACACTTCACAAACTATCAGCTCAAAAATCCTACTCTACACAGAAAATAAACAAAAAGAAAAAGACATGTGCTGCCTCCCAAGAAGCGCCTGATTTAACGTCGCGGCACAACGCATGTTACTATCAAGGTCACTTCAAATGAGGAAATCTACACGACTCAGCCAGAAGGATTCAAAGTTGCTGGAAAGGAAAATATGGTGTGCAAACTTGAAAAATAATTGTACGGATTGAAACAATCTTCTAGACAATGACACAAACGATTTGACAAGTTTATGTTGCAGCAAGGGTACAAGAGAAGCAAATACGATCATTGTGTGTATTTGCGCAGGCTTAAAGATGGTTCCTTTATATATCTTCTCCTATATGTTGATGATATGTTGATAGCTTCCAAGAATTCGGAAGAAATTGATAAGTTGAAGATTCAACTAAAGAAGGAGTTGAGATGAAGGATCTGGGTGAGGCAAAGAAAATTCTTTGCATGGAGATAATATGAGATAGACATTCAAAGAAACTCTGTTTATCTCAGAAAGAATATTTGAAGAGAGTACTATAACGTTTTGGCATAGATGGCAAGACTAAGCCAGTTAGTACTCCACTTGCTCCCCATTTTAAGCTAAGTACTACTATGTCGCCAAAGGATGAAGCTGAACGAGAGTATATGTCAAAGGTACCATACACAAATACCGTTGGTAGCTTGATGTATGCAATGGTTTGTACGAGACCTGACATTTCACAAGCTGTTGGAGTTATTAGCAGATATATGCATAATCCAAGAAAGGAGCATTGGCAAGCTGTGAAGTGGATTCTACGGTATATTCATAATACTGTAGATGTCGGGTTAGTTTTTGAGCAGGAAGACAATCAGTCTGTAGTTGGATATTGTGACTTAGATTTTGCGGGTGATCTGGACAAAAGAAGATCAACTACTGGTTATGTGTTTACTTTTGCAAAGACACCAGTTAGTTGGAAGTCTACTTTGTAGTCAACAGTTTCTTTGTCTACAACAGAGGCAGAGTACATGGCTATTACAGAGGCTGTGAAGGAGGCAATTTGGCTTCAAGGATTGCTAAAGGAGCTTGGTATTGAACAAAAAGGTATCACAATTTTTTGTGATAGTCAAAGTGCTATTCAATTAGCGAGAACCAAGTTTATCATGCAAGGACAAAGCACATTGATGTTCGGTATCATTTCGTATGAGAAATCATAGAAGAAGGTGGAGTCACGTTGAAGAAAATTCATACTACGGAGAATACTGCTGATATACTGACAAATTTTAACACATAAGCTTTTTGGCTACGCATCCGGACTGTGCACACAAATCGAGGAAACTAAAAGCGAGGTTTTCAAGGCCTCAGAAGCACAGAAAAAGAGAGAAATCCGGTGATGACCCTTTGGGTCGTCACATTCTCCACCTCTAAAATAATAGTTCGTCCTCGAACGGACAAAAGAAAGAAGTACCTAAGTCGGAAAATAGATCCCAGGTCGATGCCTCAAGAGGCTAACCTCTCCATTGAACACGCACTTAAGGAAAACTCTTCGACCTCAACTGTCGAACCTGCTGGTCTAAAATAGCCACCGGCTCCTCCTCATAAGATAGATCCTTGTCCAATTGGACAGTGCTGAAATCTAACACGTGCGATGGATCGCCGTGATACTTTTGGAGCATAGATACGTGAAGCCTTGGATGCACTGCTAACAAGCTAGGCGGCAAGGCAAGTTTATAAGCCACCTCTCCCACACGATCAAGAATCTCAAATGGACCGATGAACCTAGGGCTAAGCTTGCCCTTCTTCCCGAATCTCATCACGCCCTTCATAGACGATACACGGAGCAACACTCGCTCACCAACCATGAAAGCAACATCTCTGACCTTGAGGTCTGCATAACTCTTCTGCCTGGACTGAGCTGTACGAAGCCTATCCTGAATAATCTGGACCTTATCCAAGGCCTCCTGCACCAGATCCGTACCCAATAACCGAGCCTCTCCCGGCTCAAACCATCCAACTAGATACCGACATCGCCTACCATACAAAGCCTCATAAGGAGTCATATGAATGCTGGACTGGTAGTTATTTTTGTAGGCAAACTCCGCTAAGGGCCTCCATAATCAATGACACAGGCTCGGAGCATATCCTCTAGAATCTGAATGGTCCTCTCGGACTGACCGTTCGTCTGGGGATGAAATGTTGTACTCAACTTAACCTGGGTGCCCAACTCTCGCTGAACCACTCTCCAAAAATGCGAGGTAAATTGCGCACCCCGGTCCAAAATGATAGATAGTGGTACCCCATGAAGGCAGACAATCTCCCTGATGTAGATCTTAGCTAATACCTCGGATGAATAGGTGGCTGCAACAAGAACAAAATGCACTGACTTGGTCAGCCTATCAACAATGACCCAAACTGCATTAAACTTCTTCCGAGTCATCGAAAGTCCAGTAACGAAATCCATGGTAATCCTATCCCACTTCCACTCGGGAAGCTCAATCCTTTGAAACAAACCACCTGGACTCTGATGCTCATACTTAACCTGCTGACCGTTCAAACATCGAGCCACATATACAACTATATCCTTCTTCATCCTATGCCATCAATAGTGCTGACTTAGATCCTGATACATTTTCGCGGCGCCCGGGTGAATAGAATACCGAGAACTATAGGCCTCCACTATAATCAACTCTCTAATCCCATCAACATTGGGCACACAAACTCGCCCCTGCAATCTCAAAACACTATCATCATCTAAGGTCACTTTCTTGGCACCTCCACTCTGTACCGTGTCTCTCAGGACATACAAATGGGGATCATCAAACTGCCGATCACGGATACGCTCCAATAATGAAGAACGAGCAACCATGCAAGCTAACACTCTGCTAGGCTCAGAAATATCCAACCTCACAAGACGGTTGGTCAAGGCCTGAACATCTAAAGCAAGCGATCTCTGGCTGACTAGAATATAAGCAAGACTACCCATGTTGGCGGACTTCCTACTCAATGCATCAGACACTACATTGGCCTTTCCCAGGTGAAACAAGATAGTAACATCAAAATCCTTCAATAACTCTAACCACTTTCTCTACCTCAAATTCAACTCCTTCTGCCTCAACAGGTACTGAAGACTCTTGTGATCAGTGTACACCTCACACGTCACACCATATAGATAATGCCTCCAAATCTTCAAAGCATGAACAATGGCCGCCAACTCAAGAGCATGAACCGGATAATTCTTCTCGTGGATCTTCAACTGCCTCGAAGCATAGGCAATGACTCTGCCGTCCTGCATCAATACTACACCAAGCCCAATACGGGAAGCATCACAATAGACTGTATAAGGCCCTGAACCTGTGGGCAAAACTAATACCGGTGTCGTAGTCAAAGCAGTCTTGAGCTTCTGAAAGCTCGCCTCACACTCATCTGACCATCTGAACTGGGCACCCTTCTAGGTAAACCTAGTCATCGGGGCTGCAATAGACGAGAACCCCTCCATGAACCGACGGTAGTAGCCGGCTAACCCCAAGAAACTTTGAACCTCTGTAGCTGAAGCTGGTCGAGGCCAGTTCTTGATTGCCTCTATCTTCTTCAGGTCTACCTGAATACCCTCTGCTGATACGATGTGACCCAGAAATGCAACCGAACTCAACTAGAATTCACACTTCGAGAACTTAGCATATAACTGACTATCCTTCAGAGTCTGAAGAACCACTCTGAGGTGCTGCTCGTTCTCCTCCTGGCTGCGGGAGTATATCAGAATATCATCAATAAAGACTATCACAAACAAGTCCAAATAAGGCCCGAACACTCGGTTCATCAACTCCATAAACGCTATTGGGGCGTTAGTCAATCCAAATGACATAACCAGAAACTCATAATGCCCATACCGAGTGCGAAATGCTGTCTTAGGGACATCAGACGCCCTAATCCTCAGCTGATGGTAGCCAAATCTCAAATCTATCTTTGAAAACACCCTCGCACCCTGAAGCTGGTCGAATAAGTCATCGATCCTCGACAGTGGATATTTGTTCTTAATCGTCACCTTGTTCAATTGTTGGTAATCAATGCACATACTCATCGAACCATCCTTTTTCTTCACAAATAGCACTGGTGCACCCCAAGGCGAAACGCTGGGTCTAATGAAACCATTTTCAAGAAAATCCTAAATCTGATCCTTTAACTCTTTCAATTCTGGCAGGGCCATGCGATACGACGAAATAGAAATGGGCTGAGTGCCCGGAGCCAGATCAATACAAAAATCGATATCCTTGTCGGGCGGCATGCCCAACAGGTCTGAAGGGAAAACCTAGGGTAACTCCCGAACAATAGGAACAGAATCAATAGATAGGACCTCTACGCTGGAGTCGCGAACATAAGCCAAATAAGCTAAGCACCTCTTCTCGACCATGCGTCGAGCCTTCACATATGAAATAACACTGCGAGTGGTATGTCATGGGTCCCTCTCCACTCTAGTCGGGGCAAATTTGGTAAAGCCAAGGTCACAATCTTGGCATGGCAATCCAAGATCGCATGATACATGGACAACCAATCCATCCCTAATATAACATTAAAATCCACCATATCTAAGAGCGACAAATCAACACAGGTCTTAAGACCCCTAAACACCACAACACAAGAACAATGAACCCGATCAACCGCTATAGAATCATTCACTGGTGTAGATATATATACAGGAATACTCAAGGTCTCACTAGGCATAACCAAGTAGGGTGCAAAATAGGACGACACATATGAATACGTAGATCCAGGATCAAATAGCACTAAAGCATCCCTATCACAGACCTAAATAGTACCTGTAATAACAACATCTGATGACTCAGCCTCTGGCCTGGCTGACAAAGCATAACATCGGGGTTGGGCCCCACCTCCCTGAATCACATCCCTGGGATGATCGGCTACTGGCTGACCCCTACCTCTGGTTGTTTGAGCTCCACCTCTATGACCTCTACCTCTACCTTTATGTCCTCTACCCCTGCCTCTAGATGGCTAGGCAGGCTGTGGGGCAACTAGTGCCTGAATTATAGGACAAGGACCCTGCTACTGAGAACTACCCAAAGCTCGAGGGCAAAATCTAACAATGTGACTCGGGTCACCACAACCATAACAAGCCCTCGGCTGCTGAGACTGCTGGCCCTGTCGACCTGAATGTCCTCCCCTGAAGCTCTGAAGTGGTGTTGCACTGATAAGAGCTGGTGGTGCACTGAAAGACTGCTGCTCAGAATAATACGGCTGTGGATCACTACCACCTAAGGTACCATGAGAAACCTGGAGAGCTGACTGAAAGGGCCTCGGAGGATGGCCTCTACCATAAGAATCCCTACCTCTAGACGAGGTACCACTGAATCTACCAGAATGACGGGGCCTCTTATCAGACCCATGACCGCCTCCCTGAGCAAGTGCCATATCTATCCTGCGGTCAGCATTGGCCACCTCCTAAAACGAAATATCACTCCCGGCTCCCAAAGCCATCTGAAGACGGATCGACTGAATCAACCCATCAATAAATCTTTGCACCCTATCTCTGTTGGTGGGGAGTATCACAATAGCATGGCAAGAAAGATCAATGAACCGGGTCTCATACTGCGTGACAGTCATAGAGCCTTGCTGGAGACGCTCAAACTGCCTGCGAAGAGCATCTCGCTGAGTAACTGGGAGAAACTTCTCCAAAAACAACTCTGAAAATTGATCCCATGTCAATGATGGCGACCCTGTAGGCATGGCTAAACAATAGTCTCTCCACCAAGTCTTGGCAGATCCTGCTAGACGAAAAGTGGCAAAGTCGACCTCATTAGTCTCCACTATACCCATGGTCCGTAGAACCTCATGGCAGCTAAATAAGAAATCCTGAGCATCCTCTGAGGAAGTGCCACTGTATGTGGTAGTGAAGAGCTTGGTGAATCGATCTAGTCTACATAGAGTATCGGGGGACATCGCCACACCATCGCCGGTCTGAGCCGCAATAACCAGTTGCACTGGCACAGCTGGCTGAACTACTGGAATCTGAGCCTGAGGAGCCACCTGCTCTGGAGTACGTGTAGCGGGAGTCTGAACTCCTCCCCCAGCCTAAGATATGGCTGGTGCTACTGGAAGCAAACCTGCTCGAGAGACGCTCTTTATAAATCCTACCAGTCGGACCAAAGCGTCCTGAAGCACTGAAGTGGCTATGAAACCCTCTGGGACTTGAGCTGGGCCCACCGTAGCCGCTGGAGCTGGAACCTCCTCGTCATAATCAATATGAGGCTCCACCTCTGGGGCTGCTGCTCGGGGCTGAGCTCTGCCCCTGCCTCGGCCTCTGCCCCTAATAGGAGCTGCTGTTGGGGGCTCGGGCTGCTGCGCGGTAGAAGAGGAAGCACGTGTTTTCGCCATCTCCGAAAGAATAGAGTAGAACGACAATCAGTATTTGAGAACAGAATCGCACGACAAGAAAGAACAAAGTGAAATTTTCCTAACTCTGTAGCCTCTATGGGATAAATACAGGCGTCCCCGTACCGATCCCTCAGACTCTACCGAGCTTGTCCGTGAGTTGTGAGACCTAAGTAACCTAGTGCTCTGATACCAACTTGTCACGGCCCGGATTTCCCACCATCGGGGATCATGATGGCGCCTACTATCGGAGCTAGGCAAGCCAAACATTTAAAACATTTTCTGATAACATCTCAACAATATAAAATAAATGAGACAATTTAAAACAAAGCGGAAGTCTTAATCTTAGATAACCGAAAACAAATGCGTAAGTTTTAAAATACATTTCTACCGAGAGTCTGGTGTCACTAGCTCATGAACTACAATAGAGTACTAAAACAAAAGTCTGAATGAAATACATCAATGTTTGTCTTGATACAAATAAAAAAAACTAATAACAGAGAAAGGGACTTCGGCCTACGGGCGTCATCTAGGCTACCTCGCAAGTCTCTGGACTGAAGACGACTCCCGATCAATACTGCTGTTGTGATCCAAAAGCTGCTTCAGGATCTGTGCAAAAAGATGCACAGAGTGTAGCATCAGCACAACCAACCCCATGTGCTGGTAAGTGCCTGGCCTAATATATATATATATATATATATATATATATATATATATATATATATATATATATATATATATATATATATATATATATATATATGCAATAGCAGGGAATATACAGAATTTAAACAGCCAAGATCAAGGAGAGCATGATATGGGGGTGTAACAATTCAGATATAGAATTAACAAATAATGAAATGGATCTGAACAATAACATACATTAAGGAGAACAGGTAAATCAACAACTGCACGACCCCAACCTTCGTGCTTTTACTCTCGTTCATACCAAAATAGTCAAATAAAGTGCAAGGCATCAACTTTCGTACTTTTACTCTCGTTCTCACCAAAACAGTCAAATAAAGTGCACGACATCAGCCTTCGTGCTTTTCCTCACATGCTCTCCTATCAAGGCACGGAATGACCCTTCGTGCATAATTATTCAAAACATGGCACGGAATGACCCTTCGTGCATAAATATCAAAACATGGCACGGAATGACCCTTCGTGAATAATTATTCAAAACATGACACAGAATGACCCTTCGTGCATAAATATCAAAATATGGCACGGAATGACCCTTCGTGCATAACCACTCTTCCTCACCAAATCAACAGTCACAACCAATCAAGGTGAGGGGAATAAACAAACAGTATTAAACGTCCCGGCAAGGGAGACCAAAACAACAGATAAGTCCCAGCAAGGGTACAACTAACAACTCAAATATCCCAGCAAGGGAGAATACATATAATACTTAAATCCCGGCAAGGGAGCAACAATAATAATAAACTACACGTCCTGACAAGGGAACAATTACAACACTTTCTCTTTTGATCACTTATTTCTCAATTATCATATTCTCATTCGAGCCAACGCTCCAATAATGTACCAATCATAATTCTTCCTCAAACCTTTCACATTATATAAAACTTATCAATTAAACAAGGAAGAGGTATCACAAAATCTGAATAAACGCAATTAAGACTCACGGTCATGCTAGACTCCGATGCATAGATACTCGTCACCATGCCTATACACCGTACTCCACATTTACCAATTAGCAAATAATATCCTAATCATATTCCCTCAACCAAAGCTAGAACAAACACTTACCTCGATGCCTTGAATTCAACTCAAGCCTCAACTATGGCTTTACCCCTCGATTCCACCATAAAACAGCTCGAATCTAGTCACAAATTACATAAATACATCAACAAATGCTAAATGAATCAATTTGAATGCATAAAAATGAATTTCCCAAAGTTTTGCCCAAAAAGTCCAAAAATGCCCCCGGGCCCACGTGGTCAAAACCCGAGGTTCGAACCAAAACTCGATTACCCATTCCCCCACGAACTCAAATATATAATTTGTTTTGAAATCGGACCTCAAATTGAGGTCCAAATCCCCAATTTTTGAAAAACCTAGGTTCTACCCAAAACACTCATTTCCCCCATGAAAATCTTTGATTTTAAGTTGAAATCATGTTAAAAGATGATAAGAATTGAAGAAAGTTGGTGAAAAATGACTTACAATTGATTTGGAGACGAAATGATTCTTGAAAAATTGCCTAAGTGAGTTTGGGTTTGAGAAAATATGAAAAGAATGGTTGCTACCCGAGTTGATGCTGTGATTTTTTTTATTTATGAAGAAACAACGTGGAGTACCAGTGCTCCACATTCTATTATGACAGCAAAATTTCTGCAACATTTTCCTAAGTTTAAAATACCCCGAACCCCCTCCGAATCACTCCCAAGCCCTTGGGGCTCCTAACCAAACACACACACTAACTCAATAACATCCTACGAACTTACTCGAGCGATCAAATCGCCAAAATAACATCAAAATCAATGAATCAAGCCTCAAAATAATCATTTTTCATTCTAACTTCATAAACTTCAAACTTTAGATACTTAGGTCCGAAACACATCAAACGATGTCCGATTTCGACCAAACTTTACAGGAAGCGCTTAACATATATATAAGACTTGTACCGGGCGTCGGAACCAAAATATGAGGCCGATACCATAGTCTTCTGATCAATTTTCATTTCAAAATTCCATATAAATTCCAGAAAAACAATTTCACACAAAAATTTATTTCTCTGGCTCGGGACCTCGGATTTCGATTCCGGGAATACGTCCGAGTCCCATATTTTTCTACGGACCCTCTAGGATCGTCACATCACGGGTCCGGGTCCGTTTACCCAAAATATTGACCAAAGTCAACTTTAACCATTTTAAAGCCATAATTTAGCATATTTCACATATTTTAACACATAAGCTTTCCGGCTACGCATCCGAACTATGCACGCAAATCGAGGCAACTAAAAGAGAGGTTTTCAAGGCCTCGAAAGCACGAAAAAAAGAGAGAAATTCGGTGATGACCCTTTGGGTCGTCACACAAATAATTATCCAAAAGCTCTTCATTTACTTGATTTTGCAAATTGGTCTTAAACAACTTCGACACAAAAAAAAACATGACAACTAACAACGGGAATCCTAGAAGTTAATATAGTAACAATAGCACGGTATAGCTAGTTTTTGGACTGGTCATTCAAAAATAGTCAGCGTTTACCAAGTCAATGAAAAATAGCCACTATTTTGCTGCAACAGAGACCGGTCCAGCAAAATATACTGGAGTTCGGTGCACCTGTGTATGAACGCCAGCATATTATGCTGGACCGATATACTTTGCTGGCTCCAGCATAATATACTGGAATTGGAGCGTCGGTGCTCCAAACTCCAGTATATTATGCTGGACCGGTATACTTGCTGGAATTCCAGTATGCTGGAGTTCTAGTGTACTTATGCTGGAACTCCATCATATTATGTTGGAGTTCCAACATACTTATCATGGAACTCCAGTATGCTGGAGTTCAAGTATACTTATGCTGAAACTCCAGCATAATATACTGGCGTATTTTCCGAGTTTTGAATAGTTTTTCGCTCAGATTTATCTTTACATAAAAAGTGACTAAATTTCGATTACTTTTGAAACTTGACTATTTTTGAATGACCAATTGTAAATCTGACTATTTTTTAATTTCTCCAGTTAATATAAGAGTAATGTTTTAGTAGATAGGGCACAAAATTTTAAAAACACAGCGCATGTTACTGGGGTTTGTACCCACTGCCTAATAGAAGCAAAAGAGGAGTCACTTGACAAGGCGAGCTGGGAACTACTTGTTTCAGGCAATGTCATTTCTTTTTTATACTAGTGGGAATTGCCCGTGCTAAGCACGGGCCTAATAGCGCAATTGTTTCTAATAGTATTCAGTAAATGTTCTCCTACTTCATCAATTCTCTAGGAGCCTAAATTGTCTAAGGAAAATGCCATGTTCCTTCGTATGGTTTGGTATCTTATACCAATCTCGAGTGTGAGATAGTGTTTTTTTCGTACTGTATATATGAACTTCAAGTCAACATTATGTATTCAATAGGAAGCGTCACAGCCTGGGTTTGAGCCACCTCCGAGAAATCTTACAATAGGCAGATCACCTCTTTTATTATAGTAGATAGACAATATTTGTGGACTACAATAAATGTTTTCAACCAAGCTGACATTGTAAATGCCCATGTAATGTCATGTACCAATTGATACATGTGGTAATTTAATGAAGGATTGGAAATATACATTTTTATTTTACAATAGAAGAATGCTTTATCAATTCTTTGTGCTTGCTAATCTGAAAGTAATCATTTGATATACTGTGGCATCATGAAGCCAACACCAAAAAAGTTTAAATGGCTGATAGATTCCCTCGTCATTTTTCACACAGGTAACATCTGCTGCAAATAGAAAGTCCTCTTCTCTGCCAATTATCTTGGTTAAGACATGCTGCCTCGATAGCATTTCACACAAAGCAGAGCATTTTGGTGTGTTGTTTTTGTCCTCCGTGTTATCTTCTAAGACCACTTGTTGTCCCATGTATCTAGCTTTGGAGAAGATTGTAGCAACTGTGGATGCCCTATACAGTAAATATATCATAATCAGAGTTACTGGTCTATAAACTCCATTACTTTTTCACTTTGTTGAATAATTCTATTAAAGATTTATTTGTCCGCAATCACCTTTGAGGTTGTTGTATAGAGCAAGATTGAGGTTGTCCTACAATGTATATTTGATCACCATGACTTCTTTCATAGTAAATGTCCTGATTAAGGTGGCAAGACCATAATGCATGGGTTGAATTTACCATCTGCACATATGAATGGAGAAGAGAAAATGTTAAACAAAAAAAGAAAAAAAAGACAATGGTAATAAAGACGATGAACTAAGTTCAAAGTGGCTGCAAAAGTATGAACTACAGAGAGTAGGGAATTCATCCCTCAATGTCCCTGTTTCAATCTAACTATGTGTGCAAAATTTTATCTTCCTTTTAATCCCCATCTTCAACATGATATTGTTGTATCACGTTGTTTAGTTGCTCTGCTAAAACATAAAATTATAGGAAACATGTAAATTTTACATAGCACATCCTTCCTTAGATTTAACAGGAGGTGTATATAAAAGAATAAATAATTTGCCATCAATTAGAGGTAAAGGTTATGCACTAACCATTCATAGAAGATGAGGGTAAACCTAATAATTAGGACAAAGACTTCAGAGAGAAGTGAAAAAATATTTTTAGTAATGTTAAGATAAAATTGGTCATATAGATATGAATTTGAATAGATAAGAGCTTAAAATGACTTGTAAATAAACAGTAAAATAAAAGTTGTAAACTGAAAACTCATACTTATCGTTGGACAGACGCGTCGTGTCCTAATAAAAGTCCTATTGACGCTATTAAGGGAGAGTTAATAACCTCTACTTCACAGTGCTTAAAGACTTTACTGCCTGTACATGAATCTCCTGTATTTTCTTTCATATTTCACGACTTAAAAAACCAAAGAGGAGAAAAATAAAAGTTAATTCAGTCGCTCTAACCAACGCGCACAATCTATGCACTCCAAATTAACAATGCACCACAAATTAAATTAAATTAAATTAAATCAGTCAGTTAGCTAATAAGTGTTAAATTTTGCTGCAAATATTCAATGTTGCCTTACGGAATGAGAGACGAAAAGCTACGCGCAACTAAATACACATTAAAAGTGTACAGTTTCCTACACTTGTGTAATATTTTTATGCAACACGTAAAGTTTACAAATATACATTATTGTACTCAAATAGTTATGCGCACAACGTCCATTCTCATACCCAAGTCATACTCCTTTCAATTTTTTATTCACTGCCTTCTACATCTATATTGGTTGTTCTGCATTTTCAAGAATATATGGTACGATTACATAGTTTGTTAACTGCTAGAAAGGAATTAAAATGATCAATTACTTGTACTTTTGGTATATATAATTGTAGAAAAATTTGGTTAACTTATCATACAGTAAACATCCTATTCATTTGAAAACTTATTCCTACAAAATAATCAGATTTAAAATAGCAAACAGCAAAAACAGAAATATAAAAAGGTAGCTTTCATGAAAGTCATTCAAAATTTTGAGACCTCTTTCAGCAGAGTATCACGAAACTACCAAGTAGTTGATGTAACATCTGTGCAAATATGATTCATGATTCGAGCTATTAGCACAATAATTTAATCCCTTCATCACAGTCAATTCCTATCTTTTCCCTTTATGACTATGTACTACTATTTTTATTGTCACTAATAAAGTGCGGAAAAGAAAAATATAGAATACTCTTCAAATCCAGAAGCAAATTGGAGTTTGATGATTCTTTTTTGGCATGTGCCATTTGACTTACACATAGGATACACACATATTGACTCTTCTAATGTATAATTCCACATATAAATGGAATGGAATTACGATTAGTTGCAAAAAGAAGGAAAGAACAAGGGTAAAGAAATAGAATTCAGAATGAACAAGAGAAATATGGGCCAAACCTTGTAAATGAGGACATGAAAGAGATTTAGATAACCAGGGAGCAAGCATGTGCAAGAACTATCTATCCAACGGAGTAAAAGCAGCAGCACAGGAACTAATCCATTGTATGGCAGTTTCAGTTGAAGACATGCCCCTCCCTTCTCTCTTGAAACTGCAGCAGCTCTGTAAACCACCACATTAGTTCATGACAAAATCAACTCTGAGTAGACAGAAGCAAGAATTAAATCTATCAGTTGCAAAATGATCACCATGTTTAATGTCCAAAGAATGAAAGAAACAATGCATAAAAGATTATACTTACTTGATTGAGAATTTCGGGAGGCTCTATGTATGTGAGCGGAATGACTCTAGTACTAGCCATTTCAGCAGACCTAACATAGGAGGCAACCCCCACTTCCAACCGAGAGGTTGTGAGTTCGAGTCTCCCAAGAGCAAGGTGGGAAGTTCTTGGAGGGAAGGATGCCGGAGTCTATTTGGAAACAGTCTCTCTAGCCTAGGGTAGGGGTAAGGTCTGCGTACACACTACCCTCCCCAGACCCCACTAAGTGGGATTATACTAGGTTGTTGTTGTTGTTGTTGTAACATAGGAGGCAGTAATGTAGGAAACATAAACTTTATAAAACTAAGTAAACCACTTAATGCAATAAAGTTTACTAAAACTGGCTCTATTCCCTAATATCCAAAACATTATATTCTTCCTCCTATTCTGTGGACATAACTTGTAGATTTCAACAAAGTTTCCCTGAAAAATCCAGAATGAAACAGAATTCTCTTTTCATAGTTTATGAACCTTTCAGTTTCATGTTTAAATCAATTTTGAAGTGATTGAATTAGTCATCTATTGATTTATCCCTTTCTTACACGAAAGCCCTTACTCAAAATGCAACCAAAGAATGAAATCAGAGAAAAAGGCAGGAGTGTGCATAAGAAATCTAATACAACCTGATATTCATTGAATAATTTTGTCAAACACCTAGAGAACAAAATTTAGAAATACCTAATATATTCTCAACGATTGAAATAAATTATATCAATACAAGAAGCGTAAGATGAAAAAAAAAATACACAGCAAAATAAAAGACAAACATTTTATGTTTTTGTTCTTAATACTCCATTCATCTATAAAATAATGAAAGGATTTAGAGAACGATAGACTAACTTTTTAAATTTTGGGCATCATTGCTAGGAGTGGTAAACGGGCGGGTCGGATCGAAAATGGGTAATAAAAAAATGGATAAATTATCCGACTCGACCCATATTTAATACGGACAAAAAAGGGCTAACCGGCAGATAATATGGGTAACTATATTATCCATGACTTCGTGCATATAATCACTTTGGTAGAATTCTTAGTCTTCCTAATTTGAGGAACCTCCAATTTGAAGCTTTACAAATGTAAAAGTTAGACCCATTGGTTATCTATTTTCTAAATGGATAATATGGTTCTTATCCATATTTGACCCGTTTTTAAAAAGTTCATTATCCAACCCATTTTTTAATGGATAATATGGATGGTTAACTGTTTTCTTTGAACCATTTTCCCACCCCTAATCATTCCTTAATCTTATTAGTAAATTTACATAATCAAAAAATAGATAAAAGGTACTATAGGTAATAACTTTTCTTACAATTAAAATATTTTAACAATATATGGGAAAGTTACTGAATCAACGGAAAAACTATATTACCCCTACTATCAAATTTACTAATCTCATTAATGATTGTAGGTTCTTGCTCCGGCAGCTGGATGAGCCAAAGTTACAAAGAATCTATCGAGAGTAAAACTGTGTGGCAGACTGTTTGGCTAAGCATGGAGCAGTTAATGTGGAGGCTAGTTGTATACTTTTTTCAAGACCTCCCGCTTTTGTCTTAACTTCCTACCAGCAAGATCAGGCAGGAATGATGCGTAGAAGACTATGTAAATCAACCTCTATGTTAATTAGTAGTAGTACTAATAGTACTGGTTCTAGTAGTAATTGTGATGTAGTAGCTAATGTTACTAGCTCTAGATGTACTAATCTGATGCATTACATGCATCCATCAAACTCTTATGTACTTGTTTAACTATCTATAATATGGTTATCTTTTCAACCAAAAAAAAACTATATAATTTCATAAATAGCAATAATTTCATGTAAAAAGTGGAATGAAGAGAATAGATGCTCGTATGCAATTAAACTTCAACACTTAATTTGAAATGGTTATATTGAGTAATAAAAACACAAAAATTCTAGGGGATTTAATCGTAAAAAATCAAACATGTAAGAACTAAAATGCTCCTTACAAATATAATAACGTGGTTATGGTTATGAATAATTTGTATATATCTTAGTTTGGCCAAACAACGAGTTTAATATAGTAACTTTAAATCTTGTAGTCCTAAATTAAAGATGTGTGCATAGTACCAAAATTGTCAATTATCTTACGACGAAACTTTAACGTATGAAAATACAAAATGTAACATCGACAAAATACTGCTGGGTGTAACATCATTTCCCCCTATGGAATATTCGTCCTCGAATGTTGACCGATGCACTTATCGGCCTCGTAACTGGATAGCTCTTATGAATGGTTTTAATACTGTCATTGCCATCTAGGCAATTGTTCTGTGAATAAATTCAAAGTTCAAGGCATTCCCACCTTTAGGCCTCTTTCTCACACCATGACTTGTGGTCAGAATTCTCCCAATCTCGTAACTATTGATACCTTTTATCGTGCAGTATGCACGACTTTGTCCTTGTATGTGCTCTTATGCGACTCTTCTCTCCTTTTTCCTCTAGCCTTTAGCCAATCTCTAGACGTCACTTTGTGAACATATATAGAATTATGACAAGCTGTCCTTCTGGGAATCTATGGATTTACTACATCTAAGTAGGTCATACTTTACCATAACTCTTACTTCAGTTTATTGTTGCTCAGGTCTGCTACCAAACTCCATGTTACTCTTGTTTGGCCCCACTTTTAGGTGATGACTTAGCCCAAAATTTCCCTAAATACGCCACCTAGGACATGAATTAAGGCCTCATTTTTTTTAAGAGTAAGACGTCTGAATCTGAATACACATCTGAATATCAAGATATTTATTAAAATTAAGACATATGAATCTGAATACACATTTGAATATATTAAGATGTTTATTAAGATCAGAATACTAAAAATTAAGATTGTTTGATTTTTAACATCTGAATGCATAAAATTTATCTTTATTTAAAAAAATAATAAACATAAATTCAAATGAAAGAGCAACTAATCAAATATTCTATATCAATTAAATATATTATTTTTTAAAATATGATAGTTGTTGGTGGTGATGGCTAACGGGTGAATATCGACTAGAGGCGGTGGTTGGTGGCAGTTTTGGTTGATGATGGTGGTTCATGCTAGTAGCTAGTAGTGATTGGTAATGGTGGCAATTATGATTGAGCATGGTGGTGGTGGGTAGTGATAGTTAATAATGACGGGTGGACGGGTGGTGGTTTGTGATTGAGGAAGGTGGTAGTAGGTTATAATGATGGACGGTGCTGGCTGTGGTTGTTAATGTTGATGGGGTGGTTGGTTGTGATAGTTGAGGTGGATAAATGTTGACTGTGGGTGAGAATGATGGTGGTCGGAGAGGTGGGGATGGTGGATGGTGATGGTCGATAATAGTGGAGACTATGATTGAGGATGATGGTGGCGTGGTAGTGGTGGTGGTGGTGGTGGCACGGTGGTAGTTGATAATGGCAGGCGGTTGTGACGACCTGACTCGTCATCTCATGAGTTACCGCTCCGTTTTTTCCATTTTCAGCTTCTTTATGCTTCATTATCTATATCTTATGTGATCGAGTTGGTTTGGAGTGGTTTTGATAAGAAATGAGACACTTAGTCTCTTTTAAGAAGGTTTAAGTTGGAAAAGTCAACCTGACATTGACTTATGAGTTAGAGGGCTCGGATGTGAATTCTGACGGTTCGGTTAGTTCCGGGAGGTGATTTGTGACTTAGGAGTGTGACCGGAAGTAATTTTGGAGGTCCGGTGTTGAATTAGGCTTGAATTGGCGAAGTTAGTATTTTGGCGAATTCCGGTTGATAGGTGAGATTTTGATCCGAGTGTCGGAATGAAATTCTGAGAGTTTCTGTAGCTTCATTGTGTCATTTGGGATATGTGTGCAAAATTTTAGGTCATTCGGACATCGTTTGGTCGGGTTTTTGATCGAAAGTGTATTTCGGAAGGTTTTGGAAACTTAGGCTTGAATTCGATGAGTTTTGGGTAATTTGATGTTGTTTGAGGTGTTTTAATGATTGGAACAAGTTTGAATGATTTTATGAATTATGTTGGCATATTTGGTCAGGGTCCCATGAGGCCCAGATAAATTTTGGAAGAGTTTTTGAAAGATTTTTGTCGTTTTGAGCATAAGCATGTAATGATCCAAAGGTCCATTTTTAGTTCTAGAGATTGAAATTTGATTTCGAGACTTCCAAAATTTTGATATTGAATTGTAGAACTGATCTGGAAAGTTTGGTCTAATTTCATCAAGTCGCGATTGAGTTTTTGACGCGAAACATCTGTTAATTGTTTGACGAACGAAATGGATATCGCATTGAGAAAACGAGCTCCGAATTGAGTTTCGATTGAAGGACTATGTTCGTATCATTATTTGTGACTCATAGGAACAAGAATCATCGAATTCCAAGTTCGTACGATAGAGTTAGAGCCTTTTTAGTGAAAAGAAAAGTTGCTGCAATTTTCTGGGCAATTTCTGCATTTTTCGTACGTGTGAACAGTGATCGCACTTGCGTGAACAGTATCCTTGTACATTACCGTGTACAGTATACATGAATAGTAGCTGTGTACAGTACCCGTGTACAGTATACATAAACAGTACCCCATGAATAGTGCCTGTGAACAGTGACTGTGAATAGTGTCGGACAATTAATAGTGTCATTTTCCATTTTTGACGATTTGGAGCTCGGATAAGGTGATTATTCGAGGGGATTTTTGGAGAGAACAAAGGGGTAAGTGTTCTTAACTTAATTTTGCTTAGATTACCCGAATCTATTACAACTTTTAGCATTAAATCTATGAATTTAGTTGGAAGATTTTGAAAACCCTCTTGGTTTAATTTGAAGATTTGAGGGTCGAGTTGTTGTCGGAATTTGATAATTTTGGTATGGTTGAACTCATATCGGAATGGGTTATCGGATTTTATGAGTTTCGTCCGATTCCGAGATGTGGGCCCCACTGGCAAATTTTTAGTGCAATTTCAGATTTTTTATGGAAAATGTAGAATTTCATATGGAATTAATTCCTGTAATTTTTATTAACTGAATCGAATTATTGTGGCTAGATTCGAGGCATTTGGAGATTGATTTGAGAGACAAAGGCATTGTGGAGTAGGATTTTGCTCGGATTGAGGTGAGTAATGATTGTAAATGATGTCCTGAGGGTTTGAAACCCCGGATTGCACAACGTAGTGCTATGTTGAGATGAGACACGCATTGTATGACGAGCGCGGGGTCATTTACTATTGGGGATTATGACTTGGTCCATCCCGGTTGATATTTTACCGCGTATTTGATAAAGACTTGTTATTTTCACCATGACTTGGGCTTATTGCCATACTTGGACTTCGTGCCGACTATTTGAAATCCTTTGTGAATTTCCATCACTGTTTTCCTCACTAATTGAAATATTATTTGAACTCAGTCCAACTGAATTATACTGTTTCATGAACTCATCTACATTTATACTGAACTTGAGATTTAAATGATATTTCTAATGTTGTTTGAGCTGAGCACCATTGTTTTACTGATGCCCAAGGGGCTTATGATTATTTTCTGGACTGATTTAGGCCGAGGTCCATATGTGAGGATATGTTGAGTGATGTGAGGAGACTTCCAGGCCTCGATTGTTATGTGAGGAGGCTTTCAGGCCTCGAGCGTGATGTGAGAAGGCTTTAAGGCCTTATGTTGATGTGACAGGCTTTAAGGCCTTATGATATAGCGCTTGGGCTGTAGGAGCCCCTCCGGAGTTTGCACCCCCACAGTGAGCGCGGGTACCCAGGTGAGTTGGGAGTGAGCCCGAGAGGCTGATGTTGTACTTTGTGAGTTGGGAGTGAGCCCGAGAGGCTAATATTGTACTTTGTGAGTTGGGAGTGAGCCCGAGAGGCTGATGTTGTACCATGTGAGTTGGGAGTGAGCCCGCGGGGGCTGATACTGTACTTAGAGTTTGATATTGAGCCCGAGGGGCAGGTTTCTGATTATTTCTTACTTGTTGAAATTATTTGTCTTCACTTTTTTTAAAGAGATTTATCTGATACTCCACGATTTTATTGTATAATTGATTTTACTGTTTGAGATAGCGTTATTTGTGCCTTTATGAGATTTCATGCTTTCAGTCATTATTTATTTTTATTACTCACTGGGTCGGAGTACTCACATTACTCCCTGCACCGTATGTGCAGATACAGGTAGAGCAGAGTTCATTCCTGAGCGCTGATTCCTTCCAAATCGGGCGGACTAGGAGTGACGAGGTAGCTGTTGTCGTCCGCAGCCCCGTTTCTCCCTTATATTCTATTATTCCTATTATCTTCAGACTTTGTACCTAGTTCCAGACTTGTAGAATTTTGGTAGACTCTGTAGTAGCTTATGACTTATGACACCCCGATTTCGGGCTGAGTCGGGATGGTTTCCCTTTTTATCACGTTTATTACACACTTGTGATTATATTATCTACGATTCAGACTTATTACGCTAAGTAACTGTTAAAAGAGGTATTGATGTTCTGTTGGCTGGCCTTGTCTTCACGAGAGGCGCCATCACGACCGGATTTGGGAATTTGGGTCGTGACAGCGGTGACTGCAGTTAATAATGAATATGTGATAGTATCTTAATGAAATTAAGTCTTTCTTATAGATTTTAATCATACAGACCTATTCAGACCCATTAAGTGGTTGTGAAGTAAAAAAATACTTATTGATTAAGATCTGAATAATTAAGATTCAGACTTTAAAAACAAACGCACTTAATGTCTGAGATTTGAATGATTAAGATTCAGACCTTCATTAAGTGCAAACAAATGAGGTCTAAGAGTCACTTATTACCTAATCCCTTGGCTGCCACGTTGGAGGCCCTTTAGGCTTATCCATAATTTCTTAATTACATGTTAATCTCCCACTAAAAATTACTTATTAACCAATTATCCACATAATTAAGAATTATCTCAAATTACTTAAAATACTAACCACTTTTAACACACTTTATACACCTTACTATGATAAAAATAACCTCCATATATTATTAAAGGGGAATGGAAATGCTTGCTAGAGTTACGGATGGGAATTCTCCAAAAAGAATTCATATGAACCTTTACAATGTTATAGCAACATGAGATTTGTAATTCTAAGAAAGTACGGTGCAATATTTCTCAAGAATATCATACGGATTTTTACTTCGATCCGACGTTATGTGTTTTTTCGCAAAGACATGTGTTAGAGGGATTGTCAAGAGAATCAGCTCAGGTATGTTAAGGTTGTCCCTTCTTTCCTTTTGGCATGATCCATACGATACAAACGAAACGAGCAAATGCACAGCTTGTATAAATGACTCTATTCATAGAGGTACTAGAAGTGACTATGTTCTTGATTCCCCATATGTCCTATTATTCTATCATATGTTCATGGATTTTAGAAAATACATAAGTTGACAAAGTTTATTTCATGATATTAATCAAAGGCATATTGATCTTATGACAAACCGAGAAATCTTATTAACTCACTTCTTATTCATTGCATTCATTTATACATGTACATTGATCCATGACCAGATGGCGTTATATACGCGTATATATGTATATATATGTATATGGGATATGGGAAATATATAAGAAAAGGTTACGATGCTATATACGGTGCACCACCTGATCAGCTGGTATACATTGATGATTTTATCCACAGTGGCCGAGATGATATGATGTGATGCCCTCAGAGCCTTGATAATGTTATAAACGCATATACCTAAACATGGTATGACATTTATATGAATATGCATGATATTGTAAATATTAAATGATTCACAGAGCTATTCAGACTACAGGATGAGTCTTTTACTCAATGTTCCTCTCATGTCTATTATTTACTTATTTTCATTCCTTACATCCTCGGTACATTATTTGTACCGACGTCCTTTTTCTTGGGGACGCTGCGTTTCATGCCCACAGGTCCCGATAGATAGGTTGAGAGTCCTCCAAGTAGGCTATCAGCACATCGGAAGGTGTTGGTACGCTCCATTTTGCTCCGGAGTTGCTTATTTGGTCAGTATGATTTAGACATGTATTGATTGGTATGGCGGGACCCTGTCCCAACCTTTATGGTATTTATCTACTCTTAGAGGCTTGTAGACATATGTCATGTATATGAAAGATTGTATGACCTTGTCGGCATATGTCCAGTGTACGAGTGATCATTTTGGCCTTATAGGTCCGTACATCATATGTATAAGTCGGTATATCGTGTTGGGTCACCCTACATCGAGTGTTCCCTCATGCTTTATTCCAGTTATCTCGTGACAACCTTTCTGGTTCATTTACCTATGATAGTATGACACAAAAGATACGTTATGTTGGTACTCAGTTGAGTAAGATAACGGGTGCCCGTCGCGGCCCATCGGTTTGGGTCGTGACAAAAATATTTTTGACTCTTGTGGTCTCAAATATGCCATGTGAAAAGTTGGAGTTAAAGAGTTATCAAATATAGAAAGAGATATTCTTTATAAAATAAACTAAAAAGAAAGTAAAATACATAAATTGAAACTTATGAATACTAGTTATCGAACCGAAATAAAAAAATCTCAATCTTTGGTATTGGTATTGTGTATTCGATATTGCAATTGATATAAGTTTTTAAAAATTCGTTATACGATATTCACAAGAGAAATATCAAAATATCGATATCCAAACGAAATATATAACAACACGCCATGCATAATTCAAATTATAACATAAATATAAAAAGAACTAAAGTTTTGCTCCCTTTATGCCTAAGGTTGTTTTACCTTTCCCACATTTTTTCTTTTGGCTACCTATTTACTTCAAAGTTCGGATAGAGGGACCTTATTAGTATCTTTAACTTGATCTAGTCCAATTTGCATTGTTACCGATATTTCAATAGTAAGTGGGCGTTTGGACATAAGAAATGTAAAATTCCAAAAAAAAAAAGTAAAGAAAAATTTCAAATGAATTGAAAATTAGAATTATATTTGGACATGAATATAATTTTGGGTTGTTTTTGATGTTTTGTGAGTGATATGAAAATTTTGAAAAACAACTTTTTGGAGTTTTTCAAATTTTTGAAAAATTCCAAAATTCATCTTCAAGTGAAAATTGAAAATTTTATGGTCAAACACTGATTTCAAAAAAAAATGAAAAGTTTTTTAAAAAAAGTGATATTTTATGTCCAAACGGGCTCTAAGTCTAAAGCATATGATTGTATGGAATGGCCTTATCGAATGATATTGAAAATGGATATTCACCAAATTTTGGTAAAATGGGTTATAACTTGTGTTACGACTTCTTTTTCATTTAACTTCAATAAATAGGTTAAGAGTTATGTAAAGCCATCTAAAGAATTAAGGCAGGGCGGTTCTCTATCACCCTGCTTATTTATATTACGTACTGAAGGATTATCTGTTTTATTACTGTCGGCTGAATAATAAAGAAAGTTAAAAGGATTCACATAGGGAGGAGTAGTCCTTCTGTCCCCCACCCCCTTTTTTTTTAAGACAACATAGTGTTGCTGCAATTAATAAAATTTTGGACATATATGCAAGGTATTCGGGACAGATAATTAATTTTGAGAAATTTCCAGCATTTTTTAGTAAGATTACTGTGGAGGAGAAAAAAAGTTACAATATGTTCTTCACTGAGTACTATCTGAATGTGTGAAAAAGTGATGTATTTAGGATTGTTTGTTGTTCTGAGAAGATCTAAAAAGCAATGTTGGGATTCATAAAGGATAAAAGTTTATAAAAAATAAAGGGTTGGAAAGGAAAGTTTTTGAGTCAAACAGTGAATGGGGTTTTATTAAGTCTGTTTTAGCTTATATTCCCTCATGCGCTATGCCTTGTTTTCGGTACCCGATGGGCTATGTAAGAAAATCACTAGTTTATTTTTAAATTTTTATTGGGTACGAATAATGATAAGAAAAAGATGCATTTTGAAAAGTGGGAAAAACTATGTGAAGCAAAATTTAAAGGTAGGTTAGGCTTTCGAGATTTAAAGGCTTTTATTATGACTAATTTAGCCAAACTGGCATATTAATTCCGACTAAATCAGATTTGTTAGTTTCTCAAGTCTTTATATGCGGTTAAAATCGGAAAGACCAATTTCACAATCGGCGAAGCATTACATAATTTCACCTCGAAGGGCCCGAAGAATAGCTCGGGGTTCGAAGTCTTCAAGGGTTCTTCGTGCCCGGTGTCGGGGCAGAATGAACCGGTGGTTATCACAAGTAATCGGGAAGTTCCCTAGGAGCAGTATTTTTCTGACAATTCCTGCACAAACAGTGACAGCCTGCACCAGGCTGATTGAGTGGTTGTACCGGCTAGTTTATGTAATAATTATGCATGTGTCATATTGGGATTTTCCCCTCATATATGAAGGAGACCCTTGTCGTTTTTGTAAAGCCATAACATACTACACACTACATCCAATACAAGAACATTCTCTGCTCTCTAACTCAAACATACTCTCTATTTGATCTTATTGCTTACATTTATTGTCTTACTTATATTTATTACATTTCATCAATTGTTCTTCATTTATTGCTCATTATTGGTCATATAGAGCCGCCATCAAATTTATCATATTTGTTAATCCTCCATCGACTGCCCTTAGTCGGGCATCCGACGCAACCTCGAGGTCTCGTATACGTAAGCTCGAGGCCCCGATTTCCAGCCATTCGATTTGATTATTACACTGTCTACAAGTTATTATCTTATTTTCTAATCTTCCACTTAGCATCTATTGCCTAACAACTAGCATAAAAATAGATCATATATTTTGGAACCACAAAATCAAATCTAATTGTTATTACTATTTTCAAGGTAAACAGTTTGGCGCCCACCGTGGGGCTAAGAATAATAGTGATTGTTTTCTTGTTGGTTTACTACATAACGCAAGTTATCTTTCATACTTTTTCTTGTCCAAGAATCTTTAATTTCAGGTCAAAATGTCTAACTCAGTAAATGCACATGACAACAACGGTCTCGAAGTCCATAGAGAGTATGGTGCAATTGTTCCAGGTAATGGTATACCACCACAAAACTCTGAGGTTGCACCAGAACTAATTCCCGTCGATATGGTCTCACGCAACACTCAACACATTGGCGTAAGTTTCCACACCAATAGCAGTATATGCCAAGAAAATCAACAAGACACTCGGAAAAACCTCACCTGGTAAGAAAAAGAGGCAAACAGGGGAAGCGAAGTGGGAAAACCTCAGCACATCGTTCATATGATTATCGGGGGGACCGACGTTCCCCAGGGGCCCATGATCAAGCGGATAAAGGTTTCTGTGGCAACGCAAGGGCAAAACTGGGGTCGCACATCTGAGGACATCCTCGCAATCAGCGAAAAAGACTTCGAGACTGTGTCCCATCTACACAACGATGCGCTAGTAATCTCGTTTCTCTTAAATAACATCCACATTAAACGAGTACTCGTGGATCCAGGTAGTTCGGCCAACGTAATTAGATCGAAGGTGGTAGAACAACTCGGATTACTCGATCAGGTCATACCTACCTCCCGAATCCTCAACGGCTTCAATATGGTCGGCGAAGCAACAGAAGGAGAGATCACACTCCCGATTAACATATCTAATGCAGTTCGAGATACCAGATTTCACATTATTAAAGGTGACACAATGTACAATGCCCTACTCGGTAGGCCACAGATACATAACATGAAGGCGGTACCATCGACCCTGCATCAGATGATGAAGTTTCCAACAAAGGACGGAATAAAGACAATGTATGGAGAGCAACATGCGGCGAAGGAAATGTTCGCGGTCCATGAAAAAGTATCGAGTTCTGTACGCTCCACCTCGGAAGAGTTGGAAAGCCAACAAACCCCCGAAGATGATGAAGAGGATTTCCTCTCTCCCAGAACCTTCATTGCCCCCGAAGAATCGGATGCAACAAAGTCGACTATTGAAGAACTGGAGCAAGCTGTATTGATCGAGCATCTCCCAGATCGGAAGGTATACCTGGGGTCGGGATTAACCCCCGAACTCAGGAAAAAACTTATTCAATTCCTTTATTAACAAAATCGATTGCTTTGCTTGGTCCCATTTAGACATAACAGAGATCCTGTCACGATCCAAAATCCACTAAGGGTCATGGTGGTGCCGGACACCGCTGTCAGGCAAGCAAACCAAAATACTTAATTAAATTCCAATTTTAGTATTATTAAAAACATTTTTCTCTATTCATTAAATAACGAATAATGAAATTTACATAAATAACCATGAAGTCTTTAACAAAACTTAACATTTGAATAATCCAAAATCCTCCCAGAACCCGGTGCCACTAGTGCATGAGCAATTTCTAGGAAATAATATAATACAACAATCGTCCGGAATACGATATTGGACAGAAAATAATTACAGTAATCTGAAAGAGACTCTGTCGGCTGTATCAACCATGCAACTACGCCCACTATGCCACTAGAAGTGCAGGTACCTGTGCAACAAAAATGCACAACAAGTGTAGCATGGGTACGAAAACAACGTGTACTCAGCAAGTATCCCGTCTAATCTCGAAAAAATAGAGACGAGAGGTCGACTTCGACACTTGCTAGCGGTCCAATAATAATATAGTGAAGATGTGAGGAAAATCATAGATTTACATAGCAATTATATTTCATAAAGCTGGAAAGCAGGTAAACACTTTCTCAAATTATAAGGAATTTTCAAGGTTTACTTTTCATTATCTTTATCAATTTATATCGGGCCAGGAAAGGCAAATATCCACATTTAAAATTCTCAAGCAAGCCATACAAGCATGCGCATAACATGCCGAGTTCGTACGGCCCGATCCAACATAAATGTAAATTGTGCATTGCCGAGGGTCGAACGGCGCGAACCATAGATGCATCTATTTAATCTGTCGAGGCGTTCGGCCCGCTCCAAAAATAAACACACACAAACAGACAACCAAGAAGTCCACACAGAGCAAATTCTCTAAAGAAAGCCAATCCTCTTTTAACCATTTAAGAAAAATAAAGTTTAATCAGTTTGGAAATTCATTTACTAATTCAATGTGATTTAATCAATTCAAGCTGTCAATAAGTTCACAATTAATCCAAGTATAACATGCTTTTGGGTCCTAAACTACCAGGACAATAGCATAATAGTAGCTACGCACAAACTCTCGTCACCTCATGCATACGTAGCCCCCACAAATAGGAGAACATAACCAATTATTTTACCTATGGGGACAATTCCCTCTTACAAGGTTAGAAAGGAGACTCACCTCGCTTCGAAGCCCACTTTCCGGTCCAAGATTATGCTCAAACTCTCAATTTGATACCGAACAATCCAAAACTAATGAAATAGTGTATAAAATAATCAATACATGTTCAAAATTCATATTCCAACTATTAAGGTGATTACCCAACCCTAAATGTAAGATTCCTAAAATTCAGCCCCGGGCCCACGTGCCCGATTCCGGAAATTTTCGAAGAAAGTTGTTACCCATAACCTTATGAAGTCAAATATATGATTTTTACCAAATTCTATAACTATTTTTGTGGTCAAATTTCATTTTTATACAAAATCTAGATTTTCATCTAAACCCTTGATTTCACCAATTTTTACATGTTAATCTATCCATAATCTATGTATTAAACTCATGTTGTGTAGAAATTACTTAACTCAAAGTGCTAGGTGAAAACCCTCTTCCAAAAGTTCCAAAAATCGCCCAAATCCGAGACTCAAAACTCAAAAATGAGTAAAAAATGGTTGAATCCCGTTTTTAGGCATTCTGCCTAGGTAAGTCGCATGTATGAAATGCGATTTGCCTGATTTTCAGGCAAAAAAAATGAACTTCTATCAGCCTTCAGTCAACGGATCATAACTTTCTTTACAAATGTCCAAATGATGAATGGTTTAACTTTACGGAAACTAGAATCAAAGATCTACAACTTTCATGCTTTAAAACATTTCAGATTCCTTATATATTTCGAGATATAAGCTTTCAAAGTAGGCTCCTCGCATCAAAAATTTATGGGGAAACTGCAAAAATAGCTTTTCCGGCCTTAATTCAATCTATCATAACTTTCTGTACAAATATCCAAATAATGAATGGTTTATCTTTATAGAAACTAGAATTCAAGGGATACAACTTTCATGTTTTGCAAATATTCAGATTCCTTACGGATTGTACGATATGAGCTTCCAAAATCGACTCATTGCCTCAACAATTTTCTGGCGAATAGCTTCTGCAACAGAATTTCAGCAGCTTTCTTTGTCTGAAATCCATTCCGTTAACCTTCCGAAATCCACCCGAGGCCCTCGGGACCTTAACCAATTATACCAACATGTCCCAAAACATGATACGAACTCACTCGAGGCCTCAAATCACATCAAACAACATCGAAATTATGAATCACACTCCAATTCAAGCTTAATGAACTTTAAAATTTTAAACTTCTACTTTTGTTGCTTAAACCTATTAAATCACGTCCGATTGACCTTAAATTTTGCGCACAAGTCATACTTGATATTACAGACCTATTCCAACTTCCGGAATTAGAATCCGACCCCGATATCAAAAAGTCTACTTCCGGTCAAACTCCTCAAAAACCTTCAAATTTCTATCTTTAGCCAAATGACTCCAAAATGACCTACGGACCCCCGAATTCACTTCAGATCGCGCTCCCAATACCATATGGAGCTATCTCCAGACTCGGAATCCCAAACGGACATCGATAATACTGAAAGGCACTTTAACCCAAACTTATGAAATCCTTCCAAAAATGCTAACTTCCACAATAGGTGCCGAAACGTTCCCGGGTCTTCCAAAACCAGATCCGGACATACGCCCAAGTCCGAAATTAATATACAAACCTGTTGGAACCATCGAATCCTGATTCCGAGGTCGTTTACTCAAAAATCCAATCTTAGTAAATTCTTTCAACTTAAAACTTCTAAAATGAGAATTCTCTCTCCAAATCAACTCCGAACTTCCCAGAATTCAATTCCGAACATGCGTACAAGTCATAATACCTGTAATGAAGTTGTTCATGGACTCAAACCGCTGAATGACACGCTAGAGCTTAAAATGACCGGTCGGTTCATTACATTCTCTCCCACTTAAACATATGTTCGCCCTCGAACGTGCTAAGAACTACGCTGGAGTTGTTCGAAATCACTGTTTAACACCTTGTGCTCCTACTCGTGCTTCTACAACTTGTTGATACCCAATTTTTCCCTATATATTTTTATACTCAAAATACTTTCAAAATAACATATATATATATATATAAGCATACCCAAGTGTTTTAGTATTTTTCTCAATTTTTAAAGATCTTAAAATCAATTTATTGTTTGTTTTAGCAGTACAAAAATCCAATAATTATTTCCAAGATTATTATTTTGGTGAATAACTTATTTTATTCTCATATTTACACCAAAATACAATTAAGATGATTTTTGTATATTTTTACAAATTTATTTGGTATTTAAAAGACTAAATTGCATATAATTGCTATTCTAGCCTATTTTAAGATTAATAGAATTTTATAATTACAAAATTGGTCCTAATATTTTTAAATTAGTATTTATATATTATTAATTAATTTAGTGTTCTTAATTTGTTTTTAAAATTATTTTTTACTATTTTATAAAATAAAAAGGAAAAGCTGGTATTTAATATCTAGCCCCAATTCGTTTCAATTGTAGCCCCATTTGCATTTCAATTTTAGCCTAAAATTGACCCAATTTCAAACTCAAAATTGGACCAGCACAATCCCATTTAACCTGGCCCCTTAACCCGTTCATCCAACCCGCCCGGATTCCTTTTAATCCAGGCCGTTGATCCTTTTGATCAACGGCCACGATTACCCCTTTCCTTTTTAATTCACCTAACCCAACCCTAATTCCCCCATTTCTCTTTGGTAGCCGCCTTTGGATACTCTCCCTCTCTCAAACTCTCTCGAAGGTTCCTTGGAACCCTAGCCTCTCTCATTCTCTCCGACCATAACCTCACCGGAATCCATGGCTTTTCAGGCCATGGATGGACTGTACCAACCTCCCTTCACCCTTAAACCTTGGGTGTTCGAAGTTTCGAGGTCTGACCTCAACGATGTTTGTTCAGATCTTCTCAGATCCGTGGTTTTGAGGCCTCTCCGGCCTTGCTCCGGCGTATCTAAGCGTTACGCGCCTATCTCTGAACTTATCCGACTCAAGATCGGACTTTTCCAAGCCTTTCTCATTCTAGGATTTCTCTGAAACACTAATTACTCGAGGTTCTCTCAAATTATTTTTAAGATCTGGTATATGTCTATGCTCTACCTGAGTTTCTTAAACATTTTCCCCGATTTTCTTTCAAAAATTACTTCTCTTCAATTTTAGGGTTTCTGAAAGGATATTTGGGAAAAATCTTTCTGATTCTTCTTCTTCTTCTTTTCTTTATGTGTGTTTGTCCATACCCTACTTGTGTGATTTCTTTTCATTACGCATGTACTATCTTCTACCTTTGTTTCTACTATGCATGTTACTGGACTCTGTTCATGTTCTTACATCCTTCGTCTACTTTATGTTCACGTTTGTATTATCCCCTTCTTCGAAACCTGTTTAGGTTCCGAATTTTCTCAAATATGTTCTTCATGATTTTTCTTCCTTTGTCGTTCAAACATGCTATCTTATCTATATTGTTGAGACTCTGAAACAAATGACTTGCTTTCTCACTTCCATGTCTGATTCAATTTTGAAACCCTAGGATTTGGGGGTTTCCTTGGACGATTTTGATTTTTGTGTTCGAGTTAAGGCTCCACTTTGGGACCCTGGACTCTCAGACTTACTATGAGTCTGCAAATTGAACTTGTATCTCTTTGCTTATGATTCTGAATTTCTCTTCGATTAAACTCTCTTCTATATAATTTGACAGTCTCTTCTCGATTCACATATTTATGTGCTTTATATATGAGAACTCTTCGTTCAAAAGGTTTTGCCAATTACTAATTGATTCCGAATTCCTTTAATGGTGTTTACTTGATTGTTACTGATTTTTCCCTAATTGAACCTTTCTTTTCCTTTTTCCTGACTTGGTTCATTCGAACAAAGCTTTCAACTTTGATTTTTACTGGTTGTTTGATTGATTCCCTTTCCTTATTTTTCACAAACCATGTACCATTGGACTTTTGCCTTAAATAAACCCTGTGTATTTACCCTTATTATGTTATTTTGGAAAAGGTTTTAATTAAATTCTTTCCTTAATTATCTTATACCCGTTCGAAATCAGAATCCCTTAACCAAAGGGAAACTTTATGTGATTGATTGCAAACTATTTCCTTACCTTTTCTTACTTGTTTTCTGCACTATAAAACGAGACTACCCTTCTGCACCTGAACACACTTCGAATGGCATACTCTTACACATACACACTCTCAATTACAATACTCTTTCAATTCTCTACTCTCTTCTGAGATCTTTTGTACTGCTTGCTTGCAATTTGGTTTACAAGACTTCTACTTTCACTTATTTGTTTCCCTGAAACTGGTATGTCCTAATTTTGATTCCAGCATTATCCCTATGTGTTTTCTTTACAGTTGCTACACTCTTGTCTAAATTGATGTTCATGTTCTATATTGAATATGCTACTCTCTCTTTGCATCTATTGTTTGTTGTGAATTCCACATACCCCTGCTCCCTTCTGTGTTTGAGTTAAGGTTTATGGCCTAGCAGTATCCAAATTGTTGCTCAGGTCTGAACCTGATCTTCAATGGATCCTAACTCCCAAAATGTGGCCTAGTAGACTGGTTGGGTGTGCCACCACTCCTTATTGTTGGGTATGACCACCAGTTTACCCTGGACTTCCCTTAATTCCCCTCTATTGCACTTGCACTTACTCCTAGCCTCTAAGTTCTTGCCCCCTCCTATGAGCCTTGCCTTGGGACCTTGAGTTCCCTC
The DNA here is from genome assembly GCF_000393655.2 of Nicotiana sylvestris. NCBI lineage: Eukaryota > Viridiplantae > Streptophyta > Magnoliopsida > Solanales > Solanaceae > Nicotiana > Nicotiana sylvestris. Next base: position 1,718,702 of record NC_091066.1, on the reverse strand, counting down.
TGAACTTGGACATTTGAGGGCTTGCCCTTCCACACTGCACTATAATCTGATTCTTCAATGATATTTGGGGTGTAAGCATTGCTTGGAGTTCTTGAAGATCCTTGGAGCTTTGACACATTCCAAATAAGAGAAAGGCTTTGGAAATCTGATCTTTGGAAGTTGGTTTATTTCATATTTCAGACATGGGGTCTAAATTAGGCTCTCCTTGATTGGAATCTTTAATTTCTAATGTAATTTTTATCTTTTCTTATCCATTTTGGTCTGTAATAATCTTGTAATAAACTGTTAGGGTGTTAGTTAAAAAGGGAGGGTCAATCATGCTTGCCAAGGGGTAGATACCATGTTCACAGGGAATTACTATACTTTTGAAATTTTGCATTTCATATAGATACCATGTTCATAGGGAATTACTATACTTCTGAAATTCTTCATTTCATATAGATACCATGTTCATAGGGAATTACTATACTTCTGAAATTCTGCATTTCATGTAGATACCAGGTTCATAGGGAAATACTATACTTCTGAAATTCTGTATTTCATATAGATACCATGTTTATAGGGAATTACTATACTTATGAAATTCTGCATTTCTTATAGATACCATGGCTATAGGTTTTTCTGCACTTCATATAGATACCATATCTATTAGTCGTTTCTGAAATCCTGCATATCATATAGATAATATGCCTATATGACTTCCTGCATTTTGCATATGCATCTTCACTAGGCAAACCTGTTTATAGGATTTAAATAACTAACTATATATAGATGACCTGCCTATAGGATTTCTGCATGACAATAACAACGCTTAAAATCAGTAACGCCTAGAAAGCATGCCTATAGGAGCTATCAACCAAACCTGAACCGTCAACTCGCTTATAAGTCTATAATAAGTAGCAACAATATTTAACGCCTGCAGATCTTACGTGTAATTGATAATTCTTTTTCTGCAATCAGTTTGCTTCTGTACTTCTAAAACTAATAGATATCATGCCTATCGGTTCTGTCTAACACCTAGGCAGGCTTTAGGGTAAAACTACAACTGCATCAGTCTTTGATAATTACAACCAGCAGGCAGGCCTAATTCGGACTTCTTATCTGAAAATATGTGACAAACCAACCTGCCTTAATGTTTAAGTTTAATTCAGGCCTAATCAGTACGAGTAAGACATGCTAAATTATATGCTTTTCTTTGATTTAAGGAGGTTTATTTGAGTCATACCTGCTATACCTGCTTACTTGCTTTCCCAATACTTGCTATATATGTTTTGAATGTCGCCTTAGAATTTTATCCTTTTAAAACTGCAAAAGCACCAATTCCCTCCCCTTTAGGATTAGTAGTCCCATATGCCTCTGGGACTGATAGGATTGGGACGGGTAATAACATATAATAAGTAACGATACTATTCCGCGCTTTAATATCTTAACGGGGTGGGAAGGGTAGATATGGATATGATGATCGGTGTGTTAATACCTCGTGTAGCCCCGCTCTTGAGGAGTGATTACTGGGTATTGCATTGATGTGATCCATATTGTTCATAAACCTAGGACCCCCTTCCCTTTACCGGTTTATGTTTATTTTCAGACTTGTTTAAAATCATTTTCCTCAAAAATTTCTGCCTTCCTTATTTTTTTCAAACTTTCAATCTACTTGCAAAATTATGCAAAAACTCCCTTTATTTGAGCCTTAATTGCTTATTTGTAAAGTCACAATTGTAACATGGCCGGGAACCATACTAGTGGATCTTGAGGGGTGCTTAATACTTTCCCTCGAGGTAATTTCTAGTCCTTACCCGAACTCTGGTTTCTTCAACTCAAACCCTTCTTAGTTTCCTAATGCACTTTAATCATTAGGTGGCGACTCTTCAAAATTCCAAAACCCAATTCCCAAAAGGGAATGAGTTGTCCTCCCAAAATGTCACAAGCCCGATTTCGCGAGAAAAAGGAGGTGCGACAGCGTGGCGACTCTGCTGGGAATTTCTTTAGGATTTTACCATTGCATGTTACTTGTGACTTTATTGCTTCTTTATTGCCTTTAATTACTGTCTTTATCTCTTCTTCTACTACGAAACTAACTTGGCTATTCATGTCACTGCTTTCTTTTAATGTTTTCCTTCAATACTGCTGTAATTATAAGCAATTATTGTAATCATTATGAACGTGCAAATACGTGACAACTTGTTTCATTCTTGTAATTGCATCTTCAACATCATATTTCACTCGTGCCAAACAAAATACTATAGCAACGCTTATAATGAGTGGTTGCACCCTTCCGATATTATCACCCCCTAAATTTGGCAAAGGCGTATTTGAGGTAAAACTAGTCGATCAACAGTGTAGTTGACAGTTCCGTACCTTTACCTCTTTAGTTATCCGCTCAAGGGTACCAGTCTAATACCCCATAGAAACCTTACTCTATGCAAATTGTGCATACATCATGGTCAAACCTAGCCGAGTCAGTTATGTTGTCCGCATAATGACTCTTTAAGATAGCCTTTGTCATACCTCCTTTTTCTCTACACCCGCAAGGGCATAAAGGAGTTTTTCCACTTAAAGGATAATCGAAACGGGATTTAATTATTAAGATTCAGAGTCGCAACTTGGGAGATTAATGGTGTCCCAAGTCACCTGTTTAAAATCCCGAATCGAGGAAAGAATGACTCTGTTTAACAGTCCACGAACCAAAAATCCGAGTACGGAATTCTATTAACCTAGGAGAAGGTGATAGGCATTCCCAGGTTCAGTGGTTCTAGCATGGTCGCTCAACTGTTATATTTGGAATATTTATCTGATTTCAAAACATGTTTTAGCTTATGTGCTTTTTAACCTTAAACCGCTTTTATTATTATTTTTAACGAGAATTGCAACGTCGTGAAAACGTATCTCGAACTACGTCACATAAATACACACGTGGTTGTTGACATATTTCGACTTCGTTGAGATTTGGATTTAGGTCACATAAATGTGCACCCGAGTTTAGGAAGGTAATGTTATTAAAGTACGCGCCTAAAGAGACTAACGCGTTATTATCTTTGGGGAAGGTCGTGAAATTCGTTAAACGGCCCGTCCCGAAATCTAAGTAGTTTAATACAGACATTTATTGAGGGCCCCGCAATTTAGGCATTTTATTTAGTGAGGCTAATCTCATTTTATTATTTAAAAGGCAAACCTAAAAACAACTATGATTTTCTATTTTTATTTGTCTCTAATAATAAATGAAAAGGTCCTAATTAATTTGTTACTGGACCAAATGATAATTCTGCACCACAGTCTAGCCATTGGGCTCCAAGATAAGCCCAACAAAGAGAAATTACATCCAGGTCTGTACCACAAAATTGGCCAGTCGCAGACCTTGGCCCAGGCCCAAACGTGAAGGGAATTAAAACTGGACTTGGGCCCGCGTCAGAGGAGCTGAAGCTCAAACTGTTGGAAACAGGCCGCTGGGTCTTGATCTTTGTACCAAACAAACTTAATTCAATTAAAACGAACATTACTCAATTTGCTTCAAGCTATTCTATGTGCACTCCATAATTTGTAACAAGTAAGAACAAGGTACACCTACTCAAATTAGCAGGCACTGATCATTTTGATTCCAATTTCAAGCTTAGGTTTGCCTAACTAATGTATTACCACAATGGGCAATGCTTAAAATGGAGTGATTAACGACTAAGTTGAGCTATCAAACACACTTCACCAATTTAAATGCCTATTCCCTGATCTTAAGCTCAAATCACTGGTGTCAAAACTAAAGTGTTGCACTTACTAAATCAATTATTAGGATCGATTTTAACATTATCATGATCTACATTCTGATTTCAAAGCCAATTTTAAGCTGTAATGAATAATTATCACATGAATTCAAGATACACTACACTAAAACTACTATTCAGAATGAACAAATTCTAATTCAAATTTAACAGTCCAATATCATTCAAAGTCCAGATTATTTCACATCAAATCTGATTTACATCAAACAATGTACACACTAACTAACATTTATCTAGCCATCAGTGTACAACACATAGAGAACATGAACATGCTGATCTCATTTCTATTTCAATAGCTATATCAAGGTAGTTTTGAGACGTGTACCTGGAGTATGAAATAACAAGAGGAAAGAGAGAGAGGTCAGCAACAGCAAGTGTAATAGCAGCAGCAAATCAAACTCAAATCAGCGGCAAAACCAATTTCAACCCAGAAACACACTCAAACACAGCCCGGAATGAATTGTAAAACAACAACAACGACAAACACCCGAAAACGGAATCAGTAGAACACAGAATAGCTTCAGCAACCAGAAGAAGTGAGAATCAATGCCTAGAACTCAAATTTCACCTAGAAATGCAATGTAATGGTTTTTTTTGTTTTTCTGTAGCTTTTGTATTATTATTATTTTTGGATATTTTCTAAGACGAAAAGGTGATTTCAGAATTTCAGATCTAGTGTTTGAATCTGAAATTCAAATTTTGCTTTTGGAGACTAAGACTATTTTTGGGGGGAATTTTAGAGGTTGAAAAACTCGTTAAACAAGGTAGTAGCATGCCTTTTTATAGGCACCAATGAGGGCAGCCCTCAGTTTTTCTGTTTTCCTTTTAGTCCTTATTTTATTTTCAGATTAGTCCTCTACTTATTAACTTGTTACTCAAGTTACTATCCTAAGTTTACTAAAATCTAAACTAGCCCTATTCTAGAAGGATCTAGGGAATTCTAGTTTGTGTTTCTATTTATGGATTACCTATACTACCCTCATTCTATTCTGAAATTTACTAGACTAGCATTACCTAACCCAACCCCTTAACCATGGTTAATTAATCTACAAGACTAGGAGCTAATCAACTAGATCCAAACAACCAGACTAATTGAATTTAAACTGAAGTAAACTAACTGAAATGAAAACAATTATACTAAACTAAAGAATTAACTGAAATGAACACAATTATACTTAACAAATTTAACCAAAAATCATGAGTTTTAACACGGGTAATCAGAGAACAAATCTAGGAACAATACTAATCACATAGTTACGCTGAATTAATCAAATTGTAGCCAGAGAACACTCAAACAATTAAATGAACAACCAAACTCCTAATTGAAAACTAATACCACAAGTCATCACTTAACCAAAAAAATAGAACGAACAAACTTAAATCAGAACATGTTATCAGCAGGAACAAATCTCAATCTAACACCTAAAATCTAAAAGAAACAGGCAAGTAGAATAAGCAGGCACATTTTATTGAATCATGAAAGCAATGAAGGGTCAAAGAGAAACAAACAGAGTAGACGAGACAGAAAAAAATAGAGTAGAAGACTAACCAACCGTTTTTCAGATTTAAGATTTGGGCGATTTCAGTGAGATTCGAGCGCCCATGACGTTAAATTCATCACGAGGGAGGCAAGGAGGCCATGTGGTATCAATTTGGTGTAGTTTGGAGAAACTAGGGTTTTGGCCGGAACTTCAAATTGATATTCGAGAAGTTCCGGTTAGATTCGAGGGACGGGGCTTGGGGGGTTTGATAGAGGAGATCACGGTGGTTCTAGGGTGTTAATTTGGACGGGATTGGGTCACCTAGGGTTTTGCCCGGAAACATTTGGTCCAAAATTCGACAAGTTTGGGTAGGATTCGAGGGAAATTAGTCGTGGATTTGGAGAGAGGAGGAGGAAAGGAACAAGGGGTGTAATTTTGGTGGTGTTTAGAGACTGGCCGCCGCCGTGAGGCAATTTTCGGCGGCGGCGTAGGGCGGCGTTACAGAGTCTGGTTTTGGGGTGAGGAAGGCGATGAATTGGGGGGGGGCGACTCCAACCATTATATGTGAAAATTAAATCAGTTCCCAGCCGTTTGATCATAGATGCTCGACGGCTGGGATTTAAGACCATCGAAACGAGATCGTTTGGTTAAGTAACGAGAATGGACCGGGTGAGGGAGATTGGGCTGGGCAAATGGTTGTGGGTTTTTGTCCGATTTGAGAGTTATTTGGGCTGGAACCCTGGGCCCAAACGGAAATCAGCTCATAAAACTCTCTTTGGACTTCTTTCTTTTTATTTATTTCTTTTATTTATTTTCTGATTTATAAGGTGCAAAATTAAAGTAAAAAATCTGATTTAAATCCCAAAGTTGAACTAATTAATTACTAAAAATTGGTTAAATCCTAAGTTAAAGGTAAACTCATGGCAAATTCAACAATTAATAGTTAAAAATACAAAATGGATTATTTTTGTTATTTTCTTTATATTTTGTTTTAAAAGCAACTTAAATACTAATTAATCCTAAAATATGAAATTAAATCTTAAATGCAAATGTCAAGTGTATTTTTTTTATATTTTCATATGAATTAAAATGCACAAATAAAATGCCAACAATTAACATAAAATGTCACAAAAATCCACAAAATTACAAAATAATGAAAGAAATTATTTTGTTTGAATTTTTGGGAATAATTCACATAGGGAAAATATCATGTGCTCACAGCCTTGTCCAAAGTCCACTGGGTTTCCTTGAAACCCAAGCAGATGCTACCATGTTCTGTGCATTTATTTGGAGAACTAAATGCTTTCCATACTAATTATTGATATTTAATAGTCGAGTCCAGTGGGGGTAAGGGACTAACATCTTTATCTTGCAGAAAAAGAGGCACGAGGTCCCTAGATTCGGCATGGTCACCAACATCCACCCAAGGTTACTAAGCTGGTGGGAGGATCTTCATACAAGTGATCGAACTCTCGTCCGCAAATATTTGGGGAATTTGCCTTCCCTCCTAACAATCCAACCCGACAACAAAATCATAGAGGCTGCTACTCTATTCTAGGATGGAGATAGGTCGGTATTTCGCTTTGGGAACATTGAAATGACTCCTTTGCTAGAGAAAATAGGAGGTTTGGCTGGAATTCCATGGGAGAATCCGGGACTACTTATGCCGGAAAATCGCAAGGGTAAGGGTTTCCTCAAGATGATGGGGTTGAAGAAGAACCCAGATTTGACTTGTTTGAAGGATTCTTACATTCCTTTCGATTATCTGTACGAGATGTATGGCTATAGCAAGTCTTACCACACTTACTCGGATGAATTCGCCCTCATCTTACTGGGGCATATCCACATAAGGGTCTTCGTCTTTATGTTTTGCTTCTTGGGGATGATAGTGTTTCCTATGAAGAAGGCTAGGATCCATACCAGACTGGCCATGGTGACTAGGACATTAATGGAAGGAATTGATGGACAACCCTTTAGCATAGTACATATGATCGTTGCAGAAATATATCAAGCCTTGGAAAACTATCAACGAGGGGCCAAACACTTTGAGGGTTGTAACTTATTACTCCAACTCTGGCTCGTGGAACACCTCCAAAAGGGTGAGTATCGACAAAAGTTTCTTCGCCGAGACTGGGATGATCGTATCGCCTTCCATCAGCCGAGGGAGATGAATTATATGCCTAACATGTTCGCTCAGTCGGAAGACACCAAAGGGTGGGTAGAGTTGTTCGACAATCTGAAAGAGGACCAAGTGCAATGGATGTTTGAATGGTTCCCTACTGAAGAGTTCATTACCCGATCTAGGGATGCAATGTTCCTTATACTTATCGGTCTGAGGGGAACTTACCCTTAAGTTCCTCTCCGGGTTATGAGACAGGAAGGGAGGAAGCAGATTATACCAAGGGTCGAAAAGATGAGTCACTTCAGAGCCGACTTTCAAGATGACGATAGTCCATACAAGTGTTAAGCTCAACACATGTGGCATTGCAAAATCGTCCTAGGAAGGGACTCCATTGAACCAGACAGGTATCACGCTGGCTATACTTCATACTATCTACATGGTTGGAAGACGGTTGAGATGGGTTAGGTCAATCGGGGTTTGTTCAAGGTCACAGGATTATCGACGAAAAAGCTGAAGCACATGTCAAGTATAACCAGCTGCGTAAGAGGATTTGAGAAAGCAAAACTGAGCATCAAGAAATTCAAGAAGCTCATCAAAAGCTGATTGAAGAATGAAAAGATATGACTGTTCGCGCAACCAAGCGACTGAGGTACCTAGAGCAAGGTTTAGTGGAGTTGGAAGGAAAGTTCATCAAAAGTATTGAAGACTATCAAAATGCTGAAGGAAATGTGGGTGGACATCTGGCCCGAGCTTATTTGCTGCTAGGACTTCGCGAGATGATGAATATGTTGGATGGAGCTAAAAATGCCGAGTCTGGGGAAGGTCCTTCTGGGACCAAGTAGTTTGGAGTCTTTCTTTCTTGCTTTTAATGTAATAAGTCCAATGGCCATTAGTGACATTCTTTACTTTCTGTTATTTAGTGTCATTTTAGGATTCGTCTTATTTTTATCGATAAAATGAGGCATTTAGCATTATAAGTTCTCCAAATTAACTTGTTGCTGGGACTACCTTGGGCACAACGAGGCTCCCAAATTAGGACACGATTTATATTCTTGCACTGTGTGTTTAAATATCGCAATGTCTTTTCTTTACATAATCCGCACTAACTTGCTATCTTTTGTTTTTACTTTTATTTTTTATTCCCCTCCCCAAAGGTTAGTTAGTGCACTCTGGCATCATCATCATACTCCACAAGATCCACACCTCCTCCTCCTCCAAGTCCTATTCGGAAAAAGAATAAGGAATGAATGGAAAATTCAAACAACAGAAAGTAAAACACAATCGAAAGGGTAGAGGTTCCTCAGGGTATTCAAGTTTCCAAGGAGAATGCCTCCTAGCTCGAACAGAAATTATTGAAGTTTCAGGAAGAACTGGACCAAGTTTGAAACTTGGCAAACTTGTCATTTTCCCTTACCACTACCAATATCAACTTTCCCAATCCTCAAAATCCCACACAGAACATCCTGAAACCACAAAAACAACCTACTCATGCTCAACACTGCAACACATTCCACGCTTCAAACAACACTCTATTGCTCATCCCTGAACCGCTAAACACCACAAATGATCATCTCCACAACACTCCCATCTATGTAGAAACCATACCACACTATACTCAACCAATTTCAAGCACACCTGAGTCTGATAACAAAGACTCTCTTATCAGGAATTTGGCCGCAGAACTCAAGAAGTTGATTAGCCGAATCCAGGGTATTGAGGGAAACAAAGGTATTGAGGGGCTGAATTATGAGGACCTTTGCATTCAGCCAGATGTCGAACTTCCTGAGGGGTACAAACCTCCCAAGTTTGAAATGTTTGATGGCACAGGGGATCCTAGAGTCCATTTGAGGACATACTGCGACAAGCTGGTCGGAGTCGGAAGGGATGAAAAGATATGCATGAAGAACTTTATGAGAAGTCTGAAAGGGGATGCTCTATCTTGGTACATTATCCAAGACCCCAAGAAGTGGACGAACTGGGTAGGTAAGACGTCTGATTTCATGGACAAGTTCAGATTCAATACGTAAAATGCACCAGACGTATTCTACACTCAGAATTTGAAGAAGAAACCTACAGAGACATTCCGCGAGTATGCTACTCGTTGAAGATCAGAGGCTGCTAAGGTCAGGCCAGCCTTAGAAGAAGAATAGATGAACAGGTTTTTCGTTCGAGCCCAGGACCCACAATATTATGAGAAGTTGATATTGATCGAGGGCCAGAAATTCTCCAACATCATCAAGCTAGGGGAAAGAATCGAGGAAGGTATTAAAACCGGTATGGTCACCAACCTTGAAGCATTACAGGCTACCAACAAAGCTCTACAGTCTGGTGGCACGTCCAAGAAAAAGGATATGAGTGTCGTGATGGTTGCACAGAGAACAAAATCTCCAATAAAATACCAAACCTACCCATTACCTCCACTTACATATCAACCTACCCCAAATTACCAAGCACCCACACCCTCCTACCAAATCCCACCACCCGCTTACCAATCGTCTTTATCTCCCACATATCAGTCTGCTTCACCCGGATACTCTCAACCTGCACCTATATATCAAGCTTATAATACCCAACCCTCTCACTATCAACCACCTCCCACTCGCCAAAACTTCCCTAGACCTAGACCAAATTTTGACCGCAGACCTCCCAAACAATACACAGCCATCGCCGACCCAATTGACTAGCTATATGAAAGGCTTAAAGCTGCTGGTTATGTCACCCATATCCCTGCCATAACTCCAGAAAATCCTTCCCAATGGGTCAACCCGAACAAAACCTGTGCATATCATTCCGGCATGAAGGTGCATACCATTGACGAGTGTCGCTCGCTGAACGATAAGATCCAAGATTTAATTGACAATAAGATCATCGTGGCAAAGGAGCCTGCTCCTAATGTCCGCAACAACCCTCTGCCTGACCACAAGGGTGGAGGTGGTCACATGATCGAGATAGAAGATGATTTGGACCCCAAGGGATCGATTGGATTAATTACTAAGGGTGACGAGCCAAAGAAACCAACAGTCACACTTAATCCGATCATTGTCCAGATCCAGCCTTCTGGGAACGATGAAGTAAACATGTCTATACCACTCGAGTTCGAAGCACCTCCTTTTGCAAAGGCACCGGGACCAATCGACGTGGAGTTCGGATCCCCGAAAGCACCGGTACATTTGAGATGGCCGTATTACCCTCCAAAGCAAGGGTACCCATTCCAGTAGTTATGTCAGCCATAGCACCATTCCATACAAATGCCATTTCTTGGGATTACACGACCGAAGCAAGAAGGAAAGGAAAAGCCAAAACTGGAGAAGCAATTGCGGCATAAGGTATGACCAAAACCGGCAGGGCTTACACTCTAGAACACCTAGCTGAGTCCAGTAAGCAAGCCTCTGGACGACCAACCATCACTGAAACTGGGCCGGATGACCTCTAATATAGGCAAAAGAGTATTTGGTCATAGATCATCTGAACAAGACGCCAGCCCAAATCTCCATCTTAGCCCTATTACAAAGCTCTGACACACATAAAAATGCCTTATTGAAAGTGTTGAGCGAGGCATATGTGCCCAGCAACATAACTTGAGGGGAAATGGCGAACATGGTAGGGAAAATATTGAAGAGTCATAAAATCACTTTCCACGAAGGTGAGTTGCCACTAGAAGGGCTGAGCCACAACAAGGCATTGCACATTACTGTGCAATGCGAAGATTATTTCATCACTAGAGTTCTGATCGACGGAGGGTCCAGCCTCAATATCTGTCCATTGATAACTCTCAGAACATTGGGGAAGAGGCTGTATGAGATCAAAGATGGGGCAATCAATGTCAAAGCTTTCGATGGGTCCCAAAGGTCCACTATTGGGGAAATTAGTTTATGTCTGCAAATGGGACCAACTTGGTTCGACGTTGACTTTCAAGTAATAGACGTCCCAGCATCTTACAACTTGCTATTGGGGTGAACCTGGATTCATGCCGCGGGAGCTGTAGCCTCAACTCTGCACCAGGCAATAAAGTTCGAATGGAATCACCAAGGGGTGATTATTCATGGTGATGGTAGCAACCCCATAGATAGTCGCCAGACTATCCCGGTGATTGGAGGAAGAAGAAAAATAGGCGGAGAAACTTACCACCACATTGAGCGAGTCAACGCCGTGGATAAGGATAAATGGTGGGATAACAAGATTGAAAGTATACCAAATTGGTGTGGATATGAGCCTGGAAAGGGACTTGGAAAAAACCTCCAGGGAATTGTCAATCCCATCAAGTTGAAGAAACATGGTACTACTTTTGGTTTGGGGTATGAATACACCTGGAAAGAGTTCGATGGTCGCCACTATGGTGCGGTCCCTACTATCCACTAGAGCATCCGATACCTTGTCTGGAGCAGACTTTCCAGCCGGCAGATGTCATATATGGGTCAGAAGAAGAGAAAGCATTGGAAGCAATGAGGAATCTATTTCTGGAAGATGAAAATATGGATTGTTGTGGCATTTTCGAGGAGGAAGGGGAGGAAGGCCCTTCCATACAAGCTGTGAGCCGAGGAGCACACCTCAATAATTGGTCCATCAGAACCACTAGGGTCCAGAAAGCTTCGGGGTAGTAAGGCTAAACAAAGCACCATGCATTACATTTTACTTTTTGCTAACTGCGGTTAGTAGGGAGCACTGACGAGGAGGAGAAAAGAGAGAACAGTCAAAGGTATAAGGTAGCTAGGAAGAAGGCGAAGATGGCAGTGACGGAGGCTAAGGAACAAAGGTGGGGAGAAGAAGTTATTCCGACTCGCTAAGGCGATAGAGAGGACAACTTGGGATCTAGACCAAGTGAGGTGCATAAAAGATGATGACGGCAAAGTTTTGATGGGAGATGACCAGATTAAGAGGAGGTGACAGACCTACTTTCATAAACTTCTAAGTGAAAAAGGGGATCAGGATATTATACTTGGGAAATCGAGGAATGCCGACAGTCACCATGAATTAAGTAATTGTAGGGACATTGGGATCGATGAAGTCATGGAGGCAATGCGTAAGATGAGAAGGGGGAGAGCTACCGGGCCAGACGAAATTCCGGTTGAACTGTGGATGTGTGTGGGTAGAGTAGGCTTGGAATGGCTTACTGCATTTTTTAGTGTTATATTCAAGACTAATAGGATGCTTGAAGAGTGGAGGCGGAGTACAATGGTCCCATTGTATAAGAACAAAGGTGATGTACAGAGCTGTAACAACTATAGGGGCATCAAATTACTAAGTCATACCATGAAAGTTTGGGAGAGAGTGGTAGAAATGAGAGTGCGAAGGACGGTGTCTATTTCAGAAAACCAGTTCGGGTTCATGCCGGGGCGATCTACCACAGAAGCTATCCACCTTATTAGGAGGATGGTGGAACAGTACAGGGATAGGAAGAAGGATCTTCACATGATGTTTATTGATCTGGAGAAAGCGTACGATAGGGTTCCTAGGGAGGTTTTATGGAGCTGCTTAGAGGATAAAGGGGTTCCGGTTGACTAATATTAGGGTGATTAAAGACATGTATGATGGAGCTAAGACTCGGGTTAGGACAGTAGGAGGCGACTCTGAACACTTTCTAGTTATTACGGGGTTGCACCAAGGATCTACGCTCCGCCCATTCCTATTTGCCCTGGTGATAGATGCACTGACTCATCATATTCAAGGGGAGGTGCCATGGTGCATGCTATTCGCTGATGACATTATTCTAATTGATGAGACACGAGGCGGCGTCAATGAGAGACTAGAGATTTGGAGACATGCTCTTGAGTCTAAAGGTTTCAAGTTGAGCAGGACAAAGACGGAATACCTCGAGTGCAAATTTGGAGTTGAGTCGACGGAAGCGGGAGTTGAAGTGAGGCTTGACTCTCAAGTCATTCCCAAGAGGGGTAGTTTCAAGTACCTTGGATCGGTTATTTAGGGGATCAGGGAGATTGACGAGGATGTCACACACTGTATAGGGGTAGGGTGGATGAAGTGGAGGTTAGCGTCGGGAGTCTTGTGTGACAAGAAAGTGCCACCATTACTAAAAGGTAAGTTTTATAGAGCAGTGGTTAGGCCTGCAATGTTATATGGAACTGAATGTTGGCCGGTAAAGAACTCACACATCCAGAAGATGAAAGTAGCAGAGATGAGGATGTTGAGGTGGATGTGCGGGCATACAAGGATGGATAAGATTAGGAATGAAGATATTCGAGAGAAGGTGGGCGTGGCCCCCATGGAGGACAAGATGCGGGAAGTAAGACTCAGATGGTTCGGGCACATTCAGAGGAGGAGCACTGATGCACCGGTGAGGAGGTGTGAGCGACTGGCTGTAGTGGGCACGCGGAGAGGTAGAGGGCGACCTAAGAAGTATTGGGGAGAGGTGATCAGACAGGACATGGCGCGACTTAGGATTACTGAGGACATGGCCCTTGACAGGGAATTATGGAGGTCGAGCATTAAGGTTGTAGGTTAGGGGAAAGTTGCAAATATTTCTACAGCATAATAGAGTGAGAATAGCTAGTTAAGAGTTAGAATAAGAATGTCATTGGTCGTCTATTGATGCAGGGCTTTACATGCTAGTTTTACTATACCAGCCATCTATTTCGTATTTCGTATTCTGTACTTCATATATCTTATATTGCTGTTATTTTATTATGCATTTTTATGGTACTAACATATCGGCTCCTATTACCTTTTTGAGCTGAGGGTCTCCTAGAAATAATCTCTCTACCCTTCGGGGTAGGGGTAAGGTCTGCGTACATATTACCCTCCCCAAACCCTACTTGTGGGATTATATTGGGTCGTTGTTGTTGTTGTTGTTGTTGTTGTTGTTGTTGTATTTTCTTTAATTTCGAAAAGAGCTTTGATGTTCAAAACAATTATGAAATTTATCGAAGCATTTCAATTTCTTATAAATCTCACTCTTATTATTTCCTCTATCATTTACTTTATTTACACAATATTACTATTACTTATCTTGATGAACCGATGATTGTGACTTGCAACGAGGAAACGTAACAAACGGACATAGACTCAGAAGAGGATGATATACCAGAAGAGGTTGTTAAAGAGGTTGAGGATTTTGAGAATAGGCCTAAGTCTAACTTGGTCGAAACTGAGGTTGTCAACTTGGAGGATACAGAGAATGTCAAGGAAACGCGCATCAGTGTTCACCTGTCACCGTCGAAAATGAAAGAGTACGCGGAATTTCTAAAGGAATATGAGGACATATTCGTCTGGTCATATGATGATATGACTGGTATCAGTACATCTATTTTAGTTCATAAACTACCAACAGATCCAACATGTCCACCGGTAAAATAGAAACTTAGAAAGTTCAAACCCGACATGAGTTTGAAGATCAAGAAAGAAGTTACCAAACAAGTCAAAGCCAAGGTTCTCAGGGTAGTGGAGTATCCAACATGGTTAGCCAATATTGTGCCAGTGTCGAAGAAGGACGGGAAGGTTAGAGTATGTGTCGACTACCGGGATCTCAACTGGGCCAGTTCGAAAGACGACTTCCCCTTGCCGAACATACGCATCCTAATCGACAACTACGCCAAGCATGAGATGCAATCGTTTGTTGATTTTTTTGCTGGGTATCATCAAATATGGATGGATGAGGAAGACGCGGAAAAAACGGCTTTCATTACGTCATGGAGGATGTATTATTACAAGATGATGCCTTTTGGATTAAAGAATGCTGGGGCCACCTACATGAGGGCCATGACTACTATTTTCCATGACATAATACACAAGGAAATCGAGGTATATATAGACGACGTCATCATCAAATCCAAGAAAGCCACTGACCACATGGAAGATCTGAGGAAGTTCTTCAATAGACTAAGAAGATACAACCTAAAGTTGAATCTCGCGAAATGTGCATTCGGGGTTCCTATCAGAAAACTGCTTTGATTCATTGTAAGTCACTGAGGAATAGAACTGGATCCGTCAAAGGTTAAGGCCATTCAAGAATTACCACCGCCAAAGAACAAGAAGGACATGATGAGTTTCCTGGGAGACTCAACTACATCAGTCGGTTCATAGCTCAGTCCACTGTCATTTGTGAACCCATCTTTAAAATGTTGAAGAAGGACGTCGCTACCAAATGGACTGATGATTTTCAGAAATCCTTTGACAGAATCAAGGAATACCTGTCAACGCCGCCAGTTTTGGTTCCGCCCGAACCAGGTAGACCCCTATTGCTCTACCTTGCAGTATTGGATGGGGCATTCGGTTGTGTTCTGGGACAACATAACGAAATTGGGAGAAAGGAGAAATCCATCTACTATCTCAACAAGAAGTTCACCCCGTACAGGCCCGGTATTCTCTATTAGAGCACACCTGTTGTGCTCTAGATTGGGTAGCTCAAAAGTTGAGGCGTTATTTCTGTGCCTATACCACTTATCTCATATCAAGAATGGATCCGCTGAAGTATATCTTCCAGAAGCCCATGCCCACCGGCAAGCTAGCCAAGTGGAAAATCCTACTGAGTGAATTCGACATTATCTACGTATCTTAGAAGGCGATCAAAGGACAAGCCTTAGTAGATCATCTTGCTGAAAATCCCGTGGATGGAGAGTACGAGCCTCTAAAGATGTATTTTCCTGGTGAAGAGGTATCTTTCATAGGAGAAGATATTGCATAATCTTACGATGGTTGGAGGATGTTTTTTGACGAAGCGGCAAATTTCAAAGGAGTTGGCATAGGAACGATCCTAGTATCAGAAACCGGCCAGCATTATCCGGTATCTGCCAAACTCAGGTTTCTATGCACCAACAATATGGCCGAATACGAAGCCTGCATCTTAGGGCTCAAGATGGCCATTGACATGAATATTCAGGAATTGCTAGTAATCGGAGATTCAGACTTTCTCATACATCAGGTTTGAGAAGAATGGGAACCAATAACTCTAAGATACTTCTTTATCTGCATCACGTATAGGATTTGAGGAAGAGATTCACAAAGACAGAGTTTCAACATGTCCCCAGAGTGCAGAATGAGTTCGTTGATGCATTGGCTACCCTATCGTCCATGATCCAACATCCAGATAAGAATTTCATTGATCCCATTTAGCTAAAGATTTATGACCAACCGACTTATTATGCTCATGTCGAGGAAGAAGCAGATGGAAATCGTGGTTCTATGACATCAAGGAATATTTAACAGGAGAATACCCAGAACTTGCAAACGCTACTTAGAAGCGCACCCTTCAGAGGTTATCTAACAACTTCTTTCACATCGGAGGAATACTATACAGGAGGACTCCCAATTTGGGATTATTAAGGTGTGTCGAAGCAAATGAAGCATCCATATTATTAGACGAAGTGCATGCAGGGACCTGCGGTCCACATATGAATGGTTTTGTCTTAGCAAAGAAGATACTCCGAGCAGGGTATTTTTGGATGACTATAGAAACGAATTGCATCCAGTATGTCTGAAAATGCCATCGCTGTCAGATACATGCAAACATGATAAAGGTGCCTCCAAACAAGCTTACTGCAACATGCTTGCCATGGCCGTTCGCCACTTGGGGAATGGATGTTATCGGACCTATCAAGCCTGCCGCATCAAACGGGCACAGGTTCATCCTGGTGGCAATTGATTATTTTACTAAATGGGTCGAAGCAGCATCATACAGGGCGGTAACTAAGAAGGTTGTGGCAGACTTTGTTCGCGACCGTATCGTTTGTCGATTCGGCATCCCAAAGTCAATCATTATCGATAATGGTTCAAATTTCAACAGTGACCTGATGAAGGCAATGTGTGAAACATTCAAGATCAAACACAAGAACTCTACAGCCTACAGGCCTCAGATGAATAGAGCTATAGAGGCGACCAACAAGAATATCAAGAAGATAATGAGGAAAATGATAGAAAAACATAAACAGTGGCATAAGAAGCTATCATTTGCTTTATTGGGGTATCGTACAATAGTCCGCAATCAACTGGGGCAACTCCTTATATGCTGGTCTATGGTATAGAGTCAGTCATTCCCGCCGAGGTGGAAATTCCCTCTTTGAGGATCATACAAGAAGTAGAGTTAGATGATGTAGAATGGGTAAAAGGTACCTACGAGCAGTTAGCCCTTATAGATGGAAAAAGAATGAATGCGGTTTGTCATGGTCAATTGTATTAGAATAGAATATCCAGAGCTTTAAACAAAAGAGTCAAGCCAAGGAAGTTTACACCAGGGCAGTTGGTGCTGAAGAAAATATTCCCACATCAAGATGAAGCCAAGGGGAAATTCTCTCTCAATTGGCAATGTCCGTACATCTTTCATCGGGGTCCTAACAGGAGGAGCCCTTATACTGGCAGAAATGGATGGAGAAGTCTGGCCGAAGCCCATAAATTCAGATGCAGTCAAATGATACTATGTGTAACCTTTATGCTTTTACTTTATGATGTAATTTGAACTACGCCTGACCTGATTCCCTTTTAAGAGGGGATACGTAGGCATCCCTATGGTTCGGTCGCAATTCAATAAACTTTTCATTTTCCCCCACTATTGGAAACTGGAGCAGAATATTGAGGAGGACCCTCAAAATTTCGAAGTTGATTTTCAGCCATTCATCGCACGCAGCAATCGGAAGCACCAGCCCAGTAAGCTGGGGCAGAATATTGAGGAGGACCCTCAAAATTCCAGAGCGAGAGAGGTTGCAATGTCTTGAACCGCGTCGCAGTCGTCGGTTCATCTAAAAGAAAACTATTATTTTCGATTATGTATTTACGATTATTTTACTAAGTCATGCATGTCTATTATTAAAATTGTTTTGTTTAACAACGTTACCCCAAGGATACGCACAATATCACCGAAACTGAGACAAGCATGACGAGGAAATTCCACGGGAAACAGACTAACCTTCCCCCTCTACAGAACTCACAATTTTTCATTGGGTGCAAGTACCCGAGTCGCAAATCGATGAATACATTTATACTCTCATGCTTTCAGGAACGCAGCTCTCCGAACCATTTTCTATTTACAATTGCTATCCGTACACGATATCCCTAGCAGCCACAATATCGCAATCAACTATCAGCTAAGAGATTTTACTACCATTTGCCCTTTTTACTTTCCTGCATTGCATAAGGCTACCTTTATGCCTTCCGAGACTAAGCTCTGTCTCCATCTGCATTTCCTGCATTTCATAAGGCTACCTTTCTGCCTTCCGATACTAAGCATTGTCTCTATCCTGCATTTCTCTGCATTACATAAGGCTACCTTTCTGCCTTCCGAGGTAAAGCTCTACCTCCATCTGCATTTCCTTTATTTCATAAGGCTACCTTTCTGCCTTCCGAGACTAAGCATTGTCTCCATCCTTTGTTTCTCTGCATTGCATAAGACTACATTTCTGCCTTCCGAGACTAACCATTGTCTCCATCTGCATTTTCTACATTGCATAAGGCTACCTTTCTGCCTTCCGAGGTTAAGTTCTACCTCCATCTGCATTTCATGCATTTCATAAGGCTACATTTCTGCCTTCCGAGACTAAGCATTGTCTCCATCCTGCATTTCTCTGCATTGCATAAGTCTACCTTTCTGCCTTCTGAGACTAAGCACTGTCTCCATCTGCATTTTGTGCATTGCATGAGGCTACCTTTCTGCCTTCCGAGACTAAGCATTGTCTTCATCCTGCATTTCTCTGCATTGCATAAGACTACCTTTCTGCCTTCCGAGACTAAGCACTGTCTCCATCTGCATTTTCTGCATTGCATAAGGTTACCTTTCTGCCTTCCGAGACTAAGCATTGTCTCCATCCTGCATTTCTCTGCATTGCATAAGGCTACCTTTCTGCCTTCCGAGACTAAGCTCTGTCTCCATCCTGCATGGCTGAAATATCGCCACCTTATTTTTATTGCATGGCTGAAATATCGCCATTTTATTTTGCTTGCATGGCTGAAATACCGCCACCTTTTATTTACGTCTTGCATCGGCTGAAAGATCGCCACCTTCTGCATTTCATGGGTTGAAAGATTGCCAAATTGTCCAAAGGCGTCATTGTTCGGAGGCACCATTTTCATATCCCGAGAACGCCATACCATGGCATGAGGACCCCGTTTTTATCTTTTGCATATCATTATTCAAAGGCATCATTCTCATATCCCGAGAACATCATTTCATAGCCTGCGAATCCTTTATTATATGCTTCATGGACCAGGACGTCATAGTCTGAGGACATCATCCTAACCGTCTAAAGACAACATTCATGGTCCAATGGGAACTTGCATCATGTTTAAATTTATGCACAATATATGTTTGTATTACTCACTTGCAGGTAAACCGGCTAGCAACAACCGTCTCAGCAGGAGCGATCCCGCTCCAGTTCCCGCGGCCTATCAGACTTCAACTGCCTTTCTCAACCTAAACATCGCGTCCATTCTTTTCGAAAATCTCCATCGGCATATTTCGTCTATGGATCCTGAACTACATATGGCCTGATTCCTGTAAAACTAGGGATATGTAGGCAGCTCAGGAGCCAGAGCTCGGTCAAAATTCTTTGCAAATCGTCTCTTTCGGTCAAAATTGGTCATCATATCTTTACCCGACAACTCTTTCATCCTTCTCGCGTAAAGAGGAGCAGCTGTTGATACCCAATTTTTCACTATGTATTTTTATACTCAAAATACTTTCAAATATATATATATATATATATATATATATATATATATATATATATATATATATGTGTGTGTGTGTGTGTGTGTGTGTGTGTGTGTGTGTGTGTGTGTGTTTTAGTATTTTTCCCAATTTTTAAAGATCTTAAAATCAATTTATTGTCTGTTTTAGCAGTACAAAAATCCAATAATTATTCCCGAGATTATCATTTTGGTGAATAACTTATTTTTCTTATATTTATAACAAAATACAATTAAGGTAATTGTGAGCACGTGATAATTGCCCTATATATGAATTATTCCCAAAAAATCAAACAAAATGATTTATTTATTATTTTACAATTTTGTGAATTTTGTTTTATTTTCTGTTAATTGTTTGCATTTTTATTTGTGCATTTTTATTCATATGAAAATACAAAAATACTTGGCACTTATATTTAGGGTTTTAATTCCATATTTTAGGATTAATTAGTGGTTAAGTTGCTTGCAAAACAAAATATAAAGAAAATGATAAAAAATGGTTCTTTGCATTTTTTTTATTTTATTTTTATTTTTAATTTTTTGAATTTGTCTTAAGCTTTAGTTCAAAATTAGAAATTAGTTAATTTTGAAATTAAATAATATAATTTTAGAGTCAATTTTGTCTTTGACTTTTAATTTGTCTTTTTAATAAAAAATAAAAAATATAAATACAAAATAAGAAAAAGATAAAAAAACAAAGTGAAAGAAATAAAAGCAAAACAAATAAAAGAAAGTGGGTCTTAATAAAGAATTCAAATTGGGCTCCCTTTTTAAATCTGCTTCAACCCACAAGACTCACCCCTTTCACAGGCCCAAATGGTCAATCACCCGGTCCGCCCCAGTTATTTGACAAAATGACCCGTCTCATCAAGGGCAAATCTGGACCGTCCATTGATCTCATCCAACGGTCCAGATTAGCCCAAGTGAATTACATAAAAATGTAATAAAGTCTCTACAATCTTTAAAGACAGAATAGTCACCTTCCTCGTACAAACTCACCCCACCGCCTTCCATCGTCCGTCGCCGGCCGAAAATCGCCTCCGCCAGCGGCGATGCTCCAAATTAACCCAAAAATACACCCCAGGTTCTTCTCTTCCTCCTCTTCTCATATCTACCATTAATTTCGCTCAAATCTTAACCAAAACTCTCGAATCTTGGTTTGAAAAATCCGGCCAAAACGCTACTTTGTCCAAAACTCCCCAAATTCGTACCATATACTCCCCGGACCTCCCTCACCCCTAATCCCTAACCAAAACCCCTCAAATCCCAGCAGAACTCGTTGAATTTCAAATCTAGGGTTCATGGGTCGAACCTGTTTTGGGAGGTTTTGAAGTCAACTGATTTTTGGTTAATGTTATATGCCTATTTCTAACGAAATAGACAAATAACATTAACCGGAAATCAATTTCGACGGTTTAATCATACCAAATCTGAAAACAGTGAGTTTCTCTTCTCCTTTTATTTTTGTTTTTTTTCTTTGGTTTTGGTTCTTATTAATTCGATTCGTGTTTTTGAAATGTTGTTTTAAGTATTGCATAGTTTTAATTAATAGCCTAGTTTAATTTCAATCTAATTCTGTCTGTTACTGTTAGCTAAATGTTTAGGTATGATGATTAGGTAGTAAATGTGTAAGTATAATTTCGATGAGTCGGTTTGTTCTCGTAGTGTTTATTGTCTAGGTTGAACCTCATTTTTGTTTGATTTCTGTTCTGATTTGGTGATTTAATTTGTGCTTAATTGTTCAGCCATTTAGATTTTAAGTTCATTTGATTCTTGATTTTAGTCGAGTGATGAGTTGATTGGTATTTGGATATTAGTTTAATCTTGTGTCTCAGTAGTTGTTAATCGACTTTGTTTGGGCCTGATTAGTCTTAATTTGTTTATTGCTGAGTTTAATAGATAATTAGATAGTGGTGAATCAGGATTATATTTTTTCAGTTGAAGTTCAATTCAGAAATCTGGAAGTTGTTTGGTTATAGCTGCGATTTCAGTGTAAGTTCACGGATAGTTTGGGTATTTCGGATTGGGTAGAACATGGTAGATAACACTAGAATGCTCTAGAGTCTTCTAGAATAGGACTTTAGTCACAATTTTAGAAGTTTAAGGGTAGTAACTTGAGACACAAGTCAATAAATAGAGGTTTAAATAGAAATAAAAGCAGGGACTGTTTTGAAAAGTTAAAAATCTGAAACTCCCTCATTTGTGCCTAAAAAAAAAGCATTCCCATGCCTTGTTTCACAAGTTTTTCACCCCAAAAATTCTCCCAAAAACCCTTGGCTGCAGATCTGAATTTCAGATTTGAATTTCCAATTCCAATTAGATCTAGTATCTCAAAAACACAAAAACAATAGAAAAAAACTTCAAAAATCCAAAAAAAAATCACTGTTTCATTGGAAATTGTAGGTTAATTTTGATATTCTAGTTATCAATTCACATCTCCTAGTTCTCTTTTTAGTTGCTGAAATTTCAGAGGTATTCCTAGTTGATTTCAGGCAATTTTTGGGTTTGGTCGAGGCATTTTGGGATCAATTTGGGTGTTGTTTTGCTGTGAGCTGTTGCTGTTTTCATTTTGAAAGTCATTTGTGCTTAGTTGAATTTGATGTGGCTGGATCCGTTAATCCTTTGGTTTTTAAAAGCATTTCTATACTCCTAACTCATTTCTGGGCTGAAGCATTGGTGTAATTGTGGCTGTTTGAGTTCAAATTGCTGCTGTCTGTTCTTACTGCCTCAGCTGACTTCTATTTCCTCTTCATTTTGTGTTCCAATTCCAGGTACACAACTTTGTTTTTGATAATTGTGAGCTGAAATGTGAAGGCAGAATTCAAATGATAATTGAAGCATGAGATTTGAGTTATTTCAATTTCTGAACCATGTATTCAATATTTAGTTTATGGATGTTGTTTAAATTCCTGTTTGTTTTGTATTAAATGGACTGTTGTTATAATTCTAATTCAATGAGTTTTGTTTTTCAAGTATAGTCCTAGTTGTAGTTAGTTCTCTATTAGTTGTAACTAATTTTGTGTTAGGTTAATAAGTGATTCATGTCAGTTATAGTCAGCCTCATGCTGGATGCTTTCGTAAATCTGTTTTAAAATGATGTGTGTTGAACGACTCTGAATTTCAGTAGAATGAAAGCATCATGTTGATCACCTCGTCTGCTAGCTTATTGGTCCAAACTTGTATAAAATTGATTTGCTAGGTTTGTGCTTATTTGTACTATTTTTGGAGATCCATTTGTGGAAAATTAAAATTCCCACTGAACTGGGTATCGAATTGGACGTCCGCCCAGATTTTCGTTGGGCCAATTATAAGCCCAAAGATGAAAGCATTCTCCTACTGGTCCATTCTTCTACTCATGTCGCCAAGGCTGATTCAGCCCCCTTTTTGCATGGGTTGGCCTTGAAGCCCACTCCCTAAGGCAATTCTTGGGCTGTCCCCACTGAGCATCCATTTATCAATGTTAATTAGGACTTTTCCTTTATTATTAAATACAAATAGAAATAGAAAATTATAGTTGCTTTTAGGTTTGCCCTTTAAATAATAAATGAGATGAGTCTTGTCAAATAAAACGCAAATTGCGGGGCCCTCAATAAAATGTTATATTAAATATTTAGAATTTGGGATGGGCCGATTAGCGAATTTCACGGCCTTCCCAAAAGATAATACCGCGTTAGTCACTTTAGGCGCGATTTTAACAAAATTACATTCTTAAACTCGGGTGTGCATTTCATGTGACCCAAATCAAATCTCAAAACGTTGAATATAATGTGTTCAGGATTGCAGGTGCATTTTATGTGGCGCAATCAAAAGACACGTTTTAAATGACGTTCAATTTACTATAAAAATTAAATAAAAAGCGATTAAAAGTAAAATCGGCACATAGGTTCATCATGTAATAAAATCAGATAAATAAGCTAAACACGACAGTTGAGCGATCGTGCAAGAACCACGGAACCCGGGAATGCCTAACACCTTCTCCCGGGTTAACAAAATTCCTTACTCGGATTTCTGGTTCGCGGAGTGTTAACAGAATCATATTTTCTTCGGTTCGGGATTCAACCGGTGACTTGGGACACCATTAATTTCCCAAGTGACGACTCTGAATCTTTATAGTAAATCCCGTTTCGATTGTCACTTAAATTGGAAAAACTCCTTTACGCTCTTGCGGGTGTAGTGAAAAGGAGGTGTAACAGTAATTTTTGTATATTTTTACAAATTTATTTGGTATTTTAAAAACTAAATTGCATATAATATCAATTCTAGCCTATTTTAAAATTAATAGTATTTTATAATTATAAAATTGGTCCTAATATTTTTAAATTAGTATTTATATATTATTAATTATTTCAGTGCTCTTAATTTGTTTTTAAAATAATTTTTTACTATTTTATAAAATAAAAAGGGAAAACTGGCTATTTAATATCTAGCCCCAATTCGTTTCAATTGTAGCCCCATTTGATTTTCAATTTTAGCCTAAAATTGACCCAATTTCAAACTCAAAATCGGACCAGCCCAATCCCATTTAACCCAGCCCCTTAACCCGTTCATCCAACCCACCCGGATTCCTTTTAATCCAGGCCGTTGATCCTTTTGATCAACGGCCACGATTACCCCTTTCCTTTTTAATTCACCTAACCCAACCCTAATTCCCCCATTTCTCTCTTGTAGCCGCCTTTGGATACACTCCCTCTCTCAAACTCTCTCGAAGGTTCCCTGGAACCCTAGCCTCTCTCGTCCTCTCCGACCATAACCTCACCGGAATCCATGGCTTCTCAGGCCAAGGATGGTCTGTACCAACCTCCCTTCACCCTTAAACCTTGGGTGTTCGAAGTTTCAAGGTCTGACCTCAACGATGTCTGTTCATATCTTCTCAGATCCGTGGTTTTGAGGCCTCTCCGGCCTTGCTCCGGCGTATCTGAGCGTTAGGAGCCTATCTCTGACCTTATCTGACTCAGGATCGAACTTTTCCAGGCTTTTCTCATTCTAGGGTTTCTCTGAAATCCTAGTTACTCGAGGTTCTCTCTAATTATTTTTAAGATCTTGTATATGTCTGTTCTCTACCTGAGTTTCTTAAATATTTTCCCCAATTTTCTTTCAAAAATTACTTCTCTTCGACTTTAGGGTTTCTGAAAGGATTTTTGGGAAAAATCTTGCTGGTTCTTCTTCTTCTTTGCTTTATGTGTGTTTGTCCATACCGTGCTCGTGTGATTTCTTTTTATTACGCATGCACTATCTTCTACCTTTTCTTTTCTACTGTGCATGTTACTCCTGTTAATCCTTACATAGTTTCCTTTACTCTTTTACTATGTGTGTTCATCGTTAAGTTAGTTGATTTTGTTTACTGGACTCTGTTCATGTTCTTACATGCTTTGTCTACTTGTGTTCACGTTTGTATTATCCCCTTCTTCTGAACCTGTTTAGGTTCCGAGTTTTCTCAAATATGTTCTTCATGATTTTTCTTCCTTTGTCGTTCAAACATGCTATCAAATTTGTTTTGTTGAGACTCTGAAACAAATGACTTGCTTTCTCACTTCCATGTCCGATTCAATTTTGAAACCCTAGGATTTGGGGGTTTCCTTAGACGATTTTGATTTTTGTGTTCGAGTTAAGGCTCCACTTTGGGATCCTGTACTCTATGACTCACTATGAGTCTGCAAATTGAACATGTATCTCTTTGCTTATGTTTCTGAATTTCTCTTCGATTAAACTCTCTTCTATATAATTTGACAGTCTTTTCTTGATTCACATATTTGTGTGCTTTATATATGAGAACTCTTCTTTCAAAAGGTTTTGCCAATTATTAATTGATTCCGAATTCCTTTAATGGTGTTTACTTGATTGTTACTGATTTTTCCCTAATTGAACCTTTCTTTACCCTTTTCCTGACTTGGTTCATTAGAACAAAGCTTTCAACTTTGATTTTTACTGGATGTTTGATTGATTCCCTTTCCTTATTTTTCACAAACAATGTACCATTGGACTTTTGCCTTAAATAAACCCTATGTATTTACCCTTATTATGTTACTTTGGAAAAGGTTTTAATCAAATTCTTTCCTTAATTGTCTTATACCCGTTCGAAATCAGAATCCCTTAACCAAAGGGAAACTTTATGTGATTGATTGCAAACTATTTCCTTACCTTTTCTTACTTGTTTTCTGCACTATAAAACGGGACTACCATTCTGCACCTGAACACACTTCGAATGGCATACTCTTACACACACACACTCAATTACAATACTCTTTCAATTCTCTACTCTCTTCTGAGATCTTTTGTACTGCTTGCTTGCAATTTGGTTTACAAGATTTCTGCTTTCACTTATTTGTTTCCCTAAAACTAGTATGTCCTAATTTTGATTCCAGCATCATCCCTATGTGTTTACCTTACAGTTGCTACACTCTTGTCTACATTGTTGTTCATATTCTGTATTGAATATGCTACTCTCTCTTTGCATCTGCTATTTTTTGTGAATTCCCCATATCTATGCTCCCTTCTATGTGTTTGAGTTAAGGTTTATGGCCTGGTAGTATCCAAATTGCTGCTCAGGTCTGAACCTGATCCTCAATGGATCCTAACTCCCAAAATGTGGCCTAGTAGACTGGTTGGGGTGTGCCACCATTCCTTATCGTTGGGTATGACAACCAGTTTACCCTAGACTTCCCTTAATTCCCCTCTATTGCACTTGCACTTACTTCTAGCCTCTAAGTTCTGCCCCCCTCCTATGAGCCTTGCCTTGGGACCTTGAGTTCCCTCTAAACATGGACATTTGAGGGATGGCCCTTCCACACTACACTATAATCTGATTCTACAATGATATTTGAGGTGTAAGCGTTTCCTGGAGTTTTTGAAGCTCCTTTGAATTGTGACACATCCCAAATAAGAGAATGGCTTTGGAAATCTAATCTTTGGAAGTTGGTTTATTTCATATTTCAGAACTGGAGTCTAAATTAGGCTCTCCTTGGTTGGAATATTTAATTTATGATGTAATTTTTATCTTTTTTTATCCATTCTGGTCTGTAATAATCTTGTAATAAACTGCTGGGGTGTTAGTGAAAAAGGAAGGGCCAATCATGCATGCCAAGAGGTAGATACCATGTTCACAGGGAATTACTATACTTCTGAAATTCTGCATTTTATATAGATATCATGTTCATACGGAATTACTATACTTCTGAAATTCTGCATTTCATATAGATACCATGTTCATAGGGAATTACTATACTAGTAATTCTGAAATTCTACATTTCATGTAGATACCAAGTTCATAGGGAATTACTATACTTCTGAAATTCTGCATTTCATATAGATACCATGTTTATAGGGAATTACTATACTTATGAAATTC
Organism: Nicotiana sylvestris; assembly: GCF_000393655.2. NCBI lineage: Eukaryota > Viridiplantae > Streptophyta > Magnoliopsida > Solanales > Solanaceae > Nicotiana > Nicotiana sylvestris. The sequence continues at coordinate 1,691,360 of NC_091066.1, read as the reverse complement.
TGCATTTCATATAGATACCATGGCTATAGGTTTTTCTGCATTTCATATAGATACCATGTCTATAAGTTGTTTTCTGAAATCCTGCATATCATATAGATAATATGCCTATAGGACTTCCTGCATTTTGCATATGCATCTGTCACTAGGCAAACCCGTTTATAGGATTTAAATAACTAACTGCATATAGATGACCTGCCTATAGGATTTCTGCATGACAATAACAACGCTTAAAATCAGTAACGCCTAGAAAGCATGCCTATAGGAGCTATCAACCAAACCTGAATCGTCAACTCGCTTATAAGTCTAAAATCAGTAGCAACAATGTTTAACGCCTGTAGATCTTACGTGTAATTGACAATTCTTTTTCTGCAATCAGTTTGCTTCTCTACTTCTGAAACTAATAGATATCATGCCTATCGGTTCCGTCTAACACCTAGGCAAGCTTTAGGGTAAAACTATAACTACATCAGTCTTTGATAATTACAACCAGCATGTAGGCCTAATTCGGACTTCTTATCTGAAAATATGTGACAAACCAGCCTGCCTTAATGTTTAAGTTTAATTCAGACCTAATCAGTACGAGTAAGACATGCTAAACTATATGCTTTTCTTTGATTTAAGGAGGTTTATTTGAGCCATACCTGCTTACTTGCTTTCCCAATACTTGCTGTATATGTTTTGAATGTCGCATTAGAATTTTATCCTTCTAAAACTGCAAAAGCCCCAATTCCCTCCCCTTTAGGATTAATAGTCACATATGCCTCCGGGACTGATAGGATTGGGAATGGTAATAACATGCAATAAGTAATGATACTATTTCGCGCTTTAATACCTTAACGGGGTGGGAAAGGTAGATATAGATATGATGATCGGTGCGCTAATACCTCATGTAGCCCCTCTCTTGAGGAGTGATTACTGGGTATTGCATTGATGTGATCCATATTGTTCATAAACCTAGCACCCCCTTCCCTTTACTGGTTTATGTTTATTTTCAGACTTGTTTAAAATCGTTTTCCTAAAAAATTTCTGCCTTCCTTATTTTTTCAAACTTCCAATTTACTTGCAAAATTATGCGAAAACTCCCTTTATTTGAGCCTTAATTGCTTATTTGTAAAGTCACAATTGTAACATGGTCGGGAACCACACTAGTGGATCTTTAGGGGTGCCTAACACCTTCCCCTCGAGGTAATTTCTAGCCCTTACCCGAACTCTAGTTTCTTCAACTCAAACCCTTCTTAGTGTCCTAATGCACTTTAATCATTAGGTGGCGGCTCTTCAAAATTCCAAAACCCAATTCCCAAAAGGGAACGAGTTGTCCTCCCAAAATGGCACAAGCCCGATTTCGCGAGAAAAAGGGGGCGCGACACAACTCAGCTGAGCACATTAGCTCGATCAATTCTGAAGATATCTCCTTTTATTCAAGCAAATAAGCTTAGAGCCCAATTCCAACATCCAGAATTATCCGGCAGGCCTGCTTCCAATATATGAACACCATATCAATCACTACACGAGGTACCAGAACATGTCTGCATACCTTTGTTGAATTCTCACTATGCACCACATCATTCGCAGGACAATAATAATATTCTCTGATAAAAATAACCAACATTCCCCGAATCTGATGCTTATAATGCACCTCATGATATATATAAGTCTTGTTCCAACTCTCGCAATATCGCCACGACAGAAGAGATGTGTTTAAATTTATAACCAACTGCCAAGTCAACAAATCATTGAGTCTATACTTCTGACAAGAACCATTACCTCATTCTGAACCAAATAATGATCTTTGCTCTTTAATATACTTCATATAATCCGACTGTACCGATTCTAAATCCAATAATCTCGTCTCACCCAGTACGAACTGCTCAGGAAATAAGCCACCCCGGTCATAATCAAAAGTCCCATATGATGCCGTAACGTGCCAATAGGCTGCAAGCTCGAACGTGATACATAAGGAAAATGAACTCAGGAAGGGACTACTCAACTCACACGACTAAAATGAACTTTCCTCAGAAAATGGGAAACAAAACACATAAAAACAGGTATAGGGAACTATACTCAATATCACACTGTTGCGGCATGCAACCCGATCCAAACAACATACCCATGGCGGTGTGCCACCCGTTCCATACATAAAATTAACATAAAGAGATACACGCCGAGCTAAATTGTTCATTACAACAAAATACTGAATATTGGTCACAAGCATGCTAAGTGCATAATACCATCAATGGGGAGACATATAACGCCATAAGCTAACAAACTCAAGCACAACTGAGGTGCGATATATGTTCTGAAACTAAAGAGCCATCCTGCTCAGTGCTCACATAACACCATCGCTATGCGGAACCTAAAAACAATAAGAAAATTATTGAGCCGTTCACAACTCACATGATACAATATAGCATTACATGAAATATCCGATGGCGAAATAATATCCAACATCCGAATACTCCTCCATAAGGAGCGCTATGCTGAAATGAACACATCCGGCCTGATATAGAGCCAATATTCATACTTAAATCCATTCACATATACCAAGTCGATTCTAATCGTACCAAACTAGGTCAATAATCTTTCCTAGGTCCATAATAACCCCCTTTTTCCCCATATAACACAAGAGTACTCATCATAACCGGATTCATCCTCCACAGTCCACAACCTAATAAATTGAGTGCCCTACATACATCAATTCTCAAATTAACGATATCACCACAATCTTCACACTTGGTTTAATTCTTCAATCAATCAAGTGATTACATGCCACACTCATACAACCTTCCCGTGGCACACGCTCCCACGACCTTCCGTAACAGATAACAGGTCTGTACATCCATACCACCGGCCGTAGTAACGTTGAAAAGTGATCAAGAAACCTTAGCCAGGATGAAAAGCCCTTTTCACAAAACACCGATCTCAGGTGACATTGAAGACAATACCAGCTTACTCTAAACATTCAAATCCCTTTCCTACTTATCTGAGCTCGTGACATCCTTGTCAATACCGAACCACAGCATTGATCCTCACTTTCAAATTCCATACCACTCACTGCACCCAACATGCCAAAATGCGATAGCACAAGATCTTCATCATAACTCCTGAACCACTAATATGATAAACACTTCCTCACTTGGAAACTTTTTACTTAACTCATTCAAAGAGGACCATAGCAACACGCGAGTAAGTTCTCATAACCGTAGAACATTCAAATTCTCAAGTAGTGGTCTAAACCACCATAACCCTTCCGGGATCCGCCTACATATAACAGGCGATAATACTTGTATACTTCCAAATATAATCAATTACGGCGGCCGTCGAGCCTCGCGCGCACCGCCACCACTATGCCAATTCAACTATGGCTGACCAATCTAACTTCCTTTACTTCATCCTTAACTTGCCTTAGAGATAATATTAGCTCTATTCCTTACATCACCGACCTAAATCCGCACTCATCTTGAGTGACCCCATTCCATGAGTCCACATTGTCTCCAAACCCATGAACCGCCTCATACTCTCCTTGCACGTACATTCGCATTTTCAACTGATGCACCCATTCTGATTATCCCTCTATGAATCCGAAGTCTTTTTCCCTTTTTTCTCTCGATGCTACACTGCAAGTCAAAAATATCATAGATCATTCCGAGCCTTTTATTATAATCTGCTACAAAAACTTGATTCTTAACCATACCGCGGGCTTGAATCCTTAGGCACCACATTTTTAAATTCTTTGAATTCACTAGGACCGTTGTTGAGAGCCATCCACTCTGACTTGGTCCCGATTATAATCAACTCCATGAATCTTCTAGCACATGAACACCCTCTCGACGAAGCACCCGGCATAATCACTTCCCTTGAAACCCGCATCCATACAAGGCATAAATCCTGAATCCTTCCCCCAAGACTGAACATGAGCCAATAAGGCCAACCATAGCATACCTTTAACCATTCATTGCTCAAATCACCACTTATGTTCTTTTCCCGTAGCTGAAATAACCCATAAACATGCTAATAACCAGAAGCCTCGCAGGTAGTTAACCATGCAACCAAATCATTGGCGGTGGGACTCTCCCACTTAGCTTGAAGCCACTATTACCCAACTCTGGAACTCACCAGAATTCTTTATCTCTTATTGACATAACCTAGCGCGAACCACCGCAAAATTTCTCGGAACCCTTCTATAAGACCCCCTTTTATACTCTGAACCATCAACCACATTCGCACGGCTAATCTCTTTGCTGTATAACTAATAGAATTCTTCGTAGAAGCTTCGCCAACCAAGCAACCGCTAACCTGATCACAGGGAATAATCCACCTGTGGAAATCACTTCCCGACATCTTCCAATGTTGTTGCACGGGGTACAATCACTACGACATCAATAACCCCTCCTGAGTCCGAGCTCACTCTCTAGCTGCGCAAGTCCATTCATCCCTCATGGACATCACTTAAATTTACGACAACAACCTTCCAATTCGAAGTCATGTTGTATCCTTCTTCATATCAAGCAACTCCTTTTCGTCATATCCAACCTTCCGCTGCATAATAGCCAATATTTCAAATTAAATCAGTAGACCCAATTCACCGTCCACTAAATCTCCTAAATCACTCCAAATTTTCCTCAAGGATGTAATTATCCTGCCACTGAATCCATATACTACTCAGCCACTTTCCCACTTTGGCTGAACTCTCTTCTTTAAGCAACGATTTGACTTTTTTCTCCTTACACCTGGCTTCCTTGGAAATTTAACCATCGGATGACACTTCCCACCTGTCTTTCCTCATCCTTTGCTGCTCAATTGTTGCCTTAAGTAAAATCTATCTTCGTAGCACTTGAACCCACAAATTGCTACTAACTTTAAACCTTTCCGAAGATCATCTTTCTCAAGCCGTCAATATTAGAAACATCGATTCAATCCTGAATTGCCGCACCCCGCAATCTCTGACCGTCATTTCTTCAATACTGACCCGTATTAACCTGCTCCAAAGGCGAATTGCAGAATACCATCACACTGGCGAACTTAACACATACCATTGAGGACGACGACAAGACATCACAGATGAAAATTCTGCCACGCTCGAAAACACCAAGTCTCGTTACCCATCAGCCCAAACCAGAATACTCTCAGCCCGATTACCTTTCCCATGCCGGGAATAAAATACCGAATCTCTAGATCATACACTAAGTAAACCTCCATTCAAGTTATTCACTGCCCCGACACGTAGGTAAACATCGTACCATTTTAACAATACCGCGTAACAGTCGTTCATAGCAATTATGGCAACTTGCGCCCAGCCTCAAAGCTCTCAGAAATACCGTTATTGAGCTGAAACAATAGAATATCCTTCCACAAGACGACGATAATAGTCCCATCATCTATACCGGGAGAAACATCCCGCACCACATCTATAGTACCATTACAATTCTTCATTTCTCAATTTACAACAAGCGATTCACGTCGCGTAAGATTGAGTAGAAATAAAGGCATAAGCCTCAAGGAAACAAAGGCATAAGCCACATCTATAGAAACAAAGGCATAAGCCTCAAGGAATCAAATCGCACGATGAGGAATCAAGGAGGGAAGTACTCCTAATAGTCCTGTAGCCTCACGAAGATAAGTACAGACGTCTCCGTACCGATCCGCCAGACTCTACTAGACTTGCTCATGACTCGTGAGACCTACATGAACCTAGTGCTCTGATACCATGTTGTCACGACCCAAAATTCACTAAGGGTCGTGATGGCGCCGGACACCGCTGTTAGGCAAGCCAACCAAAATACTTAATTAAATTCCAATTTTAGTATTGTTTAAAAACATTTTTCTCTATTAATTAAATAACGAATAATGAAATTTACAGAAATAACCATGAAGTCTTTAACAAAACTTAACATTTGAATGATCCAAAAATCCTCCCAGAACCCGGTGTCACCAGTGTATGAGCAATTTCTAGGAAATAGGTAATATAACAATCGTCTGGAATATAATATTGGACAGAAAATAATTACAGTAATCTGAAAGAGACTTTGTTAGTTGCGGGTCGTCTCAAGAAGTGCAACTTACCTAAGTCTTCGTATCAACCATGCAGCTACGCCCACTATGCCACTAGAAGTGCAGGTGCCTGTGCAACAAAAATGCACAGCAAGTGTAGCATGAGTACAAAAACAATGTGTACTCAGCATGTATCCCGTCTAATCTCGAAGAAGTGGAGACGAGAGGTCGACTTCGACACTTGCTAGCGGTCCTATAATAATATAGTGGAGATGTGAGGAAAATCATAGATTTACATAGCAATTATAACTCATAAAGCTGGAAAGCAGGTAAACACTTTCTCAAATTATAAGGAATTTTCAAGGTTTACTTTTCATTATCTTTATCAATTTATATCGGGCCAGGAAAGGCAAATATCCACATTTAAAATTCTTAGGCAAGCCATACAAGCATGCGTATAACCTGCCGAGGTCGTACGGCCCGATCCAACAGAAATGTAAATTGTGCACTGCCGGGGGTCGAATGACGCGAACCATAGATGAATCTATTTAATTTTCCGAGGCATTCGGCCCGCTCCAAAAATAAACACACACAAACAGACAACCAAGAAGTCCACACAGAGCAATTCTCCAAAGAAAGCCAACCCTCTTTTAACCATTTAAGAAAAATAAAGTTTAATCAGTTTGGAAATTCATTTACTAATTCAATGTGATTTAAGCAAAATAAGTTCACAATTAATCCAAGTATAACATGCTCTTGGGTCCTAAACTACCCGGACAATAGCATAATAGTAGCTACACACGGACTCTCGTTATCTCGTGCGTACGTAGCCCCCACAAATAGGAGTACATAATCATTTATTTTACCTATGTGGACAATTCCCTCGTACAAGGTTAGAAAGGAGACTCAGCTCGCTTCGAAGCCCACTTTCCGGTCCAAGATTATGCTCAAACTCTCAATTCGGTACTGAACAATCCAAAACTAATGAAATAGTGTATAAAATAATCAATACATGTTCAAAAATTCATATTCCAACTATTAAGGTGATTACCTAACCCTAAATGTAAGATTCCTAAAATTAACCCCCGGGGCCACGTGCCCGGATTCCGGAAATTTTTGAAGAAAGTTGTTACCCATAACCTTATGAAGTCAAATATATGATTTTTACCAAATTCTATAACCATTTTTGTGGTCAAATCTCATTTTTATACAAAATCTAGATTTTCATCTAAACCATATCTTGTCTGATTCCTTAACAATGGTTCAAATGCTTAATAGAAACATAGGTCTTTCATGAAAGGTTAATATTGTTTGCGAAGATGTTTGGTCTTAAGCAATACTTGACTGGTGTGTCTTTTAAGTATCTAAGTAGATATTTTAATACTTATAGTCATAAGTTAGCTAAGTTTACTTTTTCACTACTTAATGAAGTCTCTTGGTTTGAGAATTTTCTCATTTGGATTGTCAATGAGGCTTCATCTTGTTTTGTATCGTTAATTATTGGGTTTGATTGATGCATACTCTGTTTTTCGGAAAAAAAGGTAGTGAATTTTATTTTGCATTGGTGTTTAGATTACTACATTTATTTCACAACTGATAGTAGTCCCGTTGAATTGATTTCTTTCATGCTGTTCTTCTAACTCACTTTCTAGAATTGATTTCTTTTATTTAGTGCATTGTTCAATTTTTTATTTTTTATTTTTAAAGATAAAAAAGAAAAGTTATAATTCTCTATCCAAGCAAAATAAACGGGACAAATCCAAGTTATCGAGCCAAATAATTTTAAACCAAAAGTAGAAAAACCAAAATATAACAAATTTAATAGGTATGATATTGGTAACATTTAAAGAAATTGAGTGCCGAAAATACATCAATACAATGTCTAAGAACGTACCATAAGGAACCTAAGCCTGATTCTCAGTCCAGTTCCTCTTTTCGTTTAAAACCAAACCCTCGAATCGAAAGTATAGCCTGTTTGGCCAAGCTTCTCAAGATAAAAAAAAGTGTTTTTTTTCCCTTAATTTGAGGTGTTTGGCCAAGCTTATTTGGGAAAAAAAATGCTTTTGGGAAGAAGCAGAAGCAGTTTCACAGAAGCAGAAAAAAATAGTTTATTTCCAAAATCAGAAGCAGAAGCAGTTTTGACTTTTCTTCTTACCTAAAATACCCTTAACAAAATATAGTATATACCAAAATAACCCTTAAACCTAATACTTAGGATATTAATTTATAAATATTTCTTCTTATTTTTAGGAAACTTTCTAATATATAGTGATTTTAGGGGTGAATGCTTTTATATTTGTTGCAGGAATTTTAATATATTTAATTTATATTAAAAGAATTAAGTACTTTTTAATTTTATTTTCATATTTTACTTAAATAAAATGATTTTTTTTAATTATTGCATGTAATAACAAAATTTTGATATTATTTATTTACTTATAATATTAATTATTAAGTAAATCTATTCATGTCCTTATTCGTAATTTGACACTTAAAGCACTTTCTAAAAAGCTTGGCCAAACCTAAATTATTTTTTAAAAGTGCTTTTCAGACTGATTATCCAAACCAAACTGATTCTCTTCGAAAATACTATTTTTTAAAAGCAATTCTCAAGTAGAAACTCTCTTTTTCGTTCTTCACTCCCGCAGTTTTCTCTCCCTTTCCCTCAAACCCCTACAAAACCCCGTCCGTCACATTCATCAAATGGTTTCTTCTGAAGTAACTGACTCACAAACGGAGTCATTTCCTCCGTCAAATCAACAGCCGCCATCTGCGGTGATTCCGCCGCCGACGGAATTAGTCGCTTTAAAGTCGAAGGATACTACCGAGTCATTTCAGCTGTCAAATCAACAGCCACTGCACACGGAATTGGTCGCTGTAAAATCCGAGGATACAACGGTAGCAGGAAGTGGTAATAATAGCAGCAGCAACAACAATAACAACGGCGGAGACGCGGCGGCGGCGGCGGTTGTGCTGAAATGGCCGGGATGGCCTGGAGACAACGTGTTTCGGCTAGTAGTGCCAGTTCTGAAAGTCGGTAGTATAATTGGACGTAAAGGTGAGCTTGTGAAGAAGATGTGTGAAGAGACTCGTGCTCGTATTCGCGTCCTCGAAGGCCCTCTCGGCAATGCCGATCGCATAGTATGTCATGACTACAATCATTATTATACATGCCTCGTTTAGTTTCTATTTCTTCTAGGGATTTTTGTTACTCTGCGACTTTTATTTGAATTTAAATGTTTCTAATTGGTAAAAAGTTCCAATTTTCAGTGCATATATTAAAAGTTTCCAGTGAATGTGTTGAGATGGGTGGTTGTTAAAATGATACGATTTCTGGGAAAACGACAACATAAGAAGTTCATAAAAGTAGAACTGAATGCAGACAATTGTCCCTAAACTGTAGTTTTGATGGTATAGCCGAAATCTAAAGTATCCCCTCTAATGAATATGCCAATGGAGTAAGAACAGGTGGATTTACACGGACACATGCAGAGTAACGGACTAGTACAATGGCCAGGGGCGGAGCTATGTCCAAGGGGTTTCAATTGAACCCCTTCGTCTGATGATTATACTGCACAAATAGGGAAAAATCGGTTCTCTTAGTTATATATAAACTGCTGAATCCCCTTGACATAATGGAAGATCCTAGTGCAGTGGTAAAGGGGTTCAATATTGTTTTAGGTCACAAGTTCAAACCCTAAGTATGACACTCTACTTTTTTTGAATCCCCTTGCAATGCATAAATTCCTGGGTCTGCCTCTAAAATGGCAGTCTCTTTTAGGTTTTTTTTGGGGTATGCAGACGTCTGTTACTGGGACATCAAGGGAACATTTCTGAAAATGCGTTGTTTTGACCGGATTACTTAATCAATCTACAGAGAAAATGGATCCATTTTATAGTAACTTTCATTAGGTAGTTTCTTGGAAGCTTTGTGTTCTCTGTTCTTATTTACTGTTTAGGTAGGAGGTTTCTCCTTACTAATTAAACTAAGATTATGAGAAGAATATATAGTCACGTATAGCAAAGGAGGTTTGTCTTTGAATATATGAATAATGAATTTTTAAGCCATGCAAGTTGTTTCAAGGGGACAGGGTAGAAGGTGTTAGAAGGCGACGAGGTAGACCCAAAATCACATGGAAAAAAGTTGTTTCGAAAGACCTACAAATCCTTGGAATCAATGAAGACTTAGCTCAAGATAGGACACAATGGAAGCAAAAGATCCATATTGGCGATACCTACTAGTTGGGAATAGGTCTTAGACTTGTTAGAGAATTCTATTATTATTATTATTATTACTATTATTATGTATATGTGTGTGTGTGTGTGTGTGTATTGGATATATTTAACTTTTATTTTTCACTTGCACTTTTTTATATATTGTGGTTATGACGATTATATTGAGTTGAGCTTAAGGAAAGAAGTGAGATTTCATATAGCTGACCACCAACTTATTTTGGATTGAGGCATAGTTGTTGGTATGCGAGTTGTTGCAAGCTTGATAGTTAATTCCTAAGAGGTGAGAGCAGGAAAGCAAAAGTCTAATTTTATAGTCGATGGAGCTTCCTGAAATTTTGGTTTGAACTGATGTTCGTTAGACATTGTTGTTATTTGGAGATGAGTCATATGGATTTAAGCAGTCGTGATAATCATGACTTCTTCACTGATTGTTCCTTGAGGTTTTGTATAATCATGTTTTTTAATGAATCTACTTGAGATGTAGAAGGTATAATATTTTAGAAATTTTTTGTATGTTTGTTTAGCATATTGTTTGGAATTTTTGATAAAATAATGAAATTATACTGATGTAAAGGGGCAAGCCCCCATTTTGTTCTGACAAGTGGCATGCAAATATACATATATATGTGTTGTGTGTGTGTGTATACATGAAGAGCAACCACTCACATATACTAATCCAGCCTGTATGGATGCTCCAAATATTTGTCGAAATTATAAAGTTTCAGTACTCTCCAGAATGGTACTTTCTACCCCCTCAAACCTCTACCTTTTCTATCTTCCCATATGCTCCACTTGATTGCCGAAGGAGACACTTCAGAAACTTCACTTGTTCGTCTCTTTCTCCTGAATCTCCAACTTAGTAGCATGTCGACATTGTTGACTGTAATCCATATGTTAATTTGACTTATCTATTATATTATTGTCGCAATAATTACAAATAAAGTATCACATTAAAATCTAAAATCTGAATAGCTCATTTAATTTGAAATTTGAAAGTTGTGAATTCTGTATAAAATAAATTTATTAGTGGAGTTATATAAAGCATTATCATCTCAAAATAGAAAGAGATCCATGTAAATTGGGATGATAAAGTTTTATTTTTATTTTTATGAATAATGTCTACATGTGTTGAAACAATTAACACTGTAGTGTATTATACGATTTTGGTATAACATGGCTTATTGTTTAAATATCAAAAACAAATCATGTCTAGAAGGTATCTAATGTAGCATGATTTAACTTTATATATTCAAGGTAAGCTGTACCACTCCTTACTGACTTCCTGCATATGATTTTCAGGTCCTAATATCTGGAAGAGAAGATCCAGACACACAAGTATCACCGGCAATGGATGCTGCTCTAAGAGTATTCAAGCGTGTTGCTGGACTAAGCGATGACGATCCAGGAGCAGTAGCTGCTGGTGCAGCATTTTGTTCTTTAAGGTTACTGGTGGTGTCATCGCAAGCCATTCACTTGATTGGGAAGCAAGGTTCTACAATCAAATCAATCCAGGAAAGATCTGGTGCCTCCCTGCGAGTGCTATCTGAAGGTGAGCTGTCTGTCTTTACTGATTTGTTTGCCTTTTCATCTGAGTGTCTTGTTCACAACAGAATTTTCATGATACTTTGTGTCAAATAATTGGATTCTTGGTTATATGACTTTTGCCAAAAATAAATTCAAATGTACAGAGCTGGTCATACAATAAAGCAACAACAACAATAACTACGCCTCAGTCTCAGGCTAGTTGAGGGTTGACTATATGAATTCTCAATGTTGCTCTATTTAAACCTGTCTCAATCAAATATTAAAAAGTTTAGGCTCTTTAGCACTAGAAACTATGGCCCTTATGGCTGGAAAGAAACAAGGCTTGCTTTGAAGGACATAGAAATAACATTATTAACATTAAGAATATGTGTCTTCTGTACTTTGGTGTAAATGTTAACTGAATCAATTTATAGACTTTCTAGAGGTGTTAGGAGGGGGAGAATAGTTTGCTGATGTTGTAATTTGGATGTTTTTCTGTTAACTTTATTGTACCATCTTGGTACCTTATTAATAAAAATTTTACTTTATAAGAAAAAGCACTAGAAACTTGATACATTTTCAACTTGCATATAAATCCCTTACAAGATTAATCAAATCATAGCTAGCATTAGACCTCACATTTGGTATTGGAATTTCCAACATTTGGTAGTGGAACAAATTTTCTTGAGTGTTCGCTTCACTTGTCTTCAAGATATTTGATTGGTTGAGAATGCTCATCTTTTCCGAATTCCCAACATTTGGAACCTAAAGAATTTCCTTGAGGGATCTGTAAGAATTAGAACTTCTTGAAGATCTGAAAAAGAAAACATTATTTATCATTGTGTACGTACATTTGACTGTAGTCAAGAAATAGGATGAATCAAGTGATCGGTCCAGTATGAAAGAGGATAAGTGATAGCTCTAAAGAAAGTGATTCCTATGCAGACAAGGGAATGACTGCTACTGTATACAAGTAAGGTTGAGTGTCGCAATAATATCCTTGACGAAGATCTGAGGAGGCTCCCAATAAAGTGGACCATTCTAAATACCATCTCCTACTGCTCTAGAACAAAAATTTGCATGCGTGTCAAGAAGATAGTTTGCTCCAACTCCAGCTGTCGCAAAAGCTCGAAAAAAGGAGAGTATTAGTCAAGAGGAAAATTCTAGTAACAAGTAGTAAAGAAAGACAAACTCGGTCCAAATTAGGATAGTTCTAAGGAAACATGTGCGGAGGAAGAGGAGGAGTTTTCTAAAGAAAAAGAGAACAGCCAATAAGAAGAGTTGAGGAAGAGAAACTTGGGATGTTGAAGAATGTATTGGGGATATCAGCTACAAGGTTCAAGGAGGAGTATTTAAAATTGAATGCTGCGTTGATAGATGAGAAGATCTATTAACTTTGAGTGTTTAAATTAGATACTTGAAATTGTATAATACATGAATTACTAGATGCCTAAATTTGGAAAAATGGGAGTAAAAGAATGAAATATGATACATGGATTAGACAAGGTACATGTTGAAGAACACCTATAAATACCTATGTATTTTTGTCATTTTATTTAAGTCAAGTCGAGTGAAGTAATAGAATACGTTTTTGCACTTGTATAATTTGATTGATTGAGAGTGCGTGCCTCCCAAAGTTCCAACACCATCGATCATCATCTCCTCCCTTCAAGATGAAAAAGAACTGATCATGGATCTCAGATGGGCTATAAAGGTTAAATAACGAAGAAAAGAGCTAAGGGTATGTGATATTTCTAGATTTGAATTTATGAGGTGAGAGATAATTGATTTGAACATTTTGCCTGATGGTGCTCAAGTAGAAAAGGATGTATATCACAGTGGACTAATTCTCTTCTGCACAGTTTAGAGCCCTTTGAAGTAAATGCTAATGGTTATACCAGATAACAATGAAGAAATTCCATATGCAAAAAAGGACTTCGTTAGAGTGAATTTGAATTAGAAAACTTTCTTTTCAATTGTGCCATGGTGGTTGGGAAGGGCTTAGAAGGGAGGGGCTTACAGAGACTTACAGGAGGAGAGTAAGGGGTGGTTGAAACTGGACGTTGGGGAGGATCACTTTGAGGAAGGGCTGCAATGTTGGCAGGGGTGGGGTGGGGCTGCAATGGTGGTAGGGGTGGGGGAACAGGAGCCACAAAGTATTCCAGGGATGGTTCTTATTTTTCTAGAGTAGTGAATGAGTAAATCTTATTGTTCACGAAGTCTCTATATGGAAGACTTAATAGTGGAAACTAGAATGTGACTTGGGCAAAAGCAAAAGCATCCTCACACTGTCTACAGTTTGATGTGGTGCTCAAATTCTGCAGAGAAATCTTTATTTGGGCGATTGATAGATAGCAGTTGTCTCTAAATGGTAAGATACCTCAGTTTTTATTTCTACTGCATTGTAATATGGAGCTCCCAGGCAGCTCATTTCTTTCTTAGTTGTTAACTTAACAATGATTTCAATGTAGAGATAAGTTTTTTCCCCCGAATTATAACAGATGTCCATGCACTATATAAAATTGTAGTAATTTCTAAAAACGATTTCAAAGTATGAGATGAATTTCTCTTTCCCAGATTATAGGAGATTAACTCAATTTCACTATGGTTATGAAATTGCATTCAAGATTAGATCTTGGAGTGTATTTCGATGTAATTCTCGATGGTGCGCTGGTGTTTTTTGCTATTATTTGCATGACATGAAACCTTCAGTCATTTGGTAACCTCTAACAATTTCTGAATTTACCAGATGACGTGCCTCCTTATGCCACTTCAGATGAGAGAATTGTTGAAATTCATGGAGAGGGCTTGAAGGTGCTTGATGCTTTGGAGGCGGTATTGGGACAACTGAGAAAGTTTTTGGTTGATCATAGTGTGATACCTATATTTGAAAAGACGGTAAGTTTGATACTATTGACTGTTGGCTGAAGCATAATTGTCCAAATGCCAAATGTGTTTTACTAATACATGTTCTACCGCCAGTGCAATGCAAATATCTCTCAAGATCGGCCAGTGGAGTCCTGGGACGATAAATCACAATCCTCAAGTTTTCCACCTTCTGTTCCTGCGCCTACATCCCAAGCTCTGGCAGTTTCTAATTATTCTCTTTCCATGAACCGAGATACTTACTTCCTTGATCGTGAAGCCACTCTGGACTCTAAGCTTCGGCCCTCTACACTATCTCTGTATGGACAGGATCCTGGACTTGGTGGCTTGCGTACTTCTGTAGCTGGCCGAACTGGTCCCATTGTAACACAGGTCAGTTTCACGGATACTCTATGTCTCCATTAGCTGCTAGTTTGATGGAAATTAAGGTTTCTTTATGGTTTATGTTGGTCCGATTATGTAGTGGAGAACGATGTTTATACAATGCGTATGGAAGTAATCTGTATACCTATTAAATAGCGTGAAATGAATTTTCAATAAGGGAGTGTGAGGCTTGAAATTTTAAGACCTGAAGAATGGTTCGATCAAGCAGCTGAGTATTGGAAACAGGCTATAGCCCTTAGTCCCAGTAATTATATTGAAGCGCATAATCAAATGAAGCTCACGAGATGTTTCAAACAAAAGAAGGTCAACAACAACATACCCAGTAAAATCCCACTAGTGGGGTCTGGGGAGGGTAGGATGTACGCAGACCTTACCCCTACCCCGGAAGGGTAGAGAGGCTGTTTCCGGGAGACCCTCGGCAAACAAAAGAAGGTCCTGTTTATTTATTATCCTTTATTTTGAGTCTTAGTCTATATTTTCTTGATGTATAATTATGATATCAAATCAGTTAACTAAAAACGAATCATGAGATTGAGGTTCATGAGATTGAGGTTCATATTACCCTCCCCAGACCCCACTTGTGGGATTACACTGGGTTGTTGTTGTTGTTGGTGGTTTTATATTGGTGGGTAAAGTGAGAGTATTTATACTTCAACTGGGACCACTTATTTTATTACCTTTAATACCTTCTTGTGGGAGAGCCCCCCAGGGGTGCCCTACGTCGAATAGTTTGAGCAACAACTTTGGGGTTCAAGGTTTGAATCACAACGTATGCAACTTTTCCATCTAGCTAAGCTTTGGTGGCTGAATACTTGACACCTATCATGGTGAGAGTTAGAAGCTACCCGGTGGTTACGTTGAAGTGAACTCAAGTTGGCTTGACTACCACTGTTAAAGGAAATAAGAGTGCAGGTTTTAATTGGAAGTTATCCTAGTTGTGTTCTCCTTTGTTTCTTTCTCTAGATATTCTTACTTTCTTTGAGCGGGTGTGGTCGGGTGGGGCTGTTTTCAGTTTTTGCATGAGCATCATGCTCGCTTCTGCATTTTATTGATTCATATAAGTTAATTTATGTTTAGTTCATTTTTTGTAAAGTGTTACTGGATTCTATTCTGTTTTAGTATCCTGCTCTTAAACTTGAATGTCTAGCAGTTCTATTCCTTCTTTCTGCTTTGCCATTAGCCTAAGGATTTGGCCACTGCCTAAATCTATTTAGTGCGTTGTATCAGCTCTGATATATGGATCACTTCTTTCTCTCTCTTCTTTTTCCCTCTCAGATGACAAAGGTAATGCAAGTACCCCTGTCGTATGCTGAAGATATCATTGGTATTGGTGGAGCCAATATAGCATATATTCGCCGCACAAGTGGGGCAATTCTTACTGTGCAAGAGAGCAGAGGCTTGCCTGAAGAGATAACTATAGAGATTAAGGGTACCTCGTCAGAGGTTCAAACAGCCGAACAGCTTATTCAGGTATGGAGCTCATCTTTAATGGTCAGACCATCCCCATGCACCTCACCTATCCTTTTATATATTCTGTGGACACAATATTTGTTGTTTCATACAAGTCTATAGCAGGCAATCACAGTCCTTTAGCTGGTCGTTATTCGTTCATGCGTCTACTCTACCTGATCATATTCTTTCTGGAACTTCTTTTCTTGGACCTGTTACAAAAGATCAAAATATGTTAAAATTTTATGTGGTTTAGGCCTTTAGGGTGTTGAGAACAAAACTTTGTGGTCTTAAGCTCTCTGCAATTTAGGTTGTTGCAATCTATACACATGGATTATATCCTTGTTTGGGGAGAGGACCTCTAGGTGGGCTCAGTGGAGAAATCTCTAGCAACGATGATGAAAATAGATATCAGGAAAACTCAAACAAACAAGGAATTCAATAAAGCATTCAAGAACTAGTCAGAAACTAGAAGATAGAGATACAATTAGAAGAGGGGAGGATTTAGAAGAAAGGAAGGACAAGAATAATCAAATTAGCATTCAGTTACTAGGTTCAACCAAAGGGAGAAGAGAAATTGAACTGGTACATGGAAATAAATACCTAGGAGAATCCAAGAGAGGTTCAATTGAAGAGATATAAGGGTTTCTTTCTCAAACTCTCACAAGAGCCTCAATAATCCATATCATTAAAACTAATGAACTAAAAATTCTAAGGAGTCTATTTATGCTAGCTATTACAATGGGCATAGATAAATACCCAGAATACCCTTCTAGGCTAAGATTTGGAATTAATAACTAGTTGGGCCAACTTCTTTTTGGGTTTGTCCTCTTCCTTTAAACATCCATTTGAGTATATTATGGAACTTAAGATCTTCCTTCCATGCTGCTTTGAAGCTCTCTAAGCACTTAATGATTGCAAGAACGCCCCAAAGCCCACGATAGCTACTTTGGCAGTGACTAAATACCTTTCCAAGTATGATTCCACCAGGACATAAGGAGTTTATTCTATTTATTTATTACCAATGGCCCGTTTTGGTTGTTGGTCTAAATTAATCAGACCTTTTGAATAAATCAGTTTTATTTGCAGAATTATCATGTTTTACTAAAATCACTTTTCTTCTCCACTTTTTCCCGAACATGTTTGGGACTGAGGCGATGTTGTTGTATACAAAATCATTATATATGAAGTAATTACAACAACTACATCTAAGTCCCAAACACGGGCAGATCTACTATTAAATTTGTGTTCGACAGAACCAGAACCAGTAGCTTGGCACAGACCTTCTAAGTGTGTTATGAAATCTACTTAATATGTATAAATAATCCATCCAGTACCTAGTTAGCATAAAAAAGTGGTTCGAAAACCTATAAACTTAAAATTCTAGATACGCCTTTGTCCAAACAAGTTGGGGTCGGTTGTATGTATCTTCACAGACCATTTTACTCAATATATGCTCATCTCAAGGCAATATTATCCAAAATAAAAATAATAATAACAAAAATAAAACTAAAAGTATTTTATCAAATAATTAATTGCTTATTATTTTGTTTAATAATAATTCTTATTTTTATTATAATTCTGTATTTCATATCTCTTATATATTGTTGTTATTTTTATTATGCATTTTTATGGTACTAATATATCATCTCCTATTGCTTTTTTGAGCCGAGGGTCTCCTGGAAACAGCCTCTCTACCCTTCGGGGTAGGGGTAAGGTCTGCGTACATATTACCCTCCCCAGACCCCACTTGTGGGATTATACTGGGTCGTTGTTGTTGTTGTTATTATTTTGTTTAAATTGATTAATCTTTAATCACCTTTTTATCTGAATAAACCAGAAATAGATGTAGAATCAAATCAGACCTTGAGCCAGGTATTTTAAGGAAAATAGAAAAATGCAGCCATATCTTTCCCTTTTTGCTGATTTAGAAATTATTTGAGGTCTCGTTATCACTGGGTATGGTGGCTCTACACGTTTCATTGATACGTTGAGGAAGCAAAATATTAATAGACAAATATGATAAATTAGTAAGAAGACGAGGAAAAATGTTGATAAAGCACGACTCATATTTCTTTAACTAGCTTTTGCTTAATTTTTCACTTGCTTTTGTGCAGGAGTTCGTTAGCAACCACAAAGAGCCAGCCCCGAGCATATATGGGACGGGTGAGCCTGGATTTGGTTCTTTTTCACGATTCAGTGACTCCTATTCATCATCTTCATTTCAATCTCAGCGTTTAGGGGGGTATGGATCTTCTAGTATAGGAGGATACAACAGTTTTTTTAGATACTAAGTGCGAGTAGGCTTTAGAATAGTTCCTGGGAAAGGTTCTCTTTTACAACTTGTGGAACCCTACTTTAAAATGGATTCATGTATGTAATTAACTTTCTTAAATTCTAATGAAAAGTTAGTATCGAAACTTAGTGTGTTTGGTACTTGATCTAGATAAAAGTTATCATTGTCACCCTGCTTACTTTCTCTCCTTAGTTGCTATTTATTCTCTTTATGCTTCTGGTTCATCTTTTGCGTAACATCTAGAGAATGGTGAGGGTTTCCTTAGTTTTTGCCAAATTTCTCCTGTATGTTTGGTAGTGAAACTAATGTCGTCCTCCAAACACCTTGAGCACTTTTCGTCGTCTAAGTTTGCTAAACTTGAGTAGATAAGTCTGTAGACAATAAATTTGCGTCAAGAAAATAAAATCAAGACCGAAAATATCGCAACAATCGTAGTATTTTTATTTCGAATATTTGAGTGTTACAATTTCTATGGATCCTCTGATTCTTCTTTTCAATAGTAAATAAATTCAAGGGCCTTTGAGCTTGATCTTGAATCTATGTTTGTTGCCACGAACGATGATCTTGTTCTTGAGCTTGGTTGCTTGGACTTGAACTTGATTTGGTCTTCGTTCTTGAGCTTGAACTTGATTTGTTCTTCGTTCTTGAGCTTGAACTTGAAGCTTGAAACTTGTGGAGGAATTTGCAGCGTTTGATCCACGAGCTCTTTCTTGCTTCCTGTTATAACTTTCTGGTGTCTTTTCTGAGTTATGAAAGCCCTTATTTATAGTTGTGGAAGGGAAGAGTTATGATAAGAGCAAACTCTTTCCGACCAATCAAATTGAAATGTGACATGGCCGCATTTGATTGGCCAGAACATGTCACTTGCACACGTGGCACAATTTCATTGGTCTTTCAGTGTGACTGGGCATGCCTTGTCATTTTGACACATGGCATGATCCTATTGGCTCTTCCGTTTGACTTGGCGTGCCACGTCATTTGACACGTGACACCAAACTGGGCCTCTAAGAAGATGTCATCTTGGGCTTAATGAAGTGGACTCATTACTTTAGCCCAATTAAATGGGCTAGCCCAATGGATTAAGACTTATTTATTTAATCCATATATATTGGACTTATATAATTAATTCATTTATATATTAGCCCATAATATTTATTTGGACCAATATATCTTGAATTTAAAATATAGTCCAAATTATTTTACGGATTTAATTCCAATAAAATTTATGTGCCTACAAATGCCCCTACTTCAAGACTTGTCGGGTATGAATGTGTCGCGCATATGAGACCAGGCTTGAAGTGTTAACTTGATACTTCTTTAAGATTAATAATAATATGTGAAATGCATTTCCTATATGCCAAATGAGAGAATAACTCCATGTATTACACCACATCGAATGAGAACGTGAAGGCTATGAATTAATTCCACGTCTATTAATAACTTCGGTTGTGTGACGACTCGACTCGTCGTCTCATGTGTTACTGTCCGTTTTCCCCGTTTTATGCTTTTTCATGTTTCATTATCTGTGTTTGGTAAGTTTGAGTTGATTCGGATTGAGTTTGGTAGGAAATGAGACACATAGTCTCTTTAAGGAAGGTTTGGTTTGAAAAAAGTCAACTGGATGTTGACTTTTGAGTTAGAGGGCTCAGATGTGATTTCCAGTGTTTCAGTTAGCTTCGGGGGATGATTTGAGACTTAGGAGTGTGATCGGAAGTGATTTTGGAGGTTCGGTGTAGAAGTTAGCCTGTTTTGGCGAATTCCGGTTGGTAGGTGAGATTTTGATCCGAAGGTCGGAATGGAATTCCGAGAGTTGCAGTAGCTTCATTAGGTGATTTGAGATGTGTGTGCAAAATTTCTGGTGAATCGGAGGTGTTTTGGTTAGGTTTTTGATCGAATGCGAGTTTCAGAAGATTTTGAAGAACTTAGGCTTGAATCCGTGGAGAATTGATGATTTTAGTGTTGTTGGATGTGTTTTTATGATTGGAACAAGTTCGTATGATGTTATAGGATGTGTTGATGCTTTTGATTGAGGTCCCGGGGGCCTCCGGGTGATTTCGGATAGCTAACGGAAGGTTTTCGGGACTTAGGATGTTGCAGAAATTGCAGGTCAGTGTTGCAGGGGTTTGCTCTATGCAATCGCAGGAGAGGCTGTGCGATTGCATAGAAGGAATTATAGGGGTTGTTTGGTTGTGCTATGCGATCGCGGGTTTTGGAGTGCGATCGCATAGGTTGAGGAGGTTGTTCATTGCGATCGCGTGAGGTCTGATGCGATCGCGTAGTGTTAAATAGACCCGGGATCCCTGATGAAGTTTTGTTCTATGCGAACGCGAGTGTTGGCATGCGATCGCATAGGTTCGAGGGCTTGTGCTCTGCGATCGCAGGGTTACTGGTGCGGTCACATAAGAGCAATTTTGGAGGCCTGGAAATTTGTGCTATGCGATCGCAATAGCAAGGGGCTGTGATCGCATAAGGTTAATCAGTGCCTGGGCAGAATGTTTTAAAACATTTCATCCGCGATTTTGGAGCTCATTTACCCCATTGTTGATCTTTTTGAGAGCTTTTGAAGGAAATTTAAGAGGGATTCAAGGAGAATCAATTGGAGGTAAGAATTTTTAACTCAAAACTCGTTATTATTGTGTAATCAATCTAGAAATTCATGTAAATTAAGCCTAGAAATTGATGAACTAGGGCTTGGGTTTTTGAATGAGAAATTGGGATTTGAGGGAGCTTTGGGGATTTTGACATGTATAGACTCGTGGCGAGATAAAGAACTTATTGGTATAAATTTTTCTGGATTTCGAGAAGTGGGCTCGGGTTTTGCAAATTTTGGGAATTCTTGTTGTTTTTCAATTATTTTGATTGGGTTTTGTTCCCTTGGTATGTTGTGACGTATTCGTTGTGATTTTGGTCAGATTCAACGCGCGAGGAGGTCGATTCGAGAGGAAAAGGCATTGCGAACTGGACTTTTGGCCGGCTTGAGGTGAATAATAGATGTAAATGTTGTTCTGAGGGTTTGAAACCCCAGACTTTCACATCGTAACACTATATTAAGGCGTGACACGCATTTTATGACGAGTGCAGGGTCGTTTGCTATTGGGGATTGTGACTTGGTCCGTCCCGAATGATATTCTACTACATTGGTGATTGAGACACATACTTTATTATTATGAATTGGGTCTTGTTGCCATGTTTGGGTCCTTGTGCCGACCTGTAGAATCCTTAGGGGACTTTGACTTTGTTTCCTCACTTATTTGCATAAATTATACTCTCAGTCATGTTTCCAATTGTTTAAAAATGATAAGTACTAACTTTTGAAATGTTAATCATAAATGAAAAAAATATGAGGGCTGCGTTCCCTACCGTATATTATGCCCGAGTGGCTGTGATATTTAATTGACTGAGATGGGTTGAGGACCCAATAGTGATGTTATTTCATATGATATGGATCGGGCTGAGCGCCGCAACAGTGCTATACTGATATTGAGGCCGAGAGCCTAATTGATGCTACGAGATGGCTGATATTGCACTTGGGCTGTAGGAGCCCCTCCGAAGTCTGTACATACCCCAGTGAGCGCCGTCGACGATAAATAAATGGAGCGGGCTGCACGCCGCAGTGGGTACTAGAGTGTACCAAATCATGTGTTACGTCTCTTCATGCATTTGTTAGTTAATTGTTTATCTGTTGTTGACATTCTATATCACTGTATTATTGGATTACTGCCTAAACTGCTAGATATAGGTTACTTGTGTATTTATGTGATTTTCTTACTCTCAGTCTTTATTTATTTTTATTGCTCACTGGATCGGAGTACTCATTTTACTCCCTGCACCTTGCGTCCAGATCCAGGTACTACCCAGGCTGAGTGAGACTTGATCAGCTGAGCAGAGACATTTCCGGGAGTATCGAGGTAGCTGCACAGCGTTCACAGCCTTGGATTTCTCCCCTCTATCCTTATCCTTTATTTACGCATTGTTACTTCTAGACAGACTCTGTAGTAGGTTGAAACTCTGTATTAGAGGCTCATATTCATGACACCGGGTCATTTTGGGGCTATGTTCAGTATTCTGTTAAATTTCCGCACTAATTATCAATATTTCTAAATTTTCAAAAAAATAAATGATTTAGTACTGTTTCCTGTGTTGCATATTAATAATCTACTTAAGTTAGGGAAATGTTGTACAAAGTTCGGGCTTGCCTAGCAGTGGGTTGGGCGCCATCATGACCGGGGTTGGGGTCGTGACAAGTTGGTATCAGAGCCTAGGTTACTTGGTCTCGCGAATCATGAGCCGGTTTAGTAGAGTCTCGCAGATCGGTACGGAGACGTCTGTACTTATCCTCGGGAGGTTGTAGAACCTTTAGGAAAACTTCATATTCTTGGAATTCTTATCGTGCGACTTTGTTGATCCGAGAACTAAATTTCTGTTATTCTATTCTCTCGCAGATGGCGAGAAATCGCCCTACCGGACGAGACGGACGACCACCAGTACCACCTACTGAGGCCAACAGAGGCTGTGGACACGATCGTGGTCGAGGCAGAGCCGCGGGGGCAGCACCTGTTGACCCACCAGTTGCCCCGGCTCAGGATTAGGCTCCAGCTGTAGAGACTCCAGCAGCACCTGTTCAGGCACCAGCTGTGCCTATTGTGATTCTGGGTCTTCAGGAGGCCCTAACTCAGATCTTATCAGTTTGCACTGGCCTGGCTCAGGCAGTCTCAGCCACTACTGCAGTAGCTACTTCGCAGGCCGGGGGAGGCAATCAGACCCCCGCTGCTCACACACCTAAGCAGGTAGTGCAGCGTTTGCAGACACCAGAGGCACCACCAGCTCAGCAGGTTGCACCAGTACTGCCTGTTGCACCGGTTCAGGATGTTGTGGTTCCAGCTATGCCAGACGATGAGCAACGTCGTCTTGAGAGGTTCAGTAGGCTCTCACCTCCTACATTCAGCGGTGTTCAGGGCGAGGATGCCAAGGGTTTTCTCAACAAGTGTCGGCGCATGCTTCGGACAGCAGGGATCTTGGAGTCGAGCGGTGTATCATTTACTACCTTTCAGTTCTCAGGAGCAGCCTTCACTTGGTGGGAGGCATATGAGCGGTGTAGACCGGTAGGTGCAGCGCCTTTGACATGACAGGATCTCTCCACTCTCTTCCTGGAGAAGTGGGTACCACAGTCTCAGAGGGAGGAGCTGCGTAGATAGTTTGAGTGGCTTCGTCAGGGAGATATGACTCTGTCTCAGTATGAGTTGAGATTTTCGGAGTTGACTCGCTATGCCCCCTGGATGGTTCCGACTGATCGGGAGAGGATTAGGAGGTTTGTGGATGGACTGGTCTATCCCATCCGTATTCTGATGACTCGAGAGAGAGTTCTGAGCCATTCCTTTGAGGATGCAGTTGATATTGCTCGTGATATTGAGACGGCTTGCCGTCAGGAAAGAGAGGAGAGGGAGGCCAAGAGGCCTCGAGGATAGGGCAGTTACAGTGGTGCTCCGTCTAGGGGCCAATTTCAGCATGGCAGAGGTCGTTCTTTCAGGCCTCATCGGCTGGCTCATCCCGAGTATCGTGGGACATCTTCAGGCCGTGGTCATCAGGGGTTCCAGCAGGGCCAGTATTCACTTAGTGCCCTCCCAGCTCAGAGTTCGTCTTATACCCCTTCAGCTCAGGGTTCTTCGGCGTCGAGTGTATCAGGTAATCACTCCGGTGCGAGGGGTTCCCTTCAGTCCCCTTCTCCAGCACCTAGTAGTTGCTTCGAGTGCGGAGAGTTTGGTCACATGAGGAGGCAGTGTCCTCGACTTCGTGGTAGTCAGTTCCAGCAGAGGGATCGGCCCTCATCTTCTGGTCTAGTTTCTTCCTCATCTGTCCCACCAGCTAGGGGAGGAGGCCAGGCAGCCAAGGGTCACCGCAGAGGTGGAGGTCGATTAGGCGGTGGCCAGGCTCAATTTTATGTTATCCCAGGCAGGACAGAAGCCATTTCTTTAGATGCTGTTATCACATGTATTATATCAGTCTGCCATAGAGATGCCTCTGTATTATTTGATCCCGGTTCTACCTATTCATATGTGTATTCATATTTCGCCCATTATTTGAGTATGCCTGAGGAGTGTCTTGCTTTACCTGTTCATGTGTCTACCCCAGTGGGCGATACTGTTATTGTGGACCATGTGTATCGGTTGTGTACTATGATTATTGGGGGTCTGGAGACCCGAGTTGATTTATTGCTATTGAGCATGGTAGATTTCGATGTTATTCTGGGAATGGATTGGCTCTCTCCGTGTCATGGTATTCTAGACGGTCATGCTAAGACAGTCACTTTGGCTATGCCGGATGTTCCGAGGATCGAGTGGCGTGATATGACTGACTATGTTCCTAGTGGGGTTATATCTTTCTTGAAAGCCCAGCGTATGGTTGGGAAGGTTTGTCTATAATATTTGGCGTTTGTGAGAGATGTTGGAGCTGAGACTCCTAGCATTGATTCTGTTCCCGTTGTGAGGGATTTCCCTGATGTATTTCCTGCAGACCTGCCGGGTATGCCCCCGGACAGGGACATTAATTTTGGTATTGACTTGGTGCCGGGCACCAAACCCATTTCCATTCCGCCGTATTGCATGGCACCAATGGAGTTAAATGAATTGAAGGATCAGCTTTAGGAACTCCTAGAAAATGGGTTTATTCGTCCTAGCGTGTCATCGTGGGGTGCGCCTGTTCTATTTGTAAAGAAGAAAGATGGCACAATAAGGATGTGCGTTGACTACAGGTAGTTGAACAAAGTAACAGTGAAGAACAAGTATCCACTGCCTCGTATTGATGATTTATTCGACCAGCTTCAGGGAGCGAGGGTGTTTTCTAAGATTGATCTCCGTTCGGGTTATCACCAGTTGAATATCAAGGATTCAGATATTCTTAAGACTGCTTTCAGGACGGGATATGGTCACTATAATTTCTGGTTATGTCTTTGGGCTGACCAATGCCCCAGCAGCATTCATGCATCTGATGAACAACGTATTTAGGCCTTATCTGGATTCTTTTGTTATCGTGTTCATTGATGATATTCTGGTGTACTCGCGTAGCCAGGAGGAGCACGCAGAGCATTTGCGAGTGGTATTGCAGAGGTTGAGGGAGGAGAAGCTTTATGCAAAGTTCTCCAAGTGTGAGTTTTGGCTTGGTTCTGTGGCTTTCTTGGGACACGTGGTATCCAGTGATGGTATTCAGGTTGATCCAAAGAAGATTGAGGTGGTTCAGAGTTGGCCTAGACCGTCCTCGGCCATAGAGATTCGTAGCTTCCTCGGTTTGGCGAGCTATTATCGCCGATTTGTTTAGGGTTTTTCATCTATCGCCTCGCCCTTGACCAAGTTGACTCAGAAAGGTGCTCCATTTGTATGGTCGGACGAGTGCGAGGAGAGCTTTCAGAAGCTCAAAACAGCTTTGACCACAACTCCAGTATTGATTTTGCCATCAGCTTCAGGTTCTTACACCTTTTATTGCGATGCTTCGAGAGTCGGGATTGGCTGTGTATTGATACAGAAGGGTAGAGTGATTACTTATGCTTCTCGTCAGTTGAAGCCCCATGAGAAGAACTACCCGGTTCATGATTTAGAGTTGGCTGCTATAGTTCATGCTTTAAAGATTTGGAGGCACTATTTATATGGCGTATCTTGTGAGGTATTCACCGATCATCGCAGTCTTCAACATTTGTTCAAGCAAAAGGATCTTAATTTGAGGTAGCGGAGGTGGCTTGAGTTGCTCAAGGATTATTATATTACTATTCTGTATCATCCAGAAAAGGCCAATGTAGTCGCCGATGCTTTGAGCCGAAAGGCAGTCAGTATGGGGAGTTTGGCGTACATTCCAATTAGGGAGAGACCCCTTGCAGTAGATGTTCAGGCTTTGGCCAATCGGTTGGTGCGGTTAGATATTTCTAAGCCTAGCCAAGTGTTGGCGAGCGTGGTTTCTCGGTCTTCCTTATTTGATAGCATCAGAGAGCGCCAGTATGATGACCCATATTTGCTTGTCCTTAGAAATCGGGTTCAGCATGGTGATGCCAGGGATGTGACCATCGGTGATGATGAAGTATTGAGGATGCGGGGCCGGATTTGTGTGCCCAATGTGGATGGACTTAGGGAGTTGATTCTTGAGAAGGCCCACAGCTCGCGGTATTCCATCCATCCGGGTGCCGCGAAGTTGTATCAGGACTTGAGACAATACTACTGGTGGAGAAGAATAAAGAAAGATATTGTGGGATTTGTGGCTCGGTGTCTCAACTGTAAGAAGGTGAAATATGAGCATCAGAGACCAGGCGGTTTGCTTCAGCAGATGATTATTCCCGAGTGGAAATGGGAGAGAGTTACTATGGATTTTGTGAGTGATCTTCCTCAGACTTTGAAGAAGTTCGACTCGATTTGGGTGATTGTGGATCGGCTGACCAAGTCCGCGCATTTCATTCCGGTGTGTACTACGTATTCTTCAGAGCGGCTGGTAGGGATCTTTCTTCGGGAGATTGTTCGGTTGCATGGTGTTCCAGTTTCTGTTATCTCGGATAGAGGCACTCGGTTCACTTCTCAGTTTTGGAGGACTTTTCAGTGAGAGTTGGGTACATAGGTGGAGCTGAGCACAACATTTCATCCTCAGACGGACGGGTAGTCTGAGCGTACCATTCAGATATTGGAGGATATGTTGCGTGCCTGTGTGATTGATTTCAGAGGTTCTTAGGATGAGTTTTTTCCACTTGCAGAGTTTGCCTACAACAACAACAACTATCAGTCCGGTATTCAGATGGCACCGTATGAGGCCTTGTATGAGAGGCGGTGTAGATCTCCAGTTGGTTGGTTCGAGCCCGACGAGGCTAGGTTGTTGGGGACAGATTTGGTCCCGGATGCCTTAGAGAAAGTGAAAGTGATTCAGGAGAGACTTCCTACAGCTCAGTCGCGACAAAAGAGTTATGCGGACCGGAAGGTCCGAGATGTGTCTTATATGGAGGGTGAGAAGGTTTTGCTGAAGGTTTCACCCATGAAGGGTGTTATGACGATTGGGAATTAAGGGAAGCTGAGTCACGGTTCATTGGACCTTTTGAGGTGCTTAGGAGGGCTGGAGAGGTGGCTTACAAGCTTGCCTTCCCACCCAGCTTATCGGGTGTGCATACAGTATTCCATGTTTCTATGTTCCGAAAGTATGTTGGGGACCCGTCTCATGTTCTAGACTTCAGCACGGTTCAGTTGGATGAAGATTTGACTTATGATGTGGAGCCGGTGGCTATTTTGGGTCGTCAGGATCAGAAATTGAGATCAAAGGACAAAGCTTCGGTGAAAGTGCAGTCGAGAGGTCGGCCCGTGGAGGAGGCTACTTGGGAGACCGAGCAGGAGATGCGGAGCAGATACCCTCACCTAGTTGAGACTTCAGGTATGCTTCTTGACTCGCTCGAGGACGAACGTTTATTTTAGTTGGGGAGGATGTGACGACCCGACCCGTCGTCTCATGTGTTACCATCCCGTTTCCCCGTTTTATGCTTCTTCATGTTTCATTATCTGTGTTTGGTAAGTTTGAGTTGATTCGGATTGAGTTTGGTAGGAAATGAGACACATAGCCTCTTTAAGGAAGGTTTGGTTTGGAAAATATCAACCAGATGTTGACTTTTGAGTAGAGAGCTCAGATGTGATTTCCGGTGTTTCGGTTAGCTTCGGGGGATGATTTGAGACTTAGGAATGTGATCGAAAGTGATTTTAGGGGTTCAGTGTAGAATTTAGCCTATTTTGGCGAAGTTAGTGTTTTGGCGAATTCCGGTTGGTAGGTGAGATTTTGATCCGAGGGTCGGAATGGAATTCCTAGAGTTGCAGTAGCTTCATTAGGTGATTTGGGATGTGTGTGCAAAATTTCAGGTGAATCGGAGATGTTTTGGTTAGGTTTTTGATCGAATGCGAGTTTCGAAAGATTTTGAAAAACTTAGGCTTGAATCCGTGGAGAATTGATGATTTTAGTGTTGTTGTATGTGTTTTTATGATTGTAACAAGTTCGTATGATGTTTTAGGATGTGTTGATGCTTTTGGTTGAGGTCCCGGGGGCCTCGGGATGATTTCGGATAGCTAACGGAAAGTTTTCAGGACTTAGGATGTTGCAGAAAATTGCAGGTCAGTGTTGCAGGGTTTTGCTCTATGCGATCGCAGGAGAGGCTGTGCGATCGCATAGAAGGAATTATAGGGGCTGTTTGGTTGTGCTATGTGA
The DNA here is from genome assembly GCF_000393655.2 of Nicotiana sylvestris. NCBI lineage: Eukaryota > Viridiplantae > Streptophyta > Magnoliopsida > Solanales > Solanaceae > Nicotiana > Nicotiana sylvestris. Next base: position 1,662,391 of record NC_091066.1, on the reverse strand, counting down.
TCGCGGGTTTTGGAGTGCGATCACATAGGTTGAGGAGGTTGTTCATTGCGATAGCATAAGGTCTGATGCGATCGCGTAGTGTTAAATGGACCTGGGGTCCCTGAAGATGTTTTGTTCTATGCGAACGCGACATGCGATCGCATAGGTTCGAGGGCTTGTTCTCTGCGATCGCAGGGTTACTGGTGCGGTCACATAAGAGGAATTTTGGAGACCTAGAAATTTGTGCTATGCAATCGCAATAGCAAGGGACTGCGATCGCGTAGGGTTAATCAGTGCATGGGCAGAATGTTTTAAAATATTTCATCCGCGATTTTGGGGCTCATTTACCCCATTGTTGATCTTTTTGAGAGCTTTTGAAGGAAATTTAAGAGGGATTCAAGGAGAATCGATTGGAGGTAAGAATTTTTAACTCAAAACTCGTTATTATTGTGTAATCCATCTAGAAATTTCATGGAAATTAAGCCTAGAAATTGATGAACTAGGGCTTGGGTTTTTGAATGAGAAATTGGGATTTGAGGGAGCATTTGAGATCGGATTTTGGGGATTTTGACATGTATAGACTCGTGGCGAGATAAGGAACTTATTGGTGTAAAATTTTCTGGATTTCGAGAAGTGGGATCGGGGCTCAGGTTTTGCAAATTTCGGGAATTTTTGTTGTTTTTCAATTATTTTGATTGGGTTTTGTTCCCTTGGTATGTTGTGACGTATTCGTTTTGGTTTTGGTCAGATTTGACGCGCGAGGAGGTCGATTCGAGAGGAAAAGGCATTGCGAGCTAGACTTTTGGCCGGCTTGAGGTGAGTAATAGATGTAAATGTTGTTCTGAGGGTTTGAAACTCCGGACTTTCACATCGTAACGCTATGTTGAGGCGTGAAACAAATTCTATGATGAGTGCGGGGTCGTTTGCTATTGGGGATTGTGACTTGGTCCATCCCGAATGATATTCTACTACATTGGTGATTGAGACACATACTTTATTATTATGAATTGGGGATTGATGCCATGTTTGGGGCCTTGTGCCGACCTGTAGAATCCTTAGGGGACTTTGACTATGTTTCCTCACTTATTTGCATAAATTATACTCTCAGTCATGTTTCTAATTGTTTAAAAATGATAAGTACTGAATTTTGAAATGTTAATCATAAATGAAAGAAGTATGAGGGCTGAGTTACCTACCGTATATTATGCCCTAATGGCTGTGATCTTTAACTGACTGAGATGGGTTGAGGACCTAATAGTGATGTTATTTCATATGATATGGATCGGGTTGCGCGCCGCAGCAGTGCTATACTGATATTGAGGGCGAGAGCCTAATTGATGCCATGAGATGGCTGATATTGCGCTTGGGCTGTAGGATCCCCTCCGGAGTTTGTACACACCCTTAGTGAGCGTCGTCGACGATAAATAAATGGAGCGTGTTGCACGCCGCAGCGGGTACTAGAGTGTACCAAATCATGTGTTACGTCTCTTCATGCATTTGTTAGTTAATTGTTTATCTGTTGTTGACATTCTATATCACTGTATTATTGGATTACTGCCTAAACTGCTAGATATAGGTTAGTTGTGTATTTCTATGATTTTCTTACTCTCAGTCTTTATTTATATTTATTACTCACTGGGTCGGAGTAGTCACTTTACTCCCTTAACCTTGCGTGCAGATCCAGGTACTACCCAGGATGAGTGAGACTTGATCAGCTGAGCAGAGACATTTCCGGGAGTATCGAGGTAGCTGCACGGTGTTCGCAGCCTTGGATTTCTCCCCTCTATCCTTATCCTTTATTTCCGCATTGTTACTTCTAGACAGACTCTGTAGTAGGTTGAAACTCTGTATTAGGGTCCTTTTGGGGCTATGTTCAGTATTTCTATTAAATTTCCGCACTAATTATCAATATTTCTAGATTTTCAACAAAAAATGATTTAGTACTGTTTCCTGTGTTGCATATCAATAATTTGCTTAAGTTAGGGAAATGTTGTATAAAGGTCGGGCTTTCCTATGAGTGGGTTGGGCGCCATCATGACCGGGGTGGGGTCGTGACAGGTTGTGATTTTTGTCCACTTCACAATTTTACAAAGAGACCAAGCATTACTAGTAAAAGGCAATAACAATTGTTATTATAATGGCCATTCTATTGTTCAAATTCAGTTGAACAATCTCAAAATGTGGGTCCAACATTGTTGTAGCTTTACCTTATAAAGATGGAATTTCACTCTTTGATTGGACAAGAAAAAAACACAACAAGCAGAGCTAAACGCAGTCCAAGTTTAATACGATTTTGGCAATTTCACCGCCGCTAACAAGTTGAATTGCTCCAGGAGTCTGACTATAAAATCCATCCCACATCGGTATATATTTGTTTCACGGCTACTTTCGACATCTATAAATACCATACACCCTTCATTGCATTGTACCAATTTCAGTGTTTGCTAATTGCTTTGAGCCTACTTTTGACGACTTGGAAGCATTGACGCGAATGTAATTTCTTCTTCTTCTTTGTTGTCTTTTTTTTTGTAGTTCAAGCGAGATTCACGCATGAAGGAGGCGCTCTTAGAGTGTGAGGGGATGGGTACTCATTCCTGCCCAAATATCAGAGGGATTACTTTCATGGCCCGACTACCGGAGAGATTACTCTCAAAATGGATCGATTCTTGGAGAGATTACTCTCAATATTGCCCAATTCTTGGAGTGATTACTCTCAAAATGGTCCGATTCTTGGATAGATTACTCTCAATGTGGCCCAATTCTTGGAGAGATTACTCTCAAAATGGCCCGATTCTTGGAGAGATTACTCTCAATGTGGCCCAATTCTTGGAGAGGTTACTCTCAAAATGGCCCGATTCTTGGAGAGATTACTCTCAATGTGGCCCAATTTTTGGAGAGATTACTCTCAAAATGGCTCGACTATCGGCGAGGCCAACTTAAGGTGCAAAGGGACTCATATGTCCTCCTTAAGATTGGAAAGTTATAGTTCCTTTTAAGGACAAACCCACGAAGAGGCCAACTTAAGGTGCAAAGGGACTTATATGTCCACCTTAAGATTGGAAAGTTATAAAGCTTCAACTCGAAGACGACATCAACTTGAACACTTGAAAAACTTTGAAGATTTGGCGGACTTTGCAGACTTCAACTCGAAGATTCGGAGGGCTTAAACAATTCAACTTTAGGACCGACGAATTTGAAGACTGAAACTTGAAGACCGACGAACTTGAAGACTTCAACTTTGAGACTTGGAGGGACTAAATATTTCAACTTGAATATCAGCGAATTTGAAGACTTCAACTTGAAGACCGACGAACTTGAAGACTTCAACTTTGAGACTTGGAAGGCCTAAATATTTCAACTTGAAGATCAGCGGATTTGAAGAATTCAACTTGAAGACCAACGGGGTTGAAGATTTCAACTTGGGAACTTCAACTTGAATACACTTGAAGACTTCGAGGGCTTAAATATTTCAGCCTCTCTTTTGCTTTACATTGTTCGACTTTTATCTTAGTCGCATAATTTTCAACTTTATATGCTTGTAACAAATGATTCATATCTTGTCATGGGAGAGTCCAAATAATTAACCATTTGATTTTTCGAAAATTAGACTTCAATATCTAAAATATATCCAAAATTCAAAATCAAACACCTTCAGAATCATCCCAAATAATATTTTGAAACCAACTTTATATAGCACCTCGCTATCAATTCCAGATTTGCGCAGTCTCACTAAAAAAATTATATCTTGGTGTAGGAATGTCGAAATTATGAACCATTTGATTTCATGAAAACTAGACTTCAATATCTAGAACATATCCAAAATTCTCAATCAAATAACTTCAGAATCGTCCCAGATAATATTTTGAAATCAACTTTAGGTTCCACCATGTTGAAAATTTCAGATTTGCGCGACTTCGCCAAAAGTTTTGTATCTTGAAGTAGGAATATCGAAATCATGAACCGTTTGATCTACTGGAAACTTAACTTCCAAATCTATAACATATCCAAAATTCAAGATTTAGTACCTTACAGATACATTCAGATAATATTTCGAAGTCAATACTAAATTCTAATACACCGACAATTTTAGATTTGCGCGACTTCACCAAATATTTTGTATCTTGATATGGAAGACTCGAGATCAGAAGACATCATACTTGCCATAAATCAAAATTTAAGAGCCATATTCTCACAAATATCTTGGGTTCAAATCTCATTGAATTTGAAACGTTGCGCCAAACAATCATTTCCTTATACTTGTGTTTTCTTTTGACGTCTCGCTTCTCTTCCCCCCTTGTTTTAGGCAAAGGGCGTACTTGGAGACCAACAAACTTGAAGGTTTGGCAAAACTGAAGACATAGAGAATCTCTGGACTTCAATGAAAATACTTGACATCCTTCAAAAATTGGCCCATTGAAGATATCAATTTACCAAGGAGGGTTGCCCCCTTTAAATCAAATGAGATCAAAGTTCAACAGGAGGATGACATTTTAGCTTGATCTTGCGTTCCTTCATACTTCATTCGAAAAATAATTAGGGCAATATGTATCTTTTGAACTTATGCGACTGAACTTAGAATGAAATTCTAAGCTGCCTACATACCCCGGTGAAGAGGATCAAGTCATACCATAGTTCAGACTAGGTGATTTTTTATTTTTTTATGTCCTAACTTTTGCCTAGGCCGCCTCTTTCGAAGTTTTCAACCTAGCGGACTCTTCTTATTATTTTTTTTACATCCTAACTTTTGCCTAGGCCGCCTCTTTCGAGATTTTCAACCTAGCGAATTTTTTTTTCTTTGGGCCGTACACAGTTTATACTCTTGCGGTCCAGGAATGTAGCAACATACAGTTTAGGCTTATGCGTCAAGGAGAGTTGAAACTTCAAGGATAATACTTCTTCATAAACTTTCCATTGATAGGGCCGATCCTCATACCATCTGCATCAACCAGCTTGTAAGCCCACTTGAGTAAGCTTCTTGTACGATATATGGTCCATCCCATTTTGAAGTGAACTTCCCTACAGGTTTATGGGAAGTAATTATGGGTCTTCGTACGTCAAGGACTTGATCTATTACTTGAAAGGATCTCGGGCGAACTCTTTTATTGAAGGCGCGAGATAATCGAGCTTGATAACATTCAAGACTCTATTGAGCTTCCAATCTCTTTTCATCAAAAGATTCCAAATCTGCTAACCGAAGTGGAGCATTTTCTTTATCAGTGATCCCTTCTTGAATAGCCAGTCGTGATGAAGGTATTTGACGCTCAAGTGGCAAGACGACTTCGACTGCATAAACGAGTGAATAGGGAGTTGCCTGTGTTGGCGTGTAGTGTGTCATCCTATATGCCCATAAAGCTTCTTCCATACGGTCATTCCAATCTAGTTTGGATTTGGAGACGACTTTCTTTAACAAGTTGCATCGAGTCTTGTTGAATGCCTCAGTTAGACCATTGGCGACAACATTGTACATCGAAGAGTTACGTTGCTTGATGCCAAAAAGATCACAAATCTTGTTCATCAACCTATTATTGAATGGCTTTCCATTATACGTTATTATGTAATGAGGAATGCCAAAGCAATAAATAATGTTTACTCGGATAAAACTTGCAACATTTTCCTTCTTCACTTCTTTAAGAGCAACAACTTCAGCCCATTTTGAGAAGTAGTCAGTTGCAGCAAAGATGTATAGGTGCCCACCAGAGGACTTTGGCAGTGGTCCAACAACATCCAATCCCCAAGTGTCAAATGGCCAGGATGCAACAGTCGGGTGCAACACTTCAGGAGGTTGATGAATAAAATTCGCATGGAATTGACAAGCCTTGCATCTTCGAGCGTAGTCCAAGCAATCTTTTACCATCGTTGGCCAATAATATCCCATCCTTTTTATATGGAAGTGGAGCTTTGGTCCAGACTGGTGTGATCCACATACCCCAGAATGTGCCTCTTACAAAGCTTGGAGTGCTTCTTCTTCTCCTAGGCATCGCAACTCCCTCGAACGACCTTCTGTATAGAGTATCCTTGTAGTAAAGGAAGCGAGGTGCGAGACGACGAATTTCAGTCCTTCTCCTCGGATTTTCTGGAAGTATCCCATAGCATAAGTAGTCGATAATGGGTTGTCGCCATTCTTCTTTCTCAACTTCAGAAATAGCAACAAGATGCTTGAGTTCATTTTCTTCACCTTTAGCCTTATTTAGCGGCGGTACTACCCATTTTTGGCAGACGGTAACTTGCGCTTGGTCAGGCAGGGATAATGATGAAGCTAGAGCAGCTAAAGCATCAGCCTTCTTATTTTCTTTCCTTGGCACATGCTGAATATTCACATCGTTGAGCCACCCTATCAACTTTTTAGCGTAATCATGATATGGGCGTAGTTCAGGCTTCTTGACTTCGTAACTACCCAAAAACTGATTGACCACTAACTGTGAGTCACCAAAGACTTGCAATTGCAATTTCTTCATATCAACGGCCATTTCAAGCCCAAGTATTAATGCTTGATACTCAGCAACATTGTTGGAACACAGTTGTGTCAAGGTGAAGGAGTAGGACAAGACTTCACCTTGGGGAGTGACAAATACCACGCCAGCCCCGGCTCCCCCACGATGCGCTACACCATCAAAGTACATCTTCCATGGAGGTTGAACTTCAACGACCATTGCGTCCTCATCAGTTAGCTCCCAGTCATCAAGTATCGGATGATCTGCTAAGAAGTCTGCCAATGCTTGTCCTTTTACAGCCTTTTGAGGGATGTACAAAATCTCGAATTATTGAAATTGGAGGTACCATCTCGCTAGTCGATAACTAAGAACATGTTTTGACATCACAAACTTGATGGGATTTGCTTTAGAAACAAGACTGACAACATGAGCTTGAAAGTAGTGTTTTAACTTTTGAATTGAGAAGACTAGTGCCAAACACAACTTTTCAATTGGCGAATAATTCAACTCGTTAGGTGTCATCATCCTGCTTAAGTAGTAAAGAGAGTTTTCTTTCCCCTCACTATTTTCTTGGGCCAACAGTGCTCCAACAGACCTTTCATGTGCCGCAATGTATAGTATCAATGGCTTTCCAGGTATATGAGCTGCTAAAATTGGAGGCTTCATCAAGTAGGTTTTGATACTTTCGAAGGAATTGCTACAAGCTTGGTCTCACTTGAAAGGAACGCCTTTCTTCATGAGGCGACTAAATGGTTGGCACCACCCAGCCAGGTTTGATATGAATCTTCTAAGGTATGCTAGCTTTCCTTGCAGACTTTTCAATTCATAGATATCTCGAGGCTCAGGCATTTTCAAAATGGAATCCACTTTGGATTGATCAATTTCGATCCCTCGATGTTAGACAATGAAACCAAGGAACTTCCTAGAAATAACTCCAAAGGCACATTTCAATGGATTCATCCTAAGTTGGTACCTCCTGAGCAATTCAAATACCATCCTCAAGTCTTTTGTGTGGTCGCCCTTCTCTCTTGATTTCACCACCAAGTCATAAACATAGCATTCAACATTCTTATGAAGAATATCGTCGAAAATATTCTACATAGCCCTTTGGTAAGTAGCACCAGCATTCTTTAAGCCAAAAGGCATTACCTTGTAGCAATAAATACCCTTGGGGGTGCGAAACACAGTAAGCTCTTCATCTTTTGGTGCCATGCGAATTTGGTTATAGCCCGACGAACCATCCATAAAGAACATTGCCTCGTAACCAGTAGTAGCATCGATCATAAACTCTGGAATAGGAAGCGGAAATTCATCTTTGGGACACGCATTATTGAGGTCCCTGAAGTCAACGCATACTCGAATCTGACCATTCTTCTTCCTTATAGGGACAATACTTGAAACCCATGTTGGGTATTTAACTTTCCGAATAAATCCAGCTTCAATGAGTTTGTTAACTTCAGTTTCAATCAGGGGAACCAAGTTCGACCTAAAACACCTTTGAGCTTGTTTAACAGAGCGAGCACCATTTTTGACTGCAAGGTGATGGACTGCTACTTCGGGTCCAAGCCAGGCATCTCTTTGTAACTCCAAGCAAAGACATCCCTGAACTCTCTGAGTAACTCAATATAAGTGTTCTCTTCATCAGCTTCTAGTAGAGCACTTAGGTAGGTGGGTCTTGGTTCTTCATCGGTGCCAAGGTTAACTTCTTTTAAGGAATCAACTATCGTCTTCACTCCTTCTTCAAGTTCAGGTGGAGTATGTTTCACATCTTTATTTTCTTGAGGGTCCCCATCATTGAAGGATATGTGCTAACACGGCGAAACATCCTCCAATTCCGCATTATCTTCCATTGAAGATGGAATACCATTCTCGACTTGTACAGTAACATGATACGAAGAACCCACACTTTCTTCGTCTTCATCACGTTTCTTAGTATAGACCACAGTATATGGTTTACTTTCAGTACTTCCTTACATGAAACCACAAGTTTTGTTTGTCGCCTCATTCTAGAAGGAACCAAACTTTGGAAATCCTTAGAGATCTCCTGGATTTTCGGTGAAGTGGGTGTTCTTATGCTTTGAAAATTTCTTCGGAACTTGTTCCCCTTCTTTAGTGGACCTAATCTTTCAAACACGGAGGTCCTCGCAGGTGATTTTCCAAGTCGATCAAAGACAGAAGGCTTGTTAGAAGCGGCTGATTCATCTTCTACGGTGATATAATTGATGCTCGCCCTCCTTATTGAGATGCACACTGGTGACGGTTGCTTGTATCCCAAACCTTCACGTGGTTGCCTCGTTGCAGCTTCTGATGGGAGCTTCCCTAACTTTGACGGCTCATTGGGATTGTATCCAGCTTTTGCAGATAGCTTGTAAGTGTTAGGGTCAAAACCTTCATCTATTCGCTTTGTAGGGAGTGCCACATTCTACAAACGATTTTGGGCTACAAACCCTGCAAGCGGCATTGAGGACGACTTTACTGCCTCAATTCATTTAACCGGAAGAGTTAGCTCCTTTAGAATGTTAGCCTAGAGATTTGATGGTTCACCTTTGTCTTTCTTCCTTTTAGGGACATATTGGAGTGCCAAACTTACTTTCTTGCCATAAGACGTAATATTCCCTCTATAAGATTTATTCGCATTGGGTTGTACCTCCTTACTAACAGCTTTGGTTTCACCAGTAGTCACCTCTTCTCTTTTAGTTGAGGGCTCTTTATTCTTGATTTTCATGCCATCATCAGCTTTCAGCTCCTTCACAATGTGGTTCTTCAAGTAAAACTTTGCATCAGCGAAGTGTGACTCAGCCTCGGTAAATGGCTCATCATCAGCAACTACTGTCTTCTCGACTCCACCCTCGTAGTGTTTTAAAAAATGATAGTAGGTAGATGGAACTACTTTATTCTCATGTATCCAAGGCCTCCCAAGAAAAACATTGTATGAAGTCTTCGCACCGATCACATCAACCATGCACTTGATTTCATATCTTCAATAGTGATTCCTAGCCTGATCACACCTATGGATCTTTGCCCCCCTTGGTTGAATTCTTGGATCATCACACGACTTTTTGAGAGTTCGTTCATAGGAATACCAAGTTCTTTCACGGTGTGGATTGACAAAATATTCACTAAGAATCCTCCATCAACCAAAATCCGATTTATCCTTTCATCACGTATGTAGCCAACCAGGTACAATGGGCGGTTATGAGGAGTGTCACCTAGCAAAAGATCGTTATTTGTGAACGTGACCTTTTCCTCACAAGCATTAACTTCTTGAGGAGTGGACTTGATGGGCTTTTCTGAAGATGGTGCCAACGGTAGGTCATCACTCCTTTCTTCCCCTTTGTTAGCATGGCAACAAGAGGCATCAATGCCCTCATGGGAAATCTTCGTGCAGAACCAATTTGGTAAAAACTCCTCCAAGATCACTAGATTTCGTGGCTTTTGAGAATGGTGTATCTCCACTTTTGCTTTCTTCAAATGCCTAACTGGGTTCTTTTTCGTTGGTCTTTTTACCATCATCTTCCTTGTTGGTTGTTCCACTGATTCTTTTTGTTGGTTCCTTTTGTGGAGCCTACGACGAGTCACCAACGTCCAACCTTCATTATCATCAGGTTGGTTGACTTCAGCTTTGTCACTCTCCAGTAATTCTTCATTTTTACTTTCTTCAAAATCACATAATTCATCCGGACTAAATGAGCCAAAGGTGATAGAGACTTGGTTTGCGCTTGCTTTCTCATCTTCAAGCACGATCTTCTTTTCGCGAGCCAAGTCAATGACTTTATCCTTGAAGACAAAGCACTTCTCCAGAGGGTAGCTTACAAGTCGGTGATATTTGCAGTAATTTGGGTCATTTTTTTCCCACTTTCATTTGGTCGCTTCATCTCTAAAAGCTCAATGAGATTTAACTCAAGGAGTTCTTCGAAAATGGCTGGCATATCAGAATCCAAGAATGGATACTCTTTCTCCTGCATTTCTTTTAGAGTCAACTTTCCACTTGGCTTGTCCTGAAAATAAGTGGATTTCATACTTTGCTTCTTGCTCACCTTCGTCGTGAACTTCAAAGGTGACGTGTTGACATTCATAGATTCTTTGCTTTCAGACTTGGGTACGAACTTGACCCACTTCCTGACTTCTTACTTGTCATTCCCTTTGCGAGGTTTATAGATGGGCAGCCTTTCATTTCCAGCGGAGGTCATGCTCAATTCTATGTCATGGGCACGAGTTGCAAGTTCTTCAAATGCGCCAGGCTTGATACCTTGCAAGATGTAGCACAATCCCCAATGCATTCCTTGGATGCACATCTCTATGCCTGAAGCTTCACTAAGCCTGTCTTTGCAGTTGAGGCTTGCATTCTTCCAACGATTGATAAAGTCGATAACTGGTTCCCCCTTTCGTTGACGAGTATTTGTAAGTTCTGTCATACTCACAATACGTCTCGTACTATAAAAGTGATTGATGAACTCTTACTCTAGTTGATCCCAGCTATCGATTGATCCAGCTTCGAGGTCCGTGTACCAGTCAAAAGCATTTTCTTTTAGCGAGCGGACAAACTGCTTGATGAGGTAATCTCCATAAGTCCCAGCATTGTTGCACGTCTACACGAAGTGTGCCACATGTTGTTTTGGGTTACCTTTACCATAAAACTGTTGAAACTTTGGAGGTTGATAGCCAGAAGGCATCTTCAACATATCGACCCTTGAAGTGTACGGCTTTGCATACGTAAGGTAGGATTTGGCAACAACTTCATATTTGTTCTTAATGGTTCCTTCAATGAACTCCTTCAGTTGATCGATTGGAATCATTACTTCAGATGAGACAGGGATAGCCTTAGTGGATGCTGCTTGTCTTGGTTGAGAGTCACTCTCTAGAACTTCTGGGAGCTTGCCGGGTGCATGGGTAGATTCTTCTTCCATCAAGATTCCCACCCTGTCTGTTAGCTTGTCAATTCTAGCCTCTTGATTTTGCATGCATTTGGTCAAGCCAGCGATTGCTTCTGTCAAGTTTGCCAACTGCTCCTCCATAGATGAAGTGTTTGTCACCATGGCTTGCATGATTGTCGTGGATGACGGAGAGTAGCATGGATTTTCATATAGATTGATCCTTGATTGGCTCACGCTATGTGGTGTAAGTGGGGGGATCCATCACTTGAAGCATCATCATCTTCCTTCACAGCAGAGTGCTTGGAGCCGGAGAGGTCAAGGAGAGCAAGAGTTTTCTTGATCTTTTCAGCAACATCGCTTCCTCCTTCAGATGCGTTTGTGGAAGATCTTGCTCCTTTTGAGGATGAAGATCCGAAAACAGGGGTTGACACAGACGACACTTGGGGTGCTTGTTGTCCTAAAGAGCTTGATTTGCTCCTCGTAACTGGTCCGAAGCTTCCAAAGGTAACATCGAGGATGCTTTCCACATCAGCATAGAACCCAGAGTTAGCATCCTTGGCGGTAGTTGAACCGGAGTTGATTTTTTTTGAAGCCATTTCAATGTTCTTGGACTTTAGTGATTGAAAAGTTGAGATGAGAGGTAGTGATTGTCCCACTGGGTGTGCCAGAATTTGTAGACAATAAATTTGCATCAAGAAAATAAAATCAAGACCGAAAATATCGCAACAATCGTAGTATTTTTATTTCAAATATTTGAGTGTTACAATCTCTATGGATCCTCTGATTCTTCTTTTCAATAATAAATAAATTCAAGGGCCTTTGAGCTTGATCTTGAATCTATGTTTGTTGCCACGAACGATGATCTTGTTCTTGAGCTTGAGCTTCGTTGCTTGGACTTGAACTTGATTTGGTTTTCGTTCTTGAGCTTGAAATTGATTTGTTCTTCGTTCTTGAGCTTGAACTTGATTGCTTGAACTTGAACTTGAAGCTTGAAACTTATGGAGGAATTTGCAACGTTTGATCCACGAGCTCTTTCTTGCTTCTTGTTATAACTTTCTGGTGTCTTTTCTGAGTTATGAAAGCCCTTATTTATAGTTGTGGAAGGGAAGAGTTATGATAAGAGCAAACTCTTTCCGACCAATCAAATTGAAATGTGACATGGCCGCATTTGATTGGCCAGAGCATGTCACTTGCACACGTGGCACAATTTCATTGGTCTTTCAGTGTGACTGGGCATGCCCGGTCATTTTGACACATGGCATGATCCTATTGGCTCTTCCGCTTGACTTGGCGTGCCACATCATTTGACACGTGGCACCAAACCGGGCCTCTAGGAAGATGTCATCTTGGGCTTAATGAAGTGGGCTCATTACTTTAACCCAATTAAATGGGCTAGTTCAATGGATTAAGACTTATTTATTTAATCCATATATATTGGACTTATATAATTAATTCATTTATATATTAGCCCATATTATTTATTTGGACCAATATATCTTGAATTTAAAATATAGTCCAAATTATTTTACGAATTTAATTACAATAAAATTTATATGCCTACAAAGTCCAATTAAGCAACACAGTTATTGAACCAGGTAAACTAAAGGAAGAAATCCTTTGGTGACTTTCACTTGAAAGGTAAAAGAAACCCCAGCTATCCCAACTCCTGATCGTATCTGGGAGTGTCAGTTTGATGACCCTTATTTGCTTGTCCTTAAAGACAAGGTCTTGCATGGCGATGCCAGAGATGTGACTATTGATGATGATGGGGTATTGAGGATGCATGGTCGGGTATGTGTACCCAATGTTGATGGGCTTAGAGAGTTGATTCTAGATGAGGCCCATAGTTCGCGGTATTCCATTCATCCGGGTGTCGCGAAGATGTATCCGTTCTTCCCCTTTTCCTCAATTCACTATTTCCACCATTGAATTTCTCTCTGCAAATTAAGCAGTATCCCATATATATATATATGTTCCAATAATGAATGCTCCAGTGTCACATATATGGTTGCAGTTACTGTTTCTCTTGGAGCATGTTTCCCTCATTTTTATGATTGAGGTAGGCTGGGTAATGGTTTTTCTTATTATATTACCATGCACCTGGAAATTCAGTAAAGTTGAGCCATTTGTAGAAATTCGTACCTGGAGCACAAACGTCAACAAAAAGTAAAATAGTGAAGGGAAAAGAACTCAAGAATTTGAGCGATCACTTTGCGCGGGATCAATACATTCATTCTTCTGGGTAGTGTTTGTTAGTTGTGTTCTTTTAGTTGGACTACTATATCTTTTTAGCTTTGGCAAAGTTAAAGGACAAAAAGTGTTTTGAGATTCTAATTAAAGGACAATATTAGGTACACTCACAAATAAAATGGATAATTTTAGCTAAAATCAGTGTTTTAAAAGGTGTTTCTTGGGCGAGCGCATTGGAGCTATCTTGGGGGCGAAAGTATCGCGATAGGAGTCGGGCGAGTTTGTCTTAGGGCTTAAGCCTAGAAAACCTTTCCAAATTAGACTTAAAATTGCAAAATAAGTACTTAATTTAATTTAAAAAAAAAAAACACAAAAATTAGCTTATTATAAAATTCTTAAAAGTAAAACTGAAAAGTCAATATTTTTTTTTTTGTTAGCGCTAATTTTTGTTCTCTCTTTGACTTCTACTTGGTAGTGGTTCAATAGACATGAATAATCTCTATTCCTTGGCAGTGATTGAATATTATGTTATTCGTTCTTGCTATAGAAACCATGACCCTATATTTTATTCTTAATAGCCTTTGGAAATGTCAAAAGATAGCCATTTGTTTAAGGACCTAAATGGAAGAGGAACTAATAGGGAAATTACCAGCTATGTCCATTTATAGGTAGTTCATTACAAAAATTGACCAATTGATAAAATATTACTAATATTAGCTAATTAGCTATTTGTAGCAAAAAAAAATCAAATTTTTGTTTTGTTTTGAGTGTGTGTTATTAGAATAGATTGGGCACAACTTAAGGAGCTTGAATCTCAGTTTTGGGATGATTTGGTGAAGTTTTGAGATGGTTTGAAGTGAAAATTAGAAGTAAAAGCTGAACATGAAAAAAAAATGATATGTGTATCACACTGTGTATCATTTGTGTATCACATATGTATCATATTTGTATCAATTGTGTATCACATGTATATCTATGTATACCTGTGTGTGAGATACATGTTTGATACATGTGTTGCAGAAGACATTTTTGAACTCGATTTAATTACGAATTTTGATACAAAACTAGTCCAAATCACCTCCAATCTTCCTCAAATTTTGTATATTGACTTATCTATATATTTTCAATGACTTTCAACTATACACATTGAAAACGTTCCTTTTTTGTTTAGATTTTCAGAATATTTGTATAGATATTTGTATTTTATCACCTTATTTGCTACCTCGTCCATGAAATTTCTTTTCTATCTTGTATATGTTGCTATTCACACTTAAAAATATGGAAGGTGATTTTTGCATGTGATTTTTTGAGAGAAAGAACCCTATTATTTGGTTTTTCAATTTTTGTTGGCCAATTTTGGTAAGTCTATGACTAATGGCTAGAGGTTGGTAAGTTGAAATTTATTTGAGACATTTGTGTAAGTTTAAACTTGGGATCAAATAGCAAGCGAGTAAAGCCGCCGCTTTAGGCCCCAAAGAAGTTTCGGCCCCAAAAATTACATTACATCATCTATATACTATTCTATTCCATTTTTGACAATAATTTTCTTATTAGTTTAAAAAAGAATAATATATTTTTATATTTTCTTAATAATAAATATTTATAATGCTACGATATTTTTAAGAACACAAATTTTAAAAATTTACATTCACAAAGATGTAATGATATATTTAAAACCATATAAGTTTTAAAAGTATTCATTTTATTTTATTATTAAACTTTATGTGAATTCAAACTACGATAAACTAACTAAAATAAAGAGAGTAATTTTTTAGTGGTTGTTATTATAAAAGAAAGTTATTATTAGTAATTGTTAATCAAAAGTGAATGCCATTGAGGCATTTGCACGAATGGTTTCTCTTGATGTCACTCATCAAATTTTTCTTGAGATATTTCTTTCAATTATCTCCCTTATTAGCTTAGTGGATTAAATTTTATTAAAGGTCATATGATGAAATAACAAACGCGAGCTTGTCCAGTCCCTCTTGAATTTCATCTAAAATTTATCCATACTATTTTTTAACCTTTTGTATTATTTTACTCAAACAATTTCACTTTTAAATTATTCTTCATTGGTATATACCATTTTTTTATTTATAAGAATTTAAATATTCAACTCTATATAAATATGGTTATCCAAAACTAAAAAAAAAAAAAAATTATTGCATTGCATCTTAAGCTAAGTTTCAAATTAATTTAAAGCTCTTATAAAAGTTTGGTTTTAGGCCTCAAAATGTATTGAGTTAGTAATTTTAAATTCTTTAATTTTTGTTTTATTAGTGTTAGAAGTTATTTTAAAATTGTGACATGATAATTAAGTTAAAATGGATTTGCCAGTGCATCTTTTTCAATGGACAGAACCAGGTATTTCTGGTCGTACTACTTGCTATTTTCAAGATTAAAAAGTCTTGATTTTTCATACAACACTCTTTTACACTTGACTTAATTCTGTTAACTCGGAAGAAGGTGTGAGGTACTTCCGAATTTCGTGGTTCTACCACGATCGCTTTAGAAATTACACTTGTCTTAATTAAACTAGATTATTACCTAAGTTAGAACCTTTATGCATTTTCGCTTTTATATCACTTTTAATTGTGTGTTTTAAGTAGTCATAGCACTCATCTTGAACAAGTCGCATTATTGTGCACTTTTTGTTTTTGTACACATTGTAAATCACGCCGTATGAAACGCATCTACGATTGTAACATAATTATTATTAAAGTTGTAGGGACAGGTCACGTAAATGCGCACTTGAATTTTGGGATTGCGTATCACAGTTATGCCACGGGAACAATCTAATTGATAATTTTAAGGCAAGGAGCTTCTAACATAGACGTAAGCAAACTTGCATCTTTCACAAGATAAACACAGACATAGTGACTAATCTCAGAGGCTGAAATTTCATGTACTGCCACTTCTCTTTAGGAAGCTCTATGAAATTTTCAACTAATGAGAAACATTTATTTTGTAGGTTCAATTAGCAGGATATTTCTGTTATATACAGTGGTGAATTACTTCTACTCCTATCCAACCTGTATTTTTCATATATTATTTGTGTGTTAAGACAGATATTTAGTTAAGGCGTTTACAGACAAATCAGTTACTTCTCAATGATAAAACACAATTCACAAAGATTAATACTAAATAGACCAACGAATGAATGAAAACTAGAATAATTATCACAATCCAAAAGAGAATTGAAATTACATTACCGCGGGGGGGGGGGGGGTAGGAACCTAGCTTGTAGACTTATACACAGAAAATAGTTAGAATGACTGTTAAGTACTCCCTCCGTCTCATATTATTAGTCGTGGTTACTAAAAATAGTTGTCTCAAATTATTTGTTATTTTAGAAGGTCAAGACAATATTATTTATTTTTTTCCTTTTTTACCCTTAGTAATAATTATTCTTGAAGATGGAGATAACACAGAAATAGAATAAATATTCAATGAAGAGAGATTTTATCTTAAGACATAAATAAGGGTAAAATAGACCAATCCCTTTGCTAAGTAATGTTTCTTACGAGCATGTAAAAGAAAAACATGACAGATAATTTGAGACAGAGGAGTAACTTTTATTGGGCTAGTGCGCGCCAACATGCTCAAAATTACCTTTTGAACTTCTTCCATATTAGGAGGGTTCGTACGCATCTTATTATCTTCCTCCGTGACTAGAGAGGGAATGGTCTCAAGGATCTAATCTTCAAGCATCGAACCTTGAGAAGAAAGTAATGTATGAAATAAATTGAGAACTTCCTGCCATACAAAGACAAGTTCTGAATTCGGTTCAAGATGCTTGTTCTCTATATTTCTTCGTAAAGTAGAA
Organism: Nicotiana sylvestris; assembly: GCF_000393655.2. Classification (NCBI taxonomy): domain Eukaryota; kingdom Viridiplantae; phylum Streptophyta; class Magnoliopsida; order Solanales; family Solanaceae; genus Nicotiana; species Nicotiana sylvestris. The sequence continues at coordinate 1,645,091 of NC_091066.1, read as the reverse complement.
GTTTTTCAAGGCTACTCTTGGCCGAATCTAATGGAATATTCTTATCACCAAACCAACTCTATTCAAAGGGCGAAGGATGGCAACTGATTCAATTGCCTTCTTGTAACGACCCGACCGGTCGTTTTTAGAATTTATGCCCCGATCCCCTATTAACTATTTCCCCTAAGTTCATTTCTGCTATTTTGGTTTGCCGGAACGTTCGGTGTTAGGATTCAGAGTGTTTTGGGACACTTAGTCCCTAAATGAGAGTTTAAGTATTGGAAAGTGGTCCGTAATCAGAACAGTATAAAGACGGTCTCGGAATGAAAATCCGATGGTTCGTTAGCTCCGTTAGGTGATTTCGGGGTTGGGAGCGTGTCCGGAATATGTTTTGGAGGTTCGTAGCTCATTTAGACTAGAAATGCCGAAAGTTAGAATTTGGAAGTTTCCGGTCCAATAGTGAATTTTTGATGCGAGGGTTCGAATGGAATTCCGGAAGTTGTTGTAGCACCGTCATACCATTTGGGACGTGTGTGCAAAATTTCAGGTCAATCAGACGTGTTTTGGTTAGGTTTTGATTGAAAGCGTATTTTGGATGAAATTGGAGTTCTTGAATCATTGAATTAATCGAGTTTTCGGTGTTGTTTTAGGTGTTTTAAGGATTGGTACAAGTTTGAGTAGGGTATTAGGAGGTATTGGTGCTTTTGGTTGAGGTCCTGGGGGCTTCGGGATAATTTTGGATGGTCGACGGGAAGAATTTTTGAAGTGTTGCAGCAGCTGGTTTCAGTCTTCTGGTATTTTTGCTTATGCGGTTTGGGAACCGCAGAAGCGGAGCCGTAGAAGCGGCCTGGTCCACCGCAGAAGTGAGTTTTGGCATTCTCCTCAGAAACCGCAGAAGCGGTCTATCCTCCGCAAAAGCGGAACCGTAGAAGTGGTGGTGTGTCCGCAGAAGCAAAACTCGGGGTCTTAAGTGAAAGTCGCAGAAACGGCTTAGTTTCCTCATAAGTGGGACCGCAGAAGCGGTCCCTTGTCCGCAAAAGCTGAAATGACTGTTCACATATAGAAATTTCGAGGGTTAGTTTTCAAAGTTAGAGAAATCAAATTTAAGCTCGGGAGAAGGCGATTTTTAGTGGGTTTTGAAGAGAAGATCACTGGGTAACATTCCTTTAATCCATTCTAGTTATATTTCATCATTATCTAGTCAAATCCACCATTAGAATTCGAATTTAAGGTCAAAATTGGGAAAAATTGGAAGAAACTTCTTAGACCTAATTATTGAGTTTTGAGTAGGCATTTGACCTCCGATTTGGAAGATTTTTATATGGTTAGACTCGTGAGAGTACGAGGGTCCTGAAAATGTGAAAATTATTCTATTCCGAGATGTTGGCCTGAGGGGCATTTTGGTTATTTTACCTATTTTCGCGCATTAGCTTTAATTTTAATAGTGAAATTAGTTACTTGCGATGTTATTTACGTTATGTAATTGGATTGAATAGATTTGGGCCATTCAGAGTCGGATACTCGTGGAAAAAGCTTGGTTTTCACTTGATTTTGTACCGATTCGAGGTAAGTGGCTTGTCTAACTTCGTGTGGGGGACCTCCCTCCTTAGGATATGATATCTGTTATTTGAATGCCCCGTATGTGAGGTGACGAGCACGTACTTGAGCTAATTGTTGAAAATCCGCTTTTACTTGGAATATTTAAACCGTGTTTTCTTGCTTATTTGACTATTCTAAATGCAAGTTTAACCTATGTTAGCTTAAGAAAAGCATGTCTAGTTGACTTACTTGCTTACTTGCCTAAACTGTATTATTTGTACTCCGTGAAGTATGGTAGACTAGAAATTTCTATTACTTGTTCTTACTTAGCATTTGTCTGATATTTGAGTTGTTGTTGTGTGTTTACAATTTGGGACTACGGGACGGCATCCCGGGAGCTCCCTAGCACGTGTTATGTTCTAAGACTGAGAGTGCGGGATACCAAGAGATCCCTGTCACATATGTGGTGATAAATGGAGAATACCAAGAGATCCTCGGGATACTAGGAGATCCCCCGTGTATATGATGAGGGTACCAAGTGATCCTCAGGATACCAAGAGATCCCCGATGATAAATTCTAGTTGTGAGCTGTATCTCTATTTATTGATTGTGTCTGTTTTTCCGTTACTGCTTTTACTTATTATTTTTGCTAGATTCTCGCTGTAGACTATAATCATGTTGTCTTTTACTCATCATATTAATTATTATGTTTTATCTCAGTAGGGCCCTGACCTTCCTCGTCACTACCTGACCGAGGTTAGGCTTTGCACTTACTGAGTACCGTTGTGTTGTACTCACGCCTCTTCTGCGTATGTTTTTCATGTGCAGATCCAGGTACCTCTGCACAGGCGCACTATCAATGATCCAGGAGATATTCGGAGACTTGAGGTATATCTTCCGCATCCGCAGACCAAAGAGTCTCCTTCCTATTCTATCCTGTAGTTAGCCAGTTTGTTCCTGTTTTTCATTGATGTAGACACTTCCAGAGTTAGAGCTGTACTATATACTTTTCTTTTAGCCTATGTTGCCCGTGAGATTTTGGGTTTTGGGATTTTATTTCAGAATTTGTAGTGTCGAAGTGTATGTGCCAAGCGGCAAGTTATATACATTCCTTATGTTATTTAGCCTTTAAATTATTATTTTCGTAAAGGTTGTTATTTTCGCAAATGTGTTAGGTTTACCTAGTCGTGAAAACTAGGTGCCCTCATGACATGTTCACGATTGGTGAACTAGGGTCGTGACAAGTTGGTATCAGAGCTCTAGGTTCATAGGAGTCACGGAACACAGGCTAGTTTATTAGAGTCTCGCTGATCGGTACGAAGACGTCTGTACTTATCTACGAGAGGCTATGTAACTATTTAGGAGAAATCTTCACTTCATTTGATTTCCTTGTCGTGTAATATTTTTGACACCAACTCTAAACTTCTGTCTTCTATTCTCTCACAGATGGTGAGGACACGCGCTACTCAGGACGATCAGGCACCCGCACCCCCTCCTGCAGCCGCTAGAGGCAGGGTCCGGGGTAGAGGCCGTGGACGCGCACGTGGTGTAGCCAGAGCACCTGCGCAAGCTTCCGCTGAGGTACCGCCAGCAGATCCAGTCGGGGCTCAGGCACCTGACACGCCTACAGCCACTACTACTCTAGCCGTTCAGGAGGCATTGGCACAGTTTATGAGCATGTACACCACGTTGTCGTAGGCAGGGTTTCTTCCCCTTACTGCAGCCACATCCCAGGTCGTGGGAGGAGCACAGACTCCCGCCTCCCGCACTCTTGAGCAGCGAGTGCAGGTTGAGCAGTCCTGGAGATCATCCCTGTCCAGCCTGCAGCACCAGTTTAGCCCGAGGATGGGGCACCTGATTCTGAGGATGAGCAGCGGAGACTGGAGAGGTTCAAGAAGTATGACCCTTCGGTTTTCAGTGGATTAGCTACAGATGATGCCTTGGGATTTCTAGAAGATTGTCACTGTATTCTTTGCACTATGGGTATCACTGGATCGAGTGGGGTTTCTTTCACAGCCTTCCAACTTCGGGGAGCCGCCTATGATTGGTGGCGCACCTTTGAGTTAGACAGTCCAGACGAGGCCGCCTTTCTGACTTGGACTTAGTTATTGGATATGTTTCAGAAAGAGTTTGTTACCCAGAGCCTCAGGGACGCATGGTGCGCGGAGTTTTAGTATTTGCGCCAAGGTGCTATGACTGTTTCGGAGTATGCTATACGTTATAGTGGGTTACTTCAACAGATAGAGATTCTGGAGTGGAAATGGAAGAAGATCACCATGGATTTTGTGGTTGGTCTCCCTCTGACTGCGAAGAAATTCGATTCCATTTGGGTTGTTGTGGATCAGCTGACCAAGTCCGCTCATTTCATACCGGTGTGTACTACTTACTCAATGGAGCAGTTAGTGGGGATTTACATCAGGGAGATTGTCCGTCTGCACGATATTCCAGTTTCTATCATCTTGGACAGGGATACTCAGTTTACATCACGGCCTTGGAGAGCTGTTCAGTAGGAGTTGGATACTCGGGTGACTATGAGTACAACATTTCACCCCCAGACGGACGGACAGTCCGAGCGCACCATTCAGATTCTTGAGGATATGCTCCATGCGTACGTGATTGAGTTTAGAGGGTCTTGGGATCAGTTCTTGCCATTGTCGGAGTTTGCTTACAATAATAGTTATCAGTCCAACATTCAGATGGTGCCGTATGAGGTTTATATGGTAGGAGATGCAGATCTCCGGTGGGTTGGTTTGAGCCGGGTGAGGCAAGACTATTGGGCACAGATTTGGTTCAGGATGCGTTGGAAAAGGTTAAGGTGATTCAGGATCGACTCCGTATAACCCAGTGTAGATAGAAGAGTTATGCGGACCGGAAGGTTCGTGATGTTTCCTTTATGGTTGGTGAGCTGATTCTGCTTCGGGTCTCGCCTATGAAAGGCGTCATGAGATTTGGGAAGAAAAGGGAAGTTGAGTCTGAAGTTCATTGGCCCTTTTGAGATTTTGAAGCGAGTTGGGGAGGTTACTTATGAGCTTGCCTTGCTTCCCAGTCTGGCCGGAGTTCATCCGGTATTTCATGTTTCGATGCTTCAGAGGTATCACGGTGATCCATCGCATGTATTGGAGTTCACTTCAGTCCAGTTGGACAAGGATCTATCTTATGTTGAGGAGCTAGTGGCAATATTGGACATACATGTCCGAAAGCTCAGGTCAAAGGATATTGTATCAGTAAAGGTTCAGTGGCGGGGTCAGCCGGTCGAGGAGGCGACTTGGGAGACCGAGCGGGATATGCGCAGCCGATATCCTCATCTATTTACTACTTCAGGTATGTTCTCTATGCTCGTTCGAGGACGAAAGAATGTTTAAGTGTGGGAGGATGTAACGACCCGACCGGCCATTTTTAGAATTTATGTCCCCGATCCCCTATTAACTGTTTCCCCTAAGTTCATTTCTGCTATTTTGGTTTGCCGGGACATTCGGTGTTAGGATTCGGAGTGTTTTGGGACACTTAATCCCTAAATGAGAATTTATGTGTTGGAAAGTGGTCCGTAATCGGAACAGTGTGAAGACGGCCTCGAAATGGAAATTTGATGGTTCCGTTAGCTCTGTTAGGTGATTTCGGGGTTGGGAGCGTGTCCGGAATGTATTTTGGAGGTCCGCAGCTCATTTAGACTAGAAATGTCGTAAGTTAGAATTTGGAAGTTTCCGGTCCGATAGTGAATTTTTGATTCGAGGGCCGAAATGGAATTTTGGAAGTTGTTGTAGTACCTTCATGCCATTTGGGACGTGTGTGCAAAATTTCAGGTCAATCAGACGTGTTTTGGTTAGGTTTTGATCGAAAGCGTATTTTGGATGAAATTGGAGTTCTTAGGCTTGAATCATTGAATTAATCGCGCTTCCGATGTTGTTTTAGGTGTTTTAAGGATTGGTACAAGTTTGAGTAAGGTATTAGGAGGTATTGGTGATTTTGGTTGAGGTCCCGGGGGCCTCGGTATGATTTCGGATGGTCGACGGGAAGAATTTTTGAAGTGTTGCAGCAGCTGGTTTCAGTCTTCTAGTATTTTCGCTTCTGCGGTTTGTGAACCGCAGAAGTGGCCTGGTCCACCGTAGAAGCGAGTTTTGGCATTCTCCTCAGAAACCGCAGAAGCGGTCTATCCTCCGCAAAGCGGTACCACAGAAGCGGAATGCAGAAGCGGTGGTGTGTCCGCAGAAGCGAACTCGGAGTCTTAAGTGAAATTCGCAGAAGCGGCTTAGTTTCCGCATAAGCGGGACAGCAGAAACGGTCCCTTGTCCGCAGAAGCGGAAATGACTATTCAAATATAGAAATTTCGAGGGTTAGTTTTCAAAGTTATAGAAATCAAATTTGAGCTCGGGAGAAGGCGATTTTTAGTGGGTTTTGAAGAGAAGATCACTGGGTAATGTTCCTTTAATCCATTCTAGTTATATTTCATCATTATCTAGTCAAATCCACCATTAGAATTCGAATTTAAGGTCAAAATTGGGGAAAATTGGAAGAAACTTCTTAGACCTAATTATTTAGTTTTGAGTGGGCATTTGACCTCCGATTTGGGAGATATTTATATGGTTAGACTCGTGAGAGTACGAGGGTTCTGAAAATATAAAAATTATTCGATTCTGAGATGTTGGCCTGAGGGGCATTTTGGTCATTTTACCTATTTCGCGCATTAGCTTTAATTTTAATAGTAAAATTAGTTACTTGCGATGTTATTTACGTTATGTAATTGGATTGAATAGATTTGGGTCATTCGAAGTCGGATACTCATGGAAAAAGCTTGGTTTTCACTTGATTTTGTACCGGTTCGAGGTAAATGGCTTGTCTAACTTCGTGTGGGGGTCCTCTCTCCTTAGGATATGATATCTGTTATTTGAATGCCCCGTACGTGAGGTGACGAGCGCGTACTTGAGCTAATTATTGAAAATCCGCTTTTACTTAGAATATTTAAACTGTGTTTTCTTGCTTATTTGACTATTCTAAATGCAAGTTTAACCTATGTTAGCTTAAGAAAAACATGTTTAGTTGACTTACTTGCTTACTTGCCTAAACTGTATTATTTGTACTCTGTGAAGCATGCTAGACTAGAAATTGCTATTACTTGTTCTTACTTAGCATTTGTCCGATATTTGAGTTGTTGTTGTGTGTTTACAATTTGGGACTACGGGACGGCATCTCGGGAGCTCCCCAGCACGTGTTATGTTCTAAGACTGAGAGTGCGGGATACCAAGAGATCCCTGGAACAGATGTGGTGATAAATGGAGGATTCCAAGAGATCCTCAGGATGCCAGGAGATCTCTCATGTATATGATGAGGATACCAAGAGATCCTCGGGATACCAAGAGATCCCCGATGATAAATTCCAGTTGTGAGTTGTATCTCTATTTATTGATTGTGTCTGTTTTTCTGTTACTTCTTTTACTTATTATTTTTGCTAGATTCTCGCTGTAGACTATAATCATGTTGTCTTTTCCTTATCATATTAATTATTATATTTTATCTCAGTAGGTCCCTGACCTTCCTCGTCACTACCCGACCGAGGTTAGGCTTGACACTTACTGAGTACCGTTGTGGTGTACTCATGCCTATTCTGCGCATGTTTTTCATGTGCAGATCCAGGTACCTCCGCACAGGCGCACTATCAGTGATCCAGGAGATATTCGGAGACTTGAGGTATATCTTCCGCGTCCGCAGACCGAAGAGTCTCCTTCCTATTCTATCCTGTAGTTAGCTAGTTTGTTCATGTTTTTCTTTGATGTAGACACTTCCATAGTTAGATCTGTACTATATACTTTTCTATTAGCCTGTGTTGCCCATGAGATTCCGGGTTTTGGGATTTTGTTTCAGAATTTGTAGTGTCGAAGTGTATGTGCCAAGCGGCAAGCTATATACATTCCTTATGTTATTTAGCCTTTAAATTATTATTTTCGTAAAGGTTGTTGTTTCTGCAAATGTGTTAGGCTTACCTAGTCGTGAAGACTAGGTGCCCTCATGACATGTTCACGATTGGTGAACTTGGGTCGTGACACTTCTCTACTCAATTGACTGAATATAGTCGTGTAAAGCAGCATAAGTGCTAACACATAAGTCAACATCCGGTTGGCTTTTCCAACTTAAGCTTCCTCAAAAGAGACTAAATGTCTTAAACCTTATCAAATCCTTTCCGAACCCGAGCCAACCAACCCGATAACATATAGAACCGATAGACAAAGCAATAAAAAGTAGAAATGGGAGAAACAGAGTAGTAACTCATGAGACAACTGGCCGGGTCGTCACAAATATAAACCCAATGGCGACTTTTTTGCCTTAGCCTAATACTCTGTCTGTCAAAATGGTGAATCAATATGACATGGAAAAATTAGAGCGAGCCATACCTAAATGTGAAAATTAAATAAATTAATCAAAAATGTGTATGACTAAATTTAATTAATTAAATTGGAAATAATTAAAAGATACCTGTATTATTCATCAAATTTAATACTATAAAATTTTAAAAAGATGCACACGATTTGCACATGCATCAATGTAAAAACAATGCAAATAATAATATTCATTGGAGTGTTATGACTTTTCATGTTTCATTGAGGCAAAGTTTCTGCAGACAGATTCCTACATCAATTTGTTTGTGTACTTGAATTTGCCTCAAATTTGGATTGTGTGTTAAACTTATTACGACAATCTTGAAAGTTGAAATGACTTATCACCATCCAGCCAACGATGCAATCATGGTGATACATGCGGCTGTAAGGAAGACCTCGTATGAGTCTTCCTTCATCAAACTCGTCACCGCATATAGAACATTCGACACCATCTTCACATCTCTCTTCGAATGATGAGATTAGTATAAATGTGTCGAAAGTGACACCAGGCTCAGGAAACGGAGGAGCATCCCGCACCTCTGGAATCACCTGATGCACCTTTAGAGGAGGCTCATGAGCCTCAACAGGAGAATCAAGTGCCTCCACGGGAGCATCGTGTGCCTCTAGAGGACGATTGCAAACAAACGCATACAAAAATAAACTAATATAACAAAAACTACAACAGAGCCAAAATATAATATAAACCCAATGGCGGCTTTTATGCCTTAGCGCAATACTCGGTCTGTCAAAATTGTGCATCAATATGATGTGGAAAATGATAGCGAGCCACACCTAAATGTGAAAATGAAATGAATTAATCGGAAAAGTATATGACTAAATTTAATTAATTAAATGGGAAATTAATTAAAAGATACATGTATTGTTAATCAAATATAATACTATAAAATTTAAAAAAAATGCACACGATTTGCATGTGCATCAATGTGAAAACAACGCTAATAATAATATTCTTTGGACTTCTATGACTTTTCATGTTTCATTGAGGCAAAGTTTCTGCAGACAGATTACTGCATCAATTTGTTTGTGTACTTGAATTTGCCTCAAATTTGGATTGTGTGTTAAAAGTTGTGATTTCTTCTCTAATTATTTCTGACCTAAACAATAGAACTAAAATCATCACGACAATCTTGAAAGTTGAACCGAATTATCACCATCCAGCCAAGGATGCAATTTCGACAGAGAATGTATTGGGGAAAGCCAAAAAAAGTCACTGTCGGGTTTATATTTCTTTTTAGGCTCTATTATAGTTTTTGTCGTAGTTTTTATTATATTAGCTTATTTTTGTATACATTATTACCGTAATTAGGAGGCACATGATGCTCCTATTGAGGCTTATGAGCCTCCTCTAGAGGCGTGTAATGAGCTTCCAGAGGCACATCAAGAGGCATAGGATGCTCCTCCGCTTCTAGAGGCGCAGGATGCTCCTCCGCTTCCTGAACGTGATGATTTTAGGGATATTGTTTAGTGATGTACTCTTAATTATGTATTTTCTTTGTTTACTAAACTAATTAAGACCCTTATATCGAGAAATGTGATGTATTAGGTTCTTTCTTTAATTTAATTGTTATATTCATTATTAATACTATAAAATTTAATAAAAGATGCACACGATTTGCACGTGCATCAATGTTAAAACAACGCTAATAATAATATTCTTTGGACTTCTATGACTTTTCATATTTCATTGAGGTAAAGTTTTTGCAGACAGATTACTGCATCAATTTGTTTGTGTACTTGAATTTGCCTCAAATTTGGATTGTGCGTTAAAACTTGTGATTTCTTCTCTAATTGTGTCACGACCCGGATTTTTCACCCTCGGGAGTCATGATGGAGCCTACTATTATGAGCTAGGCAATCCAATTATTTATTACCTCTTTTAACAAACATCGACATTATTAACAACAACTAAATATTTAATAGAAAAGCGGAAGACTTAAATATAATTTACTGAAAAGAAAAACAAAACGGAAATCCAATACAACTCTACCCAAGAACCGGTGTCACAATACTCACGAACGGCTAGATAATACTAAATACAAGGTTTGAATGAAACATAAAACTGTCTGTTTCGGTACAAGATGATAACAAACTGAATAAAATAGAATGGGACTCCGGGACTGCGGACGTCAGCAAGGCTACCTCGAATGTCCCTGGACTGAAGGTCAGCTCCCGAATCCCCTACTGCTGTCCAAAAGCTGCTCCGGCTCCGTGATCTGTGCAAAAAGATGTACAGAGTGTAGCATCAGCACAACCAACCCCATGTGCTGGTAAGTGTCTGGCCTAACCCCGGCGAAGCAGTGACGAGGCTAGACCGGACTACCAAACAAACCTGTGCAGTTTAATATATATGTGCAATAGAAAGGAATACAGAAATTAAACAGTTAATAGGAAGGGGAGCATGCTATAGGGGATGTAACAGTCCGGATATAAAATCAAATAATAAAGAATGAAACTGTACAACTACAATATCAACGAGAGTAGAAATTCAACAATTGCACGGCATCATCCTTCGTGCTTTTACTCTCGTTATCACAAAAACAATCAAATAAAGTGCATGGCATCACCCTTCGTACTTTTCCTCACATAAACACCCGTATCATGGCACAAAATGATCCTTCGTGCATTAGTAATCCTATCATGGCACAGAATGTTCCTTCGTGCATTAGCATATTCTCAACACAAATCGTGCACGACATCAACCTTCATGTTTTATCACTCTTCCTCACCCAAACAATAATCACAACAAATAGGGCGAGGGGATAGACAACAGTAATAGAAATCCCGGTAAGGGAAAACACAAGTAAACAATTAAATCCTGGCAAGGAAACAACAACAATAACTTTCACATCCTGGCAAGGGAGATAATCAATATACGAAAGCAGCCCGGCAAGGAAATAATCACATCTCTTTCTCTTTCTTTCATTTCTTACTCTAGAATTTACTTTATCATTCGAGTCAACGCTCCAAAGAATTCACAAATCATAATTTCCTTCTCATACTCTTTCATTACATAGAAATCATCACTTAAACATGGAAGAGTCACAACAAAATAAGAATAAACACAATTTAAGGACTCACGGTCATGCTAGACACCAGTGTATAGATACTCGTCACCATGCCTATACACCGTACTTGACAAATAGCAATTAGCAAACAAGCTATACTCCTATTCCCTCAAGCCAAAGTTAGATCAAACACTTACCTCAACTTCCACGGCTAAATCAATCCACAACGACCGCTTTCCATCGCGAATTTGACTCCAACTAAATCAAATCTATGAAATAATGACTTCATAATATCAATAATAGCTAAACAAACCAAACCCAATGCCTAAATATAGATTCTCAACCTTTCTTCCAAAAATTTCAAAAATCGACCCCGAGCCCGCTTGGTCAAAACCCAAGGTTCGAACCAATTTCATGTCACCCATTCCCCCACGAGCCCGGATATACAATTTGTTTTCAAATTCGACCCCAAAACGAGTTCTAAATCAAAGAAAATTGAATAGCCCTAATTCTACCCAATTCCCCCAATTTCTACCATAAACTACATGATTTAGGTCTAGGATTTCAATAGATGATGATAGAAAATGAAGAAAACGAGTTAGATAATACTTACCCAAGAAGCTTTGGTGAAGAAGAGCTCTAAGAACTGCCTATGGGCTGTGGAGAAGATGAACTCGTGTGTTTTGGTGAAATAATCCCGACTGTTCTGTTTTTAGGCATTTAAAATAACTGGGCAAAAATGCTCTATGCGATCGCATAGGGTAAGGGGGGTGAAGCATTGTGATCGCGTAGGTACTAGTATGAACGCATAGAAAAAAAAAGGGGGCTAAAATTCCTAGTGGGGCTTAATGCTCTGTGATCGCGGATCAGGAATGCGATCGCGTTGAAGGGACTGGGCTAAGCTATGCGATCACATAGAACAAAACAGGGCACCTGGAAACTCATACTATGAGATCGCGGATAGGCCTATGCGATCGCATAGAACAAAATATCTGAGTGACAGAACTGCTGTTTCTGCAACAATCCTAAGGCCCAAACCACTGCGAAACACCTCCAAAAATACTCCCGAGCCCTCGGGGGTCCTAACCAAACACACACGCTAACTCAACAACATCCTACGAACTCAACCATGCGATCAAATCCCCAAAGTAACATAGAAAACAAGGAATCAAACCTTTAAATCACTAATTTTTCTTCAAACTTCATAAACTTTCATTTTTAGATATTTAGGTCCGAAACACGTCAAATGACGTCCGATTTCGACCAAATTTCATAGAAACCTCTTAACTCACATACAAGACCTGTACCGGGAGCCGGAACCAAAACACGGGCCCGATACCATTACTTTATAATCCATTTTCATTTCAAAATTCCATATAAATTTCAGAAAAATAATTTCTTTTAAAAATTCATTTCTCGGGCTCGGGACCTCGGATTTTGATTCCGGGCATACGCCCGAGTCCCATATTGTTCTACGGACCCCCCGGGACCGTGAAATCATGGGTCCGGGTCCGTTTACCCAAAATGTTGACCAAAGTCAACTTTAATCATTTTAAAGCCAAATTTTAGCAATTTTCACAAAATTTAACATATAAGCTTTCCGGCTATGCGCTCGGACTACGCACGCAAATTGAGGTAACTAAAAATAAGATTTTCAAGACCTCGAAAGCACGAAAAAAAGGAGAAAAGCCGGTGATGACCCTTTGGGTCGTCACTTTCTCCAACTCTAAAACAACCGTTCGTCCTCGAACGGACAAAAGAAACAAGTACCTGAGTCGGGAAATAGATGAGGATAACGGCTCCGTATATCAGACTCGGACTCCCAGGTCGATGCCTCAGGAGGCTAACCTCTCCACTGAACCCGCACTGAAGGAAAACTCTTCGACCTCAACTGTCAAACCTACCGGTTTAAAATAGCCACTGGCTCCTCCTCGTAAGATAGATCCTTATGCAATTGGACAGTGCTGAAATCTAACACTTGGGATGGATCGCCGTGATACTTCCGGAGCATAGACACATGAAACACTAGATGCACGACTGACAAATTAGGCGGCAAGGCAAGTCTATAAGCCACCTCTCCCACACGATCGAGAATCTCAAATAGACCAATGAACCTAGGGCTAAGCTTGCCCTTCTTCCTGAATCTCATCACGCCCTTTATAGGCGACACTCAAAGCAATACTCGCTCACCAACCATTAAAGCAACGTCTCGAACCTTGCGGTCTGCATAACTCTTCTGCCCGGACTTAGCTGTACGAAGTCTATCCTGAATAATCTGGACCTTATCCAAAGCCTCCTTAACCAGATCTGTACCCAATAACCGAGCCTCTCCTGGCTCAAACCATCCAAATAGAGACCAACATCGCCTACCATACAACGCCTCATATGGAGCCATCTGAATACTGGACTGGTAGCTCTTGTTGTAGGCGAACTCTGCTAAAGGAAAAAACTGGTCCCACGAGCCTCCAAAATCAAAGACACAGGCTCGAAGCATATCCTCTAGAATCTGTAAAGTCCTCTCGGACTGACCGTCCGTCTGGGGATGAAATGATGTACTCAACTCAACCTGGGTGCCTAACTCTCGCTGAACCGCTTTCCAAAAGCGCGAGGTAAACTACGTACCCCGATCCGAAATGATAGATACCGGCACCCCATGAAGGCGAACAATCTCCCTAATGTAGATCTCGACTAATCTCTCGGATGAATAGGTGGCTGCAATAGGAACAAAATGCGCTGACTTGGTCAGCCTATCAACAATGACCCAAACTGCATCAAACTTCTTCCGAGTCATCGGAAGTCCAGTAACGAAATCCATGGTAATCCTCTTCCACTTCCACTCGGGAAGCTCAATCCTCTGAAACAATCTGCCGGGCCTCTGCTCATACTTAACCTACTGATAGTTCAAACATCGAGCCATATATGCAACTATATCCTTCTTCATTCTACGCCACCAATAGTGCTGCCTCAGATCCTGATACATCTTCGCGACGCCCCGGTGAATAGTATACCGAGAACTATGGGCCTCCGCGAAGATCAACTCTCGAATCCCATCAGCATTGGGCACACACACTCGCCCTTGCAACCTCAAAACACCGTCATCATCTAAGGTCACCTTCTTGGCATCTCCACGCTGCACCGTGTCTCTCAGGACACACAAATGGGGATCATCAAACTGCCGATCACGGATACGCTCCAATAATGAAGAACGAGAAACCGTGCAAGCTAATACTCTGCTAGGCTCAGAAATATCCAACCTCACAAGTCGATTGGCCAAGGCCTGTACATCCAAAGCAAGCGATCTCTGGTTGACCAGAATATAAGCAAGATTACCCATGCTGGCGGACTTCCTACTCAATGCATCGGCCACCACATTGGCCTTTCCCGGGTGATACAAGATAGTAACATCATAATCTTTCAACAACTCTAACCACCTCCCCAGCCTTAAATTCAACTCCTTCTGCTTGAACAGATACTGAAGACTCTTGTGATCAGTGTAAACCTCACACGTCACACCATATAGATAATGCCTCCAAATCTTCAATGCATGAACGATGGGTGCCAACTCAAGATCATGAACAATATAATTCTTCTCGTGGATCTTCAACTGCCTCGAAACATAGGCAATGACTCTGCCATCTGGCATCAATACTGCACCAAGCCCAATATGAGAAGCATCACAATAGACTGTATAAGGCCCTGAACCTATGGGCAAAACCAATACCGGTGCCGTAGTCAAAGCTATCTTGAGCTTCTAAAATCCCGCCTCACACTCGTCTGACTATCTGAACTGAGCACCCTTCTGAGTCAACATGGTCATCGGGGCTGCGATAGATAAAAACCCCTCCATGAACCGACGGTAGTAGCCTGCTAACCCCAAGAAACTTTGAATCTCTGTAGCTGAATCTAGTCGAGGCCAGTTCTTGACTGCCTCAATCTTCTTAGGGTCCACCTAAATACCCTTTGTTGATACGACGTGATCTAGAAATGCAACCAAACTCAACCAGAACTCACACTTCAAGAACTTAGCATATAACTGACTATCCTTCAGAGTTTGAAGAACCACTCTGAGGTGCTGCTCGTGCTCCTCCTGGCTGTGGGAGTATATCAAAATATCATCAATAAAGACTATTACGAACAAGTCCAAATAAGGCCTGAACACTCTGTTCATTAACTCCATGAACGCTATTGGGGCATTGGTCAACCCAAATGACATGACCAAAAACTCATAATGCCTATACCGAGTGTGAAATGCTGTCTTAGGGACATCAGACACCCTAATCCTCAGCTGATGGTAGCCAGATCTCAAATCTATCTTTGAAAACACCTTTGCACCCTGAAGATTGTCGAACAAATCGTCAATCCTCGGCAGTGGATACTTGTTCTTAATCGGCACTTTGTTCAATTTGTCGGTAATCAATGCACATCCTCATCGAACCATCCTTTTTCTTTACAAATAACACCGGCACACCCCAAGGCAAAATGTCGGGTCTAATGAAACCCTTCTCAAGCAAATCCTGCAGCTGATCCTTTAACTTTTTCAACTCTGGAGGGGCCATGCGATACGGCAGAATGGAAATGGGCTGAGTGCCCCGAGCCAGATCAATACAAAAATTGATATCCCTGTCGGGCAGCATGCCCGGTAGGTCTAAAGGGAAAACCTCAAGGAACTCCCGAACAATAGGAACAGAATCAATATAAGGGACCTATGCATTGGAATCGCGAACATACGCCAGATAAGCTAAAGAACCCTTCTCGAACATGCATTGAGCCTTCACATATGAAATAACACTGCGAGTGGTATGACCTGGGGTCCCTCTCCATTCTAGTCGGGGAAAATCTGGTAAAGCCAAGGTCACAGTCTTGGCATGGCAATCCAAGATAGCATGATATGGGGACAACCAATTCATCCCTAATATAATGTCGAAATCAACCATATCTAAGAGCACCAAATCAACACGTGTCTCAAGACCCTTAAATACCACAATAAAGGAACGATAAACTCGGTCGACCACTATAGAATCACCCACCAGTGTAGATACATAAAAAGGAATACTCGAGGCATCACTAGGCATAACCAAGTACGGTGCAAAATAGGACGACACATACGAATACGTAGACCCAGGGTCAAATAGCACTGAAGCATCTCTATCACAGACCAGAATAGTCCATGTAATGACAACATCTAATGAATTAGCCTCTGGCTTGGCTGGAAGAGCATAACACCGGGGTTGGGCCCCACCTCCCTGAACTACATCTCTGGGACGGTCGGCTACTAGCTGGCCTCTACCTCTAGCAGTCTGAGCTCCACCTCTATGACCTCTACCTCTACCTCTATGACCTCTACCCCCGCCTCTAGCTGGTTGGGCAGGCTGTGGAACACCTGGTGCCTGAATCATAGGACGAGGACCCTACTACTGAGAACTACCCGAAGCTCGAGGGCAAAATCTGACAATGTGACTCGGGTCACCACAAGAATAACAAGCCCTCAGCTGCTGAGACTACTGACCCTGTCGACCTGAATGTCCTCCCCAAAAACTCTGAAGTGGTGGTGCACTGATGGGAGCTGGTGGTGCACTGAAAGACTGCTGATCAGAATAATGCGGTTGAGAACCACTACCACCTGAAGTACCATGAGAGGCCTGGAGAGCTGACTGAAAGGGCCTCGGAGGATGGCCTCTACCATAAGAATCTCTACCTCCAGACGAGGTACCACTGAATCTACCTGCATGGCGGGGCCTCTTATCAGACCCATGACCACCTCCCTGTGCAAGAGCCATCTCTATCCTGCGGGCTGCATTGGCCTCTTCCTGAAAAGAAATCTCACTCCCTACTCCCATAGCCATCTGGAGACGGATCGGCTGAATCAAACCATCAATAAACCTCCGCACCCACTCTCTCTCGGTGGGGAGTATCACAATAGCATGGCGAGCTAGATCAATGAACCGGGTCTCATATTGTGTGACTGTCATAGAGACCTACTGGAGGCGCTCGAACTGCCTGCGAAGAGCCTCTCGCTGAGTAACTGGGAGAAACTTCTCCAACAATAACTCTGCAAACTGGTCCCAAGTCAAGGATGGCGACCCTGCTGGTCTGGCTAAACAATAGTCCCTTTACCAAGTCTTGGCGGATCCTGCTAGACGAAAAGTGGCAAAGTCGACCCCATTGGTCTCCACAATACCCATAGTCCGAAGAACCTCATGTCAGCTAAATAATAAATCATGTGGATCCTCTGAAGAAGTACCGCTATATCTAGTAGTGAAGAGCTTGGTGAATCGATCCAATCTCCACAGAGCGTCAGCGGACATAGCCGCACCATCGCCGGTCTGAGTCGCTATACCAAGCTGAACGGCCACAGCTGGCTGAACCACTAGAACCTGAGCCTGAGGAGCTACCTGCTTCGGAGTACGTGTAGCGGGAGTTTGAACTCCTTCCCCAGCCTGAGAAGTGGTTGATGCTACTGGAAGAAAACCCGTTCGAGAGACGCTCTCCATAAAGCCTACCAATCTGACCAAAGCATCCTGAAGAACTGGGGTGGCTATGAACCCCTCTGGGACCTGAGCTGGGCCCACCAGAGTTGCTGGAGCTGGAACCTCCTCGTCATAATCAATATGAGGCTCCACCTCTAGGACTGTTGCTCGGGGCTGAGCTCTGCCCCTGCCTCGCCCTCGCCCTCTGCCCCTAATAAGAGATGTTGCTGGGGGCTCGGACTGCTACGCAGTAGAAGAGGAAGCACGTGTTCTCGCCATCTACGAAAGAACAGAGTAGAAAGACAATCAGTATTTGAGAAACAGAATCGCACGACAAGAAGGAACAAAGTGAAATTTTCCTAACTCTATAGCCTCTGGGGAATAAATATAGACGTCTCCGTACCAATTCCTCAGACTCTACCGAGTTTGTTCGTGAGTTGTAAGACCTATGTAACCTAGAGTTCTGATACCAACTTGTCACGACCCGGATTTCCCACCCTCGGGAGTCGTGATGGCGCCTACTATTAGGAGCTAGGCAAGACAATTATTTATTACCTCTTTTAACAAACATCGACATTATTAACAATAACTAAACATTTAATAGAAAAGCGGAAGACCTAAATATAATTTACTGAAGAAAAAAAACGGAAATCCAATACAACTCTACCCAAGAACCGGTGTCACAATACTCATGAATGGTTAGAGAATACTAAATACAAGGTTTGAATGAAACATAAAACTGTCTGTTTCGGTACAAGATGATAACAAACTGAATAAAATAGAAAGGGACTCCGGGACTGCGGACGTCAACAAGGCTACCTCGAATGTCCCTGGACTGAAGGTCAGCTCCCGAATCCCCTATTGTTGTCCAAAAGCTGCTCCGGCTCCGTGATTTGTGCAAAACGATGTACAGAGTATAGCATCAACACAACCGACCCCATGTGCTGGTAGGTGCTTGGCCTAACCTCGGCGAAGTAGTGACGAGGCTAAACCGGACTACAAAACAAACCTGTGCAGTTCAATATATATATGTGCAATAGAAAGGAATTCAGAAATTAAACAGTTAAGAGGGAGGGGAGTATGCTATAGGGGATGTAACAGTCCGGATATAAAATCAAATAATAAAGAATGAAACTATACAACTACTATCAACGAGAGTAGAAATTAAACAATTGCACGTCACCATCCTTCGTGCTTTTACTCTCGTTTTCACCAAAACAATCAAATAAAGTGCACGGCATCACCCTTCGTGATTTTCCTCATATAAACACTCGTATCATGGCGCGGAATGATCCTTCGTGCATTAGTAATCATTTCATGGCATGGAATGTTCCTTCGTGCATTAATAATAATATCATGGCATGGAATGTTCCTTCGCACATTAGCATATTCTCAACACAAATCGTGCACGGAATCAACCTTCAAGCTTTATCACTCTTTCTCACCCAAACAATAATCACAACAAATGGGGCGAAGGGATAGACAACAGTAATAGAAATCCAGCAAGGGAAAACGCAAGTAAATAGTTAAATCCCGGCAAGAGAACAACAACAATAACTTTCACATCCCGGAAAGGGAGATAATAAATATACGAAAGCAACCTGGCAAGGGAATAATCACATCTCTTTATCTTTATTTCATTTCTTACTCTAGAATTTATTTTATCATTTGAGCCAACACTCCAAAGAGTTCACAAATCATAATTTCCTTCTCATACTCTTTCACTACATAGAAATCATCACTTAAACATGGAAGAGTCACAATAAAATAAGAATAAACACAATTTAAGGACTCGTGGTCATGCTAGACACTAGTGTATAGATAGTCGTCATTATGCCTATACACTGTACTCGACAAATAGCAATTAGCAAACAAGACTCTACTCCTATTCCCTCAATCCAAAGTTAGATCAAACACTTACCTCAACTTCCACGGCTAAATCAATCCACAACGACCGCTTTCCGTCTCGAATTCGGCTCCAACTCAATCAAATCTATAAAATAACGACTTTATAATATCAATAATATCTAAACAAACCAAACCCAATGCCTAAATATAGATTCCCAACCTTTCTTCCAAAAATTCCAAAAATCGGCCCCGGAACCACTTGGTCAAAACCCGAGGTTCGAACCAATTTCATGTCACCCATTCCCCCAAGAGCCCGGATATACAATTTGTTTTCAAATTCAACCCCAAAACGAGGTCTAAATCAAAGAAAATTGAAAAACCCTAATTCTACCCAATTCCCCCAATTTCTACCATAAACTACATGATTTAGGTCTAGGATTTCAATAGATGATGATAGAAAATGAAGAAAACGAGTTAGATAATACTTACCCAAGAAGCTTTGGTGAAGAAGAGCTCTAAGAATCGCCTATGGGCTGTGGAGAAGATGAACTCGTGTGTTTTGGTGAAATAATCCCGACTGTTCTGTTTTTAGGCATTTAAAATAACTGGGAAAAAATGCTCTATGCGGTTGCGGGAAAGGCATTGTGATCGCATAGGGTAAGGGGGGTGAAGCATTGCAATCGCGTAGGTACTAGTGCGAACGCATAGAAGAAAAAGGGGGCTAAAATTCCTGGTGGGGCTTAATGCTCTGCGATCGCGGATCAGGAATGCGATCACGTTGAAGGGATTGGGCTAAGCTATGTGATCGCGGATCAGTATATGCGACCGCATAGAACAAAACAGGGCACCTGGAAACTTATACAATGCAATCACGGATAGGGCTATGCGATCGCATAGAACAAAATATCTGAGTGATAGAGCTGCTGTTTCTGCAACAATCCTAAGGCCAAAACCACTCTGAAACACCTCCAAAAACACTCCCGAGCCCTCGGGGCTCCTAACCAAACACACACACTAACTCAACAACATCCTACGAACTTAACCGTGCGATCAAATCGCCAAAATAACATCAAAAACAAGGAATCAAACCTCAAAATCACTAATTTTTCTTCAAACTTCATAAACTTTCATTTTTAGATATTTAGGTCCGAAACACGTCAAATGACATCCGATTTCGACCAAACTTAACAGAAACCTCTTAACTCACATATAAGACCTGTACCGTACGCCGGAACCAAAATACAGGCCTGATACCATTACTTTCTAATCCATTTTCATTTCAAAAATCCATATAAATTTCAGAAAAACAATTTCTTTTAAAAATTCATTTCTTAGGCCCGGGACCTAAGATTTCGATTCCGGGCATACGCCAGAGTCCAATATTTTTCTACGGACCATCCAGAATCGTCAAATTACGGTTCCGGGTCCATTTACCCAAAATGTTGACCAAATTCATAGAATTTAAGATATAATCTTTCCGGCTACGCGCTCGGACTGCGCACGCAAATCAAGGTAACTAAAAACGAGATTTTCAAGGCCCTAAAAGCATGGAAAAAGGGAGAAAAGCCGATGATGACCCTTTGGGTCGTCACAAATTGTTCTAAACGAAACAATAGAACTAAAATCATCACGACAATCTTGAAAGTTGAACCGACTTATCACCATCCAGCCAAAGATGAAATTTTGACAGAAAATGTATTGGGGAAAGCCAAAAAAGTCACTGTCGGGTTTATATTTCATTTTAGGTACTATTATAGTTTTTGTTGTAGTTTTTATTATATTAGCTTATTTTTCAATACGTTGTTACCGTAATCAGGAGGCACATGATGCTCCTGTTGAGGCTCATAAGCCATATCTAGAGGTGCGTATTGAGATTCCACAGGCACATCCAGAGGCATAGGATGCACCTCCGCTTCTAGAGGCACATGATGCTCCTCCGCCTCCTAAGCGTAATGATTTTTGGGATGATTTTAGTTCTATTGTTTAGGGATGTACTCTTAATTATATACTTTCATTGTTTAAACTAATTAAGACCCTTATATCGAGAAATGTATTGTATTAGGTTCTTTCTTTAATTTAATTGTTATATTCATTATTAATACTATAAAATTTAATAGAAGATGCACACGATTTGCAAGTGCATCAATGTGAAAACAACGCTAATAATAATATTCTTTAGACTTCTTTGACTTTTCATGTTTCATTGAGGCAAAGTTTTTGCAGACAAATTACTGCATTAATTTGTTTGTGTACTTGAATTTGCCTCAAATTTGGATTGTGTGTTAAAACTTGTGATTTCTTCTCTAATTATTTCTAACCTAAACAATAGAATAAAATCATCACGATAATCTTGAAAGTTGAACCGACTTATCACCATCCAGCCAAGGATGCAATTTCGACAGAGAATGTATTGGGGAAAGCCAAAAAAGTCACTGTCGGGTTTATATTTCTTTTTAGGCTCTATTATAGTTTTTGTTAGAGTTTTTATTATATTAGATTATTTTTGTATACGTTATTACCGTAATCAGTAGGCACATGATGCTCCTGTTGAGGCTCATGTTCCTCCTCTAGAGGCGCGTATTTAGCTTCCAGAGGCACATCCAGAGGCATAGGATGCCCCTCCGCTTCTAGAAGCGCAGGATGTTCCTCCGCTTCCTGGGCGTGATGATTTTAGGGATGACTTTAGTTTTATTGTTTAGGGATGTACTTTTAATTATGTACTTTCATTGTTTACTAAACTAATTAAGAACCTTATATCAAGAAATGTGTTGTATTAGGTTCTTTCTTTAATTTAATTGTTATATTCATTATTAATACTATAAAATTTAATAAAAGATGCACACGATTTGCACGTGCATCAATGTGAAAACAACGCTAATAATAATATTCTTTGGACATCTATGACTTTTCATGTTTCATTGAGGCAAAGTTTTTACAGACAGATTACTGCATCAATTTGTTTGTGTACTTGAATTTGCCTCAAATTTGGATTGTGTGTTTAAACTTGTGATTTCTTCTCTAATTGTTTATAAACTAAACAATAGAACTAAAATCATCATGACAATCTTGAAAGTTGAACCGACTTATCACCATCCAGCCAATGATGCAATTTCGACAAAGAAAGTATTGGGGAAAGCAAAAAAAGTCACTGTCGGGTTTATATTTCGTTTTAGGCTCTATTATAGTTTTTGTTATAGTCTTTATTATATTAGCTTATTTTTGTATACGTTGTTACCGTAATCAGGTGGCACATGATGTTCCTGTTGAGGCTCATGAGCCTCTTCTAGAGGCGCGTATTGAGCTTCCAGAGGCATAGGATGCTCCTCCGCTTCTAGAGGCGCATGATGCTCCTCCGCTTCCTGAGCGTGATGATTTTAGTTCTATTGTTTAGGGATGTACTCTTAATTATGTACTTTCATTGTTTACTAAACTAATTAAGACTCTTATATCGAGAAATGTGTTGTATTAGGTTCTTTCTTTAATTTGATTGTTGTATTCATTATTAATACTATAAAATTTAATAAAAGATGCACACGATTTGCACGTGCATCAATGTGAAAACAACGCTAATTATAATATTCTTTGGACATCTATGACTTTCATGTTTCATTGAGGCAAAGTTTTTGCAGACAGATTACTGCATCAATTTGTTTGTGTACTTGAATTTGCCTCAAATTTGGATTGTGTGTTAAAACTTGTGATTTCTTCTCTAATTGTTTCTAAACTAAACAATAGAACTAAAATCATCACGACAATCTTGAAAGTTGAACCGACTTATCACTATCCAGCCAATGATGCAATTTCGACAGAGAACGTATTGGGGAAAGCCAAAAAAGTCACTGTCGGGTTTATATTTCTTTTTAGGCTCTATTATAATTTTTGTTGTAGTTTTTATTATATTAGCTTATTTTTGTATACATTGTTACCGTAATCAGGTGGCACATGATGTTCCTGTTGAGGCTCATTAGCCTCCTCTAGAGGCGCGTATTGAGCTTCCAGAGGCACATCCAGAGGCATAGGATGCTCCTCCACTTCTAGAAGCGCAGGATACTCCTCCGCTTCCTGAGCATGTTGATTTTAGGGATGATTTTAGGTCTATTGTTTAGGGATGTACTCTTAATTATGTACTTTCATTGTTTACTAAACTAACTAAGACCCTTATATCAAGAAATGTGTTGTAATAGGTTCTTTCTTAATTTAATTGTTATATTCATTATTAATACTATAAAATTTAATAAAAGATGAACACGATTTGCACGTGCATCAATGTAAAAACAACGCTAATAATAATATTCTTTGGACTTCTATGACTTTTCATGTTTTATTGAGGCAAAGTTATTGCAGACAGATTACTGCATCAATTTGTTTGTGTACTTGAATTTGCCTCAAATTTGGATTGTGTGTTAAAACTTGTGATTTCTTCTCTAATTGTTTCTAAACTAAACAATAGAACTAAAATCATCACGACAATCTTGAAAGTTGAACCGACTTATCACCATCCAGCCAAGGATGCAATTTCGACAGAGAATGTAATGGGGAAAGCCAAAAAAGTCACTGTCGGATTTATATTTCTTTTTAGGCACTTTTATGGTTTTTGTTGTAGTTTTTATAATATTAGCTTATTTTTGTATACGTTGTTACCGTAATCAGGTGGCACATGATGTTCGTGTTGAGGCTCATGAGCCTCCTCTAGAGACGCGTATTGAGCTTCCAGAGGACATCCAGAGGCATAGGATGCTCCTCCTCTTCTAGAGGCGCAGGATGCTCCTCCGCTTCCTGAGCGTGATGATTTTAGGGATGATTCTAGTTCTATTGTTTAGGGATGTACTCTTATTTATGCACTTTCATTGTTTACTAAACTAATTAAGACTCTTATATCGAGAAATGTGTTGTATTAGGTTCTTTCTTTAATTTGATTGTTGTATTCTTTATTAATACTATAAAATTTAATAAAAGATGCACACGATTTGCACGTGCATCAATGTGAAAACAACGCTAATAATAATATTCTTTGGACATCTATGACTTTTCATGTTTCATTGAGGCAAAGTTTTTGCAGACAGATTACTGCATCAATTTGTTTGTGTACTTGAATTTGCCTCAAATTTGGATTGTGTGTTAAAACTTGTGATTTCTTCTCTAATTGTTTCTAAACTAAACAATAGAACTAAAATCATCACGACAATCTTGAAAGTTGAACCGACTTATCACTATCCAGCCAATGATGCAATTTCGACAGAAAACGTATTGGGGAAAGCCAAAAAAGTCATTGTCGGGTTTATATTTCGTTTTAGGCTTTATTATAGTTTTTGTTATAGCCTTTATTATATTAGCTTATTTTTGTATACGTTGTTACCGTAATCAGGTGGCACATGATGTTCCTGTTGAGGCTCATGAGCCTCTTCTATAGGCGCGTATTGAGCTTCCAGAGGCATAGGATGCTCCTCCGCTTCTAGAGGCGCAGGATGCTCCTCCGCTTCCTGAGTGTGATGATTTTAGTTCTATTGTTTAGGGATGTACTCTTAATTATGTACTTTCATTGTTTACTAAACTAATTAAGACTCTTATATCGAGAAATGTGTTGTATTAGGTTCTTTCTTTAATTTGATTGTTGTATTCATTATTAATACTATAAAATTTAATAAAAGATGCACACGATTTGCACGTGCATCAATGTGAAAACAACGCTAATTATAATATTCTTTGGACATCTATGACTTTCATGTTTCATTGAGGCAAAGTTTTTGCAGACAGATTACTGCATCAATTTGTTTGTGTACTTGAATTTGCCTCAAATTTGGATTGTGTGTTAAAACTTGTGATTTCTTCTCTAATTGTTTCTAAACTAAACAATAGAACTAAAATCATCACGACAATCTTGAAAGTTGAACCGACTTATCACTATCCAGCCAATGATGCAATTTCGACAGAGAACGTATTGGGGAAAGCCAAAAAAGTCACTGTCGGGTTTATATTTCTTTTTAGGCTCTATTATAATTTTTGTTGTAGTTTTTATTATATTAGCTTATTTTTGTATACATTGTTACCGTAATCAGGTGGCACATGATGTTCCTGTTGAGGCTCATTAGCCTCCTCTAGAGGCGCGTATTGAGCTTCCAGAGGCACATCCAGAGGCATAGGATGCTCCTCCACTTCTAGAAGCGCAGGATACTCCTCCGCTTCCTGAGCATGTTGATTTTAGGGATGATTTTAGGTCTATTGTTTAGGGATGTACTCTTAATTATGTACTTTCATTGTTTACTAAACTAACTAAGACCCTTATATCAAGAAATATGTTGTAATAGGTTCTTTCTTAATTTAATTGTTATATTCATTATTAATACTATAAAATTTAATAAAAGATGAACACGATTTGCACGTGCATCAATGTGAAAACAACGCTAATAATAATATTCTTTGGACTTCTATGACTTTTCATGTTTTATTGAGGCAAAGTTATTGCAGACAGATTACTGCATCAATTTGTTTGTGTACTTGAATTTGCCTCAAATTTGGATTGTGTGTTAAAACTTGTGATTTCTTCTCTAATTGTTTCTAAACTAAACAATAGAACTAAAATCATCACGACAATCTTGAAAGTTGAACCGACTTATCACCATCCAGCCAAGGATGCAATTTCGACAGAGAATGTAATGGGGAAAGCCAAAAAAGTCACTGTCGGATTTATATTTCTTTTTAGGCACTTTTATGGTTTTTGTTGTAGTTTTTATAATATTAGCTTATTTTTGTATACGTTGTTACCGTAATCAGGTGGCACATGATGTTCGTGTTGAGGCTCATGAGCCTCCTCTAGAGACGCGTATTGAGCTTCCAGAGGACATCCAGAGGCATAGGATGCTCCTCCTCTTCTAGAGGCGCATGATGCTCCTCCGCTTCCTGAGCGTGATGATTTTAGGGATGATTCTAGT
Source organism: Nicotiana sylvestris (assembly GCF_000393655.2). Classification (NCBI taxonomy): domain Eukaryota; kingdom Viridiplantae; phylum Streptophyta; class Magnoliopsida; order Solanales; family Solanaceae; genus Nicotiana; species Nicotiana sylvestris. Next base: position 1,618,935 of record NC_091066.1, on the reverse strand, counting down.
TCTATTGTTTAGGGATGTACTCTTATTTATGCACTTTCATTGTTTACTAAACTAATTAAGACTCTTATATCGAGAAATGTGTTGTATTAGGTTCTTTCTTTAATTTGATTGTTGTATTCTTTATTAATACTATAAAATTTAATAAAAGATGCACACGATTTGCACGTGCATCAATGTGAAAACAACACTAATAATAATATTCTTTGGACATCTATGACTTTTCATGTTTCATTGAGGCAAAGTTTTTGCAGACAGATTACTGCATCAATTTGTTTGTGTACTTGAATTTGCCTCAAATTTGGATTGTGTGTTAAAACTTGTGATTTCTTCTCTAATTGTTTCTAAACTAAACAATAGAACTAAAATCATCACGACAGTCTTGAAAGTTGAACCGACTTATCACTATCCAGCCAATGATGCAATTTCGACAGAAAACGTATTGGGGAAAGCCAAAAAAGTCACTGTCGGGTTTATTTTTCTTTTTAGGCTCTATTATAATTTTGTTGTAAATTTTATTATATTAGCTTATTTTTGTATACATTGTTACCATAATCAGGTGGCACATGATGTTCCTGTTGAGGCTCATTAGCCTCCTCTAGAGGCGCGTATTGAGCTTCCAGAGGCACATCCAGAGGCATAGGATGCTCCTCCACTTCTAGAGGCGCAGGATACTCCTCCGCTTCCTGAGCATGTTGATTTTAGGGATGATTTTAGGTCTATTGTTTAGGGATGTACTCTTAATTATGTACTTTCATTGTTTACTAAACTAACTAAGACCCTTATATCAAGAAATGTATTTTAATAGGTTCTTTCTTAATTTAATTGTTATATTCATTATTAATACTATAAAATTTAATAAAAGATGAACACGATTTGCACGTGCATCAATGTGAAAACAACGCTAATAATAATAATATTCTTTGGACTTCTATGACTTTTCATGTTTCATTGAGGCAAAGTTATTGCAGACAGATTACTGCATCAATTTGTTTGTGTACTTGAATTTGCCTCAAATTTGGATTGTGTGTTAAAACTTGTGATTTCTTCTCTAATTGTTTCTAAACTAAACAATAGAACTAAAATCATCACGACAATCTTGAAAGTTGAGCCGACTTATCACCATCCAGCCAAGGATGCAATTTCGACAGAGAATGTATTGGGGAAAGCCAAAAAAGTCACTGTCGGATTTATATTTCTTTTTAGGCACTTTTATGGTTTTTGTTGTAGTTTTTATAATATTAGCTTATTTTTGTATACGTTGTTACCGTAATCAGGTGACACATGATGTTCGTGTTGAGGCTCATGAGCCTCCTCTAGAGACGCGTATTGAGCTTCCAGAGGACATCCAGAGGCATAGGATGCTCCTCCGCTTCTAGAGGCGCAGGATACTCCTCCGCTTCCTGAGCGTGATGATTTTAGGGATGATTCTAGTTCTATTGTTTAGGGATGTACTCTTATTTATGCACTTTCATTGTTTACTAATCTAATTAAGACCCTTATATCGAGAAATGTGTTGTATTAGGTTCTTTCTTTAATTGAATTTTTATATTCATTATTAAGAGTATAAAATTTAATAAAAGATGCACACGATTTGCATGTGCATCAATGTGAAAACAACGCTAATAATAATATTCTTTGGACTTTTTTGACTTTTCATGTTTCATTGAGGCAAAGTTTTTGCAGACAGATTACTGCATCAATTTGTTTGTGTACTTGAATTTGCCTCAAATTTGGATTGTGTATTAAAACTTGTGATTTCTTCTCCAATTGTTTCTAAACTAAACAATAGAACTAAAATCATCACGACAATCTTGAAAGTTGAACCGACTTATCACCATCCAGCCAAGGATGCAATTTCGATAAAGAATGTATTGGGGAAAGCCAAAAAAGTCACTGTCGGGTTTTTTTTTTGGCAATCCGCTAGACAAGTGCCTACGGCTAGTTTTTATTTATATAAAATATGCAAAAAAAACAATAAAGTGCGCTAATGTTCTACGAAATGTAAAGAATAAACCTTGGAGATTACATGTACCCTATTATCAAAGTTGAGTAGTGTACTCAAAGTTGATATCACAACAACACTGCTAAAAATTGGATAATAAAAAACTAGTCCATGAATGGATCCGTGAAAGACACAGTCTGCCCAAAGCTTTGTCCCTCCAGGCGTGCATTTGCTGCTTTGCACGTTACCATGTGCAGCATTAATCTTTTGAGGTCCTCATTATCTTCCCCAAGTGATTAAACAATTATCAATGCTTGTTCCTCCCATGTGCAGCCATTTTGCACCATGTGCATCCAATTAGAAACGATTTTGCACAATGATTTTTTGAACAAATAAATGTGTAAATTATCCATTGTTTTCCACCATAAGCATGTGCTTTCCTTTGAAAAAAGAGCTGTTGCATTAGTTACATTTGTTGCAGGCGTGTACTTTGTGATATTTTAATTTCCATACCTCTTGAAATCTCCCCTTGTACTCCCATGGAGACAAACATCTCGATATGAGCACGCTTGTGTCAACCTGCATTGGCCTTTGTTGCCAGCATCCGTATTTCCTCCAAATGAGTACGCTTCTTCAAATGAGCAATCCAACTGTTGGACGACGCATGCGTGAATATACAAATCAAAAAACTGCATTGGCCTTTGTTGCCCGCTTTTCTCGAAAATATTTTTTCTGCACATGCTAGTTGTGTTTCCAATGCCTTTTGCTTCTTGTTGTGCTCGAAATGAAGAGCAATCATTTTTATATTCCCAGATTTTGTCTCTAACTGAAACATGCGTGTGATAAATTCACAAAACTGCGATGTCTTCCAGCTTTTCTCGAAATCAGCATGCCTTCACCCACATTTTTCCAGATTTGTCCCTTGTAAGTAGTGAATCTCGGCATTACTCCGAGCATTTAAAAACTGCGTTTGCTTTTGTTTAAATGGCAGATTCTCCTTTAAATTAAACACTTCTGCACCATGCTGGTTGTATATCCAAGGAACTAAAAGCACGCGATCACCCCATGCTGGTTGGGTTTCCAATGCCATTAGTCTTTGTTGTTGTGCTCAATTATTGATGTGTTTTTGTTCTTTACCATAGGTTATCTTGAAAAGTTGCAGCATGGAATGCCATAAGCATTGTGATAACGTAGTGGCACCTGCGCTAGAGAAAATATAGTTAGAAATACCAACCATTATATCCTCCTCCCTTAGGATTTGAATATATTGGTCGATTAAGTTGACATGCCTCCTGCTCTTCCTTTTCTCTTTGCTTCTTATCTCCTGTAGACCTTCACCCTTAGACTTGGACATTGCAACTTATCTTCATATTTCTTTATAGGCACTTTTATGGTTTTTGTTGTAGTTTCTATTATATTAGCTTATTTTTGTATATGTTGTTACCGTAATCAGGTGGCACATGATGTTCGTGTTGAGGCTCATGAGCCTCCTCTAGAGGCGCGTATTGAGCTTCCAGAGGCACATCTAGAGGCACATGATGCTCCTCCGCTTCTAGAGGCACAGGATGCTACTCCGCTTCCTGAGCGTGATGATTTTAGGGATGATTTTAGTTCTATTATTTAGGGATGTACTCTTAATTATGTACTTTCATTGTTTACTAAACTAATTAAGACTCTTATATCAAGAAATGTGTTGTATTAGGTTCCTTCTTTAATTTAATTGTTATATTCATTATTAATAGTATAAAATTTAATAAAAGATGCACACGATTTGCACGTGCATCAATGTGAAAACAACCCTAATAATAATATTCTTTGGACTTTTTTGACTTTTCATGTTTCATTGAGGCAAAGTTTTTGCAGACAGATTACAGCATCAATTTGTTTGTGTACTTGAATTTGCCTCAAATTTGGATTGTGTGTTAAAACTTGTGATTTCTTCTCTAATTATTTTAAAGTAAACAATAGAACTAAAATCATCACGACAATCTTGAAAGTTGAACCAACTTATCACCATCCAGCCAAGGATGCAATTTCGACAAAGAATGTATTGGGGAAAGCCAAAAAAGTCACTGTCGGGTTTATATTTCTTTATAGGCACTTTTATGGTTTTTGTTGTAGTTTCTATTATATTAGCTTATTTTTGTATATGTTGTTACCGTAATCAGGTGGCACATGATATTCGTGTTGAGGCTCATGAGCCTCCTCTAGAGGCGCGTATTGAGATTCCAGAGGCACATCCAGAGGCATAGGATGCTCTTCCGCTTCTAGAGGCGCATGATGTTCCTCCGCTTCCTGAACGTGATGATTTTTGGGATGATTTTAGTTATGTTATTTAGGGATGTACTCTTAATTATGTACTTTCATTGTTTAAACTAATTAAAACTCTTATATCGAGAAATGTATTGTATTAGGTTCTTTCCTTAATTTAATTGTTATATTCATTATTAATACTATAAAATTTAATAAAAGATGCACACGATTTGCACGTGCATCAATGTGAAAACAATGCTAATAATAATATTCTTTGGACTTCTTTGACTTTTCATGTTTCATTGAGGCAAAGTTTTTGCAGACAGATTACAACATCAATTTGTTTGTGTACTTGAATTTGTCTCAAATTTGGATTGTGTGTTAAGACTTTGTGATTTCTTCTCTAATTATTTCTAACTTAAACAATAGAACTAAAATCATCACGACAATCTTGAAAATTTAACCGACTTATCACCATCCAGCCAAGGATGCAATTTCGACAGAGAATGTGTTGGGGAAAGCAAAAAAAGTCACAGTCGGGTTTATATTTCTTTTTAGACTCTATTATAGTTTTTGTTGTAGTTTTTATTATATTAGCTTATTTTTGTATACGTTGTTACCGTAATCAGGTGGCACATGATGTTCGTGTTGAGGCTCATGAGCCTCCTTTAGAGGCGCGTATTGAGCTTCCAGAGGCACATCCAGAGGCATAGGATGCTCCTCCGCTTCTAGAGGCGCATGATACTCCTCCACTTCCTGAGCGTAATGATTTTACGGATGATTTTAGTTCTTTTATTTAGGGATGTACTCTTATTTATGTACTTTAATTGTTTACTAAATTAATTAAGGCCCTTATATCGAGAAATGTGTTGTATTAGGTTCTTTCTTTAATTTAATTGTTATATTGATTATTACTACAATAAAATTTAATAAAAGATGCACACGATTTGCACATGCATCAATGTGAAAACAATGCTAATAATAATATTCTTTGGACATCTATGACTTTTCATGTTTCATTGATGCAAAGTTTTTGCAGACAGATTACTGCATCAATTTGTTTATGTACTTTAATTTGCCTCAAATTTGGATTGTGTGTTAAAACTTGTGATTTCTTCTCCAATTGTTTCTAAACTAAACAATAGAACTAAAATCATCACGACAATCTTAAAAGTTGAACCGACATATCACCATCCAGCCAAGGATGCAATTTCGACAAAGAATGTATTGGGGAAAGCCAAAAAAGTCACTGTCGGGTTTATATTTCTTTTAAGGCACTTTTATGGTTTCTGTTGTAGTTTCTATTATATTAGCTTATTTTTGTATAAGTTATTACCGTAATCAGGAGGCACATGATGCTCCTGTTGAGGCTCATGAGCCTCCTCTAGAGGCGCGTATTTAGCTTCCAGAGGCACATCCAGAGGCATAGGATGCCCCTCCGCTTCTAGAAGCGCAGGATGTTCCTCCGCTTCCTGGGCGTGATGATTTTAGGGATGACTTTAGTTTTATTGTTTAGGGATGTACTTTTAATTATGTACTTTCATTGTTTACTAAACTAATTAAGAACCTTATATCAAGAAATGTGTTGTATTAGGTTCTTTCTTTAATTTAATTGTTATATTCATTATTAATACTATAAAATTTAATAAAAGATGCACACGATTTGCACGTGCATCAATGTGAAAACAACGCTAATAATAATATTCTTTGGACATCTATGACTTTTCATGTTTTATTGAGGCAAAGGTTTTGCAGACAGATTACTGCATCAATTTGTTTGTTTACTTTTATTTGCCTCAAATTTGAATTGTGTGTTAAAACATGTGATTTCTTCTCTAATTGTTTCTAAAGTAAACAATAGAACTAAAATCATATTGACAATCTTGAAAGTTGAACCGACTTATCATCATCCAGCCAATGATGCAATTTCGACAGAGAACGTATTGGGGAAAGCAAAAAAAGTCACTGTAGGGTTTATATTTCTTTTTAGGCACTTTTATGGTTTTTGTTGTAGTTTTTATTATATTAGCTTATTTTTGTATATGTTACTGTAATTAGGTGGCACAAGATATTCATGTTGAGGCTCATGAGCCTCCTCTAGAGGCGCGTATTGAGCTTCCAAAGGCACATCCAGAGGCATAGGATGCTCCTCCGCTTCCTGAGCGTGATGATTTTAGGGATGATTGTTTAGGGATGTACTCTTAATTATGTGCTTTCATTGTTTACTAAACTAATTAAGACCCTTATATCGAGAAATGTGCTGTATTAGGTTCTTTCCTTAATTTAATTATTATATTCATTATTAATACTATAAAATTTTATAAAAGATGCACACGATTTGCACGTACATCAATGTGAAAACAACGCTAATAATAATATTCTTTGGACATCTATGACTTTTCATGTTTCATTGAGGCAAAGTTTTTGCAGACAGATTACTGCATTAATTTGTTTGTGTACTTGAATTTGCCTCAAATTTGGATTGTTTGTTGAAACTTGTGATTTCTTCTCTAATTGTTTCTAAACTAAACAATAGAACTAAAATTATCACGACTATCTTGAAAGTTGAACCGACTTATCAACGTCCAGCCAATGATGCAATTTCGACAGAGAACGTATTGGGGAAAGCCAAAAAAGTCACTGTCGGGTTTGTATTTCTTTTTAGGCTCTATTATAGTTTTTGTTGTAGTCTTTATTATATTAGCTTATTTTTGTATACGTTGTTACCGTAATTAGGTTGCACATGATGTTCCTGTTGAGGCTCATGAGCCTCCTCTAGAGGCGCGTATTGAGCTTCCAGAGGCACATCTAGAGGCATAGGATGCTCCTCCGCTTCTAGAGGCGCAGGATATTCCTCCGCTTCCTGAACGTGATGATTTTAGGGATGATTTTAGTTCTATTATTTAGGGATGTACTCTTAATTATGTACTTTCATTGTTTACTAAACTAATTAAGACCCTTATATCGAGAAATGTGTTGTATTAGGTTCTTTCTTTAATTTAATTGTTATATTCATTATTAATACTATAAAATTTAATAAAAGATGCACACGATTTACACGCGCATCAATGTGAAAACAACGCTAATAATAAGATTCTTTGGACTTCTATCACTTTTCATGTTTCATTGAGGCAAAGTTTTTGCAGACAGATTATTGCATCAATTTGTTTGTGTACTTGAATTTGCCTCAAATTTGGATTGTGTGTTAAAACTTGTGATTTCTTATCTAATTGTTTCTAAACTAAAGAATAGAACTAAAATTATCACGACAATCTTGAAAGTTGAACCGACTTATCACCATACAGCCAAGGATGCAATTTCGACAGAGAACGTATTGGGGAAAGCCAAATAAGTCACTGTCGGGTTTGTATTTCTTTTTAGGCTCTATTATAGTTTTTTTGTAGTTTTTATTATATTAGCTTATTTTTGTATACGTTGTTGCCGTAATCAGGAGGCACATGATGCTTCTGTTGAGGCTCATGAGCCTCCTCTAGAGGCGCGTATTGAGCATCCAGAGGCACATCCAGAGGCATAGGATGCTCCTCCGCATCTAGAGGCTCATGATGCTCCTCCGCTTCCTGGGCATGATGATTTTAGGGATGATTTTAGTTCTATTGTTTGGTTACTTTTCAAAATGCGGTGGCAAAGACTCAAATTGACTATCTCCTCCTTAGGAGGCGCGAGAGAGGCTTGTGCAAGGATTGCAAGGTGATTCCAGGTGAGATACTTGTGACACGACATAGGCTCTTGATGGTGGACATTGGTATTATGGTGATGAGGAGGAAAATGTCGGGTCGAGGAAGACCGAGAATCAGGTGGGGAGCCTTAACTAAGGACAAAGCTCAAGAGTTGGAAGGGCGGTTATCGGTTATGGGAGCTTGGAGGAGTAGTGGTGATGCGAACTCTATGTGGTCAACGACAACAAACTATATAAGAGAGGCTGCGAGAGAGGTGTTAGGGGTCTCAACGGGTGTCACCGACAGGCACAAAGGAGAATGGTGGTGGAATGAAGTGGTACAAGGTAAAGTGGAAGCCAAAAAGGAGGCGTACCGGGCGTTAAGGGGGAGCATAGGCGAGGGGGAGAGGCGAGCGTGCATGGAGAGGTATAAGGTAGCTAGGAAGGAAGCGAAGATGGCGGTCACGGAGGCTAAGACTGCGGCTTATAGTCGTATGTACGAGGAACTAGGGGAAAAAGGAGGGGAGAATAAGTTATTTAGGCTGGCCAAGCTGAGAGAGAGGAAAGCTCGAGATTTAGACTGAGTGAGATGCATCAAAGACGACGGTGGGAGAGTATTGATGGAAGATTCCTAGATTAAGAGGAGATGGCTGACTTACTTTCAGGATCTTCTTAATGAAGTAGGGGATCAGGATATTGTGCTCGGTGGATTGGAGCATTCCGAGAGTCACGCTGACTCTGGGTACTGCAGGCGCATCAAGGTTGAGGAGGTCGTAGGAGCTATGAGTAAGATGAGTAGGGGCAAAGCGACCGGGCCTGACGAGATTCCGGTGGAATTTTGGAAGTGTGTGGGGAAAACAGGTTTGGAGTGGTTGACTAGGTTGTTGAATGTTATTTTTAAGGCGAAGAGGATGCCAGATGAGTGGAGGTGGAGTACGGTGGTCCCACTGTATAAGAACAAAGGTGATATCTAGAGCTGTAACAATTATAGGGGTATCAAATTACTAAGTCATACTATGAAAGTATGGGAAAGGGTAGTTGAAGCAAGGTTGAGGATGACAGTATCCGTCTCCGACAACCAATTTGGTTTCATGTCGGGTCGTTCTACTACAGAAGCTATACACCTTGTTAGGAGGTTGGTTGAACAGTACAGAGATAAGAAGAAAGATCTGCATATGGTGTTTATTGACCTAGAAAAAGCGTATGACAAGGTTCCTAGAGAAGTTCTCTGGAGAAGCTTAAAGGCAAAAGGCGTGTCGGTTCCCTACATTATGGCGATTAAGGACATGTATGATGGGGCAAAGACTCGGGTTAGGATAGTGGGAGGTGACTCTGAGGATTTTCCGGTTGTTATGGGGTTACACCAAGGTTCTGCGCTCAGTCCGTTCCTATTCGCCCTGGTGATGGATGCGTTAACACATCACATTCAAGGGGATGTGCCATGGTGCATGCTATTCGCTGATGACATAGTTCTAATTGATGAGACGCGAACCGGTGTTAACGAGAAGCTGGAGGTTTGGAAACAAGCTCTTGAATCTAAGGGTTTTAAGCTTAGCAGGACAAAGACGGAATACCTGGAGTGTAAGTTCGGCGCTGAGCAGAGGGAAGTGGGCGTGGATGTGAGGCTTGAATCGTAGGTCATCCAAAGTAGAGACAGCTTCAAGTACCTTGGGTCGGTTATCCAGGGGGAGGGGAGATCGACGAGGATGTTACGCACCGTATCGGGGTAGGATGGATGAAGTGGAGGTTAGCATCTGGAGTATTGTGTGACAAAAGAGTGTCACTAACACTCAAAGGTAAGTTCTGTAAAGCGGTGGTTAGGCCGGCCATGATGTATGGGGCTGAGTGTTGGCCGGTTAAGAAATCACATATCCAGAAGATGAAGGTAGCAGAAATGAGGATGTTGAGGTGGATGTGCAGGCATAGTAGGATGGATAAGATTAGGAATGATGATATTCGAGAGAAGGTGTGTGTGGCTCCCATTGATGACAAGATGCGGGAAGCAAGGCTCAGGTGGTTCGGGCACGTTCATAGGAGAAGCCCAGATGTTCCGGTAAGGAGGTGTGAACTGCTGGTTGTGGAGGGCTCGAGAAGAGGTAAAGGGTGACGACCTAAGAAGTATTGGGGGGAGGTGATTAGGCAGGATATGGCGATGCTTCAGATTTTCAAGGACATGGCACTTGATAGGAATATGTGGAGGTCGAGTATTAAGGTTGTAGGCTAGGAGGTAGCTGAGTATTGTCTTATGTCATAACTTTGGGGGACTAGTTTGGTAAGGATACTATTTTGCTTTTGCTTGGTATCATGCTTCTTGATTTCATGTTGTTCTTATTTTTCATATATATATATATATATATGTGTGTGTGTGTGTGTGTGTGTGTGTGTGTGTGTGTATTTCTTTCATATTGTTCTGTGGTGTTACTAATATTGTTTTCTTTTGTTCTTTTGTCCTTTTGTCTTATTGAGCCGAGGGTCTTTCGAAAACAGCCTCTCTACTCCTTCGGGGTAGGGGTAAGGTCTGCATACACACTACCCTCCCCAGACCCCACTAGTGGAATTACACTGGATTGTTGTTGTTGTTGTTGTTGTTGTTGTTTAGGGATGTACTCTTAATTATGTACTTTCATTGTTTTGTAAACTAATTAAGACCCTTATATCGAGAAATGTGTTGTATTAGGTTCTTTCTTTAATTTAATTGTTATATTCATTATTAATACTATAAAATTTAATAAAAGATGCACACGATTTGCACGTGCATCAATGTGAAAACAATGCTAATAATAATATTGTTTGGACTTCTATGACTTTTCATGTTTCATTGAGGCAAAGTTTTGTCACGACCCCAACCCCGGTCATGATGGCGCCCAACACACTGCTAGGCAAGCCCGACCATTCAACAACATTCTCCCGAATTCTTCTTCGGATTATAGATAAATATCACAGAGAATTTACTAGGTCATTACATTCAAATTGATAATTAATAATAAAATATGCGGAAGTTCAATTAAAATACCACACCATAGCCCAATAGAATCCGGTGTCATGAATATGAGCCTCTAATACAAAATATCCACCTATTACAGGTCTGTCCAGGAAAATGCGGAATAAAATATAGAGATAGAGGGGAGAGATCAAGGCTGCGAACGCTATGCATCTACCTCAATACTCTCGGATACTACTTCTCAGTTAAACAAAATCCTCACTCAGCTTGTGGTGTACCTGGATCTGCACGCAAGGTGCAGGGAGTAATGTGAGTACTCCGACCTAGTGAGTAATAAACGTAAATAAAGGCTGAGAATAAGAAATCATGGAAAAATACAAAGTAAACTATAACTGGCAGTTTAGAACCTCAAATAGTGAAGCAACAAGTCAATTGAATCAGAGTACCAATACTGAAACATGTATAATAGATAAAAACAAATGCATGAGTGAAATGCAATGCATATGATGGGACACTCTAGTACCCATTGCAGCGTGCAGCCCGAGCCATCCATTTATTTATCGTCGACGACGCTCACTGGGGGTGTGTGCAGACTCCAGAGGGGCTCCTACAGCCCAAGCGGAATATCAAGCCATCTCGTGGCATCAAATCTAGGCCCTCGGCCTCATATCAATATCAGTATAATCACCCAGACTCTCGGCCTCAATATTAATGTAATCAACCAGGCTCTCGGCCTCAATATCAATGTAATCAACCAGGCTCTCGACATCAATATCAATATAACACTGCTGCGGCGCGCAACCCGATCCATGCTCAGTCCAAAAATCATCATAAGCCCATTGGGAATTTGTAAAACAATAGTTCTCAGCCCGAAATATTATTTGAGTTTTCAAATCTTAGAAAGATGGCTGAGTTTGCAAAACAGCATTTAAAACCTTGGACTGAGACCAAATGATATGCAAAATATGCGAAAACAGTAATATCAATCCCTGAAGGATTCAAATAATTGGCAAGAAGCCCATGTGTGACAATTAAATCCAAGTAAGGATGATTCTCAACTTAGTTCAAGTATAAAATATGGTAAAAACATCTCTCGGGACGGACCAAGTCACAATCCCTAATAACCAATGACCCCGCACTAGTCATTGAATGCGTGTCATGCCTCAATATAGCGTTACAATGTGAAATTCCGGGGTTTCAAACCCTTAGGACATCATTGACATCATTGACATCAATTACTCACCTCAAGGCGGTCAAAGTCTAGCTCGCTATGCCCTTGCCTCTCAAATTAGTCTCCTCGTGCGACGAATCTGCCCAAAATCACAACGAATATGTCGCATTATGCTAAGGAGACAATGCCCAATTGAAAGCAATCAAAAAATAAAAAAATTCACGAATTTGACAAAACCCGAGCCCTAAGCCCATATCTCAAAACTCAAAAATTTTTACGTCATCGGGTTCCTTATATCGCCACGAGTCTATACATACAAAAATCTCTCAAATCGGACCACAAATGACCCCTCAAATCCCAAATTTAGAATTTCAATCTCAAGCCCTAATTTCTTACAATTTGGCTATATTTTCATGAATTTCAAGGATGATTTCACAATATAATCATATATTTAACTCATAAAACTTACCTCCAATCGATCCCAGTTGAAACTCTCTTAAATCCCCGTCCAAAAGCTCTCAAAGTGTCCAAAAATGGTGAAAGAAATGAAGTAGTTCGCAGATGAAATGTAAACATTCTGCCCAGAATTTTTTGGAAGTACTGTTCACGCGCGCGGTTACTGTTCACACGCTGTAAAAAAACAGCAGCTGCCAAAGAAATTGCAGCAGGTATTATTTTCACTAAAATAGCTCTAACTCCATCATACGAACTCAGAATTAGACGATTCTTGTTCCTATGAGTCACAAATAATAATACAAACACAATACTTCAATCAAAACTCAATTCGGAGCTCATTTGCCTAGTTCAATACCCATTTCGCTCGTTAAACAATTAACTCATGTTTAGTGTCAAAAACTCAATCGCAACTTGATGAAATTAGACCAAACTTTCCAGATCACTCCTATAATTCATTATTTAAATTATGAAAGTCTCGAAATCAAATTTCGATCTCTAAAACTAAAATAGACCTTTGGATCATTACATGCTTATGCTTAAAACGACAAAAATCTTCCGAAAACTCTTCCAAAACTTATCTGAGCCTCATGGGACCCCGACCAAATATGCCAACATAGTTCATAACATTATTCAGACCTGTTCCAATCATCAAAGCACCTCAAACAATATCAAATTACCCAAAACTCATCGAATTCAAGCATAATTTTCTAAAAACTTCCGAAATACACTTTCGATCAAAATCCCGACCAAACCACGTCCGAATGACCTCGAATTTTGCACACGTATCCCAAATCACCTAACAAAGATACAGCAACTCTCGGAATTCCATTCCAACTCTCAGCAAAAATCTCACCTATCAACCGGAATTCGCCAAAATACTAATTTTGCCAATTCAAGCCTAATTCTACACCGGACCTCCAAAATTACTTCCGATCACACTTCTAAGTCACAAATCATCCCCCGAAGCTAACTGAATCATCGGAATTCATATCCGAGCCCTCTAACACATAAGTTAACATCCGGTTGACTTTTTCAACTTAAGCCTTCTTAAAAGAGACTAAGTGTCTTATTTCGTATCAAAACTACTCCGAATCAACTTGATTACACATGATACGGTTAATGAAGCATAAAGAAGATTAAAATGGGGAAAACAGGGCGGTAACTCATGAGATAATGGGTCAGGTCGTCACAAGTTTTTGCAGACAGATTACTGCATCAATTTGTTTGTGTACTTGAATTTGCCTCAAATTTGGATTGTGTGTTAAAACTTGTGATTTCTTCTCTAATTGTTTCTAAACTAAACAATAGAACTAAAATCATCACGACAATCTTGAAAGTTGAACCGACTTATCACCATCCAGCTAAGGATGCAATTTCGACAGAGGATGTATTGGGGAAAGCCAAAAAAGTCTTTGTTGGGTTTATTTTTCTTTTTAGGCTCTATTATAGTTTTTGTTGTAGTTTTTATTATATTAGCTTATTTTTGTATACTGATAATAGGCTATATAGTTGTTATTTATGCCATAATTACCCATATTTTGTTATTATTTTGTAATGTAAGTGCCATTAAAATGCTTTGATTGTTGCTATTTGGTTTCGCAGGGAATACAAGATGTGAGGAAGCAAAAATGAAGTGTTTGTAGGCAAAAACGTGAAGAAATCACCCACTCAAGAAGCACCCGAACGCGAAAGAGCAAATGAGAGAAGTGACGCGGAGACAAAATCCTTCCAGGGATTTCCGCGGTCTGAGCCGCGGTCCGTGCCGCGGTTGGCAACAGAGGGCTCCGCGGTTGGAGCGGCAGTCGCGACCGCGGCCGCGGTGGTTCAGGAAAAACTGCAGAAAATGAGGGGTCAAAGTGTAAAATCGGGAAAGCTTTTTTAAAAACCCTATATTATGTAGGAAACTAGCCCACATCTGGGTTAGACAGATTTTGGAGCTTATTTTGGAGGAGAAACAAGTGTTAGAGACCACCCAACAACATCAGTGTTCTTATTCTCTTTTATTTTCTTGCAATTTATGATTATGAATCTTTTCGTAGTTTATTTCTCCATTGTTATGAATAGCTAAATACCTTAATCTAAGGTTTTGGTAGAACCCGTTGGGGATGACTTGGTTGTTTTATTAATATAGTTGATTTGGTTCTTAAACTCTATTTGTTCATTTTTATTTTGATTGTGCTTAGTTGAAAGGGCCCTCAATTATCCGTTCCTATTTAATATGTATCTACTTGAGAGAGAGTGCATATTTAGGTGAATTGTATGAACAACATCACTCCCGGAGTATAGACGAGAGTCATAACCGAGGGTTTAGAGGTTGGATTAGAGATAACAACACCTCGGGTGCAATCAAAGTGAACCATATTGTGAGTTAGCTAGCGTAGCTTGAGAAAGTGCGTATAGTAAATTATCATAATTGCTTGAAAAAGATTTATGATAGCTGGAGCGTTCATGATTGATAGAGATAGCTAAATCATAATTATAGGACATATACAACCAAGAAAATCAACAACGGGGGAAACCATTACCTTAGACCTTACTCCAATTGTTTACAATCAAGTTTAGTTAATTTTTTACTGTTATTTACTTTCAGTTGTAGTTAAAGAAAAATAATCACTTGTGAATCATAAAGTTTGGGAAAATTGATTGTGTGAATTGGGTAAATCCAACAAGGGTGACTGATAAGTTAATTCTTTGTGGTTCGACTCTGGTCTTAAATACTCAGATTATATTTGCAACGCCCCCGTAGTCTTTTGCGAGACTCGGTTGAGCGTGATCATATATTGTTACCGTAATCAGGAGGCACATGATGATCCTGTTGAGGCTCATGAGCCTCCTCTAGAGGTGCGTATTGAGTATCCAGAGGCACATCAAGAGGCATAGGATGCTCCTCCGCATCTAAAGGCGCAGGATGCTCCTCCGCTTCCTGAGCATGATGATATTAGAGATGATTTTAGTTCTATTGTTCTGGGATGTACTCTTAATTATGTACTTTCATTGTTTACTAAACTAATTAAGACTCTTATATCGAGAAATGTGTTGTATTAGGTTCTTTATTTAATTTAATTGTTATATTCATTATTAATACTATTAAATTTAATAAAAGATGCACACGATTTGCACGTGCATCAATGTAAAAACAACGCTAATAATAATATTCTTTAGACTTCTATGGCTTTTCATGTTTCATTGATGCAAAGTTTTTGCAGACAGATTACTGCATCAATTTGTTTGTGTACTTGAATTTGCCTCAAATTTGGATTGTGTGTTAAAACTTGTGATTTCTTCTCTAATTGTTTCTAAACTAAATAATAGAACTGAGATCATCACGACAATATTGAAAGTTGAACCGACTTATCACCATCCAGCCAATGATGCAATTTCGACAAAGAATGTATTGGGGAAAGCCAAAAAAGTCATTGTCGGGTTTATATATTTTTTAGGCTATACTATAGTTTTTGTTGTAGTTTTTATTATATTAGCTTATTTTTGTATACGCTGTTACCGTAATCAGGAGGCACATGATGCTCCTGTTGAGGCTCATGAGCCTCCTCTAGAGGCGCGTATTGAGCTTCCATAGGCACATCCAGAGGCATAGGATGCTCCTCCGCTTCTAGAGGCGCAGGATGCTCCTCCGCTTCCTGAGCGTGATGATTTTAGGGATGATTTTAGTTCTATTGTTTAGGGATGTACTCTTAATTATGTACTTTCATTGTTTAGTAAACTAATTAAGACCCTTATATCCAGAAATGTGTTGTATTAGGTTCTTTCTTTAATTTAATTGTTATATTCATTATTAATACTATAAAATTAAATAAAAGATGCACACGATTTGCTCATGCATCAATGTAAAAACAACGCTAATAATAATATTCTTTGCACTTCTATGACTTTTCATGTTTCATTGAGGCAAAGTTTTTGCAGACAGATTACTGCATCAATTTGTTTTTGTACTTGAATTTGCCTCAAATTTGGATTGTGTGTTAAAACTTGTGATTGCTTCTCTAATTGTTTCTAAACTAAACAATAGAACTAAAATCATCACGACAATCTTGAAAGTTGAACCGACTTATCACCATCCAGCCAAGGATGCAATTTCGACAGAGAATGTATTGGGGAAAGCCAAAAAAGTCACTGTCGGGTTTATATTTCTTTTTAGGCTCTATTATAGTTTTTGTTGTAGTTTTTATTATATTAGCTTATTTTTCTATACGTTATTACCGTAATCAGTAGGCACATGGTCACGACCCCAACCCCGATCATGATAGCGCCCAACACACTGCTAGGAAAGCCCGACCTTTTCACGAACATTTCCCAAACTTAAACAGATTGTAGATATATAACACAGGGAAAAAATACTAAACCATTATATTGAAAGTCTAGGAATACTGATAAATAATGCGGAAACTTAATAAAATACTGAACATAACCCCAAACAGGACCCGGTGTCACGAATATGAGCCTCTAATACAGAATTTCTGACTACTACAGTCTGTCTAGAAGTAGAAATGCAGAATAAAAGATAAAGATAGAGGGGAGAAATCCAAGGCTTCGAACGCCGTGCAGCTACCTCGATACTCCCGGAAATAGCTCTGCTCAACCGAACCGGATCTCACTCAGCCTGAGAAGAACATGGATTTGCACGCAAGGTACAGGGAGTAAAGTGAGTACTCCGACCCAGTGAGTAATAAATATAAATAAATACTGAGAGTTAGAAATCACAGAAATACGCAAAGTAACCTAAAACTGGCAGTTTAGATCGATAACTGAGAAACAATAATCTAATGATACAGTAGTATGGGAAACTTATCAACAGACAAACAGTTAATGAAATAATGCATGAGAAGATGCAACACATATAATGGTACACTCTAGTACCCACTGCGGAGTGCAGCCCGCTCCATTTATTTATCGTCGACGACGCTCACTAGGGGTGTGTACATACTCCGGAGGGGCTCCTACAGCCCAAGCGCAATATTAAGCCATCTTGTGGCATCAACTAGGATCTCGACCCCAATATCAGTATAACACTGCTGCGGAGCGCAGCCCGATCCATATGATATAAAATACCATCACTATTGTGTCCTCAACCCATCTTAGTCAGTTAAAATCACAGCCACTCGGGCATAACATACTATAGGGATCTCAGTCCTCATATTTCCTTCATTTATGATTAACGTTTCAAAAATCCAGTTTTTATCATACTTAAATAATTGAAAACATGACTGAGAGTATAATTTATGCAATTAAGTGAGAAAAACTAGTAAAAATACCCTAAGGATTCTACAGGTCGGCACAAGGCCCCAAACATAGCAATAAGCCCAATTCACAATAATATAGTATATGCCTCAATCAAAAGTGTAGTAGAAATATCATTCGGGATGAACCAGTCACAATCTCCAATAGCAAACGACCCCGCACTCATAATAGAATGTGTGTCATGCATCAATATAGCGTTACGATGTGAAAGTTCGGGATTTCAAACCTTCATAACAGCATTTACATCTATTACTCACCTCAAGTCGGCAAAAAGTCTCGCTCGCAATGCCTTTTCCTCTCGAATCGACCTCTTCGTGCGTTGAATCTGACAAAAACCACAACGAATATGTCACAATATACCAAAGGAACAAAACCCAATCAAAATAACCGAAAAACAACAAGAATTCCCGAAATTTGCAAAACCCAAGCCCCGGGCCTACTTCTCGAAATACAAAATTTTTTACACTATTAGGTTTCTTATCTTGCCACGAGTCTATACATATCAAAAGCTTCAAAATCCGAGCTCAAATGCTCCCCCAAATCCCAATTTTTCATTCAAAAAGTCAAGCCCTAATTCTTCCCCTTTTAATCAAATTTCCATGGATTTAAGTGTTGATTCTACAATTAAATGATGTTTCTAAGTCATAAGACTCACATCCAATCAATCCCAGTCGAAAACTCTCTTTAATCCTCATCAAAAGCTCTCAAGGTTACTCAAAAATGGTGGAAATAAGCTCAAGGTCGCGGATGAAATGTTTAATAAAACCCTTCTGTCCAGCCCAGTTTTCCTCTATGCGATCGCAGCCCCAGGCTCGCGATCGCAATACACAAAAATCTCCCGGCCTCAAATTACCCTATACGATCCCAACAAGACCCCTGTGATCGCAATGCACAAGGTCCTTAACCTATGCGATCGCACACCAATACCCGCCATCGCAGTGAACAAATTTTACTCAAGCCCCAGGCTTCACTTAACACTATGCGATCGCAACCCTTACCATGCGATCGCATTGCAAAACCAAACAACCCTTCAAAATCCTCCTATGTGATCGCATAACTCCATCTGCAATCGCAGAGAACAAAAATCACTCTGCAACAGCTGATGCATTTCTGCAACTTTTTCAAGCTTAAAACCTCCCGTTAGCTATCCGAAATCACCCCGAGGCCCCCGGGACCTCAACCAAAAACACCAACACATCCTAAAACATCATACGAACTTGTTCCAATCATAAAAACACATCCAACAACACTAAAATCATCAATTCACAACGAATTCAAGCCTAAGTTCTTCAAAATCTTCCGAAACTCGTATTCAATAAAAAACCTAACCAAAACACATCTGAATCACCTGAAATTTTACACACACATCCCAAATCACCTAATGAAGCTACTGTAACTCTCGGAATTTCATTCCGACCCTTGGATAAAAATCTCACCTACAATTGGAATTCACCAAAATACTAACTTTGCCAAAATAGGCTAACTTTTTATACTGAACCTCCAAAATCACTTCCGATCACGCTCCTAAGTCTCAAATTATCCCCCGAAGCTAATCGAATCACCGAAAATCACATCTGAGCCCTCTAACTCACAAGTCAACATCCGGTTGACTTTTCCAAACTAAACCTTCCTTAAAGAGACTATGTGTCTCATTTCCTACCAAACTCAATCCAGATCAACACTAACTTACCAAACACAGATAATGAAACATGAAGAAGCATAAGATGGGGGAAACGGGACGGTAACACATGAGATGACAGGTCGGGTCGTCACACATATGATGTTCTTGTTGAGGCTCATTAGCCTCCTCTAGAGGCGCGTATTGAGCTTCCAGAGGCACATCCAGAGGCATAGGATGCTCCTCTACTTCTAGAGGCGCAGGATGCTCCTCCGCTTCCTGACCGTGATGATTTTAGGGATGATTTTTGTTCTATTGTTTAGGGATGTACTCTTAATTATGTACTTTCATTGTTTACTAAACTAATTAAGACCCTTATATCGAGAAATGTGTTGTATTAGGTTCTTTCTCTAATTTAATTGTTATATTCATTATTAATAGTATAAAATTTAATAAAAGATGCACACGATTTGCACGTGCATCAATGTGAAAACAACGCTAACAATAATATTCTTTGGACTTCTATGACTATTCATGTTTCATTGAGGCAAAGTTTTTGCAGACAGATTATTGCATCAATTTGTTTGTGTGCTTGAATTTGCCTCAAATTTGGATTGTGTGTTAAAACTTGTGATTTCTTCTCTAATTGTTTCTAAACTAAAGAATAGAACTAAAAACATCACGATAATCTTGAAAGTTGAACAAACTTATCACCATCCAGCCAAGGATGCAATTTCGACAGAGAATGTATTGGGGAAAGCCAAAAAGTCACTGTTGGGTTTATATTTCTTTTTAGGCTCTATTATAGTTTTTGTTGTAGGTTTTATTATATTATCTTATTTTTATATACGTTATTACCGTAATCAAGAGGCACATGATGCTCCTGTTGAGGCTCATGAGCCTCCTCTAGAGGCGCGTATTGAGCATCTAGAGGCATATCTAGAGGCATAGGATGCTCCTCTACTTCTAGAGGCGCAAGATGCTCCTCCGCTTCCTGAGCGTGATGATTTTAGGAATGATTTTAGTTCTATTGTTTAGGGATGTACTCTTAATTATGTACTTTTATTGTTTACTAAACTAATTAAGACCCTTATATCGAGAAATGGGTTGTATTAGGTTCTTTCTTTAATTTAATTGCTATATTCATTATTAATAGTATAAAATTTAATAAAAGATGCACACGATTTGCACGTGCATCAATGTGAAAACAACGCTAACAATAATATTCTTTGGACTTCTATGACTATTCATGTTTCATTGAGGCAAAGTTTTTGCAGACAGATTATTGCATCAATTTGTTTGTGTGCTTGAATTTGCCTCAAATTTGGATTGTGTGTTAAAACTTGTGATTTCTTCTCTAATTGTTTCTAAACTAAAGAATAGAACTAAAAACATCACGACAATCTTGAAAGTTGAACAAACTTATCACCATCCAGCCAAGGATGCAATTTCGACAGAGAATGTATTGGGGAAAGCCAAAAAGTCACTGTTGGGTTATATTTCTTTTTAGGCTCTATTATAGTTTTTGTTGTAGGTTTTATTATATTAGCTTATTTTTATATACGTTATTACCGTAATCAAGAGGCACATGATGCTCCTGTTGAGGCTCATGAACCTCCTCTAGAGGCGCGTATTGAGCATCTAGAGGCATATCTAGAGGCATAGGATGCTCCTCTGCATCTAGAGGCGCAAGATGCTCCTCCGCTTCCTGAGCGTGATGATTTTAGGAATGATTTTAGTTCTATTGTTTAGGGATGTACTCTTAATTATGTACTTTTATTGTTTACTAAACTAATTAAGACCCTTATATCGAGAAATGGGTTGTATTAGGTTCTTTCTTTAATTTAATTGTTATATTCATTATTAATAGCATAAAATTTAATAAAAGATGCACACGATTTGCACGTGCATCAATGTTAAAACAACGCTAATAATAATATTCTTTGGACTTCTATGACTTTTCATGTGTCATTGAGGCAAAGTTTTTGCAGACAGATTACTGCATCAATTTGTTTGTGTACTTGAATTTGCCTCAAATTTGGATTGTGTGTTAAAACTTGTGATTTCTTATCTAATTATTTTTAAAGTAAACAATAGAACTAAAATCATCACGACAATCTTGAAAGTTGAACCGACTTATCACCATCCAGTCAAGGATGCAATTTCGACAGAGAATGTATTGGGGAAAGCCAAAAAAGTCACTGTCGGGTTTATATTTCATTTTAGGCTCTATTATAGTTTTTGTTGTAGTTTTTATTATATTAGCTTATTTTTGTATACATTGTTACCGTAATCAGGAGGCACATGATGCTCCTGTTGAGGTCATGAGCCTCCTCTAGAGGCGCGTATTGAGCATCTAGAGGCACATCCAGAGGCATAGGATCCTCCTCCGCATCTAGAGGCGCATGATGCTCTTCCTGTCACGACCCGGATTTTCCTCCCTCGGGAGTCGTGATGGCGCCTACTGTCGTAGCTAGGCAAGCCAAACATTCAAAACATTTCTCTGATGACTTCTTGACAATATAAACAAATGAAAGCAATTAAAATAAAGCGTAAGACTTTAAGCTTATATAACTGAAATAAAAATGCGGAAGTTTGAATCATATTTCTACCCAGAGTCTGGTGTCACTAGCTCACGGACTGCTATAGAGTAGTAAAATCAAGTCTGAAATGAAATTACATAATGTTTGCCTCGATACAAAGAAAACAAACTACAACACATAAGGGACTTCAGCCTGCGAACGCCAGCTAGGCTACCTCGTGAGTCCCTGGACTGAAGACAGCTCCCGGCAATCCTACTGCTGCGGTCCAAAAGCTGCTCCTGGATCTATGAAAAAAGATGCACAGAGTGTAGCATCAGCACAACCGACCCCATGTGCTGGTAAGTGCCTGGCCTAACCCCGGCGAAGTAGTGACGAGGCTAGACAGGACCTACCAAAAATAACCTGTGCAGATATATATGCAATAGCAGGAAATATACATAATTTAAACAACTAAGAGGGAAGGGAGCATGCTATGGGGTGTGACAATTCAGATATACGATCATCGGATAAAGAAATGGAACAGTGCAATAACAACAGGTAAGGAAACACTGGAAACTCCACATACGAGAACAAGCACACTTAATCCATGCTCTGTTGCGGCGCGCAACCCGTTCCAATTATATTCAGAGATGATGTGGCGTGCAACCCGATCCATTTATATTCAATATTGTTGCTGCACACAACCCGATCTGTTTATATTCAATATTGTTGCGGCGCACAACCCGATCCGTTTATATTCAATATTGTTGCGGCGCGCAACCTGACCCTTCTATAATCATTCCAAGAACTCACCCAAACAACAACCCCAAACCAGGGGCGAGGGAAGTAACAATTAATGCAATAAATCCCGGCAAGGGAGCAATAACAGTAATAGACTACGCGTCCCGGCAAGGGAATAATCACAACACTTCCTCTTTTAATTACCTCTTTCTCAATTATCAAATTCTAGTTCGAGCCAACGCTCCAATAATATACCAATCACAATTCTTCCTCAACCGTTCACGTTATATGAAACTTATCAATTAAACAAGGATGATGTATCACAAAAATCTGAATCAAACACAATTAAGACTCACGGTCATGATAGACTCCGGTGCATAGATAACCGTCACCATCCCTATACACCGGACTCCATATTTAGCAATTAGCAAATAATATTCTAGTCCTATTCCCTCAAGCCAAAGTTAGAACAAACACTTACCTCGAAAGCTCCAAACTCAACTCAAGCCTCTAGTATAGCTTTACCCCTCGAATTCACCACAAAACCGCACGAATCTAGTCACAAATTACTCAAATATATCAACAAATGCTAGTTGAATCAATTTAGATGCATAAGAATGAATTTCCCAAAGTTTTGCCCAAAAATTCCCAAAACGCCCCCGGGCCCACGTGGTCAAAACTCAAGGTTCGAACCAAAACCCGGTTACCCATTCCCCCATGAGTTCATACCTATGATTTGTTTTGAAATCGGACCTCAAATTGAGGTCCAAATCCCCAATTTAATGAAAACCTAGGTTCTACCCAAAATCCCCATTTCACCCGTGGAAAACATTGATTTTAAGATGAAAACATGATAAATGATGTTAAAGATTGAAGAAATTAGGTAAAAGTTGACTTACAAATGACTTGGAGAAGAAGGAGTTAGTGAAAAATTGCCAATGGGTCTTTGGGTTTTGAAAAATATGAAAATGAAGCTTTAAAATCGTCTAAGTATGAAATATGCAGGTGCATGTATGGGAAATGCGAAGATGGGTTCGCAATTACGAACCCAGCAGACCTGGGAAATGTGAGAGAATAGTTCGCATTTGCGAACTCAATACAGTCCAGAGGTCTTCGCATTTGCGACACCAGAGTTCGCATTTGCGACCAGACCCAGTCCGCATTTGCGAGGGAAATGATCGCATTTATGATCCCAAGCCCAGGTCCCAGACTTCGCTTTTGCGACTCGAAGCTTGCATTTGCGAGTCTCCCCTTCGAAATTGCGAAAACTACAGAAGCCAACATACCAGATTTTTCCTAAGGTTCAAAATGCAACACAACGCCTATCCAAAACTCACCCGAGCCCTCAGGGCTCCAAACCAAACATGCACACAATCTCAAAAACATCATACGGACTTACTCATGTGATGAAATCGCCAAAATAACATCATAATCTATGAATCAAGCCTCAAAATCATCATTTTCCTTTCAAACCTCTTAAACTTATAACTTTAGATATTTAGGTCCGAAACACGTCAAACGACGTCCGATTTCGACCAAACTTCACAGAAAACGCTTAACATATATTTAAAACCTGTACCGGGCTTCAGAACCAAAATACGGGCCCGATACCAATATTTTCTAACTCATTTTCTTTTCAAAATTCCATATCATTTCCAGAAAACAATTTCTTTCAAAAATTCATTTCTCGAGCTCGGGACCTCGGATTTCAATTCCGGGAATACGCTCAAGTCCCGTATTTTTCTACGGACCCTCCGGGACCATCACATCACGGGTCCGGGTCTGTTTACCCAAAATATTGACCAAAGTCAACTTTAACGATATTAATATTAAAATTCATCAAATTTTTCACATAATTCACATATCTCAACATATAAGCTTTCCGGCTACACGTCTGGACTGTGCACGCAAATCGAGGCAACTAAAAGTGAAGTTTTCAAAGCCTCGGAAACATGGAAAAGGGAGAAGTTCGGTGATGACCCTTTGGGTCGTCACATTCTCCACCTCTAAAACAATTGTTCGTCCTCGAACGGACAAAAGAAAGAAGTACCTGAGTCGGGGAATAGATGAGGATAACGGCTCCGCATACCAGACTCGGACTCCTAAGTCGATGCCTCAGGAGGGTGACCTCTCCACTGAACACGCACTGAAGGAAAACTCTTCGACATCAACTGTCGAACCTGCCGGTCTAAGATAGCCACCGGCTCCTCCTCATAAGATAGATCCTTGTCCAATTGGACAGTGTTGAAATCCAACACGTGCGATGGATCGCTATGGTACTTCTGGAGCATAGATACATGAAACACTGGATGCACAACTGACAAACTAGGTGGCAAGGCAAGTTTATAATCCATCTCTCTCATACGATCAAGAATCTCAAATGGACCGATGAACCTAGGGCTAAGCTTGCCCTTCTTTCCGAATCTCATCACGCCCTTCATAGACGATACACGGAGCAATACTCGCTCACCAACCATGAAAGCAACATCTCTGACCTTGCGGTATGCATAACGCTTATGCCTGGACTGAGCTGTACGAAGTCTATCCTGAATAATCCGGACCTAATCCAAGGCCTCCTGAACCAAATCTGTACCCAATAACCGAGCCTCTCCCGGATCAAACCATCCAACTGGAGACCGACATCGCCTACCATACAATGCCTTATACGGAGCCATATGAATGCTGGACTGGTAGCTGTTGTTGTAGGCAAACTCTATTAACGGCAAAAACTAGTCCCACGAGCCTCCAAAATCAATAACACAGGCTCAGACCATATCCTCAAGAATCTGAATAGTCCTCTCGGACTGACCGTCCGTCTAGGGATGAAATGTTGTACTCAACTGAACCTGGGTGCCCAACTCTCGCTGAACCGCCTTCCAGAAATGCGAGGTAAACTGCGTACCCCGGTTCGAAATGATAGATATAGGCACCCCATGAAGGTGAACAATCTCCCTAATATAAATCTCAGCTAACCTCTCGGACGAATAGGCAGTGGCAACAGGAACAAAATGTGCTGACTTGGTCAGCCTATCAACAATAACCTAAACCGCATCAAACTTCTTCCGAGTCATCGGAAGACCAGTAACGAAATCCATGGTAATCCTCTCCCACTTCCCCTTGGAAAGCTCAATCCTCTGAAATGAACCACCGGGCCTCTGATGCTCATACTTAACCTGCTGACAGTTTAAACACCGAGCCACATATGCTACTATATCCTTCTTCATCCTACGCCACCAATAGTGCTGCCTTAGACCTTGATACATCTTCGCGGCGCCCGGGTGAATAGAATACCGATAACTATGGGCCCACGCTAAGATCAACTCTCGAATCCCATCAACATTGGGCACACAAACTCGCCCCTGCAATATCAATACACCATCATCACCCAAGGTCACTTTCTTGGCACCTCCACGCTGCACCGTGTCTCTCAGGACACACAAATGGGGATCCTCAAACTGTCGCTCCCGAATATGCTCCAACAATGAAGACCGAGCAACCGTGCAAGCTAACACTCTGCTAAGCTCAGAAATATCCAACCTCACAAGATTATTGGCCAAGGCCTGAACATCCAAAGCAAGCGATCTCTGGCTGACTGGAATATAAGCAAGACTACCCATGCTGGCGGACTTCCTACTCAATGCATCGGCCACCACATTGGCCTTCCCTAGGTGATATAGGATAGTAACATCATAATCCTTCAACAACTCTAACCACCTCCTCTGCCTCAAATTCAACTCCTTCTGCTTGAACAGATACTGAAGACTTGTGATCAGTGTAAAACCTCACACGTCACACCATATAGGTAATGCCCCCAAATCTTCAAAGCATGAACAATGGCTGCCAACTCAAGATCATGAACTGGATAATTCTTCTCGTGGATCTTCAATTGCCTCAAAGCATAGGCAATGACTTTGTCGCTCTGCATCAATACTGCACCAAGCCTAATACGGGAAACATCACAATAGACTGTATATGGCCCTGAACCTGTGGGCAAAACCAATACTAGTGCTGTAGTCAGAGCTGTCTTGAGCTTATGAAAGCTCGCCTCACACTCGTCTGACCACCTGAACTGGGCACCATTCTGGGTCAACCTGGTCATCGGGGCTGCAATGGATGAAAACCCCTCTACGAACTGATGGTAACAACCTGCTAACCCCAAGAAACTCTTAATCTCTGTAGCTGAAGCTGGTCGAGGCCAGTTCTTGACTGCCTCTATCTTCTTCGGGTCTACCTGAATACCCTCTACTGACACGACATGACCCAAAAATGCAACCAAACTCAACCAAAACTCGCACTTCGAGAACTTCGCATACAATTGACTATCCTTCAGAGTCTGAAGAACCACTCTGAGGTGCTGCTCATGCTCCTCCTGACTGCGGGAGTATATAAGAATATCATCAATGAAGACTATCACGAACAAGTCCAAATACGGCCTGAACACTCGGTTTATCAACTCCATGAACGCTGCTGGGGCATTAGTCAACCCAAATAACATGACCAAAAACTCGTAATGCCCATACCGAGTGCGAAATGTTATCTTAGGGACATCAAATGCCTTAATCCTTAGCTGATGGTAGCCAGATCTCAAATCTATCTTTGAAAACACCCTCGCACCCTGAAGCTGGTTGAATAAATCATCGATCCACGGCAATGGATACTTGTTCTTAATCGTCACTTTGTTCAATTGTCGGTAATCAATGCACATCCTCATCGAACCATCCTTTTTGTTCACAAATAGCACTGGTGCACCCTAAGGCGAAACGCTGGGTCTAATGAAACCCTTCTCAAGCAAATACTGAAGCTGATCCTTTAACTCTTTCAACTCTGCCGGGGCCATGCGATACGGCAGAATGGAAATGGGCTGAGAGCCCGGAGCCAGATCAATACAAAAATTGATATCCCTGTCATGCGGCATGCCCGGTAGGTCTGAAGGGAAAACCTCGGGGAACTCCCAAACAATAGGGACAGAATCAATAGACGGGACCTTTATGCTAGAGTCGCGAACATAAGCCAGATAAGTTATACACCCCTTCTCGACTATGCGTCGAGCCTTCACATATGAAGTAACGCTGCGAGTGGTATGACCGGGAGTCCCTCTCCACTATAGTCGATGCAAATCTGGTAATGCCAAGGTCACGGTCTTGGCATGGCAATCCAAGATCGCATGATACGGGGACAACTAATCCATCCCTAATATGACGTCGAAATCCACCATATCTAAGAGCAACAAATCAACACGGGTCTCAAGACCCCTGAATACCACAACACAGGAACGATGAACCCAATCCACCACTATAGAATCACCCACTGGTGTAGACACATATACAGGAATACTCAAGGCCTCACTAGGCCTAAGCAAGTAGGGTGCAAAATAGGATGACACATATGAATTCGTAGATCCAGGGTCAAATAGAACTGAAGCATCTCTATTACAGACCAGAATAGTACCTATAATAACAATATCGGATGACTCATCCTTTGGCCTGGCTGGCAAAGCATAACAACGGGGCTGGACCCCACCTCCCTAAATCACATCCCTGGGAAGATCGGCTACTGGCTGACCCCTACCTCTGGCGGTCTGAGCTCCACCTCTATGACCTCTACCTCCACCTCTATGTCCTTTATCCCCGCCTCTAGCTGGCTGGGCAAGTGGTGGGGCAACTGGTACCTGAATCATAGGACGAGGACCCTACTGCTGCGACTGAGCAACTAACACCAAAATCGTCAAATCACATCGAATTCAAGCCTAAGTTCTTTTAAAACTTCCGAAACACGCATTTTCACCTAACAAAGCTACAGCAACTATCAGAATTTCATTCCGACTCCCGATCAAAATCTCATCTATCAACCGGAAACCGCCAAAATACTAACTTCGCCAATTCAAGCCTAAATTAGCTACGGACTTCTAAAATACATTCTGAACATGCTCCCAATCCCGAAATCACCTAATGGAGCTAATGGAACCATCGTATTTCCATTCTGAGGCCGTCTTCACACTATTCCAACTACAGACCATTTTTCAACACTTAAGCTCTCATTTAGGGACTAAGTGTCCCAAAACACTTCGAATCCCAACACCGAATGTCCCGACAAACCAAAATAGTAGAAATGAACTTAGAGGAAGCAGTTAATAGGGGAACGGGGCATCAATTCTAAAAAATGACCGGCCGGGTCGTTATATCCTCCCACACTTAAACATTCGTTCGTCCTCGAACGAGCATAAAGAACATACCTGGAGTAGTGAAACGATGAGGGTATCGGTTGCGCATATCTCGTTCGGTCTCCCAAGTAGCCTCCTCGACCGGTTGACCCCGCCATTAAACCTTTACTGAAGCTATTTCCTTTGACCTGAGCTTTCGGACCTGCCTGTCCAATATTACCACTAGCTCCTCAACATAGGACAGATCCTTGTCCAACTGAACTGAGCTGAAATCCAGGTGCGACGTGTCCCCGTGATATCTCCAGAGCATTGAGACATGAAATACCGGATGAACTTCTGCCAAGATGGAAGGTAGGGCAAGCTCATAAGCAACTTCTCCAACACGCTTCAATATCTCAAAAGGACCAATAAACCTTGGACTCAACTTCCCTTTCTTCCCAAATCTCATAAAGCCTTTCATAGGCGAGACCCGAAGCAGAACCCGCTCGCCAACCATAAAGGAAACATAACGAACCTTCCGGTCCGCATAACTCTTCTGTCTGGACTGGGCTGTACGGAGTCGATCCTGAATCACCTTGACCTTTTCCAACGCGTCTTAAACCAAATTTGTACCCAATAGTCTCGCCTTACCCGGCTCAAACCAACCCACCGGAGATCTGCACCTTCTACCATATAAAGCCTCATACGGGGCCATCTGAATGCTGGATTGATAACTATTATTGTAAGTAAATTCCGCCAATGGCAAGAACTGATCCCAAGACCCTCTAAACTCAATCACACACGCACGGAGCATATCCTCAAGAATATGAATGGTGCGCTCGGACTGTCCGTCCGTCTGGGGGTGAAATGTTGTACTCATAGTCACCCGAGTACCCAACTCTTGATGAACGGCTCTCCAGAACCATGATGTAAACTGAGTACCCCTATCCGAGATGATAGTAACTAGAATACCATGTAGACAGATAATCTCCCTGATGTAAATCCCCACCAACCGCTCCGCTGAGTAAGTAGTACACACCGGTATGAAATGAGCGGATTTGGTCAGCCGATCCACAATGACCCAAATAGAATTGAATTTCCTCGCAGTCAGAGGGAGACCAACTACAAAATCCATGGTGATCTTCTCCCATTTCCACTCCGGAATCTCAATGTGCTGAAGTAACCCACCCGGTCTCTGGTGCTCAGCCTTTACCTACTGACAGTTGAGGCATCTAGCTACAAATCCTGCTATGTCCTTCTTCATCCGCCTCCATCATTAGTGTTGTCTCAAATCTTGATACATCTTCGCGGCACCCGGATGGATGGAATACCGCGAACTATGAGCCTCTGCCAATATCAACTCCCGAATATCATCAACATTGGGTGCACAGACCCGACCTGCATCCTCAATACCCCGTCCTCACTGATAGTCATATCCCTGGCGTCGCCATGCTCAACCCTATCCTTGAGGACAATTAAATGGGGCTCATCATATTGCCGCTCCCGGATATAATCAAATAATGAAGACCAAGACACCACGCAAGCTAGAACCCGACTGGGTTCCGAAAGGTCCAATCTCACAAACTGACTGGCTAAGGCCTGAATATCCATCGCCATAGGCCTCTCAGATGCTGGTAGATATGCCAAACTCCCCAAACTCTCTGCTCGGCGACTCAAGGCATCGGCCACCACATTGGCTTTGCCCGGGTGATACAAAATAGTGATGTCATAATCTTTCAACAACTCCAACCACCTTCTCTGACGCAAATTTAGATCCTTCTGCTTGAACAAGTGTTGTAAACTCCGATGATCCATATAAATCTCACAACGCACGCCTTATAAATAGTGATGCCAGATCTTCAAGGCATGAACAATAGCAGTTAACTCAAGATCATGGACAGGATAATTCTTCTCATGTACCTTCAACTGTCTGGACGCGTAGGCTATTACCCTACCGTCCTGCATCAATACCGCTCCAAGACCAATCCTCGAGGCATCACAATAAACAGTATAAGAACCCGAACCCGTAGGCAATATAAGAACTGGGGTTGTAGTTAAGGCTGTCTTGAGCTTCTGAAAGCTCGCCTCACACTCCTCTGTCCACTGAAATGGAGCACCCTTCTAGGTCAATCTAGTCATAGGTGCTACAATCGAAGAAAACCCCTCAATAAATCGACGGTAATAACCTGCCAAGCCGAGGAAACTGCGAATCTCTGTAGCTGAGGAGGGTCTAGGACAACTCTGCACTACCTCTATCTTCTTCGGATCCACCCAAATACCCTCGCTCGACACCATGTGACCTAAGAAAGCCACAGAATCCAACCAAAACTCACATTTTGAAAACTTTGCATATAATTTCTTCTCTTAGGGTTTGAAGTATTATCCTTAGGTGCTGCTCATGATCTTCCCGACTTTGGGAGTATAGCAGGATATCATCTATGAAAACAACCACGAACGAATCAAGATATGGCCTGAACACACTGTGCATCAAATGCATAAAGGCTGTTGGGGCATTGGTTAGCCCAAATGACATAACAAGGAACTTGTAATGACCATACCGAGTCTTGAAAGCAGTCTTCGGATGTCTGGCTCCCGAATCTTTAACTGATGGTAACCTGAACATAAATCAATTTTAGAAAACACTTGTGCGCCCTGAAGCTGGTCAAATAGATCATCAATACGAGGCAAAGGATAACGGTTCTTCACTGTAGCCTTATTCAACTGGCGGTAATCAATACACATATGCATAGAACCATCTTTTTTCTTCACAAACAAGACAGGAGCACCCCAAGGTGAAACACTGGGTCGAATAAAACCCTTATCAAGCAATTCCTATAACTGATCCTTCAACTCCTTTAACTCAGGAGGAGCCATACGGTAAGGAAGAATGGATATGGGTTGAGTGCCCGGCAACAAATCAATACCAAAATCAATGTCCCGATCGGGCGGCATGCTTGGAAGATCAGCTAAAAATACATCGAGATAATCTCGTACCATTGGGACTGAATCAATAGAAGGGGTATCAGCACTTACATCCCTCACATAAGCTAAGTAAGCAGCACAGCCCTTCCCAACCATACGTTGAGCTTTAAGAAGAGAGATAACTCTACTGGGAGTGTGATCTAAAGTACCACTCCACTCAACGTGAGGAATACTTGGCATAGCCAGTATCACGGTCTTAGCGTGACAATCAAGAATAGCATAATGGGGAGACAACCAGTCCATGCCCAAGATAATATCGAAATCCACCATGTCAAGTAATAATAAGTCTGCTCTGGTCTCAAAACCACGAATAATAACCACACATGACCGATAAACGCGGTCCACAACAAGAGAATCTCCCACAGGAGTAGAAACATAAACAGGGAACTCAAGGAATCTCGGGCTACGCCCAAATATGGAGCAAAGTAAGAAGACACATAAGAGTATGTGGATCTTAGATCGAATAGAACTGATGCATCTCGGTGACAGACCAGTATAATACCTGTGATGACAGAATCGGAGGCAGCAGCCTCGGTACGAGCAGGAATAGCATAATATCTGGCCTGGCCTCCCCCTCGAGGGCGACCTCTACCTCCCCGACCTCCGCCCCTAGCTGGCTGGGTAGTTGGGGTGGCAACTGGAGCTGGAACAATAGCCTAAGAACTCTGCTGAGCACGCTGCGGCTGAGAATGCTGTGGAGGTGCACTCCTTCCAAGTCTAGGACAATCCCTTACCAAATGGCGGGTGTCCCCGCACTCAAAACAAGCTCTAGGAGGGCGTGGTGGCTATGACTGACTAGGACCAGGTCTGCTGGACTGACCTCTAAAAGCACTCCGCGTAGGAGGCGCGCTAGAAACCGGAGGTGCATAGTAAGGCTCCTGAGATTTGGGAGGAGCTGGAGTACTGCTAGATGAAGGAAGAGCTGAATGAAATGGATGACCCATATATCCCCTACCATGACGCCCTGCTGCTGGGGTACGGGTACCAGAGAAGTGACCCGACTCTCGAGTCCTCTTGGCCTCTCTCTCCACCCGATCTCTGGCGTGCAAACCCTCGAACCTCCTAGCAATGCTCACTACCTGCTGATAAGGAATATCCACCTCCAACTCTCGAGCCATGCTAGATCTGATAGATGGAATAAGACCCTTAATAAATCGGCGAACCCTATCGCGGACAGTAGCAACCAAGGCCGGCGCATGTTAGGCCAACCTAGTATAACGGATGGCATACTCTGAAATGGTCATAGCACCCTGGCGAAAATGCTCAAACTCTTTGCGCCAGGCGTCCCTGAGGCTCTGGGGAACAAACTCCCTTTGAAACATATCTGAAAATCGTGCCCAGGTCAGAGAGGTAGCCTCATCCGGACTGTCTAACTCAAATGTGCACCACCAGTCATAAGCAGCTCCCCGAACCTGAAAAGCTGCGAAAGAAACCCCACTCGAAGCAGTAATACCCATAGTGCAAAAAATATGATAACAATCCTCCAGAAATCCCAAGGCATCATCTGTAGCTAATCTGCTAAAAACTGGAGGGTCATATTTCTTGAACCTCTCCAGTCTCCACTACTCATCCTCAAAAGTAGGTGTCCCATCCTCGGGCTAAACTGGTGTTGCAGGCCGAACAGGGATGATATCTGGGACCTGCTCAACATGCACTCGCGGATCAGGAGTACGAGCGGCGGGAGTCTGTGCTCCTCCCCCGGCCTGAGATGTAGTTGCAGAAAGGGGAAGCAATCCTGCCTGTGACAATGTAGTATACGCGCTCATAAACTGTGCCAGTGCCTCCTGAACAGCTGGAGTAGTAGTGGTTGTAGGCTTGTCAGGTGTTTGGGCCCCGATTAGATCTGTTGGCGGCAGCTCGCGCAGGTGCTTTGGCTGCACCACGCGGGTGTCCATGGCCTCTGCCCCGGCCCCTGCCTCTGGCAGTTGCAGGAGGGGGTGCAGGTGCCTGATCGTCCTGAGTAGCGCGTGTCCTCACCATCTGTGAGGGAATAGAAGACAAAGTTTAGAATTTATGTCAAAAAATATCGCACGACAAGGAAATCAAATGAAGTGAAGATTTTTCCTAACCAGTTACATAGCCTCTCGTAAATAAGTACAGACGTCTCTGTACCGATCAGCGAGACTCTAATAAACTGATCTGTGTTCCGTGACTTCTATGAACCTAGAGCTCTAATACCAACTTGTCACAACCCTAATTCACCAATCATGAACATGTCATGACGGCACCAAGTCACGATGACTAGGTAAGCCCAACAGTGCGGAAACAACAACTAATACGATAATATTAAATCAAAAGATAAACAACTTATGGAAATGTATATAACTTGTCGCTTGGAACATACACTTCGACACTACAAATTCTGAAAATGAAATCCCAAAACCCGGAATCTCACGAGCAACACAGGCTACAGAAAATATATGATAAGGTTCTAACTCCGGAATGTCTACACAACCGAAATAAAGGAAAATCAAATACTAGAGCTGGAATAAGATAGAGACTTCTGGTCTGTGGACGTGGCAGATATACCTCAAAGTCTCTAGTACATGTATCCTGGATCACTGATAGTGCGCCTGACCGGAGGTACCTAGATCTGCACATGAAAAAACATGCGTAGAAGATGTGTGAGTACACCATAGCGGTACTCAGTAAGTGCCAAGCCTAATCTCGGTTGGGTAGTGACGAGGAAGGTCACGACCCTACTGAGATAAAACATAATAATCAATATGATAATGAGAAGACAATATGAGTATAATCACAGCGAGAATCTAGCAAGATAATAAGTAAAATAGTAACAGAGAACAAACACAATCAATGAATAGAGGTACAAACCACAACCGGATATTTATCATCGGGGATCTCCTGGTATCCTCATCATAACACGAGGGATATCTTAGTATCCTGAGGATCTCCTAGTACCCTCCATTTTATACACGAGGGATCTCCTAGTATCCCGAGGATCTCCTGGTATCCTCCATATATAATCATTTTCTATGCCAGGGATCTCTTAGTATCCCGCACTCTCCGCCTTAGAACATAACATGTACAGGGGAAACTCCGGGGATGCCATCCCGTAGTCCCAAATTGTAAACACACCACAACAATTCAAATATTGCATAATACTAAGTGAGAACAATTAATAGGATTTCTAGTCTAACATGCTTCACGGAGTACAAATAATATAGTTTGGACAAGTAAGCAAGTAAGTCCACTAAATATGTTTTTCTATACTAGCACATGCTATAATAGCAAGTAGGATAAAGCAAATACAAAAGAAACTCAATTCAAGTATTTTAAGTAAAATTCGGGTTTTCAACAATTAGCTCAAGTACGCGCTCATCACCTCACGTACAAGGCATTCAATTACCAAATTTCATATTTTAAGGGACAAAGTCCCCCACACAAGGTTAGACAAGTCACTTACCTCGAACAAGTGCAAGTCAACCCGAAACCTTACTTTTGCCACGAGTATCCGACTCCAAATGGCCCAAATCTATTCAATTAAATTGTATACTGTAATTAATAACTCAAGTAAATGATTCTACAATTAAATTCTAAGCTAATATGCGAAATTATGTAAAATGACCAAAATTCCCCTCAGCCCACATCTCGGAATCGGATAAATTTTCATAAAATCCGAACACCCATTCCAATACGAGTTCAACCATACCAATTTTATCAAATTCCGACATCGGATTGTCCTTTAGATCTCAAAAATTCATTTTTTTGAAGTTTCTATACTTTTCTCCAAATTTTCACCCCAAA
This sequence comes from Nicotiana sylvestris, assembly GCF_000393655.2. Classification (NCBI taxonomy): domain Eukaryota; kingdom Viridiplantae; phylum Streptophyta; class Magnoliopsida; order Solanales; family Solanaceae; genus Nicotiana; species Nicotiana sylvestris. Next base: position 1,583,473 of record NC_091066.1, on the reverse strand, counting down.
TAACGAATCAAATGATGAATTCAATGATAGATTCATGTATTCTAGTCAAATCCGAGTTAGAATCACTTACACCAATGCATTTCTTGAAAAACCTTCGAAAAATCGCCAAAATCCGAGCTCTCTAGGTCAAAATATCACATAAATCTCAAAATCTCGTATTTATAGAGTACCCCACAGATTCCAACTATGCGGACTGCACAAAAGAGACCACGGTCCACGTAAAACCAGCGGGGTCCGCGAAAAAACGACCGCAGTCCGCGCAGGTCTTGCTATACAGGGATAGGCTTTACTATTTTGGCGATAACTTTCTCTATATATGTCCAAATTGTGATATCTTTAGCTTTCTGGAAACTAGACATGAAGGGCTACAACTTTCATTTTTGAATCACCTCAAAATTCCTTGTAAATCAAAATATATGAGCTTCTGAAGTAGGACCAGCGGACAGGTTCTTCACCGCGCCCGTTCTAGTGTGGTCCGCGTGACGCCTACCTCAGCCGCGCCCGTTCTAGTGAGGTCCGCACTGCACTCACCGCGGGTGCACTTCTTTTTGTGCGGACCGCGTGGGTGAGTTCTGAGGCCTGCAACCCTTTTGGACCTGCTACATCTATGATTTTTGCACTAAAACATCTCGAAACCTCCCCGGAACGTCAAACCAATTGTACCAACACATCTTAAAACATTATTCAAACTTTATCCAATCATCAAAACACCTCAACTAACACCAAAATCATCAAATCACATAGAATTCAAGCCTAAGTTCTTTTAAAACTTCCGAAACACGCATTTGATCAAAAACCCAACCAAATCACCTCTGAATGACCTAAAATTTTGCACACACATCCCAAATCACCTAACGAAGCTACAGCAACTCTCGGAATTCCATTCCGACTCTCGGATCAAAATCTCATCTATCAATCGGAAACCGCCAAAATACTAACTTCGCCAATTCAAGCCTAAATTAGCTACGGACTTCTAAAATACATTCCGAACATGCTCCCAATCTCGAAATCACCTAACGGAGACCATCGGATTTCCATTTCGAGGCCGTCTTCACACTGTTCCAACTACAGACCATTTTTCAACACTTAAGCTCTCATTTAGGGACTAAGTGTCCCAAAACACTCTGAATCCCAACACCGAACATCCTGGCAAACCAAAATAGTAGAAAAGAACTTAGAGGAAGCAGTTAATAGGGGAACGGGGCATAAATTCTAAAAAATGACCGGCCGAATTGTTACAGGGGCTTATGGAGGATGTTGGTTAGCGTGTTAGTTATCCAAGCCTTGAGGACCTTTTTACTACTGGTGGCATCTCTTCCACCACTAATATGGAGGCTCCTTTACCAAGAGATTTGTGATGCTATAGTGAGGAAGGGGCGATCCGCCTCACCTAGGGGAGGCGTTTCGCATTGTATTCTCGTCTGTTGCTTCAGAAATCTCATTGATGGTGTTCATGAGGTTGATATGGAGGTCTCTCATTATTCTTGTTCTTTCTTCTTTGTTACATTCCATATTGAATCTATGCATACAAAGAAATGAGGTCTTGTTCCTGTCCATTATTTTACCTTAGCGGTTCATGTTAATTAAATATCTATAGGAAACTAAACATTTAACCAAGAGATCCCCACAGACGGCTTCAAATTGTTTGAACAAGATGTACAACTTTGGTTAAACTATTGTATTTATATAATAAAGGGTTAAACCTAGTTAATGATAATATCTCTAAATGTAAACTTTGAGAATGTGGCTAAATTGTAGACAAATCTAGCAGAGATTTGATAATAGCATTCAATGAGTATAGCAAAAGGTATGAATAATAATGGAGGAGTAACTAGCAATAATTCGCAATAAATGATATTTATGTAAATAGGAGATGGGATTCACCCAATAAATAATAAACTAGGTGATTATTCCCTCCCCGATGATGATTGACAAATAGATCTTAGAATATTCGAAATATCCTTCGATTTGATGGGAAAAAATGTTGAATAAGATGAGCAAGAATCTTGATAAAAAAAACTAATCTTTGTGTTTTTGCAAGAGAGATAGAGAATCTTTTTGAGAAGTCTGCCTTTATCACAATGAATGTCACATGCCTTTTGTCATTCTCTTTTTTTCTATTTATATGGGACATACCCCCAGCAAACCCTAATAGTACAAGTGCAGAGAATATTCATTAGAATATTCTCTTTAATATCATATTCTAATAAACTAGCCATTACATTTCTTTATTGTTCGACCTCGACCATCGTTAATATCTCGACCAGAGCCTCACTATTCCCTAGTAGACCTCGACTGACTTTTTTCTCAATGTTACTTTGCCTCAAGTACTTAGACAATTTCGACCTATACAGTTAGTCCCTCCGCTTATTAAGGCCAACCTCAGACGACCTCGATGAGCTGATTCTATTTTTTTGTGGTTGGAAAAATTGGATGAGCAGGTCGAGTAGTGGGATCTAGTGAAGACCATCATGCATGATCGGACCTAAAATTTCATGGTTTACCCCTCAAGTAATGGTTAAAAGGGAGGAAGCTTAAATCAAAATAGTATCATCTTGAAAAGTCCAATTTTAGACTACTTACTATATAGTTATGCTTATATTTGAATATTCTTATTATTAAAGGTTGAAAGGGAAGAATATTAATTCAATATAGTTACTTCTGTGAATTTTTTCGCAAATGGACCCGTTACTACTTTACATTATGCTTATTTTTTATTATCATTTTTTCAGCATTTGGTGTTGTGGCTAATACGAGACATGTACATAGAAACTAATAATATAAAAAGGATGGGTTGCTTTTATAAAATTTTCTATTTTATATATAGATAACAAAGAAAAAACACAACGTAAGTAACATTAATTAATTGGTATATACCGAACTTAAATAGAGGAAGTTGTTTGAACTAAAAACGGGGGCAACAATGGCAGTTTTTGGTTCAGTATTTTAACTTCAAATTATTAAGTAGTAGGATTATTCACACAAATAAGAGCGAATAATAGTATGAATATGATCAAGATTGGGGCATTGGGAGCAAAAAAGGATGAGGGAACTATTTGGGATGAAAAGGGAAGATGTGAAATAGCCTGGAAGGATTAAATCTGAAGCAAGTCAATCCTCTTCCTCAGATCAGTTGCTACTGATGCAGCTAAATTGTAACGACACGACCGGTCGTTTTGAGAAAATTAAGCTCCCTTCAGCGGCATAAGGTCTGGAACCGCTTCGTAATATGAGTATCAACTAGCGTGCATGGTGGGATTCGGCTTTCGAATGGTTTAGACTCAAATTTAGAGAAGAAACCTTGTTTTGGAAGTTAGAACGGTGAAAAGTCGACCGGAATTGGACTTTTGGGTAAATGACCCCGGAATGAGTGGTTGATGATCTCAACAGCTTCGTATGGTGATTTTGGACTTAGGCGCACGTCCAGATTCAGATTTGAGGTCCGTAGAGTAAATTGAGGCATTTCGGCGAAAGTTGAAGTTGGAAAAATGAAGAAGTTTGACCCACAGTTGACTTTTGGGATAATGGGGTCGGAATGCGATTCCGAGAGTTGAATAGCTCCGTTATGTTATTTTGGACTTGTCTGTAAAATTTGGCGTCATTTCGAGTTGAATTGATAGGTTTCGGCATGGGTTTCGATATTTGAAGATTTAGAAGTTCATAAACTTGATTTTTGGTTTGATTCGTCGTTTCGATGTTGTGTTATATGATTTGGAACTTCGAGCGAGTCCGTGTTAGGTTATATGACTTGTGTGTATGATTAGTTGAGGTCCCGGGGGCCTCGGGTGTATTTCGGATGCTCAACGGGCAAAGTTTGGAGTTAGAAGGAAAATTGCAGTAGACTTCTGGTATTTTCGCTTCTGCGGCTTGGGAACCGCAAAAGCGGAGCCGCAGAAACGGCTTGGCAGCCGCAAAAGCGAAGTGTGGACTTTGGGCAGGAGCGGAAGGATTTCTGCAGAAGCGGAATCGCTTCTGCGACAAAGAAACCGCAGAAGCGGAAATTGAGGAGTTTAAGGAAACCGCAGAAGCGGCTGGTATTTCCGCAAAAGCGGAAACGACTGTTCAGAAATAGGATAATCCGAGGGTTTATTTCAAAAGTTGGAAAATCAATTGGGAGCTCGGGAGAAGGCGATTTTGGGTGGATTTTGAAGAGAAGAACAGTGGGTAATGTTTCTTTAACCTCATTTAGTTGTTTTCTATCAATATCTAGTTAAATCCACCATTAGAATTCGAATTCAAGGGCAAAATTGGGGAAAATTGGATGAAACTTCTTAGACTTAATTATTGTATTTTGAGTGGGCATTTGACCTCCAATTTGGGAGATTTTTATATGGTTAGACTCGTGAGAGTACGAGGGTTCTGAAAATGTAAAAATTATTCGATTCCGAGATGTCGGCCTAAGGGGCATTTTGGTCATTTTACCTAATTTTGCGCTTTAGCTTTGAATTAAATTGTAGAACAGTTGCTTGAGATGTTATTTACAATGTGTGATTTAATTGAATAGATTTGGGCCATTTGGAGTCGAGTACTCGTGGCAAGAACGCGGTTGCTAGTTGATTTTAGCCGGTTTTAGGTAAGTATCTTGCCTAACTTTGTGTGGGGGACTTCCCCTTAGGATTTGAGTTTTCTCTGTTGATTGTATTCTGTGTACGCAAAGTGAAGAATGCGTGCTCGAATTTATTTGTGGTAAATTGTAACTTTTAGGCTCTTAGACCCTTGAAATGCCCGAGTGTGAAAATGATATTGATACGATTGAGTTCCCTGTTATTAGTTTCACCTCTACATGTCTTACTTGGTATTTGTTTGCCCTTCTTGATTTATTCTTGCTGTTTAATTGACTTTTACGTGTTTAACTGAAGACAATTACCATTCTATAGTCATATTATCCGTCCTAACTGCTCGCCTTTAATTATAAATCATAAATGTTATATCCCATGTAATTAATCGGTCTTAATTGGAAAGAAGATAGATATCTTATGATCAGTTGATATTTCCTTAATTATAATTATTTGATTCATGTTAACTTCCTTACTGTTTGGATACTCCTTGATTGTAAGTTCATTTGTGACTTCGTGCAAATATATTACATGTCCAACTGTTGTGGTTATCGGTGTAGCTATTACGCACTTATTATGTCTTGTTATGTCGTTAAGGTTATTGTGTTTTTTTTCTCTTGGTGTTTCGTGACCTTATTAGGTATTGTTGATTCCCTTGCCAGGACGTTATTTTTTCTGTTGTTGATTCCCTTGCCGGGACGTTATTGTTTCTGTTGTTGACTCCCTTGCCGGGATGTTTGTCTTCCATTGTCGACTCCCTTGCCGGAATATTGCTATTCTATTGTTTGGTCTGTACATCTATGTTGATTGTGCTGTAGTGCGGGATACCAGGAGATCCCCAGCACATATATTGAGGATACCAAGAGATCCTCGGGATACCAAGAGATCTCCAGTATATCTATTGAGGATACCAAGAGATCCTCGAGATACCAAGAGATCCCTAGTACATCTATTGAGGATACCAAGAGGGCCTCCGGATACCAAGAGATCCCTAGCACACATCTTTATGTTTGAGACTACAGGACGATATCCTGGGAGACCCCCATTAAACTCATTGTGTTCTGAACTGATATTTTTATTGATTCTATCCGGGTGCGTATAATTTAGGTGTTGGTCGTTCCATTTCTTATACTTACCAGTTGGTAGGATTCTTGTTAAATACACTTGCACAAGCATACACGTAGTTGGGAACTCCTATTAGAGATGAATTCTTCCTGATTTGCCTAGGGGTGGAGATACGCCCTCGTTTACCCATTAAAAATGTAAGAGTGGCCCTAGTTGACTAGTTAGTTGTCAGCATGACCGTGAGATTGATGGGCCACAAGATGCCAAGTGTTAGACTTCAGATGCTGGGTTTTCATGAGTTGTGGCTGTTCCGAGATTTTTGGTAAAATTGTGGAAAGAGTTGAAAAGACCTTATGTAAGCATCATTGCAGAATAATGAGCTAGTGACTTGTTTGTCCTTGCTGTGCTGTGACCTTAGGATTCAGATTTGGATTTTGCCGTCATTTGTATCGTCATTTATTATTTTCTCGTTGTTACTGGTTGCCTTTTTTCCGTATTTTGAATCGTAGCATTTTTAGTCGTTCATGCAGTCTTTACATGATTATATATCGTTTCCATTATTCCTATGATTATACTGTTTATTGACTGGTAGGTGTCTTGACTGTTCCTCGTCACTACTCCACCGAGGTTAGTCTTGATACTTACTGGGCACCGCTGTGGTGTGCTCATGCTACTCTTCTGCACACTTTTGTTGTGCAGATACAGGTACCCCTATTCAGTTCTGTCAGCCTTGGAGGGTGGCGTATCGGTAGAGACTTCGAGGTATATCTGCTGCGTTCGCATACCGAGGAGTCCCTTTCCAACTTTATGTAATAAGTATAGTTCTTTCAGTATTTCTCCTTGTATAGATATTCTTGAGTCAGAGCCTCTTATGTATCCCTTAGCTTGTGATTTGTGAGATTCCGGGTTTGGGGAACTTTGATTAGCTATGAGAGTTGTTATTGTATGTGCCAGGCGGCACCTTGAACACTAATTTATTTCACCAGTTCAGTTTAATTATTATCTTCCGCAAATTGGTTTATATTCCGCATTGTTAGGCTTACCTAGTCGTAGGGACTAGGTGCCGTCACGACATGTTCACGGAGAGCGAACTGGGGTCGTGACATAAATATTGGAGGTATCAAGAAATTTTTAACTTTTATGCAGGAACATGTGGACAAGACCACGGAAGTGACAAAGGAAACTGGAGTGGATGTGCTCAGGTTAAGGATTACCCTTCAAGCCACAAATAGACAAAGGACCAAGCCTATCTAGGATGTCACTGATAAGCTGACCAAAGTCACCAAGGAGATTGAGGCCTCCTATGATATTTCCGCACCAAAGTGGTCAACACTTTGAAGCATTTCCTTGGATGAATTGAGTTTCTAGACTGTTTAAACAATCTTTTATTTGTTTTTTTTTTGTTTGATAAAACTTCTCTTTTGGATGTGCTTGGATGTGTATATAGTCGACTATACCTGGTATAATTGCTAGATGCATATATATTTTTGCATGCTTAACTATTATTATTATTATTATTATTATTATTATTATTATTATTATTATTATTATTATTATTATTATTAGATACTATACTATGTATCTCTTCTTGATCTTTTTGATTGATGTCAAATGGGGAGAAGAAAAAGAGTACAAAGACAGGAGGAGCGTGCAAACAAATATGGGGGAGCACGCAAACAAGGGCACAAAGGCAGGCGCAGAAGTACATCTTGAAAGGAAAGTATCCTCTAAATTTAGTCAAATTCTTTTTGGATTATTGTCATCATCAAAAATAGGGAGATTGTTAGGTTTAGAATTTTAATAATGATCTGAATCTAATGAGTTAAACTTAAATTAAAGTAAAAAAGAAAAAGTTTTCTAGTTCGATATCATCAAAAGTACCTTGACTAATGTTATCCTACTTTGTGTGCAAATTTGTAACAACTCTGATGAATGCAAGAAAGGAAAGAAAATCACACAAGCATATCAGAGGAAGCCAACAACTATATTATTCAAACTCCACATTAAATGAATACTAAGATAGAAAAAGAATCATTCAAATAAGCAACAAGGAAGGAAATACAATAAATCAAACGAGCTAAAGATTCTCGAGCATGCAAGGAAGGAAAGAAAGTCAATCAAAAAAATCTGTGGAAGCTCAAAAAAAGGTTAGTTGGAGGAGTCAAACTTCAAAACTGAAAACGAATCTTTCCATACCTTTCAAGCTAAATTCATGAGGCTATCCTTTGGTCCTACTCTTAGAATACTATGCCTCATAAGGAAAGACCTCCAATAAATGTTCTTTTGCAATACTAGAAAAGAGAAATCGGAAGCCTCATCAAGCACTATTAAAGAAGAAGTAGAAGGACAAGAAAGCTCACACAACTTAGTATTTGTTTCTATACCTTTCTAATTCTTAGTACAAATACTGTATTCTTGAGTCTACAAGTATCACAAAAGATTGAAAGAGACAGAAAATAAAACAAGAGTTGTGTCAACACTAGACAAACATTGTGGCTGAATATCGTTGGTGGTGAACGTACTAAAACCGTCATTATTGTAAAGACTTATTAAAGATCTAAGAGAACCCTTATGACCTAAGGGAACTGGACGTAGGTACTACACTGGTACTGAACCAACATAAAATTACGGTGTCTCCTTTACTTTTCATTCTGCATAATTTATTTCTACTTCAATTGATCCTACTGTGAAGTTTAGCCGACTAATTCCTTTCTTAGTCAACTGAGTTCTAAAATCGATTACAATTCACTCTCTCTTGTACTTTCATAGAGAATATGGAATATTGTACTTTTAAAGTTAATTTATGGATAGTCACTGAATTTCTATTTTATTGCACCAAAGTCACTAAGCTATTTTTGGTAACAAAAATATCACTTTGTCTAAGTATCATAAATTATTACTACTTTTATAACTAAAATGTTACTCAACTTTATCTAAGTATCATAGTTATTACTAAGGGGAAACAATTGAGACATTTAATTTCTATGATATTTAAGCAAAGTTGAGTACTGACCTTTTTTATTATAAAAAATAATTTAGTTACTTTAATATAATAAAATAAAAGTTGAATGAATTTTCATGAAATTACTCCTTTTTATAAAAGAGTTCAACTCCTCTCCTTATTCTAAATAGTTTTGATGAAAGCAACGATTTTTAATTTCATTATGACTTGGTTGTTTGGAAGAGCAATTAAAGAATGGTGGAATGGAAGGCAGTAAAAGAATATTCTTTCTTTTCCAATTGCTCCGTAAAGACAGATATTTAGAAAGGTTCTCAGGATTTCAAAAGAGTTTCATATTGGATTTAACACTACATATGATATTCCATTCTGGCCCTCACTAGCTCTTTGCTTGCTTGTACAAAGAGCATGCTCGAGGGGGCTGCTACGCTTACCGGGCACTTGCATTACCACCTGATCTTCACCATCGCTCCGCCCAGATCCTACACCTACCACGAACTTGAATCATCACATGGATGCTAAAGCAAGCTAACCCCCAAAACCTACAAAGAAAGCAGTTAGGCAACCTTCCATTGTTGTTGCTGGCCATTCGCTGTTTGTTGTTTCAGCAACCATCTTTTGATTCCAAAAACAAACATAAAAAATCAAAGTAAGTAACATTAATTGGTAAAAGAATCCTAAACCTAAAGTGATTAAAATTCTATCGAATCTTAGGTATAAAAATCCCAAACACTGACGACCCCACTGGCGACCAGCAGCAGCATCGGCTAACCCACCCCCAGCAGGTAAGACACCCCTATCTCTCCCCCTTCTCCTCCCCTACCCCAAACCTAATTGCGATGGTCATCTTCGGCGACTGCGTTGTAGAAAACCATTTTCCGCGACCTTTTTCTCCCTCCCCTTTCTTCTTTTTTTTACTTGTCAGCTAATCCCCCCGCCCCTGCTATTTCTTTCCTGATTTCCCTTCTCATTTTTTCTTTTTTTGTCCCTTCTTTTTCCCTTCCCTTTCTCCGTTTCTGTCTCTCCCTTTTCCCTGCTACTTTTGGGGCTTCACTAGTAGTAGCGATGAAAGCCCCCTACTTTTTAGTTTGTGGTATTTTGTGTTTTTTAGGGAAAATTTCTGAGTTATTGGAGACGAGCTAGATGCACGCGCACAAGCTAAGTAGAGCAGCCAGGGCGCGTGTCATCAAAGGGCGGTGGGAAGTTGGACGTGAACATGCAACAACATCGAGTACATCAAGTCAATCCTAGGTTCTATTCTCGGGAATTGGTACCTCCCATTTTCTTGTTTGTCTTTTTGGTGTTAGCTAAATTGTTGTCACTTTAGTTTTCATTAGTTCAATCATACTACTAGCGTTCCAGTTGTTATTTCTTTTCTTCTAGTTTGGTTCATTGCCCGTTGTGTGCTAGCAAGTCTTCTTTAGCCTATCGTAAGTGTAATGGCTGTAGTCTGGGATGGTAGAGTAAGGGCATATCCTCGGATGGGGCAGAGGGTGGGGCGAGGGGTGGGGCGAAGGCCGGGGGGTGGGACAGGAGGCAAGGGACGTAAGGGGTATAAGGGAGCCTATAGGTTGAGAACCGGGTCATGGAACATAAGTACACTGACGGGTAAATCCATAGAGTTGGCGAAGATCCTTCAGAAGAGGAAGATTAATATAGCGTATGTTTAGGAGACTAGGTGGGTAGGATCGAGGGCAAGAGATGTGGATGGGTATTATAAGTTGTGGTACTTTGGAGCCCTGAAGGGTAAGAATGGAGTGGGTATCGTGGTAGATAGGCATCTTAGAGAGTCCGTGGTAGAGGTAAGATTGGTGAATGATAGATTAATGACTATTAAGTTAGTGGTTGGTGAGTTTACCCTAAATGTTGTTAGTGCTTACACGCCGCAAGTGGGCTTGGATGAGGAGATTAAAAGGCACTTTGGGAAGGGGGTTGGATGATATTGTGCGTAATATTTTGCCCGGCGAGAGGTTATTCATATGAGGAGATTTTATTGGACATATTGGATTGTATGCATGTGGCTATAAGGAGGTGCATGGCGGCTTCAATTTTGGGGAGCGGAATGGAGGGGGAACTTCACTGTTGGACTTCGCCAAGGTATTTGAGTTGGTGATTGCGAACTCAAGTTTTCTGAAGTGGGAAGAGAATTTGGTTACTTTCCAAAGTACAGTGGTGAAGACTCATATTGACTACCTTCTCCTCAGGAGATGTGATAGAAGATTGTGCGAGGATTGAAAGGTTACCCTGGGTGAGACCTTCGCAACACATCATAGGCTTTTGGTGATGGACATTGGTATTATGATAATGAGGAAGAATAGGTCTATATGAGGACGTCCGAGGATCAGGTGGGGCGCCTTGACTAAGGATAAAGCTCAGGAGTTGGAAGGGAGGTTATCGGCTATGTGAGCTTGGAGGAGTAATGGGGACGCAAGCACTTTGTGGTCGACAATTGCGGACTGTATTAGGAAGGAGGCGAGAGAGGTGTTAGGGGTCTCTTCGGGCTACACTGGTGGCCACAAAGGAGACTGGTGGTGGAATGAAGTTGTCCATAATAAAGTGAAATTGAAGAAGGCGGCGTACCTATAGTTAGTAGGGAACACTACTGAGTAGGAAAGGTGAGCGGACAATGAGAGGTATAAGGTAGACATGAAGGAGGCGAAACTGGAAGTCAAGGAGGCTAAGACTGTGACTTTTGCTCATTTATACGAGGAACTGGGGGACAAAGGCGGGGAGAAGAAGTTATTTTGGTTGGCTAAGTCAAGAGAGAGGAGGGATCGAGATCTGAACCAAGTGAGGTGCGTCAAAAACGAGAACGACAAAGTTTTGATGGGGGAGGACCAGATTAAATGGAGATAGCAAACTTACTTTCATGAACTTCTAAATATAGAAGTAGATCGGGATATCATACTAGGTGAATTGGGCATTCCGAGAGTCTCTGTGACTTTAGGTATGGTAGGCACATTAAGGTTGAGGAGGTCATGAAGGCTATGCGTAAGATGAGTAGGGGAAGAGCTACCGGGCCAGGCAAAATTCTGGTTGAACTTTGGAGGTGTGTGGGTAGAGCAGGCTTTGAATAGCTGACTGGGTTGTTTATTATTATTTTCAAGATGAATAAGATGTCGGAGGAGTGGAGGTAAAGTACAATGGTTCTGTTGTACAAGAATAAAGGTGATATCCAGAGTTGTAACAATTATAGGGGTATCAAATTATTGAGTCATACCATGAAAGTTTGGGATAGGATGGTAGAAGTGAGGGTATGGAGGACGATGTTTATTTCAGGCAACCAGTTCGGGCTCATGTCGAGGCGTTCTACCATGGAAGCTATCCACCTTATTATGAGGATGGTGGAATAGTACAGGGATAGAAAGAAGGATTTGCACATGGTGTTTATTGATTTGGAGAAAGGGTGCGACAAGGTTCTTAAAGAGATTCTATGGAATTGCTTATAGGCGAAATGTGTATTGGTTGCCTACATTAGGATGATTAAAGACATGTATGATGGAGCTAAGACTCAGGTTAGGACAGTGAGAGGCAACTCTGAGCATTTTCTGGTTGTTATGGGGTTGCACCAAGGGTTTGCGCTCAACCCATTCCTTTTTTCCCTGGTGATGGATGCACTGACACACCATATTCAAGGGGAAGTGTCATGGTGTATGTTATTTGCTGATGACATAGTTCTGATTGATGAGACGATAGGCGATGTCAATGAGAGGCTGGGGGTTTGGAGACAGACCCTTGAGTCTAAGGGTTTCAAGTTAAGCAGAACTAAGACGGAATACCTAGAGTGCAAGTTCGGCGTCAAGCTGATGGAAGCGGTATTGGACGTGAAGCTTGACTCTCGAGTCATACCCAAGAGGGGTAGTTTCAATTACCTTGGGTCGGTTATTCAGGGAAATAGGAAGATCGGTGAGGATATAACACACCGCATAGGGTGGGATGGATGAAATGAAGGTTAGCGTCGGGAGTCCTGTGTGACAAGAAAGTGCCACCGATACTAAATAAGTTTTATAGAGCAGTAGTTGGGCCGGCCATGTTGTACGAGACTAAGTGTTGGCTAGTTAAGAAGCTACATGCCTACAAGATGAAAGTAGCAGAGATGAGGATGTTGAGGTGGATATGCGGACATACTAAGATGGGTAAGATTAGGAATGGAGATATTCGGGAGTAAGTGGACGTGGCCCCCATGAATGACAAGATACATGAAGCAAGGCTCAGATGGTTCGGGCATATTTAGAGGAGAAGCTCTAATGCCCCGGTGAGGAGGTGTGAGCAGCTGGCTTTGGTGGGTACGAGGAGAGATAGAGGGTGGCCCAAGAAGTATTGGAGAGAGGTAATCAGGCAGGACATGGCGCGACTTCAGATTATTGAGGACATAGCCCTTGATAGGGAGTTGTGGTGGTCGAACATTAAGGTTCTAGGTTAGGAGGTAGTTGTGAATATTTTTACGGTGCACCATAGTGAGGCTAGTCGGTTAGGATTTTGTCTTAGAATGCTAGTGGTTATCTACTGGTGCCAGACTTTATCAACTGGTTATTGTTGTACTTTCCATCTATTTCGTATTTCTTATGATGCTATTATTATTTTTATGGTTTTATTGATGGTACTAATATATCGTTTCTTTTTGTCTTCTTGAGCCGAGGGTCTTTTGAAAACAGCATCTCTGCGTTTCGGGGTAGCAGTAAGGCCTGTGTATACATTACCCTCCCGAGACTCCACTAGTGAAATTTCAGTGGGTCGTTGTTGTTGTAGTAGTAATAAGGTGATAATAATTTTCCATATTACTTGGTGCCAGATAGTCTATCTCATCATTTGGGAAAAGCATAAGGATATTGGAGTTGACCATTAATAGCCATAGTAATTAATGTTTTGACACTATCACTATGTTTGTTGTTGGGATGTTAAGGAACAATAATCTATCTATCTCGAGATCTTTTTATTGACACGATATTTAGTGTTTTCATTAATTCACATAGCATCAACTTGATGCATCGAGATTTTGTTATAGAAACGTGTTATCAATCTGTATAGTTATAAATTAAATAATAATCTTTCTAAAAACAGAAACAGAAAGTTAGTAGAAATTAAATTCCGAAAACAGTAAACTTCTTCAAAATAAATTATGAAAACTGTTGTAGGAACAAATCGAGCCCACTGAATACACAGTGTGTCCTTAAGGAAATTATTCCCCTCAAGTACCCGAAGTTTTAGAATATATCCTCCCAGGATAGAATAATTTAACTCACCAGTGTATCGGTACCTAAAACTCTGGTGATCGGCGAACCACTCGATGGTCGTAAAACACACTGGAATATTTTGTGCAGAAGAAGAAGAAGATTCAAAAAATTTAGTAAGTAAATATTCTGGGATTTGAAGGTCTATTTATAGCCAACTTGGTGATGTTTCTGAAGAGGTTTGCAACCTTTCAAAACAGTCATGGCTGTTGGAACAGGTGTGACCCTCTGAAGAAGTTTGCAACCTTTCAGAACAATCATGGCGGTTGGAACAGGTGTGACACTGTTTTGGAAATTTTTGTGGGAAATTTAAAAGGAATTTAAATTAATCCGGGAAAGAAAAACGGGCCGGACCGGACCGGGTAGCGGGTCATTGGTTATTTCGGATTGAATTTTCTTTAATAAATTTAATTAATTAATTAAATATTTGAAAAGAATTTTGTCCAAAAAGATTAATCAATCAATCGATCTTTGACAAATCCGAAGACGAGCGAGCGACGACGACGACGGTGCGAGGCTTGCCTTCTTCTTAGCTCTTTAAGAGCTAAAAGATGAGCTTCTCTATATAAACACCAAGACTTTCTTTTTTTTTACCAATGAGGGACAAAGTGTAATAGTGAACTCATTCAAAATTTCACTTCCCTCCATTTTTTCCCCCACCATTTTCCATTCACCCTTCTTTTGTTATTAAACAAAATCCAACAATCCCCCACATAAATGGGGAATGGCTATAAACATAAAGGAATGCACGGACGTGTGTGTGTTTACAAACAAGAATTGACTGCCTCTGGATAAGTAGGTTTCCCTTTGAACTTTCCGTAGTGAACTTATATCGGATATACTCGGTCAATCAATAGATATGATATCTTTGAACCGTCGAGCTTTGTTGTATACCTAGAAAACATAAGTCACACAATCAATCCTTTACCATCTATGGTTCTCACGGTTGTGTTCATTTCAGACATGAACACCGCCTGGTTTCATGAATGCTTAGAGAATGGGCCTTTACTTTCATTCTCCTTTAAGCGGCGGCTTACACTTCACACTCACATAGGTGATTCCTAAACGTGTAATCCTAAAGACACACTATCTGGTCATATCCTGCCAGACTTAGAAAATCATTAAAAAGTTTTAAGCTTTATTGACTCATCAAAAAGCCTTAATGCTTTACCTCGCTTTTTAACATTGTCTTCATCACGAGAATGGGTTGAGTTAGTTGACAATGTTGAACCGTCATTCATAACTTTGTTTGATCTCTTTGAACCTAGCTCTTGGGATCTCCAATCTGCTAGGTAGAGTTACCGCCATGATGACTTGTCCTAGGCCTTTAACCCCATTCCCTTTGATGATCTTTCAACCGCCTCTCTAGATAGGCCTTTTGTAAGTGGATCTGACATGTTTATCTCTTGACTTTATGTAGTCAATTGTGATAACACCACTAGAGAGTAGTTGTCTAACTGTATTGTGTCTCTGTCGAATATGACGAGCTTTCCCGCTGTACATAACGCTCCATGCCCTACCTATTGTTGCTTGACTATCACAATGTATACATATAGGTGCCAAAGGTTTGGGTCAAAATGGAACATCTTCCAAGAAATTCCGGAGCCATTCAGCTTCTTCATCGGCCTTATATAAAGCTATGAATTCAGATTCCATTGTAGAACGGGCGATGTAAGTTTGTTTGGATGATTTCCAAGATACTACTCCACCCCCAATTGTGAAAACATATCCACTCGTGGATTTAACTTCAGATGATCCGGTGATCCAATTTGCATCACTATATCCCTCGATCACAGAAGGATATTTGTTGTAATGCAAAGCATAATTTTGGGTATGTTTCAGATACCCCAAAACTCGTTTCATTGCCATCCAATGTATTTGATTGGGATTACTTGTAAATCGACTTAGTTTGCTAATAGCACATGCTATATCTGGTCGCGTACAATTCATGATATACATAGAACTTCCCAATACTCTTGCATAGTCTAGTTGTGAGTCACTTTCACCTTCATTCTTTTGAAATGCATAACTCGCGTCAATTGGAGTCTTGGCAATTTTGAAATCCAAATACTTGAACTTGTCAAGCACCTTTTCAATGTAGTGAGACTCTGATAATGTTAGACCTTGTGGAGTCTTGAGAATTCTGATTCCTAAGGTCACAACAGCAACTCCTAAGTCTTTCATGTCGAATTTGCTAGCTAACATGTGTTTTGTAGCATTTATATTTGTCATACTTTTGCTCGTCATCAACATATAAACAAACAATGACTTCATGACCTGGAGTGTTTTTAATGTAAACACATTTGTCACACTCTTTGATTTTAAATCCATTTGCTAACATTGTTTGGTCAAATTTTTCATGTCATTGTTTGGGTGCTTGTTTAAGTCCATAAAGCGACTTAACAAGTTTGCAAACTTTTTTTTCTTTACCAGGAACCACAAAACCCTCAGGTTGTTCCATGTAAATCTCTTCCTTTAATTCTCCATTTAAGAAAGTTGTTTTAACATCCATTTGATGGATTTCAAGACCATACACGGCCACTAGTGCCACTAACACCCTAATAGATGGTATCCTTGTTAATGGCGAGTAAGTGTCAAAGTAATCAGGGCCTTCCTTTTGTCAATAACCTTTGACAACAAGTCTTGCCTTATATTTGTTAATAGTGCCATCAACTTTAATTTTTCGTTTAAAGATCCATTTCGAACCTAAAGGCTTATTTCCAGGAGGAAGATCAACCAATTCTCATGTATGGTTATCCAAAATTGATTGAATTTCACTATTGACTGCCTCTTTCCAAAATGCTGAATTAGAAGACGACATAACTGCTTTAAAAGTTTGAGGATCATTTTCAAGCAAGGATGTCACAAAATCTGGTCCAAAGAAAGTAGATGTTCTTTGATGTTTTCTACGCCTTGGATCTTCTATACTTGGAATATTTTCCTTTGGTTCTTCCCGAGGTCGTTTAGGTCTTTCACTTAACGACTCGCTTTCAGTTTTATACGGATAGATGCTTTCAAAGAATTTAGCATTATCTGATTCCATTATCGTATTAACATGAATCTCGGGATTATCAGATTTATGAACCAGAAACCGACATGCTTTACTATTTGTAGCATATCCAATGAAAACACAATCTACTATTTTTGGTCCAATTCTAACCCTTTTAGGTAAAGGAACCTGTACCTTTGCTATACACCCCCACACTTTGAAATATTTCAAGTTGGGTTTTCTTCCTTTCCATTTTTCATATGAAATAGATTGCATTTTGTTGTGGGGGTACTTTGTTGAGTATTCGGTTAGCTGTGAGGATAGCTTCCCCCCACAAACTCTACGGTAATCCAGAACTTATTAATAAAGAATTTATCATTTCTTTTAATGTCCAATTTTTTCCTTCCGCAATTCCGTTGGATTGAGGTGTGTAAGGTGTAGTAGTTTGATGGATAATTCCATATTCCGAACATATTTCTGCAAACGGAGATTCATATTCTCCACATCTATTATGTTGTTGAGCCAACCACAAGAATTGTTGTTTGTGTCATGACAGAGCCAAAATTAATAAATGGTGAAGTTTTTAATCTTCAAACCAATCTGACACATTCAAAATTAATAAACGGTGAAGTTTTTAATCTTCAAACCGATTAACATCTGATACAACTAGATCTAATAAACAGTGAAGTTTTTAATCTTCAAGCCGATTAATATGTGACACAATCAAATTTAATAAACGATGAAGTTTTTAATCTTCAAACCGAAAAATAAATTGGAGTAGAATATCACTAAGATTTTAATCTCCAAACCGAATATAAAGTCACTTAGACTTTAATTTCCGACAAATGAGTAGAAAGTCACGAAAACTTTAATCTCAATAAACGAGTACAAAATCTCGCAGATTTTGATCTCGAAGCAGGAGTAGAAAATCACGAAGATTTTATTCTCCATCACGAGAATTTTAATTCCCTTTCCAAATGATTTTTCAACTAAACCATTTTAATACTTTAAACAGTTTGATCTCTTTCTCTAATCAAACATATATATATACATCTTTACATATATTATATTCATGATCTCAATAATACTTCTAGTATTACTGTAAGCCTAACTCATCTCCTGCAACCTTGAAAATAATCTTTCATATATTTTCATTCATTTTACCAAGTTGCATATCAACTGCCCGGATGTCGTTTGGTAAACAGAAAACGAATTTATTCTCTAGCCACATGTTATTCATAATCATCACAACATGCAAGTAACATATATTTTGAGATCATGATATAATAAGCTTCTATCCTAAGCTTTGCAGAGACTGAATTTCACAAATCACATAGGATAGAAAATTACTTAAAATGAATAGAGTAAAGAGAGTAAAATCCATTTGTTGACAATTTTATAATTCACTGGAGAAATCTTTAATTGCCTAAATACTGTGTTTGGATCATTGTAGAACGACAAAAACAAATTCATTGGATGAAACTTATTCGAACAACCACGACGTCAAGTCGTTGTAGTTATGTTATTATGCCAATCCAAAAGATTGCACTTGCTCGTAAAAAGGCATGGACCGTTTCTGCCTATTTTTTTTCCTCCATCAGCCATCCGAAAATAATTCTTATAATTTCCTTAAGATTGTTATCAATCTGTATTGCTGTAAATTAAATAATAATCTTTTTGAAAACAGAATCAGAAAGTTAGTAGAAATTAAATTCCGAAAACAGTAAACTTCTTCAAAATAAATTCTGAGAAACGTTTTAGGAACAAATCGAGCCCACTGAATACACAGTGTGTCCTTAAAGAAATTATTCTCCTCAAGTACCCGAGGTTTTGGAATATATCCTCCCAGGATAGAACGATTTAACTCACCAGTGTATCGGTACCTAAAACTCTGGTGATTGGCGAACCACTCGATGGTGGAATATTTTGTGCATAAGAAGAAGAAAATTCAGAAAATTTAGTAAGTAAATATTATGGGATTTGAAGGTATATTTATAGCCAACTTGGTGATGTTTCTGAAGAGGTTTGCAACCTTTCAGAACAATCATGGCTGTTGGAACAGGTGTGACCCTCTGAAGAAGTTTGCAACCTTTCAGAACAGTCATGGCTGTTGGAACAGGTGTGACACTGTTTTGGAAATTTTTGCGGGAAATTTAAAATGAATTTAAATTAATCCGGGAAAGAAAAACGGGCTGGACCGGACCGGGTAGCGGGTTATTGATTATTTCGGATTGAATTTTCTTTAATTAATTTAATTAATTAATTAAATACTTGAAAAGAATTTTATCCAAAAAGATTAATCAATCAATCTTTGACAACTCCAAATCCAAAGCCAAGCGACCGACAACGACACGAGACTTGCTTTCTTCTTAGCTCTTTAAGAGCTAAAAGATGAGCTTCTCTATATAAACACCAAGACTTTCTTTCTTTCTACCAATGAGGGACAAAGTGCTTTAGTGAATTCATTCAAAATTTCACTTCTCTCCATTTTTTTTCCCACAATTTTCCATTCGCCCTTCTTTTGTTATTAAACAAAATCCAACAAAATGTTGATTTAACGAAGCAAACCCAAAAGTTGGAATCTATAAATCTTGAAAATGCCGAATACTCGTCCAATGAGCGAAAGAATTACGCATAAAGATATCTCTCCACTATTTTCCTATGTTTTTTTTTCTTTATATTTTTCACTAATAAGAAAAGTTTTCTATTTGAAGATACTAGGAATAGTGACATTAGAAAATGCCTTTGCCGAGGAGAGGATAGAAGGGAAAGAGATTGAAAAAGAAATATAAATGATCAAATTAGGACAATAAAATATGTTTTTTCAATTAATAAATAAAAAAGAAGAAATAGGAAGCAATATGCTAAAAAGGTGAAAAAATAGAATATATTGAGAGATCGAAAAGAAAAAAGAAAAAGAATGTGGGGGGAGGTACACATTCGTTTATTTTACGTTGTAGATGATCGAAATTAAATATTTTTTTTAACATATTTGAAATGCGAGCTTAGATCTAAAAAAAATTATCCTTTCAAGCGAAATTAAGTAATTATTTGTAGAATTTTATATAGGAAGGAAAAGAAATCATATCCCACACTCATAATTGAACAAAAAAAAATTCAATATTAGAAACAAATTTACGATCATATTAGACTGACACATATTTTTAAAAGTTAAGGGCTCTTCTTATGGTTTAATAAAAGAAATACAAATAATATACTAGAGAAAATAACAAAAATGACCCTTAACAAGATTTATCTATTAGACTTAATAGGAACCGTGAAAAAAATATTTATATAGAAAACTATTAAAGTCATATTAAATCCAAAAACTGCAACATTAAAAATTGTGCCAACTATATAGCAGATCAAAAAAAGCAAAATTCACCAAAAATAACAAAAAATGCATAAACTTCACCTTCAAATGTGAAATATTTTCATTTGTTTTTCTTTTTTATGGTTCCTCTCAAATCTAATGGTTAGAGAATTAAACATAAGGGACCATTCCACAAAATTATAAACATAAGGGACCATTTTTGTCATTTTGGCCAATAAGTTACATATCCAACGATCTAATGTAACCTCCCGCGTACTTCCTCATACATTCAACTGTGCTCCGACGAACATTTTCACTTCTCAAATCTCGCCGCCGACGAGCTTCCGTCTGAAATCGGTTTGCTTCTTCTCTTAATCTTTCCTATTTCTTTTTTAGTCTTTTTCCTTTTCTTTCATTTCTTATTTTCTCCTTCATTCTGCTTCGTGAATTAACCTAACACTTGCTCTAATTGCTTTTCCCCAAGTTCGTGGTTTTAACTAGGGTTTAAACGAAAATCGCTTTTAGTTTTGGATTTTTTTTAAAAATTACTTAGTTCTTTCATTGTTTTTCTGACTTCTCTTTGTTAAAGAATTAAACTGGTGAAATCTGCTGTTAATTATGGTTGAATTGTTTGTTTAGATTACGACAATTACATTTTTTAAAGAAGTTATTTAGTATTAAAAATGGGTTTCAATTGCATATTCTGGCACGTACCATTTAAACTTCAAGCAAATTCAAAACATATACCAGATTTGGTTTGTGAATTTGCAGTAGATGAACAGGTTATTCGCGTCTTGATAATCTCCTCCACATTATATGCAATTATGCAAATAGTCGTACCTCTTTCTTTGTAGACTGTGTTTGGTCAAGTAAAGATCTTCCGGCGGCTTATAAAATCCACTAAATAAGTACAAATTATAGAGTTCGAGCCCAGTGAATCAAATATGTTCAATTATAGAGTTCGAGCCCAGTGAATCAAATATGTTCAATTATAGAGTTCGAGCCCAGTAAATCAAATATGTTCTCTTAGAATCCTAAATTCAAACCGATAATGTTTCAAATCCTGGATCCGTCTCTGCAGCCACTAGCCATGCTTTAAAGGAGCTCTATTTCTCCATATCAATTACCATGGCCATACTTGTCGTCTACTTTGGACAAAACTTAATACGTTGACTTCGCTGAGAAAAGGCCATCCTCACGTTCCTTCCTATTATCCTATCTGGTAATATGTGTTGAGCTTAGAAGCTATCTATCATCTACACAAAGCTGCTCATTTCCTCCATTTCCCAATTAATTCATCTTCTTCCTCATCAGTGCACCTTCTTCTAAGAGAAATATTCCATCCATGACTAGGCCAGTAATCTTCCACTTTAGCATATTTTTTTTTTCTTTTTTAAATTTAAATGCATTCACCCAGACTTTACCTCATGTGGTGGTGGGGGGTTCAGCCATGACCCCTACCTTGTATATTAACACAAAAGGAAGGTACAGTGGAGGAGGACATAACCCTAACCTCCAAGTCCTTAGATGGCTCTCTAGTTCACATCCTTACTAAAAGTTGTAATCCAGAAACCATAATCTACGATAGACAGTAGATTACCTCGATAGCAAGCAGCTAATATGGGAGGAATCCCGCCATTAACGATAGAACCTAGCTAAAGTAAATAAGGGAGACTCTCCCCTTAAAGCCATATACAATGCATGTGATTATTTACTATGCTGAAAATGGTGGGGAACTGAATCTTTGAGGGGTGTCTGGCCTAACCATCTCCCTTCCCAAAATAATGTTTTTTACCATCACCTACTTTGATGTAAATGTGTTCTAAGAACATACTCTATAAGTTTCTGATATATTTCCAATTCCCAATTCTGCTTAAAGTAACAATTCTTCAAAATGGGTTTCGAGTGTACGCCGACCTTGAAATTGTGATGTGGTTCTCTCTCTCTGAACTCTAATATTTGATTCGTTTTTACCTGTTCTCCAATTTTGCCCATGTTTTGTTGTTTATTTTGCATCTGGTACTTCTCTTATTTTTCCTTTCTTTACTTTATGTAGTTTGAGAAGTGACTTTGTCCTATTTTCTTGATGCTGCCTAGGTCAAGGTTAATGGTCATTAGCTCAGATCAGCTTTTCAGGTACACTGAAGAAATATTATGAATGCGGATACAGTGGTGGATAACATGTGGTAGAGAAAACTGGATGGTCTAAATCTAAAACTGGTCATAGGATTATCAATTAAATGAGAGTAAGATGTAAAAGGAAGTGGGAATTCCGTGGAGGCATTGACATTTCATTGACCCAGCAATGACATAAATAAAATTGCTGAATTCCTTAGTTTGTGTGTTTATTTTCATGAACTTCCATTTAATCAGCATTCATCATGATAAAATTGTCGTTCCTGTGAACTTTCTCCTGTTGCATCCATTACAAAATAATGTCCTTCACAGCTGGAAACACTTTTGATATGCGGGCTTTTGTTATCTATGGTAGCTAAGCTGCTACATGTTGCTTGTTAAAGTTTAAAGCTATATAGACTAGGATCGAAAAGATTATAGCCTTACGCTTAGTGTTTATCCAAATTTTCTGCTTGTAGCTATATATGAATCTGAAGAATCATATTTCAGACAATAAAATGTAATAGTTGAAACCTGTGAACCACTCAAACAATTCAATCAGGTTTGTGGTGTAGAGCAACTATGCATTCTCTAATATATGGTGTGGTATTTAATAAATCTTAATCTCCATTTTTCCACTTTGTATATCAGCTTCTCCGCACATTAATTGATTCGTTGTTTTACCATTATTAGGTTATCGTCAATCAGTGTTATAAATGGTCAACAATTGAACCGATGCCTGCTATGAAGGTTCAGATACTAATTTCTTCCATTTCATACTCTTCTTTCTACATGTTGTCAATGTCCTTTTAATCTGCAACGATATTATATTATGTGATATTAATATTGCATGCTATATACTTATCAACGAAAAAGAATTATATTGTGTGCTATACAAGTTACGGTTTTGGTTCTATATGTTTGAATCTTAACCATTTCTGCTCTCTCTTCATCTTTCATTTTATCAATGAAGCGAAATATCCAGATCTCTAAAGGAGAAGGGTTGGTGGGAGGCATTTGGGGAAGTTGGCCCGATCTGATATCTTACGAAATCAATAGTAAATCTACAGCTGCCATTCTCAAAAAATAGTAAATTGACAGCGGCTTTAGCAACTCCAGTAAAGCCAAAAGTCTAGCTAGTGGCTTGCATTTAAGTCTGAGTTCAGTTCCTATTGAGAATAACAGTGGAAATCTTTTACTTCATAAAGAAAACAGGAAATCTTTTATTTTGGAGGCATTATTTTTGAAGTATTCCTAGTGGATAATCTAGGAAACATAACTTTATTCTGAAGCTAATTAGTGTTTCCAGTGCAATATATTTTCGTTGCGGTTTTACTCCAAGTCAATCTGAAGCATTTTCAAATTAATTGAATTACATGTGAGTTGGTGATTCAGTAGCTTTTAGAACTTTATGTTTTTATTCTGCAAGCTGGTCTTCCGATTTTGTCATTTACTTTTGCCTCCATATTCCTTATTCCATGTTTGCGAAATGTGAAGAAGTGAGTTTGATGATATTAATTCTTTTCAATTTGAATATAAAGGGAATTGAGACCTCTAGGCTTTTATGTTATTTGCATCACCAGCTAATCTAGGCAAACATAGTGGATTTGTTTTCCTCGACTTCAATCCATGCACTACACCCTTCCGGTCCTGTGTAATGGTTCTATCTGTTTTGTCCCATTATAGTGCAAGCTTCGTGCATATAATATTAACCTGAGATGAAATAAAAGGTGTGGCCTAGTGGTCAGTAGGAGAACCATGAAGTCTTAGGTTCAAATCCGAGTGGAGGCAAAACTGAATGACCTCTTCCCCTTTGTTATATGGCATGTGCCCTGTATTTGCCCTCGACAGTGGTTGGTGGAACCATTTTTTGGGTTAAAATTTTATTTTACTTTTTATTTGATTGTTATTTTTGTTATTCTTTAATAACATATTGCAGCCAGAAAGATTCTCTTGTTGTAGTTAGATGCCCCCCCCCCCCCCCACACACACACAAACCCCTCTTTTTTTCATTTTTTTGCTTGTTGGGTTATCTTTTAGAAAAAAGTGGTTTTCTATGATATAGTTCTTCAGCTCCTTATTTATTGACATACATTAGAAAATGGGGAACGCTCTTGCTGATTCCAATCGTCTCAATCATTGATGGAAGAGATTACTTTTGAATGCAAATATAATTCTTGTTAATATGCCCCTTTTTTTTTTCTTGTTCTGGCCAGACTGCTGATCATGGTGGGATTGGGCACGTATTCAGCAAACTAACAAAGGAGATTGGAGATCCTGTTGACTTTGAACTTCCAGATTGGTTAAATAAATGGCAATCAATGCCCTATACCTTTATAAAGCGCAGTATCCTTCCATTTGATGGTCTTAATATTTGTTGCCTAGATATGCTTCACCGATGTATTAAATTCTCTTTCATATTGTGATAGTTTACTTCCTAAACGGACACTGTTCACTTCTATCAGTGTTCAAAATAGCGTGAAGCGAGGAAAAGCGACAACCTCCATTTCACGAAAAGCGAGAAGCGAGAAGCGAAGTGCCCGCTTTTTTGAAGTGAAGCGGAATTTTAAAAAAAAATAATTTAAAATATCAACTACATAACACATAAGAAAGGCAATAAGAACTAAGAATAAAAAATATATAATTTGGCAGAAATTTGGGAAGAAATCCGGGCAGATTATGGGCAGATTTTGGGCAGAAACGGGGCAGAAATTTTCTAGAAAAAATTCGCCAGCATTTCGGCGCTTTTTGGACATTTAGAAAGAAAAAGAAAAAGAAAAAGAAGAAGAAGAAGAAGATTGAATGAAAATAAAAACATACCTCTTGAGTCTTGAAACTGGAAAGTTGTCCTCTTTTTGTTGTAATGTTGAAGCCTTGAAGAAGAAGAAGAAAAACCCTAGCTAGTTTGTTGTAATGTTGAAGAAGAAGAAGAAAGACTTGTTGGTTTTTTGAGGAAGAAAGGGCTGCTTCAAAACCCTAGAACCTTGCTGCTGAAGAATGACAAAAACAGAATACGCTTTTGGGTCTTTTAAGTGAAACAGACACGGGTGGGCTTTTAATTTCAAGAAGCGACCGCTTCCAGCGCTTCTTCCGCTTCCATCGCTTCACGCTTTTAAGGTTGTAGCGCCCGCTTTATCGTACCTGCGTCGCTTCTACCACTGGAAGCGCTTGACCCTCCGCCTCGCTTCGCTTCTCGCTTAAAGCGAGAAAGCGAGCGCTTTTTTGAACACTGACTTCTACATATCTTGGATAAGATCTTTGTGCTTCATCTCATTTGTTTTTTAACTTATGTTTTCTATTTGACCTGCATAGTCCATTATCTTTGTGATCTTGCTTGAATCCTCCTCCTTTTCTCCTTCTGTTGGTATTAACTACTTGAAGATATATACCTTACTAAGAAGGTAAAGCGACGTGTGGAAGATGATGGTATATTTTGTTCCTGCAGCTCAACGGCAGAATCTTCTGCTGTGTGTGGCAAGGATTGTCTCTGTGGGTGAGGATGATTTAGATTAAGCTCCGCTTGCAGTCAGGAAATTGGAACAGTGTTACCTATATTTGTGGAAATAATCGGCTCGATGACTTGGTTCATAAATTCTTTAATTAGAGTTCTCAATGGTTCTTTAGCTGACAGCGTCCTGCTGTTACATGCATTTTATTTCCACTTAAATCTTTGTGAATATAGTGTATATAGCATGTTTTAGACTCTTAGCATTTTTGGCATGTAAACTAGTGACATTTTCTGCTGATATCCGTGTGGTACTGTTTTGCTTGTCCATGATTTCTCTGGTGTAATTTCTATTCAGCATACTTAAAGGAGGCAACGGAAAAAGGTTAGGTTGGTCCTTTTTTTTGGGTTTATCTTCTTACTCTTTTTGAAGGGGAGTGGACCATTAAATAGTGGCTACGGGGAAAGTGGAAAGGGGGAGGACTTTTGATGGGATTGGAACCATGCGCCTAAGTGTTGCAACCATTGCTCTGCAACTCCGATCCCGGGTTAGGTTGTTTAGTTTAGCTCATGTGGCTAGTCTACCATTCATTTTCTTTCGTTTAGTTCTTATGTGTATTTATTTATTTTTGGTTTAACTTTTGTAAGGTTCTATATCTCTTTGGCAGTTTTTATTCTAGATGATTGATATGTTTTGTTAATTGGAAGGATGAGTGGCTTAAAGATTTTATTTCAGCATTTTTATGACATTTGAAACAGCTTTAGAGAAGTGTGGTTTTCAGACTTTTCTTTAATCTTACAGCATGCTGATGTCTAGCTGCTCCTCGGGATGTAAATGTGGGAGTTCTTGTCTGAATAAGCCATTCCATCAACGTCCTGTGAAGAAGATGAAATTAGTGAAGGTAGACACTGAAGAACTTCGAGCAGCTTCAGATATTTGAACAAATATCACTTAAAGGATGCATGTTGACTGCTTAGTTGTTTTTAACTTCTGTGGAAGAGTCATATATCATCTTTAGAAAACTGAGACTGAAAAACTTCCAATAGAGCCTTGATATTTTGCCATTTTTCAAGAGTCTATTCATTTGTTGACCTTGAGCTGTGGTTTTGACCTAGACTTTTTTTTTTTTTGGTAATTAAACTTTATTTCCACGTAAATATGTACAAGTATATCTCCTAAGTTTGGACATGCATCCCCAAACTTAGTAACATCTCTTCCTCAATGCCTACTCTAAGGATAATAGTTGAGCTTTTGCAGACTATTCCTCAATCTACTATGACTATGACCTATACAATGAATGTCTCTAACTATTTGTCTAGTAATATCTTCACTGCTTCTCTTAATCTTCTGAAAGATCCTTCTGTTCCTTTCCAGCCATATGTGATACACTGCTCCAGTCATACGCAGCCTGTACAACATGGTTTTGGATCCATTGCCTTTCACCTGTTCTATTGCCCATTTGATCTCCTCATCCATCCTTTTGGTTCTCGATTGATATCCATCCATTTTAGTAATCTTCTCCAAACATCTTCGGAGAAAGAGCAAGTAAAGAAGATACAGTTGTGACTTTCCATCTCATGCTCACACACTGGACATTCGTGACTTACTTGCATTCCCCATCTTATCAGTCTATCTTTTGTATATAAACTCCCTTGTACTGCTAGATACATAATAAATTTCCATTTTGGACAGCTTCTGTTATTGCACAGCAATCGACTCCAGCTCACCTCAGAAATTCCCCTCTTAGTTGCTTATACATTCCTCTAATGGAGAATGAATTAGTTTGCATTACCCTTCCCGTGTCCAAACCTGCTTCAGTCAAGTATTTCCCAGCTTGTAGTATCTTCCTTACAATCCAAGAAGCTTGCTTTGCATCAACTTCCCATGGTTCCCTTCCTTTTATATAGTTGCATGCACCCATTTGATCCATAGTTTATCCTTTTCCTTGCCCAAGTTCCATAGATGTTTCAGCAGAGCTGGCCTATTCCATGTATTGAGGTCTGTGACATTCAGTCCTCCCTTAGTTTTACTCCTTGTATTTTTCCATTCAATCTTTGTCATATGTGATTATTCCTAAATGATTCTTGGCTGATGTGGGTTATATGTTGATTGTATTGTGTCAAACTCAATATATATTTGTCAATTTGACACTGGTAGATAATTTCTATTTTTGTTGGCAAAAATAGATTGGAATAAGGTAAAAAGATTATAACTTTGGGAGGAAAATCCGTACTCATTGATATATGTTTCTTTCCCATCTTTTTTGAGAATGATGTTTGTTTTAACATCTAATGACTGGTATTAGTATACGTAAAGTTATTCTATTATCAAAACTGTATGATATATTACCGGAGTATTAAAAATATTATGGACTATAAATAATCATCCTAGTGAGTCATGCTGCATAGTTGCTCAATCACGTGTTCGTAGTACTTATAGTGGGCGTTTGTGTACACATTACCCTCCCTAGACTCCACGGTGTGGGATAATATTGGGTATGTTGTTGTTGTCGGACATAAGAATTGTAAAATTCCAAAAAATAAAGTGGAAAAAAATTTTCAAGTGAAAATGATATTTGAAAATTAGAGTTGTGTTTGGACATGAATATAATTTTGGGTTGTTTTTGAAGTTTTGTGAGTGATCCGAGTGAAAATTTTGAAAAACAGCTTTTTGGAGTTCTTAAAATTTTCGAAAAATTTCAAAATTCATCATCAACAACAACAACAACAACCCAGTATAATCCCACTTAGTGGGGTCTGGGGAGGGTAGTGTGTACGCAGACCTTACCCCTACCCCTACCCTGGGGTAGAGAGGATGTTTCCAAATAGACCCCCGACATCCTTCCCTCCAAGAACTTCCCACCTTGCTCTTGGGGAGACTCGAACTCAAAACCTCTCGGTTGGAAGTGGGGGTTGCTTACCATCAGAGCAACCCATCTTGTCTACCAAAATTTCAAAATTCATCTTCAAGTGAAAATTTGAAATTTTATGGCCAAACACTGATTTTGAAAGAAAAAAAAAATTCTTATGTCCAAAGAGCTCATAGTCTATTAAGTCTTGTAAATGCTTCATCATGCCTAGTTTCTTTCTATTCCTTTCTTGTTAGCTGCTTCACCAAGTAAAGAAGCTCTTCAGTTCCCCATTTCGGTTTTCATCAAGTGTTTTCTGGCTAGTAGTGAAGGAAGAATGACTAGAAGTTTCACCAATGTTCTTGGTTGTGGTTTATTTGGTTAAGGATTGCTGAATTATCCTCGTTTCCCTTATTCCTTCGTCTAGTTTTTCTTTTTCTTAAGTTTGTCTACTGCCATTTTATGACCAGAGAAATACTACCTAAAATTAGTTGCCAAGAGAGTTACAGCTTTCCTGTCATTAGTATCCTGCCAATCATTCCACGACTTTCTTTGACTAAAGCAGTAAATACCATTTTCAACCTGGTCTCCCAAACTGGGACCCTAATCATGAGTGAATAAATCGATGTTAAACCCTGCATAGATGCACTAGAATTGTGTGATGATTTCTAGAGAATTTATGTTGACCAGTCCTAGAGTTCTTACATTTAAAAAGAAAGAGAGAAAAGAAAGGACGTCCAGAGGAGGCATATCAAGTGTTGCTTATATTATCTGTTTATTGTGCCATTTTGTGTCAGTCGCTTATTTGAAAGAGATTAGAAACATTTCACTTTTTTCACTTTACATTCTTTTGAAAACCGTAGAACGATCTTAGTCTTATTCAATTTGTGGTCATTATATAAATGGTGGGTCAAGTTTGTTGACATGTAACTTGCAGACCGAGAAATGTGGCTCTGGGATTGTGGCAGATGAAGATATCAAGCAAGGAGAGTTTGTCATAGAGTATGTTGGAGAAGGTGAAGTTCTTTAACTTTTTGCTCTTATTTTACTGAAGAACAATTTATGTTTTGTGCATTCTGAACTTCATATAGCAAGGAAATATGCTTGCTACTGCAGTTATTGATGACAAAACATGTGAAGAGAGACTTTGGAAAATGAAGCACAGCGGGGAAACGAACTTTTACTTGTGTGAAATCAACCGGGATATGGTGATTGATGCCACTTACAAGGGCAACAAATCCCGATACATTAATCATAGTTGTAGTCCAAATACTGAGATGCAGAAATGGTACAGAAATAGCTTAGTAATTAATCATACTTGTGTATTCTCAACCCCCATTCCTAGAGATTCAACTCTATATTGCATTTCATTTCCCTGCCCGGCGTTTTTAGGATGAATGATGGTGAAACAAGAATTGGCATATTTGCGGCACGGGACATTAAAAGGGGCGAGCATCTGGCCTACGATTACCAGTATGAGGCTGCACTTCGATTTTACTTATTTTTCTTCCACTTGTGAGGTCTGCAGTGTGTTATTCTTCTGAGAGTTTAAATACTTATAAAAAGAAAACCTTCTCAGAATGTGGATTGCCTATTTGAATCTAACAATTGTAGCAGGTTCGTTCAATTTGGTGCAGATCAAGATTGCCACTGTGGTGCTGCAGGATGTAGGCGAAAGCTGGGCATTAAACCTAACAAGCCAAAACTCCCTGCTTCAGATGCTGCATTAAAGATAGTGGCACGTCAGGTGGCTGCTACATCTCCGAAACTGAAAGCGCTTCTATGCATGAATCATGTATGTACCTCTTACTATATCTATAACTTGAAAAGATATGGAAACATTTGTGTTGTTCTTGATGAGTTTCTGTAATTTGGCTTGGAAAGTTTTGCTAATTTAAAAAAAAAAAATTGACTGGGGGAATTTCTTGACTAGATACTTAATTCCATGTATGATAACTTATCTTTGCTGGTTTCCTTTGGTTCAAAACAGAGATGGCTAATGTAGTTTTATATATCCATTTACCATCCTTTAATTTCTGTGTTTTGATCGAAAGTAGAGGACAAGTTATCCTAAATTACTATCTAAAAGAAGTATCGCCCTTCAATCTCTTTGGCCAGTTGAACAGACCCGTGGAAGAACCCTACTCTTGATGCCTAATAACGAAGCCATGAATATCAAACTTCCCATCCATATGACATGATTTATAATGATATTGAAATGTCAAAAATACTTATTCTAGGAGGAAAGCTAGGATCATGAGGGCTGAATGTATGTGTCTGTTTGTCTGTGATTGTTTTGGGGGGGGGGGGCTGCCTGATGGTTCATGAAGTGTGTTCTGAGTTGGATGATCTGGATGGTCTCGTTTTGCTTGTAGAGGTCAGTATCCTCGCTAGACTCGGATTTATGAGCCATTACTGAGTTAAGATTGTAGATATGTGGCTCAGTGTTACAAGATTAGATGATGAAGGGAGACAGGTTCTTGGGAAACACGATCTATAGCTTCACCCGTCAGGATGTGATTTTGGCATTTTTAGTCCGTAACTCTTAGTTATCTAGTCATCTCATATGTGAAATAATGAAAAGAAACAAGATTGTTTTGATATTTGGTACATATATGTATTTTCAAATGTTATAGCTAATTATTTCTTACCTTTGTATTTGTGTCTCTGCTTTGCTTCCCTTCTTTTTTCTATGACGGTGGTGTCTGGTACAACTTGCGCACACCTCGACTATTCCACCGGGTATCTGCTATCTCTGATCAGTAACTCTACCCACCAAGGCTTAGGCAGATTGGAAGAAATCACCTAGTACCCCCCGTTATTTTCATTATGTCAAAAGGATCAAAGGAGTTGCATGTGTTATGTTCCCTAAATGGGAAACTTTAAAGGAAAGTAATAAATCCTTCAAATCTATGTAATATAAAACATATTGTTTTATGTTTCCATAGCTATGTGCTTGAATCTTGAACATTTTGCTTTTCCAATAAAGGACTTGATAACATTCTTACTTTTGTACCAGGTTTATCAAACTGGAGCTCCTTTAATAGGTAGGCTGCTCTGTGTTTTGCAACTTATATGATCTCTGCATTAGTGATTTTAGCTTCTCTTCTATTTAACTTGGATCTCCCTATTTAGGATGTTTGGGTTATGATTCTGACATAAAAATGAGGCGGCCTCATAATTGCATTGGTCAAGTTATACGAATAATTCGTTATCTTGACAGGAGGTATGTGATTACTCTTGCATATTTGTTTTACCATGGAGTTTTACTATTTTGCAATTTATACTAGAGTATAAGGGGTGTTAGAATGTTCCACATTGATTTCGGGAGTGGGTTGTTTTCTTCTTATTTTGGACAATTCTCACTTGTTGAGCTAGCTTTTGATGTTAAGTTAGGCCCAAATTTCATTTATTTAACATGGTGTCAAAGTCAGATCCATCCCTATTGTTGAATTTACAATCCTAGGAACTTTCTCACAGGAAACTCTTTCTACAGTGGCCCATTATTCTTTTGTTTTCTTTCTTTTGCTTGTTCAAGTTTTACTTTTTCCAGACCCACTGCTTAAGGGACTCTTGAATTTGCTATGCTTCTCAGGTCCTTTGGAATTGTAAAACAGTTTGATGCCATCACCAAGAAACATTTGGTAAGGGAGCTGTGAATTTTTGTTGTGTAATGGACTTGGTTAGATCTGAAGATATTTTTTGTCCTCCCAATCCCCTAACAGATCATGTTTGAAGATGGCGGTGTTGAGTACTTTGACCTGTCAAAAGAAGATTGGGAGTTCTGTAACTTTCTTGTGTAATCAGGTAAGCCAACTCTTGTAATTATTACATGTCCGAACTCTTTGCTTCAAGTTCTGCTTCATTTACTGTTTAATTATTGCAGTGGAAATTACCCAAAAAATTGATGTTATTTTGATTGCTCCTCTCTAAGAGTGGTGTTCATGTGATGTTAGTAAGAGGAATATACTAATTAAGTCACTGAGAGTCGGTCGTGAAGCATTTACAGGAGTACACTTGAAGCTGGAAGAAAGTCTTTGATTTTACTGCGGTTAGTCTCTATTTAAAGAACGATCCATTTAAAGAATAACTAATCATATAAAGTTGAGTTCTAAAGTAGTCACATGGCTTCCCCAACCGCTTCTCCCAAGAGAAGCAGAAGAGAAAAAGGTGGGGCCAGGATGTGAAGTGGCATTTTATATCTCCTTGGCCTTTACCTTCTCATCAAAATTTGTTTGTAATTTCGTGTCCAAGTCCAATCACAAACTCTAACACATGCTAATAGGGATCAAACTCCAAATACATGTAATATTAAATTTCTTTCACTTACCTGTACTCTGCAGCTCTGCCTATGTAAACCAGTCAATGCAGGAAGATATACTTTGAGAAAAGGCATCACCCGCTCATTTTTTCAGAACTTTAGACATAGAGCGATCAGTTAATATGTGCTTTCCTCTTCTGGACTATTTCAAGCTGCCTCTTGACAAGTGTGGAATCAGAAAACAGTCAAACACAGTCATGCTGGCTTCTTGACCTCTAAACTTGTTTCCTGGTGAATAATGAATCTTCTCATAGATAAAAACCAACCATCTAGTCTGTGGAATCATCTTTGCAAAAGCCTAGTGACATTCTGATTATCAGTAATCTTATCACGTCCCTTCAGTGGCTTTCCAGAACCAATGTTTGTACAGAAGTCAGCATTATCCAGCAGTGGTGTCGAAACAAGGGAAAGCTAATAGATTGAAGGCTAATAAGGAGTGAATAGTTGGAATGTCTATAATTTGTCTACAGAAGTACTAAACTTTGTTCAATTAGGATAACCTTTTGTTTCTTTGCCAGATTATGTTCGTCCTTAATTTATTATCCCAAAGAGAGCTTTACAGGATTATTGGCTTAACTATTGTTGTGCAGGTAGCACTCAGGATACGAGATACACATGATCCAACCTCTGTAAGGATAAAGGATATGTGGTTATGTCCAGATCCAAGACTTTGAAATAACCTTTGGCATTTATGTTGTACCTAATGTGTAAGTTCCATTTTACATTTTTTCATCAATAAAGCTGCAATTTCTGATGATTTTTTTCTATTGTAAGCATGAAACCAAAAATAGGAAACATTCTTTACAATGTAGCTC
The DNA here is from genome assembly GCF_000393655.2 of Nicotiana sylvestris. NCBI lineage: Eukaryota > Viridiplantae > Streptophyta > Magnoliopsida > Solanales > Solanaceae > Nicotiana > Nicotiana sylvestris. The sequence continues at coordinate 1,549,815 of NC_091066.1, read as the reverse complement.
AGCAAATGCACATATAGTGACCTTGTATCATAAGCAATTCTTTTAGCTGTCTCATTAATCGTGCTTATTTTCAATCTTAAAAGTTTCTGTAATTGGTTTCACCACTATGGGGAATTTTCTACCCACTTATGTACTTCCAAGCTAGAGTTGCTATGCATCATGAACATGTTGACCTTCAAGCATGTATTGTTTCAAGAGTTTTGACTTCTTTATAGTAGCTGTATAAAAGAATTTTTACGCTATTAGGTAGTAATATCGAAGATAACTACAAGTAACTCTGAACTAAATGTAAGTAGTAACCTAAAAAATAAGGCAGGTAACATGTTACTGTTAAATTACATTGATAGTTAAATGAAACTTACAGTGCTGGTGTATATAAGTTAAATCTTCTTGTTACACTAATGTTTTGTTAATTCTTAATTGAATGTCATTTCTATTTTGACTTGCAAAAGAGGATTATGTCGTTAGTTTAGTTCACTATTTGTAGCCTCTTTATGGACTTTATTAAGATCATCACTATGTGGAATTTGGTTCAACACTAACCTACATTGGGCAGAATTTAGAGACGTTAACCTTTATGCAGCAATCCCCTGAGCTGGAGAGATCCATTTTATGACATTATTACTGTTCTTTCAGATGTATGGTCATTTGACATAAGATCGGTAAAAAATAATGCATGAGATTGGTAAGTAGCATAAGATTTTTGGAGGATCATTTCTTTTGATGTAATTAATCGTAGGAGATCATTTAGTAACTGCTACGATTTTTTCGTTGAATTGGATTTGATGGCGACAACTTGGTTTTCAAGTTGTTTTTTCACTCCTATGTTTCATTTTGTGTGAGAAGCTAGTTGAATACAATACTCATAACTGATTTAAAATATGTGTATGTGAATTTGTAAAATATTTTTGACGGCCCGAAATTCCGTAGGTCCATGAGAAATGGCCTAGTGACCAATACTCATGGCTTTGCCATGGCTAACATCATCTTTTGGCTTTTTGGGTTCATTTTTTATTTTGGGGTCATACAACAGGAATTTGTGATTTCCTACTATTAATAAGGGGAAGTTCTTGGAGGGAAGGATGTCGGGGGTCTATTTGGAAACAACCTCTCTACCTCAGGGTAGGGGTAAGGTCTGCGGACACACTACCCTCCCAGACCCCACTAAGTGGGATTATACTGGGTTGTTGTTGTAATAAGGGGGAGTTAGAGGAGCTTGGAGTCGTCCGGGGGTATTTTGGTAACTTAAGATGCTTTAGGCCTGTTGTACTTCATGCTGCCTACTTACTCATTTCTGGAGAAAAACATAGAAGGCACATTATCTTTTAATGAACATCCAAGGGGGAGTGTTATAAATATATTATATTATGGATGTTCATTTAGTACTCCGTTGTAAATAAGCTTCCTGAAGAAGCTTATCCATATGGGACTCCACCGTAAATATGTTTATCTATTTAAGTACTCTATTGGAAATAAGCTTCCTGAAGAAGCTTATCACTTCGATACCCGGTTATGGATAAACATTACCCCCGGTAGAAGATTATCCATACCGGGTATAATAAGCTTATCCTTTCAGTACCCAGTTATGGATAAATATTATCCCCGGTAGAAGATTATCCATACCGGGTATAATAAGCTTATCCTTTCAGTACCCAGTTATGGATAAACATTACCCCCGGTAGAAGATTATCCATATCGGGTATAATAAGCTTATCCTTTCAGTACTCCGTTATGGATAAACATTGCTCTCAGTAGAAGATTATCCATATCTGGTATAGTAGCAGCTTACACAGCAGCTTCCTTTCTTCTATAAATAGAAGAGATTTCAGTTCATTATGTACATCAGTTTGAATTCGAATAATATATCAGTTTCTCTCTATACTTGTCTTTACTTTATAGTCTTTATTTCATAACACGTTATCAGCACGAAGCTCTACCATCTCGAGCAAATATTTTGAAAGTATCTGAGGTAAGAACTTTCTTTTCCTAAATAATGTCAAATCTTTCTAAACTTGAATTTGTAGCCCTGGATATATCGGGCAAAAGCTACATGTCTTGGGTGCTTGATGCTGAAATTCATCTTGATGCGATGGGTCTGGCAGACACCATCAAAGACAAAAATCAGGCATCAAACCAAGACCGTGCCAAAGCAATGATATTCCTACGCCATCACCTTGATGAGGGCCTGAAAATGGAATATCTCACTATTAAAGATCCAGTCATACTGTGGAATAATTTGAAAGATAGATATGACCACCTGAAGATGGTCGTTCTTCCACAGGCACGTTATGATTGGACTCATCTAAGGCTACAAGATTTTAAATCTATCAGTGAGTATAATTCTGCTATGTTCAGAATTATTTCCCAATTAAAATTATGTGGTGATAATATTACTGATCATGATATGTTGGAGAAAACTTTCACCACTTTTCATGCCTCGAATATGCTCCTGCAGCAGCAATATCGAGAGATGGGATTTAAAAAGTATTCTGAACTTATCTCACATCTTCTTATAGCAGAGCAACATAATGGGCTATTAATGAAAAATCATGAAAGCCGACCTATTGGTTCTTGTCCATTCCCTGAAGTGAATGAGACGAACTTCCACCAAGCTAAACGTGGAAGAGGTCGTGGCCCCAGTCGTGGTCATGACCGTGGTCGGGGAAGAAACCCCAATCATGGTAATAATAATGCACCAAAGAAGCCTTCTCACCACCAGCAGTGGAAAAGGAAGGAACAAAAGCATGAAGCGGTGCAAGCGCCAAATGTAGAAAATGCATGCTATAGATGTGGAGGAAAAGGGCACTGGTCACGTACTTGTCGTACGCCAAAGCACCTGGTTGAGCTTTATCAAGCCTCCCTGAAGAAGACAGAGAAAAATGCTGAAGCAAATTTTATTTCTGAAGATAATTTAGACTTCATGCATTTGGATGTAGCTGATTACTTTGCACTCCCAGAAGGAGAAACAAGTCATGTAATCGGTGGTGAATCTGTAGAAATGTAAATATTTTAATTTTTGTTATTTGTAATAGATAGTATGGTTATGTAATTGTTGTACATAAAGAAAAATTATGATTTGATAATGATGTTTACTATAATATATCTTATTTATGTCATTTTAAAGAATATGGATAATATTATTAGATCAACTTAAACTCTAGCAGAGTTTGCAAGAAATATACAACCACCAGAAGTAGTTATATTTCATATATCTCATTGTAATTATATTTTGTTAACCACCAGAAGTGGTATATGTCTATGATCACCAGAAGTGATAATTTAGGCTTTCTATAGTTACAATTGAAGATAAGCTACATAAATATTCTCTATATTAAATGCACGCCTCGATTTGCTCCTGAAGTAGTAAATATTTTAAAAGAGGTTGAGGCATCACAATTTGATGTGATTAATGCGCATTCAGATAATTATGTTCGATTTCCTGAAGGATGAGAACTTTTGATAATATTAATCCATTCCCTGAAGTGAATGTGACAATACTAATAAGTCGGGTAAATATGAACGCGCTCTTGATGTGAATACATTACAATTCACCTCCAGAAGAGTTAATATAATTGAGAGAATATATACTCAATATTTCGTATTTTAAATTTGCTCCTGAAGAAGTAACACAGTTGAAATTGCCTCCTGAAGTGGAAAAATATTATGAAGAAGAGTTTTCGTGTGCTTAAACAATTGTTTTACATTGTTTATTTGATTGTGATTTTCTCTCATGACACCAGCAGTGTCTGAGCAATATTTGATAGTACAAAATGTATCAATAACTCCTGAAGAGCTAAATGTTTGCCTAAAGAATACATGACACCAGTAGTGCCAGATAAATATTAGATTGTGGATAATAAATGAAGGCTCTCGAAGAGCTTATATACAAATATGTCATTCATATTATATGATTATGGTCAAAACATATGTTGTAGTAAACCTGAAGTTTACTAATACAAATGGCTATCATATTGAGACTACAAATGATTGGAAGATTGATAATCTTCATGTTTCCACAATCATAGGGGGTAAAATAATATGTATGTGAGAAGTTACCTGTCTTATTCTTTAATTTGTACTATATCATGTATCACAGTAAACCAGAAGTTTACTAAAGCAAAAGTTTATGCCATAGTAAACCAGAAGTTTACTAAGAGATAGCACATGACATGATAAACTTGAAGTTTTCATTTGCCATTTTTAAATGAGCTATTTGAGAATTCAGATAAGCATATACTAAAGAACTAGAAGATTCTTCAGGAATTCTCATGTGTTGCTTGTTCTCATAATGAATTGATTATACCAGCTAAAGTTGGGACTAAGACCCCTGATTCTGAAATATATAAAAGGTGAATATGGGCCCGTTCACCTATCATGTGAACCACTTATAGGTGCATATATGAGATGGTTACATGTGTAATTATTGTCAACCTGCAGTTTGGCATTTGGAATTGCTTTTCTCGATTAAGAGCATAATTTTCAGATTATGAAATCAAGACAGTTCATCTTGATAATGCTGGTTTATATCCAAGCTGGTTTAGCATTGAATACCTCCTATTAATGTCTAAACCATTGCTTATGAGAACAAAGCTTCATGTGTTGGTCTAAGATTTTCTAAATTGCATATAGCAGCACTTGTATGCATCAGATCAACAATATATGATAAGTCCTCCCTTCACAATTGGTTTAGGATCAGAAACCAAATATTTTTACTATCTTTTGTTGCGTGGTATATGATTAATTTCTCTACCATAATACACAAAGATATGTTTCCCAAAGATGATTGGGGATATATGTTAGTTTTTCTAACATTTGGGGGATGGAATAAGCAGTTGAAAAATATGTTATATGAATCGAATTATCATGATCCTCACTTAGAAGATAATTCAAGTCGAATGCTAGAAGCATTTGCTGATCCAAAATTAAATATCATATTTCAGCTGCAAATGCTCCTATTAAAATTAAAGTCCCTGAAGGATAGAGTTTACTGTACGCATGAAGCGTGGTAGACCAATCGGTTCCAAAGGTAACAATCCTTGAAAAATAGTAGGAGCTAATGATCAAAATGATCATAATGAGGAGGAAATAAGCTCTAGAAGAGCCCACGACATAACATTTCATGAAACTCCCGAAAAAGTTCAGGTACCTGAAAATAAAGAAAGTGATGAGATCTCCACAAGTTATGTCGCTTCGGAACTGACACAAAATGATCGTCGACGATACATTTAATACAATATAGTGCACAATATTGTAAAAGATTGTGAGGATCGGACTAGCAGTCCAGACACTTGAAGATGTCATACCATTTAGATACAAGTCTTGACCTATATGACTTATTTGGCTAAATCTATATGAAGATCCTTGAAGGATTGAAAATGCCTGAAGCATATAATTCAAAGTCTTGAGAAATGTACTTGATCAAATTATAAAGATCTTTGTACGGTTTAAAGCAATCTGTGTGTGTGTGGTATAATCGCCTCAGTAAATATTTGCTGAAAGAAAGTTACACAAATTACGTTATTTGTCCATGTATTTTTATAAAGAAAATGTCATCAGACTTTGTTACACTTGCTGTTTATGTTGGTGACATAAATTGGAACTCTAGAAGAGCTCCAATAGGGTCTTAAAAATGCTTTTACATGGACAAAGTGTACCCATTAAGTACACCATTGGATATTCAATCACTTGAAGTGAATAAGGATCTGTTCCAACCTCTAGAAGAGGATGAGGAGCTCCTTGGTCCTGAAATACTCTATCTTGGTGTAGATGTTGCACTTATTTATCTTACTAATGCTAACAAAAGTGGTGCAGATCGTATTGGTAATGCAGATGCAGGTTATTTATCCGATACCCATAAAGCTCGATCTCAAACCGGCAAGCAGTGAGTGAATATGATTGAGACCAGTGATTCATTCGAGAAATATGTGGGTTAGAATGTGAGAAAAGACCCACAATTTTATACGAAGACAATGTTGCATGCATAGCCCAATTAAAGGGAAGATTGATAAAAGGAGATAGAACGAAGCACATTTCACCAAAATTATTCTACACACACGATCTTCAGAAAAGTGGTGACATTGATGTGCAACAAATCCGTTCAAGTAATAATCCAGCAGATTTATTCACTAAATCTTTGCCAACTTCAACTTTTGAGAAGATGGTATACAAGATTGGAATGCGGAGACTCAAATATTTGAAACAAGGTTTTCATCAGGGGGAGTAAAATACGCGATGCACTCTTTTTCCCTTACTAAGGTTTTTTCCCATGGGGTTTTCCTTATAAGGTTTTTAATGAGGCACCTAACAATGCGTCTTACTAAATATGTGTACTCTTTTTCCTTCACTGAGATTTTTTTCCCACGTGGTTTTTCCCAGTAAGGTTTTAATGAGGCACATTATCTTTTTAATGAACATCCAAGGGGGAGTGTTATAAATATATTATATTATGGATGTTCATTTAGTACTCCGTTGTAAATAAGCTTCCTGAAGAAGCTTATCCATATGGGACTCCACCGTAAATATGTTTATCTATTTAGTACTATATTGGAAATAAGCTTCCTGAAGAAGCTTATCACTTCGGTACCCAGTTATGGATAAACATTACCCCCAGTAGAAGTTTATCCATACCGGGTATAATAAGTTTATCTTTTCAGTACCCGGTTATGAATAAATATTACCCCCGGTAGAAGATTATCCATACCGGATATAATAGCTTATCTTTTCAGTACCCAGTTATGGATAAACATTACCCCCGGTAGAAGATTATCCATATCTGGTACAGCAGCAGCTTACACAGCAGCTTGTAGTAGCAGCTTACACAACAGCTTATAGTAGCTTACACTGCAGCTTGTAGTAGCAGCTTACACAGCAGCTTGTAGTAGCAGCTTACAGAGCAACTTCCTTTCTTCTATAAATAGAAGAGATTTCAGTTCATTATGTACATCAGTTTGAATTTGAATAATATATCAGTTTCTCTCTATACTTGTCTTTACTTTATAGCCTTTGTTTCATAACAGGCATTACCTTTTTACTTCTGATTGTTCTTTTTAGTTTTCTCCATGATACTAGCCTATTAATAGCGTTTTTGACAAAGCTAGAAAAATTAGTCTATTTTGAGAAATATTTTTTTTAAATTATTTTTTTCAAAAGTATTTCTGGTGAGAATCAGTTTGTGTTTGGCTAATTAATTTGAAAAGTATTTTTAAGCAACAATTAGTATTTATTAAAAGGTGATTCTAAGTGTATTTTTCTCAAAAGTATTTCTCAAAAAAGTACTTCCGGGAAGAAGCTATTTTTTTTTTGCTAAAGAAAACAAATTTTATAACAAATAATGTAAAAAAAGAAGAGGTTTTAACTGATCCTTGACTTGAGTCAATGGATGTCTACTCTTTATAGTAATACTATACACGTATGCATGGAAGAATAATAGAATGAACAATTTTTAAATTTGTGTGTATACACTCAAAAAATACTAGCTAAAATTATTCGCTATTTTTATTGTTCTGTATTTTTATTGTTTTCTATAAACAATTATTCAAAACCAATTGTTCTCAAACCAAATTCAAATATAAAACTGGCGTACTCATTATGACTTGAGAAATCAAAACAATAGAAAATCCGCGAGCTATAAAATAAAATAATAAAATACTTTTTTCATAACCCGAATTTTGATGAGTAAGAAAACTTATTCACATGGGTGTTTACACCAAATTAAAGAAACATGACACATATTTGCACATAAAATGCTATTGTTTAATACTCCCTCCATTTAAGAAAAGATTATACGCTTTCTTTGACCTACTATAAGTAGGGGCATACATGGATCAGGTTGGTTCGGTTTTTATCAAAACCAAACCAAACCAACTATATCGGTTTGGATTGGTTCGGTTTTGTCGGATTTTTCGGGTTTTCGGATTTCTTTTTGTTACATGAATATTATTTCAATCTTATTTTGTTAAAATTATAAATAAAGCTTTGATAAGTGAATATATGTTTAGTAAATATGGAAAAAATTGACAAACATATGATCTATTAAAATATTTTAATGGGAGAATTTTTTTAGTAACACGTAATAGTTATTTTCTTAGTCGTCTAACAATAATTTTTCGTTAATTTACGCTTTCAAGGTTAATACATGAGAGGATCCCAAATATTTCTACATTTTCTAAAGAAAATTCACTATAAAGTCTTAAAAATATAAATAAAATTTATATATTTATATGTCGGTTTGGTTCGGGTTTTTTTACTCAATATTAAATCAAGTCAAACCAAACCTAGTCGGATTTTTTAATCGATTTGATTTGATTTTTCGGTTTGGTGCGGTTTCCGGTTCGGTTTTAACACCCCTAACTATAAGTCTGAAATTCCTAGATAACACTTAACCAATTTATCGATATCTAAGCCTAAAACCAAAATTTAGAAGCAAAAGCACAAATCTAAAGCCGGACTCAATTTAATTAGTTTAAATATGTAAACGACGATAACTTTCATGGATTATGAGTTCTGTAAGATACATTTAATCAAACTTTTCAATCAATAATAAAACACAGCTTTAACGTTTGTCCTATACCTATCCTTAATTTCAAAAAAAAAATATAAAAAATGATTTGCTTTAACCTGTTGCTATATGAACAAACCTTTTATTGAGTGACTCATTTTCAATTTTCCAATTGCACATCTTGTGAAATATCAATAAAAGGAAATGCTAATCTTGCTACCTAATCTAAGATAGGATTAATCTCAAGGTTTCAAACTTGAACTTCAAATAAAAAGTGTTGAAACTTCGGACAGAAAACACCTAAAAAATATAACACAGGGAGAAAAAAAAATAATCACATATTGGGCCCTGCTTAGCATGGACATCACCCCGCCTAGTATATTAATATATGTTGATTCTATAGAATTTTTTTGATGGACTCTAATTGGCCTAATATTTCGTAGGTCCATAGGATGCTGTCTAGTGACCAATACTTATCGCTTTGCCAGGATTTTCGGGTTCATTTTTTGGTATTTTGAGTCATGCAATACGAATTTTTGATTATATCCACATATTCATGTGTATTAGTATATATTGATTCTATATAATAAAAAATTGACGGACTTCGATTGGCTTAAAATTTTGTAGGTCCGTAGAAAAAACATCGTAGTGACCAATTCTTATCGTTCGCCATGATTTTCGGGTTCATTTTTAGTATTTTGGGGTCATGCAATACGAATGTGATTATATCTAACTTTTTTTGTATTAATACACGGTAATTCTGTAAATAAAAATCTGACATATTCAAATTGGCTTGGAATTTCGTAGATTCATAGGAAACGGCCTAGTAACTAATGTTCATTGCTTCGCCATGACTTTCACGTTCATTTTATTGTGTTTCAGAGTCATGCAACACGAATTTATGATAATATTCACCTTTTCATGTGTATTAGTTCATATTGATTTTGTAAAAAAAAATTCACGGACTTCAATTGGCCTGAAATTTTATGGGTCCATATGATACGGCCTAGTGATCAATATTTATCACTTCGTCATAACTTTCGGGTTCATTTTTGAGTATTTTGGAGTCATGCAATATGAATTTGTGATTATATTGATTTTTTTTCGTGTGTATTACTACATGCTGATTTTGTAGAATTTTTTAGCGGATTACGATTGATCTAAAATTTTGTATGCCCATAAGAAACAGCCTAGTAACTAATACTTATCGTTTTACTATGACTTTCAGGTTCATCTTTTGGTATTTTGAGGTCATGCAATACGAATTTATCATTATATCCACATTTTCGCATGTTAATGTACATATTGATACTGTAGAATTTCTTTTATGGACTTCGATTAGCCTAAAATTTATCAGGTTCACAGGAAACAATCTAGTGACAAACGTCCTAAATCCTATTTTATGGCCCTAAAAATGCTAGAAACGAGGAACAGTCACGGCGAATTGATGACTATCGTTCATTAGGTCATCTTTTATGGGCCCACAAAGTTTAAAAAATTCAGGGTCAGTCATCAAAATTCATGTAAATGGCGTGGTCTATAGCACGCAAAAATCCGGAAATCGTCCTGAATTCATGTTTTATGGTCCTAAAATGCCAAAAAATGAAGCACACAGACAATTGTTCATTAGGAAATTTTTTATAGGCCCACAAAATTTTAGGAGATTCGAGGTCGATTGCTCGAATTCATGCAGATGGCGTGGACGATAGCACACAGACATTTTGGAATCGTCCTGAATTCTTGTTTTATGGCCCTAAAATGACAAAATGAGGATCAATCATGGCGAAGCAATAACTACTGTTCATTAACTTGTTTTTAATAGGCTCGCAAAATTATAAGAGATTCAGGGACGGTCGCTCGAATTCATGCATATGGCGTGGATATAGCACACGAAGATTCATGAATCATCCTGAATTACTGTTTTACGATCCTAAAACGCTAAAAAGTAGAAACGTTCATGTCGAAGCAATGATAATTTTTCATTAGGTCTTTTTTTGGACCCGCAAAATTATAGGAGATTCAGGAACGATTGCTCGAATTCATGCATATGGCGTGGATTATAGAACAAAAATATCCATGAATCTTCCTGAATTCTTTTTTATGGCCCTAAAATGCCAAAAAAAATGAGGAAGGTCGTTGCGGATCAATGATTGTTGTTCCTTAGGCAGTTTTTGATGAGCCTGAAAAATTATAGGAGATTCAGGACCGGGCACTATAATTCATGTACATGGCGTGAATTATATCACACGAAAATCCGCGAATCGTCATGAATTCCTATTTTATGGCACTAAAGCGCCAAAATAAAGGAACAGTCATGGTGAAGTGATGGCTATTATTCATTATGTCATTTTTATGGGTCCGCAAAATTTTAGGAGATTCGGGGTCGGCCGCCTGAATTCATGCAGATAGCGTGGACTATAGCCTAAATTGATGCAGATGACGTGGACTGTAGAACGTGAAAATCTCATAATCATCCTGAATTCCTGTTTTATGGTCTAAAGCATCAAAAAATGTGAAACGGCCATGGCGAAGCGATGACTATTGTTCATTAGTTCGTTTGTTATGGGCCCAAACAATTTTATGATATCGAGGTTGGTCGCTGAAATTCAAACAGATGGGGTGGACTATAGCACGCAAAAATTTGGGAATCGACATGAATTCCTTTTTCATGGCACTAAAACGCCAAAAAAATGAGGAAAGTTCATGGTGAAGTAAGGACTATTGTTCATTAGGTCGTATTTGATGGCCCGCAAAAGTTTAGGAGATTCAGGGTCAGTCGCCCGAATTTATGCAGATGGCGTGGACTATAGCAAAGAAAAATCTGGGACTCATCCTAAATTATAGTTTTATGGCCCTAAAACGCCAAAAAAAGAGGAATTATGGGCCCACAAAATATTAGGAGATTCAGTGTTAGTCGCCCGAATTCATGCAGATGATGTGGATTATAGCATGCGAAAATTCGATAATCGTCATCAATTCCTGTTTTATGGTCCTAAAATGGCAAAAATATGGAACGTTCATGGCGAAGAAATGACTATTGTTCATTAGGTAGTTTTTGATGAGCCTGCAAAATTTAGGAGATTCAAGGCTAGTCGGTGGAATTCATGCAGATATCGTAGTCCTAAAATGGCAAAAAATGAGGAACAGTCATGGCGAAGCGATGATAATTATTCATTACGTCATTTTTAATAGGCCCACATAATTTTAGTAGATTTGGGGTCGTTCACCTGAATTCATGTCGATGGCATAGATAATAGCACACGAAAGTTCGTTCCTATTTTATGGACCTAAAATACCAAAAATAAAAAAGAGGAATGGTCATGGCGAAGCGATGACTATTGTTGATTAGGTCATTTTTTATGTGCCAACAAATTTTTTGGAGATTCCGAGTCGGTCGCCCAAATTCATGCAGATGACTTTGACTGTAGCACACGAAAATTTTAGAATCGTCCTGAATTCCTATTTATGGCCCTTAAATGCCAAAAAAACGAGGAGCACTCATGGCAAAACAGTGACTATTGTTCATTAGGTGGTTTTTTATGGGCTCGCAAAATGTTAGGTGATTCGGGACTGATCGCCCAAATTCATGCAGATGGCGTGGTAGCACACGAAAATTTTGGAATCGTCGTGAATTCCTTTTTGATGGCCCTGAAATGCAAAAAAAAAAAAGAGAAACAATCATGGAGAAGAAATAACTATTGTTCATTACGTTACTTTTTATGCACCCACAAAATATTAGGAGATTCAGCGTCTGTCATCTGAATTCATGCAGATGGCGTGGATTATAGCACATAAAAATCGAACCATCTTAAATTCCTATTTTATGGCCCTAAAATTTCAAAAAATAAGGAATGGTCATGGATAAACGATGACTATTGTTCATTAGGTCGTTTTTTATGGGCCGCAAAAGTTTAGGAAATTCGAGGTTGATCGCCAAATTCATGCAAATGGCGTGGACTATAACACGCGAAAATCTGTGAATGGTCTTGATTTACTGTTTTGTGGCCGTAAAATATCAAAAAACAAGGAACGACCATGGCGAAATGATGATTATTGTTCATTAGTACGTTTTTATGGGCCCACAAAATTTTAGGATGTTCGGGGCCAATCGCCCGAATGTATATAGCTGACATGGACTATATCACACAAAAATCTGGAAATCGTCTTGAATTCCTATTTTATGGTCCTACAATGTCAAAAAAGAGGAACGATCATGGATACGAGGAATGGTCATGGCGAAGAGATGACTGTTGTTTATTAGGATGTTTTTTATGGGTCCGCAAAATGTTTAGGAGATTCACGGCCGGCCTCCTAAATTCATGCAGATGGTGTAAACTATAGCACATGAAAATCTCAGAATCATCATGAAGTCCTGTTTTATGTCCCTAAAACGCAATAAAAAAGACGAGGAACAATAAAAACAAAGCGATGACTATTGTTCATTAGGTCATTTTTATGGGCTCGTAAAATATTAAGAGATTCGGCATCGTCTCCCAGATTCATGCAGATAATGTGGATGATAGCGCACGAAAATATTAGAATCGCTCTGGATTCATATTTTATGGCCCTTAAACGCTAAAAAAATGACGAACGGATATTGCGAAGCGATGGTAATTATTCATTAGGTCATTTTTTATGGACTTGCAAAGTTTAGGAGATTCGAGGCTGATTGCCCAAATTCATGCAGATGACCTGGATTATAGCACAGGAACGTCGGGGAATCATCATGAATTCCTATTTTATGGCCCTAAAACGGCAAAGAAATGAGGAATGGCATGGCGAAGCTATGACTATTGTTCATTAGGTCGCTTTTGATGGGCCAGTAAAATTTTAGGAGATTTTGCGTCGTTCGCTCGAGTTCATGCAGATGGCGTGGATTATAGCATACGGAAATTTTGGAATCGTCCTGAATTTCAATTTATGGCCCTTAAACGCCAAAAAACGAGGAACGATAATGGCGTAGTGATGACAATTATTCATTATGTCATTTTCATGGGCTGCAAAATTTTAGAAGATTAGGTCGGTCATCCGATTTCATGAAGAGGATGTGGACTACAACATACCAAAATCTGGGAATCGTCCTGAATTCCTATTTTATGGCCCTTAAACACCCAAAAATGAGGAACGGTCATGGAGTAGGTTGACAATTGTTCATTAGGTCATTTTTTATGGGCCTGCAAAATTTTAGGAGATTCGGGCCCGATCACCTGAATTCACGTAGATGGTGTGGATTATAGCATATAAAAATATGGGAATTGTCCCGAATTCTAGTTTTATGGCCATAAAACGCCAAAAAATAAGGAACAATCATGGAAAAACAATGACCATTGTTCATTAAGTCATTTTTTATGGGCCGTAAAATTTTAGGAGATTCTGGGCCGGTTGCCTGAGTTTATGCAGATGACATGGATTATATAACATACGAAAATCTTGAAATCGTCCAAAATTCCTGTTTTATTGCCCTAAAATGCCAAAAACAAAAAAATGTCATGGCAATACCTTTGTTCCTTACGTCATTTTAATGAGCCCGCAAAATTTTCGGAGATTCGAAGCTCGTCTCCCGAATTCATGCAAATGGCGTGGACTATAGTACACAAAAATTGGAAATCGTCTTGAATTCCTATTTGTATGGCCTTAAAATGCCAAAAATGAGAAACGGTCATGAAAAAGCGATAATTATTATTCATTACTAGATATGAGCCCACAAAATTTTAGGAGATTCAAAGCTGGTTTTTTGAATTCATGCAGATCTCGTGGATTATAGCACATGAAAATGTGAGAATCGTTCTGAATTGCTGTTTTATGGCCCTCAAACGCCAAAAAAGGAGGCGGTCACGATAAAATAATCACTATTATTCATAATGTCATTTTTTTATGGGCTTGCAAATTTAAGGAGATTCGGGGTCGGTCGCCCGAATTCGTGCAGATGGCATGGACTATAGCACACGAAATCGGGGAATCATCCTAAATTTCATATTTTATGTCCCTAAACCTCCAAAAATCGAGGAACAGTCATGGCGAAGTGATTACTATTGTTCACTATGTTGTTTTTTATGGGCTTACAAAATTTTAGGAGATTCAATGTTGGTCGCCCGAATTCATCCAGATAGCATGGACTATATTACATTGTTTTATGGCCATACAACGCCAAATAACTAGGAACGGTCATGGAGAAGCCATGATAATTGTTCATTAGGTCATTTTTATGGCCTTGCAAAATTTAATGAGATTCTGGACCACTCGCCTGAATTCATGCAGATGGCGTGGATTATCACACGAAAATCCCAGAATCGTCATGAATTCTTCTTTTATGGCCCTAAAACGCAAAAAAAAAGGAATACTAATAACGAAGTGATAACTATTATTCACTAGGTCGTGTTTATGGGACCGCAAAAAAATGGCATGGACTATAGCACACGAAAATATGATAATCGTCTTGAATTCCTATTTTATGGTCCTAAAACATCAAAAACGAGGAATGGTCATGGCGAAACAATGACTATTGTTCATTAAGCCATTTTTATGGGACCGTAAAATTTTTAGAGTTTCAGGGTTGGTCGTCCGAATTCATGTAGATGACATATATCACACGAAAATTTGGGAATCGTCCCTAATTTCTGCGTTATTACCCTAAAGCGCCAAAAAATGTGAAACAGTCATTGCAAGGTGATGAGTATTGTTCTTTAGGTTATTATTACGGGCCTGCAAACTTTTAAGAGATTCAGGGCCGATCGCCCGAATTAGCGCAGATGACATGGACTATAGCACACGAAAATATGAAAATTGTCTTGAATTTCTATTTTATGACTGTAAAATGCCAAAAATGAGGATTGGTCGTGGCGAAGCGATGACTATGTCATTTTTGTGGACCCGCAAAATTTTAGGAGATTCGGGGACGGTCGACTAAATTCATGTAGATGGTGTGGTGTGGGCTATAGCATACGAAAACTTAGGAATCGTCCTAAATTTATGTTTTTAGACTGGTCTCCCTAATTCATGTAGATGGTGTGGAATATAGCACACGAAAATCTGGGAATCATGCTAATTCATGTTTTATATCGTTTTTGGTGGGCGCGCAAAATTTTAGGCGATTCGTGATCGGTTTCTCGAATTCATGTAGATGGTGTGTACTATAGAATACGAAAATTTGGGATGCGTCTTGAATTCCTGCTTTATGTTCGTACAACTCCAAAAAACAAGGAATGGTCCTGCGAAGCAATAACTATTATTCATTATGTCGTTTTTTATGGGCCCAGCAAAATTATAGAAGTTTTAAGGCTGGTTCCCGAATTCACGCAGATGGTGTGATCTATAGCACACGAAAATCTGAATATCGTCTTGAATTCCTGTTTATGGTCCTAAAATGCCAAAAAATAATGAATGCTCATAGAGAAGCGATGACTATTGTTTATTAAGTTATTTTTATAGCCCCGCAAAATTTTAAGTTACTCGGGATCAGTCGTCTGAATTCATGCAAATGGTGTGCACTTTAGCACACGAAAATTTGAGAATCGTCTTGAATTCCTATTTTATGGCCCTTAAACGACAAAAATGAGGAATGGTTTGGAGAAGTGATGACAATTGTTCATTAGATCATTTTTATATGCCCATAAAATTTTAGGAGAGTCGGGGCCGATTGCCCGAATTCATGCAGATTGCCTGGATTATAGCACACGAAAACGAGAAAATTTCATGTCCATGTGATGACTATTGTTCTTTAGGTGATTTTTTTTATGGGCCAGTAAAATTTTAGGCGATTCGGGTCCGGTCGCCCGGACTCATGCTGATGGTGTGGGCTATAGCACACGAAAATTTGAGAATCAGGTGGAATTCCAATTTTATGACCCTAAAACGCCAAAAAACGACGAATGGTCATGGCGAGGCGTTGAATATTGTTCCTTAGGTCATTTTAGATGGTCCGACACAATTTTAAGCGATCTGGGTTCGATCGCCCAAACCCATGCAGATGGCGCGGGGTATAACATATGAAAATCTGAGAGTCAGGAAGAGTTCCAGTTTTATGGCGCTAAAATGCTAAAAATGAGGAACGGTCATAACGAGGCATTGACTATTGTTACTTAGGTAGTTTTTTATGGTCCGGTAAACTTTTAAGTGATTCGAGTCCCGTTACCCGGACCCATGCTGATGTCGTGTGCTATAGGACACGAAAATCAGGCATAATTTAAGATTTATGACCATAAACCTCCAAAAAATGAGGAAGGGTCAAGGCGAGTCATTGACTATTGTTCCTTAGGTCATTTCTGGTGGTCATGAAATTTTTTAGCAATTCAAGTCCGACTGGCGTGGGCTATAGCACACAAAAATCTGGGAATCGGGCGAAATATTGATTTACGCCCCTAAAACGCTAAAAACGAGGAATGGTTATGGCCAGGCGACGACTATTGTTCCTTAAGTGATTTTTTATGGCCGACAAAATTTTTGGTGATTCGTGTCCGGTCGCCCGAACCCCAGCCGATGGCGTGGGCTATAACTCACGAAATCTAGGAATCAAGCGAAATTTTGATTTGATGGCCTTAAAATGCCAAAAAAAATGAGGAACGGACATGACGAACGATGACTATTGTTCCTTAGGTGCTTTTTTATGTGCCAGCAAAATTTTGGACGATACAGGTCCGGTGGCTCGGGTCCATGTAGAAGGCATAAGCTATAACACACAAAAATCTGAGAATAGGGCGTAATTCTAGTTTTATGGTTCTAAAGCCAAAAAAGAGGAATGGTCATGGTGAGGCGGTGATTATTGTTCTTTACGTTGTTTTTGACGGGCCGGAAAAATTTTAAGCGATGGGGGGTCCGGTGGACTGGGCCTATGCATAATGCGTAGGCTATAGTATACGAAAATATGGCAATCGGGTGAAATTTTAGTTTTATGGCCCTAAAATAGCTAAAATGAGGAACGGTCATGGCGAGGTTCCTTAGGTCATATTTTATGTGTCCGGAGAAGGCGTGGGCTATAGCTCACGAAAAATTTGGGAATTAGGAAAACTTCCGGTTATATGGTTCTAAAATATAAAAAAAACAAGGAACGATCATGACGAGGTGTTGATTATTGTTCCTTAGATCTCTTTGTGTGGGCCGACAACATTTTAGGTGACCCGGCTCCGATGCCCCTAATCCATGCAGAAGGCGTTGGCTATAGCACATGAAAATCTGGGATCGGGTGAAATTTCATTTTTACGGTCCTAAAATGCCAACAAATGAGGAACGGTTATGGAGAGGCGGTGACTATTATTCCATAGGTCTTTTTATCGCTTCGAC
Organism: Nicotiana sylvestris; assembly: GCF_000393655.2. NCBI lineage: Eukaryota > Viridiplantae > Streptophyta > Magnoliopsida > Solanales > Solanaceae > Nicotiana > Nicotiana sylvestris. The sequence goes on along the minus strand of NC_091066.1, from coordinate 1,532,042 downwards.
ATCAGTTTCGGGTTCATTGTTTGGTGCGTTGGGGTCATGCAACATGCATTTTTTTAATCATATATCCACTTTTTCATGTATATTAGTACATATTGATTCTATAGAATTTTTTTGACGGACTTCGATATACCTAAAATTTCGTAGATCCATTGAAAACGGCCTACTGATCAATACTTATCATTTCGTCATGACTTTCGGATTTATTTTTTGGTGTTTTGAGGTCATGAAACACAAATTTATGGGTAGGGGTAAGGTATGCATATACTCTACCCTCCTCAAACCCCACTTGTGGGATTTTTACTGAATTGTTATTATTTTTTTTTGAAATACAAATTTGTGATTATATCTTTTTTTTCATGTGTATTAGTACATGCTAATTTTTGTAGTAGTTTTTTTTATGGACTCCGATTTGCCTTAAATTTTGTAGGTCCATAGAAAACGGTCTACAGATCAATACTCATAGGTTCGTCATGACTTTCATGTTCATTTTATCGTGTTTCGGGTCATGCAACATGAATTTATATTTATATCTAATATTTCGTGTATATTAATACAGCTAGTTCTATAGAATTTTTTTGACGAATTCCAATTTGCCTTAAATTTTGTAGGTCCATAGAAAATGGCATAATGATAATTACTCAAAGCTTTGCCATGACTTTTGGGTTCATTTTATTGTATTCCAGGGTTATTCAATACGAATTTATAATATATTCATTTTTTCGTATATATTAATACATGTTGATTCTATATAATTTTTTTAACGAACTTTGGTTGGTCTGAAATTTCGTAGGTCATGAGAAAACGGCTTAGTGACCAATACTTATCGCTTTGCCACAATTTTCGGGTTCAGTGTTTGGTGTTTGATGCAATTCGAATTGGTGATTATATTCACTTTTTTGTATATTAGTACATGTTGATTCAGTAATTTTTTGACGTACTATGATTAGTCTGAAATTTTGTGGGTCCATAGGAAACGACCTAGTAACCAATACTTATCGTTTTACCATGACTTCTGAATTTATTTTTGATGTTTTAGGGTCATGCAATATGAATTTGTGATCATATCTTATTTTTCTTGTGTATTAGTATATGTTGATTTTGTAGAATTTTTTTAACGGACTACGGCCAGACTGAAATTTCGTCGTCTATAGGAAACAACCTAGTAACTAATACCGATTGATTCGCCATGGCTTTGTCGCTTTTTTGCATTTTCGAATTCATTTTATGACATTTCTGGGTCATGCAATATAAATTTGTGATTATATCTACTTTTTGGTGTATTAGTACATGCTGATTGTATAGAAGTTTTTTTACGGACTCCAATTGATCTTAAATTTTGTAGGTTCCTAAAAAATGATCTAGTGACCACTATTCAGAGGTTCATCATGACTTTCAAATTTATTTTATCGCATTTCGGGGTCTTGCAAGACACTTTTATGATTATATCCATTTTTTCGTGTATATAGCATATGCTAATTTTGTAAGAAAAATTGACGAACTCTGCTTGGCCTTAAATTTCGTAGGTCCATAAGAAACTGTCTAGTAACCAATATCCACAACTTCGCCATGACTTTTGGATTTGCTTTTTGGCATTTTGGAATCATACAACACAAATTTATGATATCCACTTTTTTGTATATATTAGTACATGTTGATTTTGCAGAATTTTTTTAACACACTTTGATTGGCCTAAAATTTTGTAGGTCCATTGGAAACGACCTAGTGACCAATACTCATTGCTTCGCCATGACTTTTGAGTTTATTTTCTAGTGTTTCGAGATCATGCAACACGAATTTATGATTATATTCACTTTTTCGTGTACATGCTGAAGTTTTTGACGGATTTGATTGGCCAGAAATTTTGTAGATCCATTGAAAACGACCTTGCGACGAATACTCATTGCTTCACCGTTATTTCCGAGTTCATTTTCTAGTGTTTTAAAGTCATGCAATACGAATTTATAAATACATCCGCTAATTTTGTATTAAAAAAATAACGGACTCCGATTGGCATAAAATTTCATGAGTCCATATGAAATGGCCTAGTGACCAATAACTCATTAGTTCGACATGACTTTTGGGTTTATTTTATGGCGTTTCAAGTTCATGCAACACCAGTTTATGATTATATCCACTTATTGCTTTGTCATGACTTTTGTGTTTATGTTTATTTTTTCGTATATGTGGGCTCATGTAACACAAATTTATAATTATATCCACTTTTTCGTATGTATTAACAATGCTGATTTTATAAAATCTTTTTAGCATACTCCATTTGGCTTGAAATTTTGCAGGTCCGTAGGAAACGGCTTAGTGATCAATACTTATCGCTTTGCCATGATTTTCGGGTTCACTTCTTTGTGTTTTGGGTTATGCAATACAAATTTATGATTATATCCATTTATTTATGTGTATTTGTACATGCTGAGTTTCGCGAATTATAACTAAAGGAGAAAGAGTGCGATGTGATTGACTTATACGTAATACAAAAGATTTATAGTACATACATTTTGTTGATTGATTGAATCATAATTGTATCACAACAGTGGAATGATTTCAAAATCCATATAGATCCTTTGCTTACAAATTGACCACCCATACTGCAATAATTCAAAATAACCAACTATAGAAAATCATAAATAAGAGTCTCAAACATGAATTGAATAATTCAACCGTTGCGTATTGGAACTGTCACTTTTTTCCCCAATGAAAAACACACAAAAATCACCATTTATTGTGTCATAAACAAATATATCAATACTGACATATTGACTCATTCAAACACCTAAGTTATTTTATTAAGTATTTATTATCTTCCATTAATATGAGTACCGATAAATTTGGCCCTTTTAAAACATAGATAAATGATAATAAATCTTGATTTTCAAAATTTTCGACTATTTCTGTATAGAGCAAAATTGGTTTTATATTAAACGGAAAAGGTTCAAATACACCCCCCCCTCCCGAACTTTACGATAAGATTTATAAATAACCCTTGTTAAAAATTTGGCCCATCACCCACCTTGCTGTTACACTATTAGCCTGGATACCCCTTTGTTTTAAACGGCTGCCACAGTGGATAAGTTTTCCATTCAAAATATGACATGTGGAATATAATATACACATAAATATTTTATTTTAATGTCCAACCCTACCCATTAACTCTACTCGTTATCCGACCCGTAAACATAACCCTTCTCTTAATACCCTCCTGAATTTCACTACACTTATCAATTGCGAACCGTCTCCTCGTCGGAAAATTCTCCGGCTAAATTCACGAAGGGAGTTTATGAGCAATTTTCTTCAATGAATTAGAGCTGTATAACAACCATAAGGTACTTTTGTTTAGTCCAAAATGAATTAGAACGATGTAGACCCAATTTTAGAAATTGGGTGACCATTTGAATTAGATCTTGAATTTCATACCTGAAACTTGGTTCCCTTTTTTTTTTTTTTTTTAAAGATACATAAAACAAGTTAAATTATCTTTCTAGCAGATTGGAACAAAATTCCACAGAAACTCAAAAACAGTTTTAACACTGTCCTCTGCCTTCCAAATAAAATTTAAATGCCAACTATTTTGTATGTTTTAAGCCCCCGTGATGGGGGTACTCGAACACAACATCCACATGTCATATTTTGAGTGGATAATTTATCCACTGTAGCGTCCGTTTAAAACAAAGGGGTATCCAGGTATCCAGGCCAATAGTATAACAGTGAGGCGGGTGATGGGCCAAACTTTTAACGAGGGTTATTAATAGACCTTATCGTAAAGTTTAGGGGGTATTTGGACCTTTTCCGTATATTAAATGACCATATGGTAGTATGACATGTGGAACCGGAGACAAGCGGAAGACAAATCAAGTAAAGGGAGTATAATCAACAGGAGAATGTCTCCAGATGACTTTTAGTGAAGAATATTCCCTAGCATTAAATAGGTAGTCGTTGCAAAGGATTTTGGCATTTATGACATGCCGTTACACGTTAAGCAATGACCTCTTTTACTATCATTTAAGGCGAGCTTGATCTTAGGATCTTGTTTCGTATGTGTAGCTATAAATAGTGGCTCTTAATAACCATTATAGATATACGAAATTGTTGGAAAAACTTATGCCACATTCTATTCTCAAGCTAAATAATATAACTTTACTTTCCGCTTTGTATTGCTGGTATTTTTGCCCTCGGAGGCATTGCTCCCGGAGCCAGATTTGTCATTTCTTTTTATTTTTGCGCTAAGTCTTATGTTTAATCTAATTTATTTATTATTTTTAGATTAAATCGATTCGCTTATTTATAAACTACGGAACAAGTTCACCTGTATTATTTTACGAGTAAACAACTTCATGATCACTGCGTTACATTTGTGCTAGAAAAATTTTCCCCTTTCTTGCACACATGTGCACCGCCTGATACACATTTGAAACAAACCAAAAGGCTAAAGTAATTATGTCAATTATGATTCCATTATCGATATGGTTGATTGTGACCCTTCACACATCTTTGACTGTTGTGTCACTAGATTTGGATAATATAATTTAATTATTCTTTATTGTTATGGCCTGCTTAAAAACATCTATCACGTAAATCAAGGAGACCGGCAACAACAACAACAATAACAACAACAAAGTATAATCCCACAAGTGAGATTTGGGAGGGTAATATGTACGCAGACCTTACCCCTACCCCGAAGGGTAAAGAAGCTGTTTTCAGGAGACCCTCGGCTCAAAAAGGATAAAGGAGACCGTCAGTAAAGATTTATTTGGTCGAAAGTTTTGTACACATTCATGTCTATTTATTACTCCCTCCGTTCCAATTTATGCGAACCTGTTTAACTGGACATGAAATTTAAGAAAAAATAAAAAAAATTAGAATTTGTGGTCTTAAACAAGTCAAAAAGGGGGTCAAGGTATTTGCGTGGTTATAAAAGCTTCTCGTTAAGAGTAAAATTATAAGTTTAAACTAAATTATTTCCAAATTTAGAAAGGACTCATTCTTTTTTAAACGGGCCAAAAAAAATAGGTTACGAGAGATTATTAAAAAAATAATAAATATCTATTATATTTAATTCCTTATTATATAAATTGTGATTAAATTAACAATAATCCTTTAAAACACTTGAAAAATTGAAGTAAAAAGATTAAAAGATAGTAATTCGTATATTAATGAATTTATTAAAATATTATTTCATATTTATTTACATTTAGTAAATATATAGCTTTAATATTTTTGTTTGTATGTGCATAATATTGCATACGATGAATTTAAATAAAGTAAGGTATAATAACAAAATTAGTGAGGATTAATGTAGCGTGTCTTAATTTATTTGAGACTAAGACATAATTATTATTGTTATTGTTTTATTTCTTTCATGTCACAGTAAACATAACTTATGAAAATTATAATAGAATTAACTATTTTTTATATAAAGGGATGTGTTTTTACTCTATCCTAGTTTTTTTGTTTTGTGCTTTGTCTTGATTCTTGATGAATCTAATAACGACCCAAATTATTGGCTACTTTGAAATGAGTTGATTAATCCAAGGTCTTTTTTGCTACAAAATCTTATCTGGGTCTTCCTTTTCTTGGTCATTTTTGCTCTCTTTTCTTTAACTTTTGACCTTTTTGAATTCCTCATTAAAAGCTCAAATTTTTAACGTAGCTGAATGGTGCTATCCAAATGGGTTGATTATTCAAGCATTTTTTTCTCATCTGGGTCTTGCTTTTCTTGGTTAGTTTTGCTCTCTTTCATTATCTTTTTTTTGTTGATATTTTGGCTTTGATTTGTTCCTCTATAGAAGCTCAAATTTTGTTGGTTGTTGATGGTATTGATTTTATGTAGCATTTGATTTTGAATTTTGATCAATTTCATTTTGCATTTCTGGGAAGCTTTTGCTGTTATGGAATTGTTTGAAAATATGAGAATTTGAGGAAAAAGTAGGAAAAGGAAATATTTTGGGCAAAGATTCAATCTTTTCTCCTTCAGACAACTAATAAAGTAAAAAAGTTTGGATCTTGGATTGTTTGTCTTGGTCTGTGTCTACAAAGGTTGATTTCAGAAAAGAAAAAGTTGATTTTTTTTTTCTGTTTCTCATATTTGTGGGAATTTTTGTGTGCTTAGTAGGTGAGCATTTCCAGATGTGGCTTATATTTTATGTTTTTTCATTTCTGTCCCATCAAAAGTTTGTGAACAATGTGTTGTCCAGGAGAATTTGCTTCTTGTGGAGGAAATTGTTTTTGAGAGTCATGGGTTGAGCCGTGTAATCAGCTACTGATTATAACGGGTGTGGGCCCTTCCCCGAACGCTGTGTGAATGTTGGATGCATCGGGCTGCCCTTTTTAAGATTCTTGTACCACCTTTTCCAGTGTGATGTTGAAAAGGAAAGAGATTTCCTATTTCTCTCCTTATATACAATACTAAGTTATGTTCCCACTTGCTTTGGCAGGACTAGGATATACATTTGTCCGCGGCTTTGCAGTTTAATACATGGCTCCCGGAGGTAGTAGTTACCAGGTTATTGGTGATTCCCATAACGTGTATGCTGATTATGGTATTGCACCTGAAAATGCTGAACCCAAAAGCTCCCCTTTTAGAAAATCCACAGCTGTTAATATTATTGGTGGGAATCATGGAACAAGATCTAATACAGCTGTCCATGAGCTACTCGAATGCCCTGTTTGTATGAATCTAATGTACCCTCCAATTCATCAGGTTGGTTCTCATGTAGCTTATTTTGGAATGCCACATTTGCAAATAAAGTGATTCGAGATTCTTAATATGCACGCCAGAGGGGGGAGAGGGGGGGGGGGCACAAGGCATTGATTAGTAAAATTGAGCTTGAAATTGGACAAGAATCCAAATTCAAATGTGATGGATTTAGAAACCCCGTGACCTAATAGATATTTAAGCCTGAATAGATTTTATTTTCTGCTTACTTTGGCACTGAGATTTCTGAGGTGTAAGCTAAAAGAAATAGGCTTCTGTTTCATGTAATGATGCTATTGGAAGGTGGCCCTAACGAAAACACTCTACTACACCAGCTTAATATATTAGTACAGTAACACTAGTTTTGATTGATGTCCACAAAATACATAGAAAACTGCCGGTGGGGCATTTAGGTGATAATGCAATTTTTCCAGAAATGTCTCTGCCTCCTCTAGTTTGACAAACTGAACATGTGAAGTGTTATGTTTCTTCCCAATGAGCATTGGCTATTTTTGAATAGCTTTCAAGTCATTGGGACATAAAATTCAAGTTCTGCAGTGCTCTTCCTTGGTGTTTGAGCTTTTCTTTGAATAGGATTTATTGGTGAAAGTTTTCTGCTTCTCAATGCATGTTCTATCTTCTAACTGTCAAAATCCAAGAGGGATTCTGGTTTGCATAATTGCATCAGCTTAAACATATCAAGTTATAGACTATAAACAATACATACCTGATGCACACTTTAGAGTTTAGACTTGCTCGATATGTGTTGAAGAAATTATGTGATGAGAGCTGATATTGTGCTTCATTTTATATGGTATAGAAGATGCCAAAATAAAATATTTTTGTGTTTATTCAGGAAAGAAAAGTAGAAAAGTTGGCCTTGAGAAATGTAGAAGTGTGAGCTAATATAGTTTTTACAACCTCGCTTTCTGTTGGTAGTAGGTTTTTATGACTAACCGTTGTTTTCTTTCATTGTTGAACACCTTACTATCTTGTTGTTTTTATTCTGCTTTTAAATGGCTTTTTGGTATTGTCCCTTATCTATATTTTCATTAATGTGGTGCTTATGCTTTCCTGGGCCGAGGGTTTATTGGAACAACCTCTCTATCCTCACAAGGTAGGGGTAAGGTCTGCGTACACACTACCCTCCCCAAACCCCACAGTGTGGGATGGGTATGTTGTTGTGTTGTTAGATAAAAGAAAAAATAGAAGTGTATAAGGGAGCTAATATAGTTGAAAGTTGTCCTTGAGACAATACCAAAATGTGAGCTAACTTGGTTTTTACATTACGTTTATTCAAACGACTCCATGTATTTGAGAAATAGTCTCTCATTCCTAGTTATTTTTGGTGCACCCATGAAGTTACAGTTTGTATAGAAGATCGGTGTCATTTGTAGAAATTTATATTTTGTAGCAGATTCTCTATTTTTTAATACACTACACTGCTTGTATCCGGGAGAATTTCAATCATTAATCAAAAGGAAAGGGTTCACTTTCTGTAAATTGGGTAATATTTTGGATATAACCAAAGCTGGAATGTAGTACATGCACATTTTGGAGATAAAGAGCATTTGTTGTTAAATTAAAAAGAGCTCTATCCAGTAATCTAATAGTATTTCTCTCACTTTATTTGAGTTGTCATAATCTTTTTGGCCTTTGATTAATTTGAGTTTCTACTGAATTTGTTACATCTTCCGTGTGTGAAGTGTCCAAATGGTCATACGTTATGCCTGAAGTGCAAGACAAAAGTCCATGTATGCCCAATTTGCCGCCATGAGCTTGGAAACATAAGATGTCTAGCATTGGAGAAAATTGCAGAGTCACTGGAATTGCCATGCCGATACCAAATCTTTGGCTGTCAAGATATATTCGCTTATCATAGTAGGCTTCGGCATGAGCAGAACTGCAGGTTTCGTCCATACAACTGCCCTTATGCGGGATCTGAATGCACTGTTACTGGTGATATTCAGTCCCTTGTTGCACACCTCAAAAACGATCACAAGGTTGATATGCACGACGGCTGTACCTTCAACCATCGTTATGTCAAAGCTAATCCTCAAGATGTTGAGAATGCTACGTGGATGTTGACTGTGAGTTCTCTCTCTCTCCTAAGTTTAGAGAGGCCAAGAGGATAAGTTTACTCATAATTCATTGCACAACTTGATGGTGCTCTATAGTAACTGTTTGCTAGTTTTTTCACGCCTTCTTCAAGATAGAACTGCAGAACTTCATGAATTACATACCATATTAACAATTCAAGGCTCAAAGCAGACATCAAACTAAGTAATAAGGAATTTTGTTTTAACTCCAGGAAATGAAATGTACTTGGATAAAATGCATTACATGAGGGTTGATAGAGTTAAGTTGTTAAAGCTCTTTTCCTACTGCGGATGTGCAACTCTGTCACGTCTCAAGTAGACAATAAGAACGATAGTCGGTGCATCTTTGCAGTCTGATGATAATGTCCGTGGAATATATTAATCAAAATGTTTTAAGGTGAACACTCACCCAAACTCTTCTTGGCATTCTTATCTCCTTGATTGGAAGCTCCTTTCACAGAGAGGATTGTCCCACCAATTTCAAACCAAGAGACCAGTATTTTGGTCAGATCACCTCAGTTTATACCCTACCAATTCTAATTGTGGTATCATCAGGAATTAACCAGAAATGTGAGTTTTTGCGTATGGTTATGATAAGTTCAACTTTAAGTAGTAGTCAAAAAGCCAAAAACAGACACAACCAAGGTAAAGAGACCTGCCCTGGAAAGAAAGGAAGTACAAACATGCAGTTTATTTATCCACCTGTTTCGAGTTCCGACAACCCAAAGTTAATAGAGTTTCAAGAAAGAGGAATCTTGAACTGAAAATACTGGTAAGATTCACAGACCCTTTGAAGTCAACATTGAAATACAATGTTAGGAATCCTGTGAACCATCCAGGAAAATCTAGACTGAAAGAAACGACCAAGTCAAATCTCCTTCTAGTTGAAGGCAGTAATAGGTTGAAATACTGAAGCATTTTCCATGGAAGGACACAGAATTGTGGCTCTTCTCTGTCAATACTGGGTTTTCCTTAAAATCTTGGCACTGTTCTTCGGCTAACTCTTTTGATATTATATTGCATTTAAACGGAAAGAAAGAACAAAGAAGGTCCTACTGTAACATGATATAGTCTGACTGGAGGGGATCATAAAAACTAGAAAGTCAAGAATAACATCACAGATTTAAATTACATGCTTAGCCTTGGTAAAGCTCGGTATTTTTCCATAAAAACTTTACAGGTATTTTTGAAAAGGGGATTTTGATGAAATAGTAGTTATGTCGTGGAACTCCTATTAAATACAGGAGGAGAAGTTGTGCCATTAAACTACAACAACAACAAACCCAGTATACAATCCCACCGGTGGGGTCTGAGGAGGGTAGTGTGTATACAAACCTTACCCCTACCTTGAGAAGGTAGAGAGGTTGTTTCCGATAGACCCTCAGCTCAAGGAACAATGACTAAATTGTGCCATTAACTAATTTTCTGAAATTTATGTCTCTCCCTTAAATTGAAGAAGTAATATTGCATTTTGGTTCTCGCTTGGTATCATCATTCCTCATCATATTCTCTCATTATAGTTACTCTAAGTGGCTTAAATTGCTTCTACTTTTACAACCAGCCTATCTTCTTTTTGGATTGAAAAGGAAGGCAGAGAAATAAAAATGAACTCTGTTCTTTTGCTTATTTGTTAGTAATATTTAGCACTCTGCTCTAAGACAGGAAGTTCTTTAACTTGTTATTTACTAGGAGAAAACCACTATCTAATACATTGATCATTTTAAGTAATATTTCTTTTGCTATATTATGTGGAGTAGGTATTCAACTGTTTTGGTCACCAGTTCTGCTTGCACTTTGAGGCTTTCAATGTCGGAGTGGCACCAGTATACATGGCATTCCTTCGTTTTATGGGTGATGATGATGATGCGAAAAAGTTTAGTTATAGTCTTGAAGTAGGTGGATTTGGCAGAAAGTTAATATGGCAAGGAGTTCCTAGGAGCATCCGTGATAGTCATAAAACTGTCCGAGACAGTTTAGACGGGCTGCTCATTCAAAGGAGCATGGCACTCTTCTTTTCTGGTGGAGACAGGAAGGAGCTAAAGCTGAAGGTAGCCGGGCGCATTTGGAGAGAACCATTGTAAGATATAAATACGGTCTTCTTCCTCAGAGTTAGCATCAATTTCACGCCGTGTCATCAAATAGCACAGTAGATTTCGTCCTCGAGGCCACGAGTATAGTTAGTTATCCCTGATTAGCTGGTGGCTTATTTTTTGCATTTCTTGTAAAAATATGTAGGTTGTAGATGGTTCTGTATAGGTTCAGGTTTTTAGCTCAATCAATTTCTGTTGAATGTAGTCAGTTCAACTGTTGTCCAAGCATTCTGTCAATGCTGGTTGTATATCTAATATTATGAGGCATTTAGGCTTTTTTGACAATCTTTGTAATCAGAATCAAGTGACTTATATAGAACATTGTTTACCTATATATAATCTTTTATTTCTTTGTCAACTATTAGTCTTAGTTTTTAAGGCATGATTCTGGCTGGTTGAACCAATCACTTCAATCCTTTACTTAGAAATTAATTGGGGAGGTTAGTGTGTACGCAGTCCTTTAACCCTACATTGAGAAAGTAGAAAGGTTGTTTCCGGTAGACTCTCGGCTCAATTAGGCTCTAATAAATAATTCAAAAAATGAAGAATTTTAAAAAGGAAAAAGGAAGTCTAAGTCAACTTGCCAAATATTTAAGTTTTTTATGATATGTTGAAGTCTACAACAAATAGAATATCTTATGAGTATAATTGTTGGCTTATACCATGCCTCAACTTTTATATACTGTCTATGTATGTACCTAAGCTCTTACGAGAGCATGTTTAAATTGCAAGAATATTCTGTTTCTGCTAATTTAAAATCTTATATTGACTCTTTCGAAGCAAAATAATATTTTGGAATGTTAGAAAGAATTTATTACTCTCTTCTGTTCATTTTAAGTGACCGTTTTACCTTTTTTTGTTGTCCACAATATTAGATTTTTTCAAATATCAAGAAAGAATTAACTTCTTTTTTTCCAAAGTTGCATTGAATTTTCCAATGAACAAATTAAGGTTAATCTAGCCAATTACAATATTAATTAAGGAATTTTTACCTCCTATAGCAAAGGTTAACACCTTATTTATTTTAGATAAATAACATTTAAAAAAATTATATTTTGTAGATACATTTTAATGTTTATAGCAAAATATCTAATTTTGCTTAACTCTTACCTCTAAGCTACTATATACATTATTCAGTTACATTATTTTCTTTCTCTCTCTACTTTGATACATGTCATTCTCTTCCTACATTCCCCGAAAACACAATGCTCAATCTCAAAATTTTCTCACCCACATCACCTACATTCTCTCTGATCCCAATTTCTCCAATTCCATCGGCCGTTGCTTTCTCTTAAATTTTTTAATGTATACCCGATTTGAGCAAACTTCAGACACTACTTCCACTTTCTTCTTCTTCTTTTTTTCTTATTTTCTTTCTTCTACGTTCTTCTTTGTTGCTGTTAATATTGGAGAAAGAAGAAACTAAGTGTTTGGATTCTGATAATGTGAATTGCGGGATTTGTTTTGAGCAATATACTGTTTTTTCCGATCGGCGCGCACAACACAAGGGTTTTTGCTCGACGGCGGATTCGCCGGAAATTAGGGTTTGTTCTTGAACAAAGACACGGAGTTTGGAGCTGAGCAACTTGATTTTCTGTTAATATATTTCAATGTATTTTCAACGTATCACGCTGTATTTTCATGTATTCATTGTCCTTTTTTTCATTGTAATTCAATGTATCTCGTTATATTCCATGTATTTCATTGTATTCACTGTCTTTTTTTTATTGTATTTCAATGTATCTCGTCGTATTCTATGCATTTCATTGTATTCACTGTCTCGCTATATGCCATGAATGTATTCATATATTTTTTTAATTAATATAATTTATGTATTCAGATGTATTATATAATTTCTCTGAAGATTGCTATGTTTTTGGGGTATTTTTCGGTTGAGAATCTTTTTTATAACTGAAAATACAAATTGTGTGTTATAATTGAGTTTGTTGAGTTATATTAGGAGTCTATTATGTTAAATGATTCACTTTCCGTTTAAAAACAGTGTAATCCCATGTTTCACTCGGTGAATACAGTCGAATACATCCAAATACAATAATTTGTCCAACTGTAATCCCATGTTTCACGCCATGAATACAGTCGAATACACTCGAATACAACAACTTATTAGCTGGACTTCCCTGATTCACGCCTATTTTTGCTATTGTATTCATGAATACAGTAGTTTAAATACATCTAATATATCTTATAACAACAGAAAATATATCTACAATCCGTAATATAGCAAATTGTATCTATAGATAGTTAATTACTACTAAAAGATAGTGCTTTATGAAAATTTTACTTTAATTAATGCTAAGATGTAAAATTCTTAATGTGTGAAAACAACCAAAAATCACTTAAAGTGGACCGGAGGGAGTACTATTGTAAAAATAGCACGGGCTAGCCAGTTTTTGGACTGGTCATTCAAAAATAGTCAGTGTTTGCAAAGTCATTGGAAAATAGTCACAAACACGTAAAGTATCGGTGCACCTGTGTATAATATACTGGAGATTGGAGCACATGTGCTCAAAACAAAAAGTTTGAGACCCAACACAAAGACAGTTTTTTTGAAAGAAACAAAATTATCTAATGGTTTTGTAGTATGTACTAAAGTTTTAATCTTTTTTATATTTTAAGTACAACATCTGACTTTGTCTTTTTTCTAATTAAAATAAAAGTTAGATCATACTCGAAGTTATATATATCCAATCAATGAAAATAGTAGTGAAGCTTAATTACATTTGGAGTTTGCATTACTGAAAATATATACTCCTAGAACTCTTGATAATGGAGGGAGAAATAGAGGCTAACAATATTAATGGAACTAAAACGCCATTGTTGGAGGGATGGAAGCTTAGTGGAAGTGGACGGCGCAGTAGCCGGCGTTTCAGCCGGCATAACTCTTTCACGTCGCTCCGCCGTGATTTCCTGTCTAGGCTTCCAGATAAGGTGATCAACTCTTGTGTTATTGACTCTGAAGCTTCATCCATCATTAATAACCTCTCCATATCCTCTGACTTAACCAAAGGTCTCTCTCTCTCTCTCAGGCTGTTTGGTTCCGGACTAAATAAGCCATGTTTTTCTTGGAACCGATTTTTATATTATGTATAATATATGTTTTCTATAATAGTCGTTCACTGTAGCAGCCAAAAGATATCGGATATTTATGTTCTTGTATATTCCCATGACATGAACATGTTCTTGGCTTGAGAAAAAGTGAAACTTTTTCTTTTCTATGCTAAATTTGGTGTATAGACTAAGTTCTATTTGATCTTAATTCTTAAAGGGCTCAAACAAAAGCTGTTATACAATCGTTTGATTATGTTAATCCAATCACACTTCATATTAAACTCCTTAACATCCTTTAAAGATTAGAAAAGGATATCAACTTTTTCTTTTATTTTCTTTTCTTTAGTAAATTAAAGCAAACTTTTTGCTGGAAACTACAGTAGGGCAGTTCAAATATCTAGAGCTAGAAAAGGATATCTTTAACACGCTCAGTCAGTAGTGAAGCCACATGGTTATAAGGATGGTCAAATGACCACCCTTCGTTGAAAATTACACTATATATATAGGTAAAATATATATAGGTAAAATATTACGTTTTAGAGGTGTATAACACATTGGACACCCTTTGTTGGGAATTTTTTTCACTTCATTCAAATTTGAACACCCTTTGGAAAAAAATTTAGCTTCATCACTGCCTCAGTCCTCCGTTGACTAAGTTTTATGATGATAGGAGAAAAGGAATACTATGAAAAACAGTTTGAGACCTTGAAGTCATTCGAGGAAGTTGATATTGCAGTCGCTGCTGATTGCATTGATGAAGAAGATCTTGAAGAGCAAGCCCAACATGAGAGAGCAATGAGAATCTCCAATTATGCAAACATTATACTGCTTGCTCTCAAGGTGACCAGAATTACTTAATTGAACTCTTGATTAACATGAGAATGAGAAATCATCTATTAATGTGTATGCATTTCTTTGTCCTGTAAGATATTTATGCGATGAAAGTGAAATTCTGGTTTATGTTCGAATGACCTGGAAAAATGATAAAGATGGTGGTTTATGCCTTTTTGTTACAATAGCAGTATTGATACATATTGCACCTCGCAGATCTATGCTACAGTGAAGAGTGGTTCCTTAGCTATTGCTGCATCTACATTGGATTCATTACTTGACCTCATGGCTGGTAGCATACTATGGTTTACTCATCTTTCAATGAAGAACATAAATGTCTATAAATATCCTATTGGAAAATTGAGAGTGCAGCCCGTTGGAATCATCGTCTTTGCTGCTATTATGGCTACACTTGGTATGTTATCTGCTTTGACTTTGCGTTTGAAATTCCATAACCGGGTTAGTGGATACATGGAGCGACTTTAGCTTACCGAGGACATGGCCCTTGACAGGAGGATATGGAGGTCTAAGATTAGGGTAGAAGGGTAATATGTCGTAGTGTGTTTTTCTGATCTGTTCCAGGTTTATTAGTGCGAGATGACTAGTACATTGTCTTCGATTCTTAGAGTGCTAGTATTAGGGTTGTTTTTATTACTATCTTATGCTTTGGTTTTCTAGTACTCTGTCGTGTTACTGCTTGTTGCTATTGCTATTGCTTTCTTCCATTTGTTTTTTTCCCGGTTCATACATTGATGGTATCATTTTCCTGGCCTTGTTGTTGTTATTACCTTGTTTCTATTCTTCCTCTCGAGCCGAGGGTCTTTCGGAAACAACCTCTCTACCCCAGGAGAGGAGTAAGGTGATCCCAATTGTGGGATTCCACCGGGTTGTTGTTGTTGTATTGGGTTAGTGAATACGTGATCAGTTTGAACAGGTGAGAGTGAGGTATCGGAAATAAAAAACAGGATGACGGCTTTCAAAAGACAGGTAAGGGACAGGGGAGATGGAGGCTCTCGAAACCAAACGAGATTAGAGAGAACATGGGAATTAGCACCATTCATATGAGAGTTAACCTCTTTGTATATGAAATTCTTCAATTTGTATAATCATTTGCATTTCTTTGTAGGCGTTCAGGTGCTGATCCAGGCTGTAGAACAACTAGTTGAAAATAAACCTCCTGAAAAGATGACTTTGAATCAGCTCGCATGGTTATATTCCATCATGTTAACTGCCACAGTAGTAAAACTTGCCCTATGGCTTTACTGCAGAAGCTCAGGAAACAACATTGTTCGTGCGTATGCAAAGGTGTGTGTTCCTTACCTTCTGGCTTCCACATCTTCTCCTGATAATCTATTTTTGACTAAATTGTTGATGTATTTGTCAGGATCACTATTTCGACGTGGTTACTAACGTAGTCGGGTTAATAGCAGCTGTACTTGGTGATAAGTTCTACTGGTGGATTGATCCTGTTGGTGCTCTTATCCTTGCTATTTATACAATCTCAAATTGGTCAGCCACTGTGATAGAGAATGCAGGTATATACTTACATGTTCCTGTTGAATTTATAGTTCATCAATAATTCATGGAAGTTAACAGCGACGTTCAACAAACGCAGAACTAGTTACACAGACTAGAATCTAACCTTGTAAGAAAAATTATCCTTTTAGGATGTCTGTAAGAATTAGGCTTGTTGGAAACCTCAGTCCGAGGCATAATATATGCTGTCTATCGTTGTATGCTGAAGCAAACTCCGATATTTTCTTTTTTTATGACAGTGGTGTCCAAGCCAACTTGCATGTAGCTCGACTATTCCACCGGGTACCTGCTACCTCTCACCAGTGCAGGTATCTGAAAACTCTGCCAACCAAGGCTTGGGCAGATAGAAAGAAATTAACTAGTGGCTTTTTGCCTCTGCTAGGATTGAATTGGAGACCTCATGGTTCTCCTCCCACTTCATTGACCACTAGACCACACTCTGGGATGCAAAACTCCGATATTTTCTTGGTGTTATTTTATATCAATTCATCAAATAAAACCTGAATGAGGTTCTTGATGCAGTGTCACTGGTGGGACAATCAGCTCCTCCTGAAGTTATGCAGAAGTTAACATATCTTGTTATAAGACATCCTCAAGTGAAACGTGTTGATACAGTTCGAGCATACACCTTTGGTGTCTTGTACTTTGTTGAGGTCAGTCTCCAATAGCATGAGATCATTTTCCTAAACAACTTTGATATGAACTAACAACAACAACAACAATATACCCAGTATTATTTCACACCGTGGTATCTGGGAAGGGTAATGTGTACGCAGACCTTACCCCTACCTTGTGAGGATAGAGAGGCTATTTCCGATAGACCCTCTCAGGAGTTGATATGAACTATTAAGGCATAGCCTTTTCCAGAACTCGGCTGATTATGAAATGTTGCTTCCTTTCTTTTAACATAGGTTGATATTGAACTCCCGGAAGATTTGCCATTGAAGGAAGCACATAATATCGGAGAGACTCTACAAATAAAGCTCGAGAAACTCCCTGAAGTCGAACGTGCATTTGTTCATCTTGATTTTGAATGTGAACACAAACCAGAACACTCTGTCCCCAGCAAGCTGCCCAACAATGAATCTTAAGTGTGTCTTCATAGAACATACAAACTGTGAGAAATTTCAATATAAAGAATAGGTGTTGCTGGAATTGCTTTGATTGGGAGCACAGCTGCTCCTGAACCTCTACAAATACTCTTGGTCATGTTAGAGGAAATTGCATGACAATTTTTGTATATTGTTTTAAAACATTTCTCCTAACTTCATATTATCCAACATACTGGATTTATTGAAGATCCCAAGCATCCTTCCTAGCTGTTGGAGCTTTTATCATTTTCAGGACAATTTCCTGTCAAAGGTCATGAGAATATCAACTCTAAGTACTCCTGTGTAATTTGTGTAATGTCATTCTTGAACTGCAATTTACATTGTAAATCCAATTTAAATAAATTTGTAATAGAAAGCTCCTTACTTTTTCTAATACAACAACAACAACGACCCAGTATAATCCCACAAGTGGGGTCTGGGGAGGGTAATATGTATGCAGACCTTACCCCTACCCCGAAGGGTAGAGAGGCTGTTTCCAGGAGACCCTCGGCTCAAAAAAGCAACAGGAACCGATACATTAGTATCATAAAAATGCATAATAAAATAACAGCAATATAAGAGATATGAAATACAGAATACGAAATACGAAATAGATGGCTGGTATAGTAAAACTAGCAGGTAATTAAAGTCTTGCATCAATACCACGACCAATTACTTTTTCTAATAATGAAGAAAAATTAAGCTCATTCTGGATTTACATATTGGAATGAAATGACTTGCACTAAGCAGAAAGGATACAAAGAATCCATAAATTTGGAAATTTGTGCAGTTAATTGTATATACATCGCATAAGAAAGTTCACCAAAAACTGCGCTGTTCAGACGAGCTAAATGAAGCAACTGCCACCATAACAAAAATTTTGCCTATGCATAACAATCGAACCATGTAACCTACCATCCACTTTTTACAATTGCCCATGATAGAAAAAGAGAATAGAGCAGTAAGAAAAGTGGGGGGGGGGGGGGGGAACCCAACGTCAGATGTTGCAACTTCTCACGATACAGTTCGGCCAAAGCATAGACAAGAAAGATAGAGATTTTTTGCCCACTTTTCCTGCAAGAAGAAGAAAAAGAGAGAAGCATTAAAAAGCAAATTACTCCATTTTCATCTAATAACCTACTTTTTTTACATAGGTCACATCTATAAACGTTTAAACTCAAGGTTTTCCGACATGTTACCATACCTTAACATGTGTGCTTGGAAACTGAGATGTTTTCAATGTTTCCTGAGTCTCATTGCCAGGTTTTCGTCGAGGCACGCTCAAGATAAGAGCAGCTTGATCTGATGTAGCAGCTGTTGCTGTAATACGATAACCACTATTCCACCGTTCATGAATATCTTCACTTGGATAAAGAAAATCGAGTTCCACTACCTATCCAGAGAGGAAAAAAGAGCAATTTTACCATAAGCTAGTATTAGTATATGATAAAACCAAAGTGGAAGTAGATGATGCAAAATTCAGAAACAAGTAACACCATAGAGGCACGTCCATTTTTTTGTTTCTTTATCATATTTGGTTTTCCTATTTGTTGAAGGAAAGGGCAATATAATTACCTTAATTTAGTTTTCCTTTTTGTAGAAGGAAATTATATTTCTCCTATACTTGGCTAGTCTTTTTTCTTGTAGGAAAAGGTTTGGAGTTCTATAAATTGAAGATCCGTCCTTCTCATTCAGCAGCATCCACAATGTAGCCATATGGGTTAGAGAGTCGTGTTCAGGGGGAGAACTTTACGGGACAAGTGTTAGTGTATCACTTGTGTTTGCCTCTTTGTGAGGTTGTTCTCTCGATATTTTGTACTCTTTTTATATATAGTGGATTGCTCATCTCCGTTGTGGACGTAGGTCAGTTGACCGAACCACGTTAAATATTTGTGTCTCTTTTGGTATATTTCTTCTTTGTTGTATGATTTATCGTCGTTCAAGGTTTGCTTTGCTAGCTTCCGCATTGACACCTGCTTTTTCGGTCCTAACAGGTGGGATGTAGGGAGTGTTTGTTGTTTTGGAATGTTCTTTGTATCTCTAAGTACCGTCTTGATACTGTTATAATAAATCTTTACCTTCTCAAAAAACAAAAAAAAACAAAAAAAAAATCACGAAGGTAAATTTGTTCAGAAGAACACATTTAAGCTGGACATAATTCTGTTAGTTCTGATAGACTTCTCTTTCTTTCTCTTCTATTCAATTAGTAGAGTTACTAAAGAGATTATTATCAAATTAAATGTTGAAAAACTTCCAAACATTCTTTTTCAACTTCAACCCAATATTGTCCAAAGACCAACTAATTCTTTTTTTTTTCAATAGATTTCATTACTGGCATCAAGAAGATGCACAAACTTACAAAACTAGGTAAAGGTTAGCAACAACTGCTCTTCATCATAATTTACAAGGATAAATGAATCCACATTTGACAAAAATTAGCACTACATTGACGTAAGATGTCATGAATTTTTCAGTTCCCTTTTGGAAGACCTAAGTGATAATTCAAAGCAACAGTTAGGGCCGGGATGTAGCCAAAAGATGCTCAAAGGGAATTTTTTGGCAATATAGTCCAATAATATAGTCCGTTAATGGTTACTGAATATATTAACCAGGTGTTTATTCCCGAAACTAAGTATATGGTTGATCAAATTAGAAAACACGGTTCAATATTTTCTATCTTATTTGTTTCATTTTATATGATACTCTTTTTCTTAGTCTTTCCCAAAAAGAATGATACGCTTTTACTACTCTTTGATCGTGCTTATAATGAAAAAGATGGTTGAATCTTTCCAAAATCTTTTTGTGTTATTATATTTTACACTCTTTCACTTTTACTCTTTTAAGAAAAGAATATTATTTTTTATATGTAGAAACTCTTTAATTTATTTATTTTTAATTCTCTTAATGACGTTAATTGACCGTAGAAATATATTGCGGCATGTTTATGACCCAAGTTCTAAAGGTACTGTTAGTATGTACAAAAAGTTTTTCTTCTTGCTTAAACTTTATGTTGTTTCCGGGGCGGGGCTAGGCTTATACTGTTTCGCCTTGGGTTGTTAGTGGTTTATAAAGACTTCACTGAAATTGTGAAGTCACACATAGTTACATTGTGAGTGTCCATACAAAATAAACAGAAAAAGGACAATGTTTACCCAATATCTTCTTAAACTAAATCTAAGGCATCTAAAATGGATTCATGATCCTCCAAAAGCTTTCCTTTACACCAAAAATAAAAAAGAGCTACACATTTCATCTTTATCTTCTGGATGTTGTTGAATTTTCCTTCAAAGCATCTTTGATTTCTCTCTTCCCATACTGACCACCATATACAAGCTGGGACAATTCTCCATCTCTCTTTGTCTCTCGAGATTGTTCCCTCTTTATTCCAGCTAGCTAGAATATCAAGGACTCTGCCCGGCATTGCCCATGGAATTCCCCTTAAACTAATGAAGATCCTCCATATCTAGATAATGTATTTTCAATGCAAAAAAATATGGTTGATTGTCTTTGCCTGCTCCCCACATAAGTAACACCTAGAACACAGTTGGAATCCTCTTTTTGTTAGTAAGTTATCTTGTGTTAGAACAGCATCTTTTGCTAACAACCAGGTGAAGCATGCGACCTTATATGGAATTTTGACTTTCCATATCATCTTCCATGGCCAACATCCAATTTGATTGTTTGCAAGGTTGTATTCTTTGTACGCACTCCTTACTGAGAACTTTCCTTGCCCAGTCCCTTGCCACATGATGGTGTCTTGGCTTGAGTTGATTCCAGTGAAATGTTCCAAGACCCTATAAAACTCAGTCAGCATGTCGATCTCCCAATCGTTCAAACTTCTCCTGAAAGTGAGGTTCCATCCTTGGGCTGTCCAAACATCTGCTAAAACTGCTTGTTGTTGCTGATTCAGTTCATGAATGTCAGGGAATAGATCCTTTAAAGATCCCTGTCCTAACCAATTGTCATTCCACAGAGAAACTTTACTTCCACTTCTTACTTTGAACTTTGATTTGTTGATCACTTTTGGCCAAAGGTTTCTAATTGATCTCCACAAGCTGACGCCATATGGACTTCTCACTGACTTGATTGTCGAGTTTCCTTCATTTCCATATTTCTCCCTGATGACCTCTATCTACAAGGTTTGATCTTCTGCCGCCAGTTTCCATAGCCACTTCATTATTAGGTATTGGTTCTGCACTTTTAAATTCTTTATTCCTAGACCCTCTGCCCTTTTGCTGGAAGTCAGGACATCCCACTTCACCAGGTGAAATTTCTTTTTTTCACTGTTGCCTTCCCAGAGGAAGTTTCTTCTCATAGCATCAATTCTCTTTATCACATAGATTGGAGCTGGAAATAAGGACATCATGTATGTAGGCATGGCATCAAGCACAGAGTTGATCAGAGTTAGTCTTCCCCCCATGGATAGATATTGATTCTTCCAATTTGCCAATTTCCTCTCACATTTCTTTAATACATTGTTCCATATGCCTTTTACCTTACTTTTGCACCCAAATGCATATCCAAATAAACAGTTGGAAGCTCCCCTACTGTCCCCCCCCCCCATAGAATGTTAGCCAAGTTTTGGATACCTGGCACCTCATTAACTGGGTAGATGAAACTTTTCTACCAATTAATGTGGAGCCCAGATAAAGCTTTAAATAGAATGAAGATCACCCTCAAGAATCTTTACCTGTTCACTTTCAGCTTCACAAAACACCAAGGTATCATCTGCGTACTGCAAGTGTGATATCCTCATGTTACTATTAGCTCTGCTACTCACTTTGAAGCCTCTGATCCATTCATTTGTTTGTGCTACCTTTACCAAGTCATTTAGTCCTTCCATGGTAATAATGAACAGAAAGAGGGAAAGAGGGTCCCCTTGTCTTAGCCCCCTCTGAGATTGGAAAAAACCAGTTGGGGCCCCATCGATTAGGATTGAGAAGCTTACTGTTGAAATACAGAATCGTATCCAACCAATCCACCTTTCTCCGAATCCTAGAGTATTAAGAAGATACTCCTAATTCAAATGATCATATGCTTTCTCGATGTCCAGTTTGCACAGCATTCCCGGTTCTTTGGTTGTTTTCCTTGTGTCAATACATTCATTAGCTATTAAGACTGCATCCATGATCTGTCTGCCCCTAATGAAAGCCATTTGTTGTGAATCCACCAGTTTATTGATCACCTTTTTGAGTCTCTTAGTTAGAAGTTTTGAGATTATCTTGTATATACTGCCTATCAAACTGATAGGCCTGAAATCTCTTAATTCTTTGGCCCCCACCTTCTTTGGGATTAGAGCCACAAAAGTGGCATTCATGCTTTTTTCAAAGACACCTTGGTTGTGGAAGTTCTGAACAGTTGTAACCACATCATCCTTGACTACCTCCCAATACTTGTTAAAGAAAGCCATTGAGAACCCATCAGGACCAGGTGCTTTGTCTCCTGCACATGCCCTCACACTGTCCCATATTTCTTGTTCTTCAAATGGACTCTGAAGCATTGAATTGTCTTCTGATGAAATCTTTGGATGGTTCCTACTAATTACTGATGGCCTCCATTCTTCTTCTTCAGTGTATAAATTCTTATAGAATCTGATGATCTACCTCTCAATATCTTCTGGATTTTGCAGAGTTTCCTCTTCTACCATCAATTGGTCAATGTGATTGTATCTCCTGTGGGCATTTGCTGTTCTGTGGAAAAACTTTGTGTTTCTATCTCTCTCTTTCAACCACAATGCCCCGGATCTCTGTCTCCAAGCTACTTCCTCTCGATTTGCAATCTCCTCAAGTTCTATGGACCGTGATGTTTTAGTTAGGATTTCCACATCAGAAAGACCTCTTTGTTCATGTACCTTCTCCAAATCTGCCAATTGATTGAGTATGTTTGATTTCTGCCTGGCTAAGTTACCCTCAACTGATTTGCTCCACTCCTTTAATTTTGCTTTTAAGGCTTTGAGTTTAAAAGCTAGAATAAAGTCTGGTATTCCTCTGCAAGTAAAGGACTTCCACCACTCTTCAATTCTGTTCATGAACCCATCAGTCTGAAGCTACCAATTCTCGAACTTGAAGTATGCCTATATTGGTTCCCAGGAGCCTGATTGAAGCATTATAGGGTAGTGATATGAACACACTCTCTGCATCAATTATTGCTTTATGTTGGTAAAGTTTTCATTCCAGTCAGCTGAGAATAGGAATCTATCCAGTCTAGTTGCTGCTATATGTCTATCTCCCTTCCTCCATGTGTGTTCTCCACCAGCTAGTTGGATATCTACAAGCTCCATAGTCCATCATTGCTCTTGAAATTCTGGAGCAGTTTTTCTTCTATGAAGGGAATCTTGTTGTATTGAAATCCCCACAAACCACCCAAGGTCCCTAAAATAGACCTCTAACCCCTGCCAATTCCCACCAGACTTCCTCCCTCTTTATCTTGTCGTTTGGGGCATACACTCCTGATACATGGAAAGTATACTCCTGAGTTTTCCTTGAAAGTTTACAAGTTATGGTATGAGCTCCAATACTAACCACCTTTCCCCCCCCCACTCTCTGCCATCCCACATAACTATAATTCCCCCTCTTGTCTCACTAGCTTCAAGTTGAACATATCTAACCCATCCATTGCCCCATAGTTCCCTCACTAAATCCTTGACATCCCCTTCTACTTTTGATTCTTGTAAATACACTATCCCTTCCTTCCATTCGAGTAACATACTTTTAATCAGTCTCTTTTTCCTGTCTATTCAATCCTCTCATATTCCATAACAAAATATTCACAATCATTGATTAAACATCAATAAGGACCCTTCCCCTGCTTCTCGTTCCATTGCTTTTGAAGTTACTCCCAAGTTCCAAGGCCTTTAATTCCTTGACTCCCTTCCTTTTTGGTGTCTGAATGGATTGCAACACTTATTTCCCCCTGTTGACCTGCCTCCTGCTATCTATTTTCATAAATAGCTCCATCGCTTCACGCTCACATCCACTGAAATCCAACCCAAATTCCTTGCTCAATTTTATAACGTTTTGATGTACCCATATGGATACTTTAAAATCCAGGTCGTTCTCTTCGACAATGATCTATTGGTTGAGTGGTTCGACATCTTCAATAGCCCATTCCATGGTTCTCTCAATTTCTGCTGCATGCATGATTAATTTGTCATCACTTTCTGAGTTCTTGTCTTCGTTATCTCCCTCTGTAATGGCTAAATTGTTATTCTCATGTAGATGGAAATACTGGGGTTCTTCCTTTTCACTGACTGCTTCGTTTTTCTCTTTCTGTTCTTCTTCAGAAATTTCTTCACATCCATGGTCACTTCTTCCAGTTATTTCTGCCAAGGCAGAACTCGGTTTCTCGTATGCTGGGCTACCTTGTAGAGATGTTAATTCTTTATTTATTGGGTCAGATCTATAACTTGGGTTTGGTTGGGGGATTTGCAATCGTACACTATTTTTATGCCACCTTTTAACCTATACCCTGTTTTTAAAAACTATTGATTTCCTAACCAACTAACAAAAAATCCGTAATAATATGACAATTATACCCCTTCCAAAACATATAAGAGTCCGTCTCTCCTCCGTATTCCCAGATTCAAATTCCAGATCTCCTCCATATCTCCTCCATCAGTCCGTCTCTCCTGAGAACGCATCTCGCATTCAAATTCAAATTCAAATTCCGAATTCAAATTCAAATTCAAATACATTGTAAGTATTCAAATTCATCTCCAGAATTCAAAATAGTTTTTGAATTATATGTTTTCTGATTGATTGAAGTTGTTTGACAAACTTCACTGATATGCTGAATTGGCAATTCTAAATCTATTTGACGATGAATTCTAACATTCTAAGCTGAAGTTATTTAGTTAACGAGCTGGCAAATAACACAACGAAGAAGAAATTATATTAAATTTTATTTGATTGTTTTGTTGCTGAAGTTTTTTTGTCAATAATTAAAAGCTGAAGTTTTCCTCGTACACTAGGTAAAAAACCATAAAACATAAGTTAAAATTTCATATTGCACCAAAAAAACTTTGGCCTAGGTGCTGAAGTTTTTTAGTTATTACTTAAAAACTTAAGTAGGAGGGCTGAAGTTTTCCTCCTACACTGGCTAAATTTAAAAATCATATTGCACCAAAAATACTTCGGCCTAGGTGCTGAAGTTTTTTAGTTATTACTTAAAAACTTAAGCAGGAGGGCTAAAGTTTTCCTCCTACACTGGATAAATTAAAAAATCATATTGCACCAAAAAAACATCGGCCTAGGTGCTGAAGTTTTTTCCCCCTGCATTGATGAATCACCATCATAAAAAAACTTCAGCTAATATGCTGAAATTATTAAGCTTATCTCTAAAAACTTTAGCACTTATAAGCTGAAGTTTTCTTTGTAGGATTCATTAATTATGCCATACATCTTTTTCCAAAAAAAAACTTCAGCAAAAGATGCCTAAGTGATTTAGTTTATTTGTAAAAACTTCAGCACAAACAACCTAAAAAATTCTTCTGTTCACTTTCCTAATACTTGCCACTAAACATGAATCTGCAGGATGAGTTCGATTTGCAGTGTTATAACTTTCAATAGGAGTTGGACTCCTGATTTCAAATACTTGGATCATGATACAAAACTTGTTCTACTTAATAAGGACATATCATTCAATATTTTCCTCAAGAAAATTAGTGAAGTTGCAAATATTGATTCAACCAGATATGCATTAAAAGTATGGTTTGATATCAAACTAAATACAAGCAAAGGAATGCTTGTAACTTCAGATGAAGAACTCAGTACGTGTATACATTTGCTTACAACTGATTCAGCCTACAAGAATTGCTATTTCGTCATCGAAAAAATACAACCTTCAGAATCAGCAGCATTCAACCAATCTCTTGCATATGCGATAGATTCAGAACCTTTTGTGACTATCAACATGAAGTACGAGTGCCAATAATGGAAGTAGACAACGGGCAACAACCTTCTAACATTACAGCTGCTTCAGAATACATAGTGCTGAAACAATTACCCCCTACTCCAATAAATTCATACCAATTTGTCGATGACCAAGAAGAAGAAGGACAACTAAAAATGCAAATTGACAACCAACACACAATCCAACAAAGCTTTTTTCACCTTATGCAATGATAAACAATAATGAAGATGAAGTAAACATGGAGCTTATACTGATAACATCACATAGAATTAAAGAAATTGCCGAAAGTTCTTGTGCTTCTCAGAAATCAAGAAAAAGAGTGAGGAGAAAGGTGAAAGAATCTCCACCATGTAAAATACTTAGGCACGATGTGTTGCCTGAGGAAGTAAGAGTTGGATCAATCTTTGAGAACAAACAAAACATGACTAAATTTTTCTGCAGCTTGGAGATAAATCAAAAAGTTGAATTCACTACTGTTAGATCTTGTTCCAAGAGATACAAGCTGAAATGCATCGTGGACAAATGTGGTTGGAATGTACGTGCTACCAGAATAAAAAATTCCACACTGTTCAGGGTGATAAAATATCATAACATCCATGAATGCTCGGTTGATGCAGGAAAATCAGATCAGAAGCATGCTACATCAAATTTTATAAGTGAACAAATTATAGAACATGTTCGAGACAAAAAGATAGAGGTTACACCAGCCTTTATAGAAAATGAAATGAAAAAGAAATTTGAAATTGACATTGGTTATCACAAGGCATGGCGTGTTATTCAAAAAGTTATTGCTTGCATAAGGGGAACACCTGAAGAGAACTACCAGATTCTTCCTTCATACCTACACATGATGGTGGCCAAAAACCCAGGAACATACACAAGCATAAAAAGAGATGCGCAGAATAGGTAAGCAAAACAATACTAACCATCAGCCTGAAGTTTCAAATGTTACTATTTGAAAAACTTCACACCTTATGATTTGTTTTTTTGTGTTTCAATGTACAGATTTGCTTACTTGTTCTTCGCTCCTGCGGCATCAGTAGCTAGTTGGTCCTACTGTAGACCCGTTATTGTAGAGATGCAACGTTTTTGAAGTCAAAATATTGTGATGTTCTATTTGTTGATGTATCAAAGGATGCAAACAATCAAATCTTTCCTCTATGTTTTGGTGTAGTAGATTCAGAAAACAATGAGGCATATATTTGGTTCTTCGGAGAAATGAGAAAAGCAATTCAAGTCCGTCGTGAACTGGTTTTTTTGTCAGATAGAAATCAATCGATCGCAAATGGTATTAGAAAAGTTTTTCCTGAAGCTCACCATGGTATCTGCCTCTATCACTTTGAGAAAAATTTAAAGTAAAGACATGCAAAGGCGACGGTAATAAATCTTTTTCAAAGTGCTGCAAGGTCATACAAACGTGAAGATTTTAATCAGTTAATGTCCCAACTCAAAAGTATTGACAAGAAAACATACAATTACATAATGGAAGAGCCTCCCGAGAGATGGGCTCGATCGTGGTTCCCACGGTGACGTTATGATATGCTAACAACAAACATGGTAGAATCAATGAATTCCATTTTAATAAAAGGGAGAGAAATGTCTATTTTAAGAATGTTAGATTTCATCCAAGAAAAGCTGGGAGAGTGGTTTTATGAACGGAGAAAAAAGGCAAATGAAACTTTTCACAAAGTTTCAATATGGGCAGAAGAAGAGATGACTAAGAAGATGGACTTGGCTTGCAAAATGTTTGTGAGTATATTTATTAACTTCAGCTTTTTATATCAGTTGCAATGATTTACTGCTTACATTTAAAAAAATCATACTTTTTTTCTTTTTGAAGCAAAAATACAATAATATAATTTGTCTTAATTTTTTATTCCTTGTTACGTGTTCAACCTTAACTCAATGTTACTTAGAATAAATAGTGAAGGAATTGAATTTATTGTGGACTTAAAGAAGAACTTGTGACTGCCTGGAATTCCAACTTGATGAATTGCTCTGTCCACATGCAATTGTTGCTATTAATAAGAGATATTTACAGAATCTGGTTACTGCTCAAATTGGGATTCAAGGGAAACATGGTTGAAAACATATGAAGGACATGTGAATACCGTGGGAGATCAAAAATCATGGGAAATACCACAAAATGTACAATCTGAGATCACAAAACCTCCCAATGTAGAAATTTTACAAGGAAGAAGACAAAAAAAGAGGCATATACCTGCGACTGAATCATCAGTACCATTCAAGTCTACCAAATGCAGTCGATGTAAACAAGTTGGGCATAACAGAACAACTTGCTTGTCTTCTCCAGCACCTCATCCATATTCCAAGAAACACACTGAAAAATACTCCAAGCTTCAATAATCCTTGGTCTGAATTTAGACTTTCTTTATTGTATGACATAATTCAAATTTAATTCGGCCTTCCCCAAACACCCATTCTATTTCGTCTCTTCCTCTATAATTTCAAAAATTCGCAAAACTCATGGTAAATAATTTAAAGGAAGTGCTATAAATTTTGTTTAAAATCGTCTTCCAAACTTCTATCGCTTCTTTTTCTGTCATTATGATGCAAAAGAGAAATGGCCTCAGCTTGCGTGACATGTACGTGCAGCCTAAAGAGTGGTACCTAGCCGTTAGAAGTTAGTTATAGGCGGATAAGTTGTAAGTTATTTAGTGAATAGTTTAGTCCCTATAAGTTTCTTAAAGGAAGTTTAGTTAATTGTAATTAGGTCCATAGATTTAACTTCAATTGTCATTTATAGACCCTGTCAGAAGTGGTTATAGGATTTTATTTTGTAGTGTGTAGTGGAACCTATATGTAATGCTCAATGAGTTGCAGATATTCTCATAATTGTAAATCCTTTGTTTTTACCCTAATTTTCTCTCTTAGCTTCTTTTTCCTTTTCTCTTTACTGTTACATTGTTGTCGCCTGTATCAGTGGTATCAGAGCATAGTTTGAGTTCTAGGAGAAACCATGGCTGGAGAATCTACTGATGTCATGGAGATGCTACACAAGATGGCGGTAGATCTATCTAGCTTCACAGCTCGCCAAGACCAGCTTGAAGTTTTTCAAGTGCATACCTGCAAAAATCAAGAAGAAGTTGTCAATGACTTGAGAGGAGTGCTTAATGAGGTTCTACATGGAAGCAGAAGACCTCAACGAGGCAAAGACATAGATCCACGAGGAGGTGAGTTGTATTCTCCTAGTGATCTTTATCTCAGTATAGGAGACATGACAACTCCCAACTCCATGGGAGGAACTTGTTCATCTTTTTCAAGTGTTTCTCTTCCTGGCAGTACTCCGACTTGAACTCATGTGCTTCCTGCTCGAAATGTTACAATGGGGTGAGTTGGACCTCTTCTGGACCTTTGAACCAAACTCAGTTGAACCCTAGCTTACAGAATCTCAATACCTTCATAAGAACCCAGCCTGCTATGGTGAGCACACAAGGACCTTCAGGTCCCTACTCTCCTCAACCCAAAAATCAACCAGCTCTACCTTATCTTCCACCTAAAAACCACAGAAACCATTATACCCAACCTTATCGGTAGGCTAACACCCCTAGTCGAGTTCAATACCCTTACAACCCCTATAATCAACCATCATATTACCCCTTAGCCTACCAAGTATCCAATACTCATGTAACCCCACCTATATACCATCAAGTTCCTTATTAACAAGCTCTTAATCTACAACAGAACACACCTAGAAACAACCCTTGACAAGTTGCCCCTCATCTACCAAATACTTCCCTGCCAACCCTCCTATTTACTAAGTATGCTAAGGTTGAGTTTCCAAGGTTCAATGGAGAGGACTTGAGGACTTGGCTATATAAAGTGGACCAGTTTTTCTCTGAGGAAGATGTTACTATGCAGTAGAAACTGAAATTAGTATCTATGCACTTTGAGGGTGATGCCCTGTAGTGGCATTTTGGTTTTTGGATACATGAGAAGTAGAGGTCAGATGACTCTTCCTACATGGGATGAGTATATTTGGGCATTATGTGATAGCTTTGGTACAGAGTACATTGACCCCATGACTGAGATAATGAATGTGAAGCACACATGAACTGTAAATGAGTACCAGCAAGCTTTTAACAGTGTCATGACTAGGTTGGACATAGCAACTAGACATGCCATTAGTATCTTCTTTAACAACCTTAAACCAGAATTGAGTAATGTTGTGAGAGTGGGAAACCCAAGCACCTTGCCTCAGGCCTACTACTTGGCTAGATTGCAAGAAGCCAATTTTGCAGCTCAAAGTAAGGCCATTAGGAGCTTAAGCTGAGGGTCTTCTATGAGTAAAGGATCAGGTAGATTTTATTCTCCCAAATGGCAAAAAGATAGCTCTTCAGGGTTCAAGAAAACCCCTGTGTCCAAAATGGATAATAACGGAAGGAGGAGATTGACTCCTGCAGAAAGGGATGGGAAGAAGGCAAGTGGCTTATGCTTCTTTTGTGATGAGAAGTTTACCCCTATCCATAAATGCAACGCTAAAAGGCATATCTACTCATTAGAGCTGGGACCTATAGAGGAGGTAGAAGAGGGGAAACCAGATGAGAAAGAGGCTTTATAAGCATAGGAAATCCCTGAAGAAGTGATAGAGGAGGTAATTGAGAATTGTGACATATCATTGCAAGCTCTCAATGGCACACCATGCTACCAAATGCTCAGGCTTAGAGGGTTCACTGAGCAGAAACCATTAGAGATCTTCATTGATTGTGGATCTACCCACAACTTCATTGATGAGGATACAACTAAAAGGCTGGGGTGCAAAATCAGCAAGATAAAGCCACAGTTAGTTCAAGTAGCTGATGGTAGGGAGGTCTCTACAGAGAAGTTATGTAAGGGGTTTCAATGGCTCATGCAGGGTGCAGTATTTCAAGGGGATTTCCTGGTCTTTCCTATTGGCAATAGTGACATTGTGTTAGGCATTCAGTGGTTGTTTCCCTTGGATGACATCAAGTTTAACTTGAAAAAGTTGACAATTGAGTTTGAACATGAGGGCAAAGTGTTGACTTTGCAAGGGATTCAACCTACATTCAAGGATGTTCAATTCAAAGCCTTGGAGAAGGTTAATAGGAAGGAGTCAAGGTTCTTCATGGTAAAGGTTAGAGGAGTCAAAGAAGAAGAATCAAGTGCTTCAGAGCTAGGAGGTAGTCAAGAACCAAGGCCAATTATTGAGGTCCTGAAGCAATATGAACTAGTGTTTGGGGAACCAACTCAACTGCCCCCTTTAGAGGTGTGTTTGATCATCACATACCTTTATTGGAGGGTACCTCCCCAACCAATGCTAGACCTTATAGATACTCCCCTGTACAGAAGAATGTCGTAGACAAACTGGTGCAGGAAATGTTAGGACAAGGGATAATACAACACAGTTCAAGCCCTTATGCCTCACCTGTGATCTTAGTAGGGAAGAAGGATGGAACATGGAGGATGTGTGTGGACTATAGAGCCTTGAACAAAATGAACGTCAAGGATTAGTTCCTTATCCCTATTATTGAGAAGTTGTTGGATGAATTAAGAGGTTCTCAGGTATACTCTAAAATAGACCTTAGGACATGATATCATCAAATCAGAATAGCACCTGAAGATGTAGCCAAAACTGCCTCTAGAACACATTTTGGGCATTGCCGTCGCCGACATCACATTATAACCCACAAACTATTTAATCTTTACATAAATATTCATGAGAATGACTAAAATTATAAAATCCCAACGCAGTTTCCTTCCTTTTAAGTGTAGGTTTGAGATCTATTCATAATAAAGTTGTTTAATTCATGGAAATGAAAATTTGACTTTAATTTACTTTGTTTGAGTGTTGTATGAGATCTGAAAATGGAAGAGGAAAAGGAAAAACAAAGGAGTTTCAGTTTTCATCTCTTCTATTCTCGGTCTTGGGTTTGCTATGGAGGAATCAATGCAAAATTGAATATGGGTGAAGCTAATAAGCAGTGGTTATGGCTTTTTTCTTGTGGTGTCATTGACGGTGCACGGCAGTAGAAGATGGAGAAGTTAAAAGGATTTTCAAATTGGGGGTATAAGAGTAATTTTAAATATTTTCTTTTTAAAAATAATTAATGACACATGTCATGACTTTATTGGTGCGTGACATTACACATCTTTTGGTAAACTGGTCAAGAAAAAAGAAGCATATATTAGACACACTCTGAAAAGGTTAAGTGTGTAAGGTAATTTTCATGGTCAGAAAGTGTGTAACAGGGATTTGGTCCATAGTTTAAAGGGCAACTTATGTATTTTGCCTTTTACGAACTATTTCAATTTGATTTTAATATTCAATTAAATTTTAATTGAGGATTACGAAACTACAAACGTTATAACCCCTTATATAGAGAGCTGTCAAAATGGGCTTGGGTCGTGAGTCCAGCCCAACTCAGCCTGCTACTTGGATAGAGTTGGGTTGGGAGTTTTTTAGCCCATTTAAAACCGAGGCCTATAAGCCCGGCCCAAATCAATATGTTGGTCCTTGAGGCTTGATCGAAGTTGGGCCTGGGCCGGCCCGTGGACCAAAAATTAATTAAATTCAAATTTAAATATTTAATATTAAAAAAAACTAAAAAAAAATATTAACTATAATACTCCTTCCCAACCTTACATTGCTCATTTACCTTTCCATACCAATTAGAATTTAGATTATTTATATACATATAATATGTAGTTTTTCCTTTGCTTAATTAACAACGACCTAGGAAAGTCTTAAGCGGCCAATAATAATTTTTTTCAAAGAAAATATTACTTTAAGTGGCCAATGATCAATTTGTTTTACTTTAATATATTACTATTAATTAAATTGCTCTTCGGTATAGAAAAAGGTCAAGTTTTAATACTCAAAGAAAATTGACAACACTAGCAAATTTCATGAAAATTTTATGGACTATAATGATGAATTCAACAAATGATGTTAAAACCTAAATTAAAAAACCTCAACATATAAACTTCTTAAAGCAATCCCTGAGCCTGAGGAAAGTAAAAGAAAAGTATTGAAAAAATATTCATGTAACGTTAAAAAAGAAAAGCTAGAGATATAGAGAATTTGCATTTCAATTACGTGATTCATTGTCAAAAATCAAGATTCTTGTATGCTCTAAACAAACAGAAGTCGTTCATATGATTAAGAGTCTATGTCACGAAGAAATATTTAAAGATTTGAAGAATTTTTTTTCTAAAAAAAAGGTGAAGGGCCGACCAGCCCTAGCCCCCGGCCCTCTTAGGATAGGTTGGGTTGGCCATTTTAAGGCCTATTCAAATGGCAGGCCGGCTCGCCCTAGCCCATCAAATTTAAAAGCCCGTAAGGCTTGGGCTGGGCTGGTCTGTTTTAGCAGCTCTACTTATATTATATGTGTAGAGGAGAAAAGATTTATGTTAACACTATCACATTTAGCCATCTATTAAGCCGATCTCAACAAAAAATATATTGTCGTATTAACTAAATAAAACTTCTAGTAAAAGTAAGAACTTAGTATTTAGATAAACTACATAGCTATATAAGTTACTGAATGTGAGTTACAAATCGTGATTGCTAAGTGCGACATATAAATCACCTAACTGAATGCGTCTTATAAATTACGATTGCCAAATACGATCTATAAATCTCAATAACAAAATGCGACTTGTAATCACAATCATCAAATGTGACTTATAAATTGCAATCAGAATGCGACTTATAAATCGCTATTTTTGCATGCTATAAACCGTGAAACTAAATGTGATACTTATAAATTCAACAAATCAAAAAAATACAGTTACAGAATGCGACTTATAAATTGTAAGTTTAGAATGAATTATAAGGATGTGACTTATACATCGCTATTAAAGACTGCGGTGTATATATCGCATTCATACATTGCACTATGGAATGCAACTTATAAATCGCATAGAACATGCGCGATTTTGCCTTTTCCAATACCATCTGTCTGTTCACATCAAAGCAACTTACGAAGCAGCACTTTCATATTCCAGAACCCCATCGCACACATCTAATTGCGGTTGGGAAGCTAATAAACCAGAAATGGGGGAGCTGAAGATGCAAGAGATGTCCTTGCCAGCTTTATTCGAGAAGGTTCGAAAAATTCATTCAATTGCATCTGAATCCACCGTTGATCAGGTAAAATTTTGTATTTTTGTTTTTTCATAGCGGAATACTACTTAAAGAATGTTATTTTTTCCCGTATAATTTTATAGTATTTGTAATATTAGAGGCGGATTCAGCATACAAACAGTAATCGCACTTGCACACACAGTCTCGAGCTTCAATTATATATTTCTATACAAATATTGTGTGTGTGTGTGTCTAAAGAATGAATTTTGTGTCTGATTTAATGTATTTGTATCAGAGGTGAATCCAGCTTACAGGCGCGAGCTCGTGCTGTATATGCATCGATATAAAAGTTATCAAATTTTTTTGAGATATATGTATATGTATTAGACTGTGCACATGCTTTCAAATTTTGTGACTCAAAAAATTTGTATTTTGTGCATGATTTAATGTCTTTGTATCAGAGGTGGATCCAGCTTACAAGTGCGAGCGCGGGCTATATATGCATTGATATAAAAATTGGCAGATTCTTTTGAGATATACTGTGTAGTTGCTCTCATATTTTGTGACTCAGAATAATGTATGTGTATGATTTAATGTATTTGTATTAGCATAGAGGCGAACACACTTCGTCTCTCGAGCTTGGACTATATAAATTAATAAAATTTTAGAGATATATGTGTATGTATACTATCTAGTAGGTTGTGCACATACTTGATTCAAATTATGAATCCACCTCTAATTTGTTTTTGCCGGTTGTGGATTGTTAGGACGTTGTCAAGAAAGGTTGCGAGCTCTTAAGACAATGCGAGGAGATGGTCACTAAATTAGGATTGTTCTCGCTCAACGAGACAAAAGATGATATTAGCACTGCTAATCTGAAATATATCCTGGTAAGTAGTTTTCATATGTATATTTTTCTCTTGTAATGATAATTTATCCGATTAGTTTTGTTTGGTTCCTAAGAGGTTGGATGGGAAAGTTGGGATCACCTTCCCTAATTTCTTTTATTCTAATTCAAAGAAGGAGCCACTACTCTCCTTTCTGGCAAATGTATCTATTTATTATAAAACTTGATGAACTGTGTGTTGTGTGCATTTGTTCATTTTTGGGTGGAGTTATGAAAGCTAAATTGTTATCCAATTATTGATATTGTCATCATTTAGTGCATGAATTAGTTTTATTCTATTTTGTTTCATTCTTTGGTGGTATAAGTATCGTAGGTATAAGTGTGAGATTGAGAAAACCTTCAGCGTCAAAAAGCCCCTAATTTGTAATCATTCTTTTTTTTGGTAAGTAAATCCTAGAAGTCAAATAATTGAGTATTGAAATGAAATGGGTCCCCCGACGATATCATGGCACATGGCACTGATCGAGGCATAGTTGTTGTTGTGTTCTCTCTAATAGCTTAAGCTTTTAGATGAGACGGTCACATACTTCATCTGTTAGGTTAGGCTATGTGAACCCTCAATATCCAATCCACTCATTTGGACTCGTTTCATCCAACTATTCTTAATAAGCTGCACTAGAGGGTCTCTACATTTTATCAGCAAGACCAAACCTGGAACAAAATTATTCTCCAATCTGAATGCAACCTTGTAAAAGGCCTAACGATAATTGGTTTTATGATCATGAGCAACCATTTGAATGTCTTAGTGTCAAGCATCATATTTGTGGTTTCTTTATTTTGTTCTGCTATATTTGTGCTACTGCAGATCTTTCCCCTCATCTCATTTATCAGATTTTTGTCACATTGCAAACAAAGAAAAAATTTGACATTTGAGCATGCTAGAGATGTTTAATACGAAATTGAATCTTATGTCAGGTAGTTTTATTGGTGTTCAAACATGGAAAGAAAATGTAACGAGCAAGCTAGATATGTGTAGTAACTAGCATCAAGTAGTGTCAAGCACATCTATGATTTTGGCGATTAACTAGAAAGAATGACTTTGTCAATGAGAAGTGGACCTTGAAAACTCATGACGCATGGATGTCTATCAACTGAAGAGAAACTTGATATATAGAAGCTAATGTCCCATTGTTTCAGGTGCCATACTATCTTGCAGAGCTAACAGAAAAAATTGCAGAAGATGATAGGATAAATGTACTCAAGGTTTCACAAGCCAAGTTAAAGGTAAATTGTTGTGAGCTAATAACATGATATACATTTATGTTTATGCCAAAAGGCTAGCATTGATGTTGAATTGACATCTCAGCACTATAATTTTGGCAATATCGCTAGGAATTCATTTCTTTTTGTGAGACAATGGAGCTTGTTCCAGAAGAGGAGATAGTGACATCTACACAAGGTGGAGCTAATTCATTTGCAGATCGTAGAGCTAAGAAGGTAGACGGGAGTACACGTTCAGTTAGAATTGCTGTCTGTGAATATTACAATTAGGTTTCTTCGTTTTAAAAAAAAAGTTTCTTTCTTTTCATTCTTGTCTTTAGATGGATTATTTGAGTTACTAAGCGCATCATGTTTATGAAAGATTGCTCGCTTCAAACGCCAAAAAGCTGCTGAGTCAAAACTGCTTGAATTGAAGGAGCGGAAGGAGCGTCGTGGGCGATCAACTAAAGCAGCTGCGTTGTCTACTCCTGTTGAGACTGGAGAAGATGATGTGTCGGATGATGATGGCGAAGAAGAACGAGAGGTTTGTAAGCATCCCTATTTATGTCATGTACACGAGCATGATCACTGTTGTAATCTTCTTCTTCCTATATTTTTTGTTTTATTCTATGTTGCAACTTCTATGACATCGAAGCACTTTTATGCCAAGTCGTCCATATTGTTCATGCTCATGCCCATGACAATATACTGGTGTTTGCTGATTCAGCATTCATGGATCTGCATTTGCATAGGCATTTGTCATTGCTTTTTGGATTTGGCAATGAGAACAATCTAAGATCACCCTTCGATTCTAATATCCTCAATAGAATTTGCTGAAGAAATCCATGATGTAACCTACCACATTTTGTATGTGATCTAAGGAATCATGATATACCCTTTAGGTGTAATTTAATGTGTTCGATTCACCCCTTAAATACATATTTCCAGTTTGTAATGCAAATTTTGCTGTTGCCTTTTTTTAATTATTTTTATACACAAATTTTGGTCGCCACTTCCATAAAGTGTCTGATTATTGGGAACTACTGCTATTCGCAGGCATGGCTTACAACCATCTCCTTGGCCCTCAGTAAGGTTAGCCCACATATTCTGAGTTTCTGGAAGTGCATTTACTTTTATTTCCTTGTACGCGTGTTACCTTATCTTTGTCATCCTTCAATTACTACTGCCCTACAGGCTTTTGATCTGCTTGAAATGCTGAATAAAGAGGAAGAAATGCTATCTGCTATTAAGGAAAGGCAGCTTCAGGTATTATTGAACTTAGTTTGATTGACATTCTTCTTGGGGCCTGTTTGTAATTGTGTTGTGTAGCCTCTATTCTGTAATTACAATTTGAATGTATGTGTTCAATCCGCATTTTCAGCTTGAAATAGCATTTACTGCAACACTGTTCTTTTCCAACTCTGAACTTTCTGGCTTTTATAGTGCCATTTTAGGACAGAACTCTAGTATTGTTGTCTCTCTTATATTTTTGCATCATGGCCTACTATTTATGCAGGATGGGGAAAAAGAATTTTCTCAGATAGTACTTGATGAACGCACCAAAAAAGCAGAAACTTGGCATCGTGATGCTGCTGCTCGAGCTCACTACACAAAACCTGCAGCACCTATCACCTGTGCTACCTTCGCTCAAGATGTCATAGAGGGAAGGGCCACGGTTTCACAGGCGCACGAACATAAACACCAACCGTTAATTTTTGGACCAGCAAGTCTCATTGGTAGGAATCCAACAACCGAACGAGAAAAAATAGCAGCACAGGTTTTTCAGCCTCATTATAGGTACTTCCTTTTAACCAATAACTAAGATGCCCAATGATCTTAAGTAGCAAGATAAAGAAATAAGCTTCGAAGAACTTAATCATAACATCTTCATTTCAAACACTAGATTACCAACCATGAGCATAGAGGAAGCTGGGCTAACAGAGATGAACATGATGAACGAATGGCAAGAGAGGAACATGAAACTCATGGAAGAAGCAAATTCTTCATGGTACAAGGATGGCCCAAAGTTAAGGCCAGGTGAAGATGACGAAGAAGATGATGACGCTGCTCAAGACAAGGCAAGAGCATGGGATGACTGGAAAGATGATAACCCCCGTGGTGCTGGCAACAAGAAACTCACTCCTTGTGGTTAAGTAGCTGACATTGAGCTGGAGTATCCAAAACATAAACTGCTGCAGCATTTGAAGAAGCCATTCTGAATTTGACTTCCCTGTTAGTTGTAACTTGTACGCCAAACTTATCCATAAATTTGAAACCATTTTATTTCCAGTTTACATGTATACGTAGATTTTGCTTATATGTATCAAATTAGATGGCTGATGTATTGTACATTAGTTCTTATGGAAAGGTATTGATATCAATGTCTCCAGAGAGGACAGAATGATGAACAAACTGTTGGTGCGAGAATATTACTTCTAAAACACAAAGTTTCCCGTTGCAACGTGGTGAAAAAAGCCATATTAAATTGTACTGGTGCTCTGTTAGGCTGCTCAGGGGAAGTGAAAGGTCAAATCCTGTATATGAACTGTGCATATCCCATTTTTGCACGGCAGAGTTATGCAATTCCACGAGAAGCAAGACAATACATAGATGTTGTCAAGTCCTTGACCAAAGCATCTGTTATTTCTTGTATTATAGCTACAAGGAACCCTCAAACTATTCTGGGTGGTTAGAACGACAAAATACGAGCAATATACAAATGGAACATGGAAATGCTCATAAAGTAGGTACAAATTACTCTTGTAGTGGAGTTGAAAAGGGGGAAATTCTTAAACTTGGAAAAGAATAGGTGTGACAACCTAAATGCTAAATGCTTCCCTCATCTGGTATTCCCAAATGCGTGGTGCAGTCCTTAAGGATTTAATATGACTTATGGTCTCTTTGTGCCCATTCTCTGTATGAAAACTAGCCCATTCACTTGTATTCCCAGAGTTCATTCCATTTGATGCTGTAAGTAGATCCAAACCCTTTTCCTTCATTTAAACTTGTCGATCTGTTGCCACCACTACTCGGTAACATAATAACATAGTTCACGTATTTAATTAGTTGGTTGTTAGAAAATAGACATCACGACCCAACAGGATCGATTCAAACTCTTATTGTGGTGTAAATCAAGCCATGGAGTTAACAAGCCACGCATGTTACTTGGTCAAAGGCACAAATTTCACTACATTGGTGAGCTGTATATACTTAGA
Organism: Nicotiana sylvestris; assembly: GCF_000393655.2. NCBI lineage: Eukaryota > Viridiplantae > Streptophyta > Magnoliopsida > Solanales > Solanaceae > Nicotiana > Nicotiana sylvestris. Next base: position 1,492,323 of record NC_091066.1, on the reverse strand, counting down.
CTGCAGCAAATTAGAAGAACAAGAAGCAATAGAAAAGATTTCTAAATTATGGTATCAAGAACATACCCATCTCATAAAACTTGAAGTTACTAATCAAACTACTCAATGTACTATTTTTGAAAATTAGTTCTCAAATATTCATTAATTTCTGTGTCATCTGAACCTAATATATCACTCCCTTTGCAATAAGTCACTTCAAGTTGAGCCTTCAACTCAAGCCAAGGCCTCTCTAACCTCCAAAGATCAGCTATCTGACACTTCTCCCCTAAGTTCACCCAAGAAATTAGCTTGGATACCTCTTTTTTGTTCACCTTGGGACTCAAACCTTTCACTGCAATCCTTGCATCACGAAATGCTGGGAAGCACTTCTGTTTTGCAAATTCATGGCATTTCCCCTTTGCTGCTTCTAGGCAAGCCTCCATTTCGCGTTCTTCGCATCTTGCTCTCTCTGCAAAGTCTTGATTGGAAGCACTACCAGTGATCGATTTCCACCAAGGGGTTTTACATTTGTCTGAGGCTGCAATTGAGCAACCAATCCTAGCTCCGGATTCACATTGTTGAGTGACTTGAGATTCACAAGCCTTGTATGCAGAGGCCCAGGAGAAAGGATCTTTAAATGCAAGGATGAATCTGCCAGCTGTTTCTTCTTGTGAACCAGCCCTGATGGGACCTCGAAGTAGAGGCACTGGTTGGTCAAACGGAATCAGAGTCTTCGATGCTGAGTATTCCACGAGGTCGGTTGATGGCACCTCTGAGGGCAGTCGTTCTGGTGCTTTCATAGAGGAATTTTTTTATCGTACTCGACGTTGGGTCCTGAAGAGAAGAAACTAACACCAGGATTATCATGATGCCAAAGATAACCACCTAAGGTTGTATTTACATCATCACCAATAAATACATCTGCGGCATGGATATTTGGATAGTATCATGCAAGATGACATGAACTGCAGGGAATTGAATAAACTGATAATAGTATGCAAAAGCTATAAGTCTAATGGCTTGTGCTAAAAGATGGAAATGTTTTGATATGGAAAGCTGATAGAATTAAGTTATCGGTTTATTGTGAGCACTGTTCATGCATGACCATGTATTGTATGTCATCTACTAAATGTTAATCAAGTTCCGCCAGCCTACCTTGTCTCTCATATTCTTTCAGTTGCTCTCTGTTTTAACATATCTGATTCTGTCCATCCCATGCAAATGTCAACTATTGCTTCCTTCCAACCGTTGGTACTTGAGTTATGAAGCAATATCTGCTTGACACTGTCAATTCGAGGAATTAATAATGTATAGATAGAGCATATAGAGATACTTATAAAGCTGGTCTGGGGGTAACAGTGAGGTCAGAAATTTCGAAGCTGCGGTTATATTTTTCAAATCCAAATCTTGGAACATTGTTCCATCAAATTAGTAGGATATGACAACATTTAAACTGAAGCTGCCCAATGCTTCAAATACCCTGTTTTATGGTACATCCTCTACTCGTTGGGTTTAACAATTGTGGCTGAAAAGATCACCAGTTATAAAGGATCGAATTACAGAATTGCTACAAGGAAATCGACAAGGCCATGGGTAGTTTCGCAAATTTAGCTGTCCATAATATGTAATATAATTCAATACTCTACTCAAAAATCCCTTGATATTACTCTGTTGAAAACCACCTCGTTAGATGCAAAACACCATTTACGTTTAGTAGCAACACATATTTTAATCTCCTGAATGTTAACAGCAATTTGACTATGGAACAAGAAAGTTTAACCCCCACTTCCACGCGTTGACTTCTCTAGACTTGTCACTCACACTTACACTTGTAAAGGCTGAGGCATGTCCAAGAAGCCACCCTGCTTCATCCCGCAGCCATCACAGAGTGCTTTAAATCAAAGAACATAAAGTTATCTATCCACCATGGTGGTTGATAATCAACTCCAATAGTTATGTATCCGCATTACATAACAGCAGAAGTTATATATCCAATGTGATAAGGTAGTGATCAACTCCAATAGTTAATACTTAGGTCTCACTACTGGTGGTACACCATCACAAATTTGAGTTATCATCATATATGAAGCAAATACAACAACAACAACAACAACCCAGTATAATCCCACAAGTGGGGTCTGGGGAGGGTAATATGTACGCAGACCTTACCCCTACCCCGAAGGGTAGAGAGGCTGTTTCCAGGAGACCCTCGGCTCAAAAAGCAACAGAAACCGATATATTAGTACCATAAAAATGCATAATAAAATAACAGCAATACAATACAATAGATATGAAGTACCGAATATGAAATACGAAAAAGATGGCTGGTATAGTAAAAACTAGCAAGTAAAGCCCTGCATCACTAGCCGATATATGAAGCAAATACTAAATTGTAAAAGTCACAAAAAAAACAATTATATATCTAAGATTGTAAGTCAGTGATGCATTCCTTCTGATAGTAAGTTCAAACTTAAAATAAAAATAAAAAATTGGGAAGATAATTCACTCTGTATATAAACACACACACACAGTGGCTGAGCCAGAAAATGTAACAAGAGGATTTTAAAAAATGTAAACTTGCACTGTGAGTGAGTACATTTAGCTATCAAACAGATTCAACAATTTATATGTATACCAATAAAAAAAAATATGCATTCCAATTTACTGAACTTCGTGTTTTAACAATAAAAGGGAATATGTGCCTAAATTAGAGATAAACAGAAAGGAACAATCTTGATGAGAAAGAAAAAGAGAACATACAAATTGGTTAAGCTGCAGATAGAAAGCTTGAGGAGAGATGGCAGCTATAAGCTCGAGCATAGTTTGAGGCTGGAGAGAATCGCAATTTGAGTTGTTCTAACTGGATCCGCTAGAAGAACTTTCGGGTCGGGCAATTCTTTCGTATGATTTGCAGCACGTAGCCGATTTTACCTGTGTTATTTTAAATTATATCCAGTTTCTTCAAAGTATTTAAAATAAGGAATCTTACGGAAATATCCCAGAAAAGTCTCAACTTATCCATCTCTAGCCATTAATCATAGACTTACAAAAACTAACAAAACACATATAAAAATTAAAAAACACAAATAAATAAGTTTCTTTCTCTCTAAGAATCACACACAAAGATCTTTATCCATAATTTTAAGCGTGATTAGCAACATTAGATGCAAGACGAAAAGAAAATTTTATGGATGAGGTAGCAATACAAGGTGATGAAATACATATATATATATATATATATATATATATATATGTATTTCATCACCTTGTATTGCTACCTCACCTTATATATATATATATATAAGATTCTAAAAATCTAAGCAAAAAATGACCTTTTTCAATGGGTATGGTTGAGATTCATTTAAAACACATAGATGAGTCAATATATAAAATTTGAGGAAGATTGGAGGTGATCTGGACTAATTGAGCATCAAAATTCATAGTTAAAATCGAGTTCAAAAAATTCTTCTGCGACATATATATCAAACATGTATCACGCATGTATCTCACATGCAAGTATACATGGATATACACATGATATACATTTAATACAAATATGATACATGTTTGATACACATGTGATACACATATCATTTTTTTCATGTTCATCTTCTACTTCGAATTTTCAAGTCAAACCATCTCAAAACTCCACCAAATTATCCCAAAACTGAGATTCAAGCTCCTTAAGATGTACCCAATTTATTCTAATAACACCCACTCAAAAAAAAAAAAAAAAAATTTAACCTTTTTTGGCTACAAATAACTAGTTTGCTAATATTGCTAATATTTTAAGAATTGACCAATTTTTGTAATAAGCTACTTATAAATGGACATAGCTGGTATTTCCATTTGAAACAAACGAGATGGATATTTGATTGTATATGTCGTTTAATTAGGAATGTAAGTTTTTGCTTAGTAAATATCATCCACCTCATGTGTGCTTTAAAAATAATAAAATTAAGAGGAAAAAAATTACTCTCTATTAGTTGGGACAATATCGGACTTTTTTCTACTTTTAGCTCGCACCAAAAATTATTTATATTCGGTAACTAAAAAGTGTATACGATTTATATAATTTTTGTATATAAGGTAGGCGGGCGGTAGTCCGCACGGCCATCCAGATCTAGCTGCTTTAGTACACTTTTAAAGGTTGGCGGTAGTCCGCACGACCAATAAGGATTCGAAATATACGGAAATTCTATTATAGTTTAATGACTGTATGGAAGGATCTATATCCTTTTACCCAAGCAAGGGGCCTGTCTAAGCCCGATACATACTCTTACGGAGCCCATGTGTCTAGCAGTTCTAACTGTGAAAGAGATAGCCCTTTTGACAACTTCAGCGGGCTTTAATGTCACAGCTGGCTAGACGTAGCCACTAAGGCAAAGCCAATAAGAGTAGTACCAGAACCGACTGTACCACCATCTTGGAACCAAATCAAGAAACTATATTAAAATTTCTTTATATTTTGAAAGAGTCTGGATTCTTCATGGTTAATATGCAAGAGAAATTAGTGCTTCAACATAGATATGAATCCGTTTAGCCGGACATAGTCACGGCTAGGGAGAGATACTAAAAATACTTGAAAGAAGAATAAATATGTACCTTGTAGGCCGAGAAGCAAGGCCCTGAAGATGAACTTCAAAACTTTTATTAATTCTTGAACTCGATTTACAAACTAAGCTATGAACTAAGTGTTTACAAAGGGGGTTGGTTGAGAGAGAGAGAGAGGAGAGAGAAAGTCGAGAGAGAGGGGGGTTCCGGCCTTCTTCTTCTTCAAATGAAGAAGCATTCTTAAATAACAAAAAAAAAGAATCTTGAATAGTAAAATGGGTCCCACATCTGGGTCCCTACACAGTGTTTTTACTGTAGATAAACAGTGTTTCTACTGTTGATGAACAGTGTATCTACTGTTTAAGTGGGTCCTGGCGGCTGATAAGCTGTCAAGTCTTCTTTTTGTCCATATTTTGCATCTGTTGGAGGAATTCTTCCACCTTGTCAATTTCTCTGTCAGATAATATCATTTCTGGCTGTATAGGTTGAGTATCTTCTACGAGGTCATCACCACTCGTCTGCTTTTTATCTAAAAGCTGAGCTAAGTCATCAAGAGATTTAAATTTAAAATCCTGAATCTCAGGAGGTCTTTGAATATGGGTAAGAATGTTTTGATCAGCTGTTTTACTTCCTGAAGTGGAGGCAATATCAGTTGGTCCTTTCTTAGTACCCATTTTTTTTATTAAAATAGTCAAATCATCAAGTTTTTTATCAAGAGAACCAATATGTTCTCCTAAAATTTTAACATATAAACCCAAATAATTGTTTTGAGAAATCAATTTATTAATTTCTGCAATACTAATAGCTGCCACATTATCATCAATAAATTTTTGAAAGGCAGTGAAAGTAATACCAGTATTATTAGGTAAAATAAAGGGAGCCTGAGGCGGATAAATTGCTTTAGTAATATTACCACTCCCGTCTTTATAAGATCTTTCTAATACCTTTATATAAAGAGGTAAATAAGTTGTTATAAACCAAGGAACAAAATACATAATTTGATTATGTAAGGCACAAGTTTCATAAAATTCTTGAGATATATTACTCAAATCCTCTTTACTATAAGTATCAAAAAACCATGTTTTAAACTGGTTCCATTTTTCACTAAAAAATTCTTTTTGAATATAAATACGGGCCCGGGAACCTGGGCTAAAATCAATTTGGTGTGGAATCATTAAATATTATTGGGGTCGAAATCCATCTCAGATAGAGAAGGAATATCCTTATCTGAAATATTGTCATTATCTTGAACAATATTTGTTTGAGGGTTAATCTTAACCCTTTCAACCCTCTTATCTTTGGTATCGGGATAATCACTAGCAATAGTGTGTAAAGAAGCCGCACGATTGCGAGCTGGACCGTAAACTGGTTCAACAGGGGAAATATGTTGCATAGCAGGTAGAAGTCTGTGATTAGAAAAAGAATGTCTATTATAAATAGTAGACTTATCATCAAATTGAATACAAATCCTACCATCCGGATTTTGAGTGACATGCGAAAATTCAGTATTTGACAAGTCGTTAGTAATCTGACTTGGGGATATAACAGAATTTAAAGTCCATGTAGTCGGAAAATTAATTTCCTCCCATCTGATAGGTCTCCTAGTGGTGACCTTGGACTTTGCAAAATTGGTTTCGACCAATATGGTCTGATCCGAAGTATCGTATAACTTACATTTCGGATTTAAAGTAGATAATAATTTGAAATAAATCCTATAGGACAGACATATAAGTTCAGAACCAGGCGCATAATTATAACCATGCGTTTTCACATTTAAAGTTAAAGCATCAAGAATATTAACATCAGAAAGAGATAGTTGCAAATTGGGTTGAGTATTAAAATATACTGGACCATAAGCCACTGTAGATTCTATCGAACCCATTAGAGACTGTCTGAAATTCAGATTTCTAGCATCTCTAAGAGCTGCTAAGAAGGTCTCTGGTAACCCTTTAAGGGTTAAAGGTTTAAAAGCAATTTGAACCATACCAATATGCACATAATGGTAATGATGTTTATATAAATCAATATCATGCTTGTTTAACAAACGAATAGTCTGTTCAGATGAATTTAATGCTAAAGACTGTTCAGTCGTTTTTATCAATTGTTTAGAAGAAAGTTTATCAAACCAACCATAATCATAAATGGTTTTTATAGAAACTTTAGGAATTGTCCATTTATTTAACAAATCAAGGTTTTGAGGTATATCTACCTCTTCAAGTCTAGTACTTTTAGTACTTGTTTCTCCCAGATCCATTCCAAAAGCTTCATATCTATGTTGAATCTTTCATATCTATTACACAATTACCATGAAAATTCCTAGGCTCTGATACCATTTTACACCAGGATCTAGGTAGGCGGGCGGTAGTCCGCACGGCCATCCAGATCTAGCTGCTTTAGTACACTTTTAAAGGTTGGCGGTAGTCCGCACGACCAATAAGGATTCGAAATATACGGAAATTCTATTATAGTTTAATGACTGTATGGAAGGATCTATATCCTTTTACCCAAGCAAGGGGCCTGTCTAAGCCCGATACATACTCTTACGGAGCCCATGTGTCTAGCAGTTCTAACTGTGAAAGAGATAGCCCTTTTGACAACTTCAGCGGGCTTTAATGTCACAGCTGGCTAGACGTAGCCACTAAGGCAATCGAGTTCAAGAATTAATAAAAGTTTTGAAGTTCATCTTCAGGGCCTTGCTTCTCGGCCTACAAGGTACATATTTATTCTTCTTTCAAGTATTTTTAGTATCTCTCCCTAGCCGTGACTATGTCCGGCTAAACGGATTCATATCTATGTTGAAGCACTAATTTCTCTTGCATATTAACCATGAAGAATCCAGACTCTTTCAAAATAAAATGGTATCAGAGCCTAGGAATTTTCATGGTAATTGTGTAATAGATATGAAAGATTCAACATAGATATGAAGCTTTTGGAATGGATCTGGGAGAAACAAGTACTAAAAGTACTAGACTTGAAGAGGTAGATATACCTCAAAACCTTGATTTGTTAAATAAATGGACAATTCCTAAAGTTTCTATAAAAACCATTTATGATTATGGTTGGTTTGATAAACTTTCTTCTAAACAATTGATAAAAACGACTGAACAGTCTTTAGCATTAAATTCATCTGAACAGACTATTCGTTTGTTAAACAAGCATGATATTGATTTATATAAACATCATTACCATTATGTGCATATTGGTATGGTTCAAATTGCTTTTAAACCTTTAACCCTTAAAGGGTTACCAGAGACCTTCTTAGCAGCTCTTAGAGATGCTAGAAATCTGAATTTCAGACAGTCTCTAATGGGTTCGATAGAATCTACAGTGGCTTATGGTCCAGTATATTTTAATACTCAACCCAATTTGCAACTATCTCTTTCTGATGTTAATATTCTTGATGCTTTAACTTTAAATGTGAAAACGCATGGTTATAATTATGCGCCTGGTTCTGAACTTATATGTCTGTCCTATAGGATTTATTTCAAATTATTATCTACTTTAAATCCGAAATGTAAGTTATACGATACTTCGGATCAGACCATATTGGTCGAAACCAATTTTGCAAAGTCCAAGGTCACCACTAGGAGACCTATCAGATGGGAGGAAATTAATTTTCCGACTACATGGACTTTAAATTCTGTTATATCCCCAAGTCAGATTACTAACGACTTGTCAAATACTGAATTTTCGCATGTCACTCAAAATCCGGATGGTAGGATTTGTATTCAATTTGATGATAAGTCTACTATTTATAATAGACATTCTTTTTCTAATCACAGACTTCTACCTGCTATGCAACATATTTCCCCTGTTGAACCAGTTTACGGTCCAGCTCGCAATCGTGCGGCTTCTTTACACACTATTGCTAGTGATTATCCCGATACCAAAGATAAGAGGGTTGAAAGGGTTAAGATTAACCCTCAAACAAATATTGTTCAAGATAATGACAATATTTCAGATAAGGATATTCCTTCTCTATCTGAGATGGATTTCGACCCCAATAATATTTAATGATTCCACACCAAATTGATTTTAGCCCAGGTTCCCGGGCCCGTATTTATATTCAAAAAGAATTTTTTAGTGAAAAATGGAACCAGTTTAAAACATGGTTTTTTGATACTTATAGTAAAGAGGATTTGAGTAATATATCTCAAGAATTTTATGAAACTTGTGCCTTACATAATCAAATTATGTATTTTGTTCCTTGGTTTATAACAACTTATTTACCTCTTTATATAAAGGTATTAGAAAGATCTTATAAAGACGGGAGTGGTAATATTACTAAAGCAATTTATCCGCCTCAGGCTCCCTTTATTTTACCTAATAATACTGGTATTACTTTCACTGCCTTTCAAAAATTTATTGATGATAATGTGGCAGCTATTAGTATTGCAGAAATTAATAAATTGATTTCTCAAAACAATTATTTGGGTTTATATGTTAAAATTTTAGGAGAACATATTGGTTCTCTTGATAAAAAACTTGATGATTTGACTATTTTAATAAAAAAAATGGGTACTAAGAAAGGACCAACTGATATTGCCTCCACTTCAGGAAGTAAAACAGCTGATCAAAACATTCTTACCCATATTCAAAGACCTCCTGAGATTCAGGATTTTAAATTTAAATCTCTTGATGACTTAGCTCAGCTTTTAGATAAAAAGCTTTCTGGTTTAAATATTAGACCTATTGATTTATCAAAAAATTTTGCTGATAAAATGGAGACCGTTTCTGATTATAAAACTGAGACTTGGTCAGAGTTTAATAAACTCAAAGGGATTGTTAAACAAAATCATAGGTATGCTGATAAACCGAGAATGCAGACCTATTATTATCCTCGTCCTACTCCTCAAGATGTGTTGATTGAGGAACGAGATTGGAATCAGACTAATACGTCTTATAACGGTTCCGAAATTTATGAATGGAATCTTGATGGTCTAACTGATAGACAATTAACCATTCTCGTACACAGAATGCTCATGTATTCGACTATCTGTAAAAGTGTTAAAAATACAGATAGAACTATTTGCAAAATGATTATTGCAGGTTTTACTGGCCAACTTCGTGGCTGGTGGGATAATCATTTATCTGTAGAGGAAAAGGCGTTCGTTATAAATGCTACGGCAACCGACGAAGGTGTTGATAACATAGGTATGGCTCTAGTAGTGGGCAGAGAGGATGCAGTCTATACTCTTATCCTTACAATTTTAGAGCATTTCAACGGTAGATTTACCTCAAACCATCAGACCGTCCGAACTTTACTTAATGGACTTAGATGTAAGACCCTTAGTGAGTTTAGATGGTATAAAGATACTTTTATGAGTAGAGTTATGGAACTACCCGAGAATAGATATGAGCACTGGAAAGCCAAGTTTATAGACGGCCTCCCTTCCTTATTTGCTGAAAGAGTAAGGAATGTGTTAAAGGGTAGTTGCGGAGAGATTCTGTATAATAATTACACCTATGGTAAGCTTATAGGTGTTTGTACAGAAGAAGGTCTTAAATTATGTAATGAGCTAAGACTTTCTAGACAGCTTAAGATAGATAAGCTTAAAGAAAGGTCCCAAGTAGGTGACTTTTGTACCCAGTTTGGTTTACCCGGAACTTCCACTCAAAATAGGAAGAAGAAAACCAAATATCATAGGTACCCTAACTCGGATAGCCCGTATAAGAAAAAGAGGTCTAGATATAGGCCTAAGGAAGAACGTGATACTAGAAAAGCGAACAGGAAATCTACTCGATTTGCGAAGAATAGATCCAAACGTGATCTCGCTGATATTAAGTGTTATAAGTGTGGAAAGTTTGGTCATATTTCTCCAAACTGCAAGCTTCAAAAGCTAAAAACCTTAGAACTCGATGATGAGTTACACGATAAGGTTTATGGCTTGTTATACACTTCGGGATCAGAATCTGACTATTACTCAGAGACTGAATCTGAAGCTGAAGTTGAGTTAATTGATTTTTCTGATAATAATAAAAATGTTGATACTGCTTGCACTGCTTGCAAAGGTGATATTTGTGCTTGTGATAGTGACGAATTTTATAAATTGAAATCACAATTTGATGATCTTAATATAAAAACTATTACATCTGACAATGTAATAGAACTTTTAAAAGAAGTTACTGATGAAAAACTTCGTGAAAAAATTATTACTTTAGCTGCAAGTTCAAGTTCTAGTAGTTCAAAAACTGTTGAAAAATACAAAAACGAATTTGAACACTTTGCACCATATTCTTTATCTGAGATAAATAGAAGACTTCAAAAGTCCAGTACTCCAAGTCGAGATACTTCTTTTGATGATTTAAAAGAAGAAATCGAAAATTTGAAAAGAGATATTAAGTCTCTTAAGCAAAATCAAATGATTTGCGATCACCGGATTACTCAAATTGAGAAAAATAATTCTCTACCTGAATCTTCGACTAAAGGATTTTCTGATTTTTCTAATGATAAAGGAAAAGAAATTTCTGATGAAAAATCTGATTTATTTTTAGGAATGATGCAAATTGTTACTGCACACAAATGGTATATTAAATGTACTATTTTAATTGATAATAATTTTTCTATAACTGATATAGCTATGATTGATAGTGGTGCAGATGTAAGCTGCATTCAGGAAGGATTGATTCCTACTAGATATTTTCAAAAGACTACTCATTTGGTGAAATCCGCTTCTGGTCATGCTTTAGATATAGAGTACAAATTGCCTAATACTCATATTTGCCAGAATAAAGTCTGTATTCCACATTTCTTCTTTTTGGTAAAAAACCAGTTATACCCTCCAATCATACTTGGAACACCTTTTATTAATGCTATTTATCCGTTTAATAATATAGATAAACATGGTTTTTCTGCTACTTATCAAGATAAAAAGATAAGTTATTCCTTTGTTACAGATCCCGTAACTAGAGATATTAATGCCTTGATTAATATGAAACAAAGGCATGTTAATTCACTACAATTAGAAATTCTTAGTATGAATATATTTGATACTATACAATCTGCAAAAGTTCAGCAGAAGATTAAATTAATTGCTGAAAAAATGGCCGTTGATGTTTGCGCCGATCACCCTAGTGCCTTTTGGAACAGGAAAAGGCATATTGTAACTCTTCCATACGAAGAAACCTTCTCTGAGGATGATATTCCTACTAAATCTCGACCTTGCCAGATGAATGCTGAGCTAGTTGAATTCTGCAAAAACGAGATTGATAGTTTGTTACAAAAGGGTTTGATAAAACCCTCAAAATCTCCTTGGTCATGTTCTGCCTTTTATGTTAATAATGCGGCAGAAAAGGAACGAGGTATTCCCCGCTTAGTCATAAATTATAAACCATTAAATAAACATTTGAAATGGATTAGGTATCCTATCCCTAACAAAAGGGACTTGCTATCCAGATTATATGACGCCAATATATTTTCAAAATTTGATTTAAAATCTGGTTATTGGCAAATTCAAATATTTAAAGAGCATACTTATAGGACTGCTTTTAATGTTCCATTTGGGCAATATGAATGGAATGTTATGCCATTTGGTTTGAAAAATGCCCCTTCTGAATTTCAAAAAATTATGAATGATATTTTTAACTCATATTTGGATTTTATCATCGTTTATATTGACGACATATTGGTATTTTCTAAAACTCTGGAGATGCATATTAAGCATCTTGATATTTTCAAGAAAATTGTTATACAAAACGGTTTAGTAATCTCTAAGCCCAAGATGAGTCTATTCCAAACAAGTGTTCGTTTTCTAGGTCATAATATTTGCCAGGGAAAAATTACCCCAATACAAAGATCTATTGATTTTGCCTCAAAATTTCCTGATGTTATCACTGACAGGACTCAATTACAAAGATTTTTGGGAAGCTTAAATTATATTTCCCCTTTTTATAAAAGTTTGTCACGTGATCTAGCCCCTCTATACGATCGGCTAAAGAAAGATCATAAACACCCTTGGACTAACCAACATACTGAGTTAGTCAAAAGTATTAAGGGGCGTGTTAAATCTTTACCATGTTTAACCCTTGCCAATCCTACTTGGCAAAAGATTATCGAGACAGATGCGTCTAATGTTGGATATGGAGGGATTTTGAAACAAGTAAATCCCAATAATAAGAGTGAATACTTAATAAGATTTCACTCTGGTAAATGGACCGAAGCTCAAAAGAAATACGCTACTGTGGCGCATGAAATGTTAACTATTGTTAAGTGTGTATTAAAATTTCAAGACGACTTATACAACCAAAAGTTTTTGATAAAAACTGATGCTCAATCGGTTAAATACATGTTTGACAAAGATTTTAAGCACGATGCTTCAAAATTAATATTTGCTAGATGGCAGGCTCAGCTAGCACCTTTCGATTTTGAAATACAATACAAAAAAGGAATTGATAATTCCCTTCCGGATTTTCTATCCCGGGAATATTTAGAATAGATTATGAATTATTATACCATGTTTTTGGATGATAAGGTACTAATCACTATTCTTAAAGTGATTAAATTAAATAGAGACTTACAAGAAGTTATACTTGATATTATTATGGCTGACATTATTCAAACAAGGGATGAAGAACACTCTAATTTTCAAGAAGTTATTGATATTCTTCAGTTAATTGAAAATGTGCGTCCCTTCGGTCAAGATGATATCAGCACTAGAATTATGTTATCCTTTTTAATTAATAATGATTTGCAATCACTTTTTAATAATGATTTGTAATTTCCGCAGAATGGACCCTTCATGGGTCACCCGGGGCAGAGGTAGGGGAAGATCTTCCCCTAGTAGAACTTATTCTCAGGGATCGTCATACGGATCCTCATCAACCGCTCCAGTAATACAAAGAGGAAAAAAGAGTTTGATAAACTCAAAGGTACCGCATACAGGAGAATCCTCAGGACATTCTATACATCTGGAAGATATTCCAGAAGACAGTCCGTTATACGGACATCTGCAGGCTTATTTAGCATCTAAAAAGCAAAGTGATACTTTTGCTTCAATTGCTAAGGAAGAAGACAATGATGATATCAAGTCATATGAAAAGTTACCAAAAAGAGAAATGATATTTCTCCTTGAAAACTCTGAGATTCAGAGAAAAGAAGAACCGTGGAAAATATTTCAGAGATATCTGATTAATGGATTATACTATCCGGGTGAATCATATAAAACCCGTACCTATTATGAAACTATCCTGATCAGTACAGGTAGTGCAGAATTCCAGCACTTTTCAGGTTATAACACAAATGAAAATGTTTATAACTTTTCAAAAGTCATTATCAAACAGATTATATCTGTTGAAGAATGGGGTATTTCCACAATGAAAGAAAGGCAGATAAGCCTTAATAAATCACCAATGAATTTCACTTATTGGGATTATATTCAAGCATTTGATAGAGTGCTTTATTATAACAATGAAAGACATAAGCATACTTGGTTTATCAAGGTATGCGCTAAGGTATTTACAGGACCTATCCCTAACTGGTTTTTAAACTGGTGGTCATACCATGGTCCTACTACCAAAATTTTGCCTGAACCATTCCTGAAATTATACAAAGAATGGACAAAAGCCTCTCCGTTCTTAACAAATTTATATCACGCAGATCATATCTGCTATTTAGAAAAAATTGATCAGATTTACTTCTTTATTGAATTTTCTATCCCCTGGATCCATAAATGGACCCCGGAAATGGGTTATACGGAAGAACAAATCCCTTGTTTATATAGGGTATTCTACAACAATTTTTGGGACAAATTGATGAAAACTGATCCCAAAACAAAGACGTTATACGGCCAAGAATTATTAGATTCTATAAAAACACAAATTCATTTATATGTGACAGCCCCTCAAAAAAGGATAGTAGAAGAAAGCACTGTTAAACATATTGCTCGGAGAATATCAATCCAAGATGGAGATAAAATGGATTTGATAAATCAATACTTAGAAGGGTTGAAAAGAAATCTGCTCCAATCACTAGATCAGTGTGAAAAATCAGACACTTCAATGAGAAGTGAGACGAGTGGTGATGACCTCGTAGAAGATACTCAACCTATACAGCCAGAAATGATATTATCTGACAGAGAAATTGACAAGGTGGAAGAATTCCTCCAACAGATGCAAAATATGGACAAAAAGAAGACTTGACAGCTTATCAGCCGCCAGGACCCACTTAAACAGTAGATACACTGTTCATCAACAGTAGAAACACTGTTTATCTACAGTAAAAACACTGTGTAGGGACCCAGATGTGGGACCCATTTTACTATTCAAGATTCTTTTTTTTTGTTATTTAAGAATGCTTCTTCATTTGAAGAAGAAGAAGGCCGGAACCCCCCTCTCTCTCGACTTTCTCTCTCCTCTCTCTCTCTCTCAACCAACCCCCTTTGTAAACACTTAGTTCATAGCTTAGTTTGTAAATCGAGTTCAAGAATTAATAAAAGTTTTGAAGTTCATCTTCAGGGCCTTGCTTCTCGGCCTACAAGGTACATATTTATTCTTCTTTCAAGTATTTTTAGTATCTCTCCCTAGCCGTGACTATGTCCGGCTAAACGGATTCATATCTATGTTGAAGCACTAATTTCTCTTGCATATTAACCATGAAGAATCCAGACTCTTTCAAAATATAAAGAAATTTTAATATAGTTTCTTGATTTGGTTCCAAGATGGTGGTACAGTCGGTTCTGGTACTACTCTTATTGGCTTTGCCTTAGTGGCTACGTCTAGCCAGCTGTGACATTAAAGCCCGCTGAAGTTGTCAAAAGGGCTATCTCTTTCACAGTTAGCTTCTCGGCCTACAAGGTACATATTTATTCTTCTTTCAAGTATTTTTAGTATCTCTCCCTAGCCGTGACTATGTCCGGCTAAACGGATTCATATCTATGTTGAAGCACTAATTTCTCTTGCATATTAACCATGAAGAATCCAGACTCTTTCAAAATATAAAGAAATTTTAATATAGTTTCTTGATTTGGTTCCAAGATGGTGGTACAGTCGGTTCTGGTACTACTCTTATTGGCTTTGCCTTAGTGGCTACGTCTAGCCAGCTGTGACATTAAAGCCCGCTGAAGTTGTCAAAAGGGCTATCTCTTTCACAGTTAGAACTGCTAGACACATGGGCTCCGTAAGAGTATGTATCGGGCTTAGACAGGCCCCTTGCTTGGGTAAAAGGATATAGATCCTTCCATACAGTCATTAAACTATAATAGAATTTCCGTATATTTCGAATCCTTATTGGTCGTGCGGACTACCGCCAACCTTTAAAAGTGTACTAAAGCAGCTAGATCTGGATGGCCGTGCGGACTACCGCCCGCCTACCTAGATCCTGGTGTAAAATGGTATCAGAGCCTAGGAATTTTCATGGTAATTGTGTAATAGATATGAAAGATTCAACATAGATATGAAGCTTTTGGAATGGATCTGGGAGAAACAAGTACTAAAAGTACTAGACTTGAAGAGGTAGATATACCTCAAAACCTTGATTTGTTAAATAAATGGACAATTCCTAAAGTTTCTATAAAAACCATTTATGATTATGGTTGGTTTGATAAACTTTCTTCTAAACAATTGATAAAAACGACTGAACAGTCTTTAGCATTAAATTCATCTGAACAGACTATTCGTTTGTTAAACAAGCATGATATTGATTTATATAAACATCATTACCATTATGTGCATATTGGTATGGTTCAAATTGCTTTTAAACCTTTAACCCTTAAAGGGTTACCAGAGACCTTCTTAGCAGCTCTTAGAGATGCTAGAAATCTGAATTTCAGACAGTCTCTAATGGGTTCGATAGAATCTACAGTGGCTTATGGTCCAGTATATTTTAATACTCAACCCAATTTGCAACTATCTCTTTCTGATGTTAATATTCTTGATGCTTTAACTTTAAATGTGAAAACGCATGGTTATAATTATGCGCCTGGTTCTGAACTTATATGTCTGTCCTATAGGATTTATTTCAAATTATTATCTACTTTAAATCCGAAATGTAAGTTATACGATACTTCGGATCAGACCATATTGGTCGAAACCAATTTTGCAAAGTCCAAGGTCACCACTAGGAGACCTATCAGATGGGAGGAAATTAATTTTCCGACTACATGGACTTTAAATTCTGTTATATCCCCAAGTCAGATTACTAACGACTTGTCAAATACTGAATTTTCGCATGTCACTCAAAATCCGGATGGTAGGATTTGTATTCAATTTGATGATAAGTCTACTATTTATAATAGACATTCTTTTTCTAATCACAGACTTCTACCTGCTATGCAACATATTTCCCCTGTTGAACCAGTTTACGGTCCAGCTCGCAATCGTGCGGCTTCTTTACACACTATTGCTAGTGATTATCCCGATACCAAAGATAAGAGGGTTGAAAGGGTTAAGATTAACCCTCAAACAAATATTGTTCAAGATAATGACAATATTTCAGATAAGGATATTCCTTCTCTATCTGAGATGGATTTCGACCCCAATAATATTTAATGATTCCACACCAAATTGATTTTAGCCCAGGTTCCCGGGCCCGTATTTATATTCAAAAAGAATTTTTTAGTGAAAAATGGAACCAGTTTAAAACATGGTTTTTTGATACTTATAGTAAAGAGGATTTGAGTAATATATCTCAAGAATTTTATGAAACTTGTGCCTTACATAATCAAATTATGTATTTTGTTCCTTGGTTTATAACAACTTATTTACCTCTTTATATAAAGGTATTAGAAAGATCTTATAAAGACGGGAGTGGTAATATTACTAAAGCAATTTATCCGCCTCAGGCTCCCTTTATTTTACCTAATAATACTGGTATTACTTTCACTGCCTTTCAAAAATTTATTGATGATAATGTGGCAGCTATTAGTATTGCAGAAATTAATAAATTGATTTCTCAAAACAATTATTTGGGTTTATATGTTAAAATTTTAGGAGAACATATTGGTTCTCTTGATAAAAAACTTGATGATTTGACTATTTTAATAAAAAAAATGGGTACTAAGAAAGGACCAACTGATATTGCCTCCACTTCAGGAAGTAAAACAGCTGATCAAAACATTCTTACCCATATTCAAAGACCTCCTGAGATTCAGGATTTTAAATTTAAATCTCTTGATGACTTAGCTCAGCTTTTAGATAAAAAGCTTTCTGGTTTAAATATTAGACCTATTGATTTATCAAAAAATTTTGCTGATAAAATGGAGACCGTTTCTGATTATAAAACTGAGACTTGGTCAGAGTTTAATAAACTCAAAGGGATTGTTAAACAAAATCATAGGTATGCTGATAAACCGAGAATGCAGACCTATTATTATCCTCGTCCTACTCCTCAAGATGTGTTGATTGAGGAACGAGATTGGAATCAGACTAATACGTCTTATAACGGTTCCGAAATTTATGAATGGAATCTTGATGGTCTAACTGATAGACAATTAACCATTCTCGTACACAGAATGCTCATGTATTCGACTATCTGTAAAAGTGTTAAAAATACAGATAGAACTATTTGCAAAATGATTATTGCAGGTTTTACTGGCCAACTTCGTGGCTGGTGGGATAATCATTTATCTGTAGAGGAAAAGGCGTTCGTTATAAATGCTACGGCAACCGACGAAGGTGTTGATAACATAGGTATGGCTCTAGTAGTGGGCAGAGAGGATGCAGTCTATACTCTTATCCTTACAATTTTAGAGCATTTCAACGGTAGATTTACCTCAAACCATCAGACCGTCCGAACTTTACTTAATGGACTTAGATGTAAGACCCTTAGTGAGTTTAGATGGTATAAAGATACTTTTATGAGTAGAGTTATGGAACTACCCGAGAATAGATATGAGCACTGGAAAGCCAAGTTTATAGACGGCCTCCCTTCCTTATTTGCTGAAAGAGTAAGGAATGTGTTAAAGGGTAGTTGCGGAGAGATTCTGTATAATAATTACACCTATGGTAAGCTTATAGGTGTTTGTACAGAAGAAGGTCTTAAATTATGTAATGAGCTAAGACTTTCTAGACAGCTTAAGATAGATAAGCTTAAAGAAAGGTCCCAAGTAGGTGACTTTTGTACCCAGTTTGGTTTACCCGGAACTTCCACTCAAAATAGGAAGAAGAAAACCAAATATCATAGGTACCCTAACTCGGATAGCCCGTATAAGAAAAAGAGGTCTAGATATAGGCCTAAGGAAGAACGTGATACTAGAAAAGCGAACAGGAAATCTACTCGATTTGCGAAGAATAGATCCAAACGTGATCTCGCTGATATTAAGTGTTATAAGTGTGGAAAGTTTGGTCATATTTCTCCAAACTGCAAGCTTCAAAAGCTAAAAACCTTAGAACTCGATGATGAGTTACACGATAAGGTTTATGGCTTGTTATACACTTCGGGATCAGAATCTGACTATTACTCAGAGACTGAATCTGAAGCTGAAGTTGAGTTAATTGATTTTTCTGATAATAATAAAAATGTTGATACTGCTTGCACTGCTTGCAAAGGTGATATTTGTGCTTGTGATAGTGACGAATTTTATAAATTGAAATCACAATTTGATGATCTTAATATAAAAACTATTACATCTGACAATGTAATAGAACTTTTAAAAGAAGTTACTGATGAAAAACTTCGTGAAAAAATTATTACTTTAGCTGCAAGTTCAAGTTCTAGTAGTTCAAAAACTGTTGAAAAATACAAAAACGAATTTGAACACTTTGCACCATATTCTTTATCTGAGATAAATAGAAGACTTCAAAAGTCCAGTACTCCAAGTCGAGATACTTCTTTTGATGATTTAAAAGAAGAAATCGAAAATTTGAAAAGAGATATTAAGTCTCTTAAGCAAAATCAAATGATTTGCGATCACCGGATTACTCAAATTGAGAAAAATAATTCTCTACCTGAATCTTCGACTAAAGGATTTTCTGATTTTTCTAATGATAAAGGAAAAGAAATTTCTGATGAAAAATCTGATTTATTTTTAGGAATGATGCAAATTGTTACTGCACACAAATGGTATATTAAATGTACTATTTTAATTGATAATAATTTTTCTATAACTGATATAGCTATGATTGATAGTGGTGCAGATGTAAGCTGCATTCAGGAAGGATTGATTCCTACTAGATATTTTCAAAAGACTACTCATTTGGTGAAATCCGCTTCTGGTCATGCTTTAGATATAGAGTACAAATTGCCTAATACTCATATTTGCCAGAATAAAGTCTGTATTCCACATTTCTTCTTTTTGGTAAAAAACCAGTTATACCCTCCAATCATACTTGGAACACCTTTTATTAATGCTATTTATCCGTTTAATAATATAGATAAACATGGTTTTTCTGCTACTTATCAAGATAAAAAGATAAGTTATTCCTTTGTTACAGATCCCGTAACTAGAGATATTAATGCCTTGATTAATATGAAACAAAGGCATGTTAATTCACTACAATTAGAAATTCTTAGTATGAATATATTTGATACTATACAATCTGCAAAAGTTCAGCAGAAGATTAAATTAATTGCTGAAAAAATGGCCGTTGATGTTTGCGCCGATCACCCTAGTGCCTTTTGGAACAGGAAAAGGCATATTGTAACTCTTCCATACGAAGAAACCTTCTCTGAGGATGATATTCCTACTAAATCTCGACCTTGCCAGATGAATGCTGAGCTAGTTGAATTCTGCAAAAACGAGATTGATAGTTTGTTACAAAAGGGTTTGATAAAACCCTCAAAATCTCCTTGGTCATGTTCTGCCTTTTATGTTAATAATGCGGCAGAAAAGGAACGAGGTATTCCCCGCTTAGTCATAAATTATAAACCATTAAATAAACATTTGAAATGGATTAGGTATCCTATCCCTAACAAAAGGGACTTGCTATCCAGATTATATGACGCCAATATATTTTCAAAATTTGATTTAAAATCTGGTTATTGGCAAATTCAAATATTTAAAGAGCATACTTATAGGACTGCTTTTAATGTTCCATTTGGGCAATATGAATGGAATGTTATGCCATTTGGTTTGAAAAATGCCCCTTCTGAATTTCAAAAAATTATGAATGATATTTTTAACTCATATTTGGATTTTATCATCGTTTATATTGACGACATATTGGTATTTTCTAAAACTCTGGAGATGCATATTAAGCATCTTGATATTTTCAAGAAAATTGTTATACAAAACGGTTTAGTAATCTCTAAGCCCAAGATGAGTCTATTCCAAACAAGTGTTCGTTTTCTAGGTCATAATATTTGCCAGGGAAAAATTACCCCAATACAAAGATCTATTGATTTTGCCTCAAAATTTCCTGATGTTATCACTGACAGGACTCAATTACAAAGATTTTTGGGAAGCTTAAATTATATTTCCCCTTTTTATAAAAGTTTGTCACGTGATCTAGCCCCTCTATACGATCGGCTAAAGAAAGATCATAAACACCCTTGGACTAACCAACATACTGAGTTAGTCAAAAGTATTAAGGGGCGTGTTAAATCTTTACCATGTTTAACCCTTGCCAATCCTACTTGGCAAAAGATTATCGAGACAGATGCGTCTAATGTTGGATATGGAGGGATTTTGAAACAAGTAAATCCCAATAATAAGAGTGAATACTTAATAAGATTTCACTCTGGTAAATGGACCGAAGCTCAAAAGAAATACGCTACTGTGGCGCATGAAATGTTAACTATTGTTAAGTGTGTATTAAAATTTCAAGACGACTTATACAACCAAAAGTTTTTGATAAAAACTGATGCTCAATCGGTTAAATACATGTTTGACAAAGATTTTAAGCACGATGCTTCAAAATTAATATTTGCTAGATGGCAGGCTCAGCTAGCACCTTTCGATTTTGAAATACAATACAAAAAAGGAATTGATAATTCCCTTCCGGATTTTCTATCCCGGGAATATTTAGAATAGATTATGAATTATTATACCATGTTTTTGGATGATAAGGTACTAATCACTATTCTTAAAGTGATTAAATTAAATAGAGACTTACAAGAAGTTATACTTGATATTATTATGGCTGACATTATTCAAACAAGGGATGAAGAACACTCTAATTTTCAAGAAGTTATTGATATTCTTCAGTTAATTGAAAATGTGCGTCCCTTCGGTCAAGATGATATCAGCACTAGAATTATGTTATCCTTTTTAATTAATAATGATTTGCAATCACTTTTTAATAATGATTTGTAATTTCCGCAGAATGGACCCTTCATGGGTCACCCGGGGCAGAGGTAGGGGAAGATCTTCCCCTAGTAGAACTTATTCTCAGGGATCGTCATACGGATCCTCATCAACCGCTCCAGTAATACAAAGAGGAAAAAAGAGTTTGATAAACTCAAAGGTACCGCATACAGGAGAATCCTCAGGACATTCTATACATCTGGAAGATATTCCAGAAGACAGTCCGTTATACGGACATCTGCAGGCTTATTTAGCATCTAAAAAGCAAAGTGATACTTTTGCTTCAATTGCTAAGGAAGAAGACAATGATGATATCAAGTCATATGAAAAGTTACCAAAAAGAGAAATGATATTTCTCCTTGAAAACTCTGAGATTCAGAGAAAAGAAGAACCGTGGAAAATATTTCAGAGATATCTGATTAATGGATTATACTATCCGGGTGAATCATATAAAACCCGTACCTATTATGAAACTATCCTGATCAGTACAGGTAGTGCAGAATTCCAGCACTTTTCAGGTTATAACACAAATGAAAATGTTTATAACTTTTCAAAAGTCATTATCAAACAGATTATATCTGTTGAAGAATGGGGTATTTCCACAATGAAAGAAAGGCAGATAAGCCTTAATAAATCACCAATGAATTTCACTTATTGGGATTATATTCAAGCATTTGATAGAGTGCTTTATTATAACAATGAAAGACATAAGCATACTTGGTTTATCAAGGTATGCGCTAAGGTATTTACAGGACCTATCCCTAACTGGTTTTTAAACTGGTGGTCATACCATGGTCCTACTACCAAAATTTTGCCTGAACCATTCCTGAAATTATACAAAGAATGGACAAAAGCCTCTCCGTTCTTAACAAATTTATATCACGCAGATCATATCTGCTATTTAGAAAAAATTGATCAGATTTACTTCTTTATTGAATTTTCTATCCCCTGGATCCATAAATGGACCCCGGAAATGGGTTATACGGAAGAACAAATCCCTTGTTTATATAGGGTATTCTACAACAATTTTTGGGACAAATTGATGAAAACTGATCCCAAAACAAAGACGTTATACGGCCAAGAATTATTAGATTCTATAAAAACACAAATTCATTTATATGTGACAGCCCCTCAAAAAAGGATAGTAGAAGAAAGCACTGTTAAACATATTGCTCGGAGAATATCAATCCAAGATGGAGATAAAATGGATTTGATAAATCAATACTTAGAAGGGTTGAAAAGAAATCTGCTCCAATCACTAGATCAGTGTGAAAAATCAGACACTTCAATGAGAAGTGAGACGAGTGGTGATGACCTCGTAGAAGATACTCAACCTATACAGCCAGAAATGATATTATCTGACAGAGAAATTGACAAGGTGGAAGAATTCCTCCAACAGATGCAAAATATGGACAAAAAGAAGACTTGACAGCTTATCAGCCGCCAGGACCCACTTAAACAGTAGATACACTGTTCATCAACAGTAGAAACACTGTTTATCTACAGTAAAAACACTGTGTAGGGACCCAGATGTGGGACCCATTTTACTATTCAAGATTCTTTTTTTTTGTTATTTAAGAATGCTTCTTCATTTGAAGAAGAAGAAGGCCGGAACCCCCCTCTCTCTCGACTTTCTCTCTCCTCTCTCTCTCTCTCAACCAACCCCCTTTGTAAACACTTAGTTCATAGCTTAGTTTGTAAATCGAGTTCAAGAATTAATAAAAGTTTTGAAGTTCATCTTCAGGGCCTTGCTTCTCGGCCTACAAGGTACATATTTATTCTTCTTTCAAGTATTTTTAGTATCTCTCCCTAGCCGTGACTATGTCCGGCTAAACGGATTCATATCTATGTTGAAGCACTAATTTCTCTTGCATATTAACCATGAAGAATCCAGACTCTTTCAAAATATAAAGAAATTTTAATATAGTTTCTTGATTTGGTTCCAAGATGGTGGTACAGTCGGTTCTGGTACTACTCTTATTGGCTTTGCCTTAGTGGCTACGTCTAGCCAGCTGTGACATTAAAGCCCGCTGAAGTTGTCAAAAGGGCTATCTCTTTCACAGTTAGAACTGCTAGACACATGGGCTCCGTAAGAGTATGTATCGGGCTTAGACAGGCCCCTTGCTTGGGTAAAAGGATATAGATCCTTCCATACAGTCATTAAACTATAATAGAATTTCCGTATATTTCGAATCCTTATTGGTCGTGCGGACTACCGCCAACCTTTAAAGTGTACTAAAGCAGCTAGATCTGGATGGCCGTGCGGACTACCGCCCGCCTACCTAGATCCTGGTGTAAAATGGTATCAGGCCATCCAGATCTAGCTGCTTTAGTACACTTTAAAGGTTGGCGGTAGTCCGCACGACCAATAAGGATTCGAAATATACGGAAATTCTATTATAGTTTAATGACTGTATGGAAGGATCTATATCCTTTTACCCAAGCAAGGGGCCTGTCTAAGCCCGATACATACTCTTACGGAGCCCATGTGTCTAGCAGTTCTAACTGTGAAAGAGATAGCCCTTTTGACAACTTCAGCGGGCTTTAATGTCACAGCTGGCTAGACGTAGCCACTAAGGCAAAGCCAATAAGAGTAGTACCAGAACCGACTGTACCACCATCTTGGAACCAAATCAAGAAACTATATTAAAATTTCTTTATATTTTGAAAGAGTCTGGATTCTTCATGGTTAATATGCAAGAGAAATTAGTGCTTCAACATAGATATGAATCCGTTTAGCCGGACATAGTCACGGCTAGGGAGAGATACTAAAAATACTTGAAAGAAGAATAAATATGTACCTTGTAGGCCGAGAAGCAAGGCCCTGAAGATGAACTTCAAAACTTTTATTAATTCTTGAACTCGATTTACAAACTAAGCTATGAACTAAGTGTTTACAAAGGGGGTTGGTTGAGAGAGAGAGAGAGGAGAGAGAAAGTCGAGAGAGAGGGGGGTTCCGGCCTTCTTCTTCTTCAAATGAAGAAGCATTCTTAAATAACAAAAAAAAAGAATCTTGAATAGTAAAATGGGTCCCACATCTGGGTCCCTACACAGTGTTTTTACTGTAGATAAACAGTGTTTCTACTGTTGATGAACAGTGTATCTACTGTTTAAGTGGGTCCTGGCGGCTGATAAGCTGTCAAGTCTTCTTTTTGTCCATATTTTGCATCTGTTGGAGGAATTCTTCCACCTTGTCAATTTCTCTGTCAGATAATATCATTTCTGGCTGTATAGGTTGAGTATCTTCTACGAGGTCATCACCACTCGTCTCACTTCTCATTGAAGTGTCTGATTTTTCACACTGATCTAGTGATTGGAGCAGATTTCTTTTCAACCCTTCTAAGTATTGATTTATCAAATCCATTTTATCTCCATCTTGGATTGATATTCTCCGAGCAATATGTTTAACAGTGCTTTCTTCTACTATCCTTTTTTGAGGGGCTGTCACATATAAATGAATTTGTGTTTTTATAGAATCTAATAATTCTTGGCCGTATAACGTCTTTGTTTTGGGATCAGTTTTCATCAATTTGTCCCAAAAATTGTTGTAGAATACCCTATATAAACAAGGGATTTGTTCTTCCGTATAACCCATTTCCGGGGTCCATTTATGGATCCAGGGGATAGAAAATTCAATAAAGAAGTAAATCTGATCAATTTTTTCTAAATAGCAGATATGATCTGCGTGATATAAATTTGTTAAGAACGGAGAGGCTTTTGTCCATTCTTTGTATAATTTCAGGAATGGTTCAGGCAAAATTTTGGTAGTAGGACCATGGTATGACCACCAGTTTAAAAACCAGTTAGGGATAGGTCCTGTAAATACCTTAGCGCATACCTTGATAAACCAAGTATGCTTATGTCTTTCATTGTTATAATAAAGCACTCTATCAAATGCTTGAATATAATCCCAATAAGTGAAATTCATTGGTGATTTATTAAGGCTTATCTGCCTTTCTTTCATTGTGGAAATACCCCATTCTTCAACAGATATAATCTGTTTGATAATGACTTTTGAAAAGTTATAAACATTTTCATTTGTGTTATAACCTGAAAAGTGCTGGAATTCTGCACTACCTGTACTGATCAGGATAGTTTCATAATAGGTACGGGTTTTATATGATTCACCCGGATAGTATAATCCATTAATCAGATATCTCTGAAATATTTTCCACGGTTCTTCTTTTCTCTGAATCTCAGAGTTTTCAAGGAGAAATATCATTTCTCTTTTTGGTAACTTTTCATATGACTTGATATCATCATTGTCTTCTTCCTTAGCAATTGAAGCAAAAGTATCACTTTGCTTTTTAGATGCTAAATAAGCCTGCAGATGTCCGTATAACGGACTGTCTTCTGGAATATCTTCCAGATGTATAGAATGTCCTGAGGATTCTCCTGTATGCGGTACCTTTGAGTTTATCAAACTCTTTTTTCCTCTTTGTATTACTGGAGCGGTTGATGAGGATCCGTATGACGATCCCTGAGAATAAGTTCTACTAGGGGAAGATCTTCCCCTACCTCTGCCCCGGGTGACCCATGAAGGGTCCATTCTGCGGAAATTACAAATCATTATTAAAAAGTGATTGCAAATCATTATTAATTAAAAAGGATAACATAATTCTAGTGCTGATATCATCTTGACCGAAGGGACGCACATTTTCAATTAACTGAAGAATATCAATAACTTCTTGAAAATTAGAGTGTTCTTCATCCCTTGTTTGAATAATGTCAGCCATAATAATATCAAGTATAACTTCTTGTAAGTCTCTATTTAATTTAATCACTTTAAGAATAGTGATTAGTACCTTATCATCCAAAAACATGGTATAATAATTCATAATCTATTCTAAATATTCCCGGGATAGAAAATCCGGAAGGGAATTATCAATTCCTTTTTTGTATTGTATTTCAAAATCGAAAGGTGCTAGCTGAGCCTGCCATCTAGCAAATATTAATTTTGAAGCATCGTGCTTAAAATCTTTGTCAAACATGTATTTAACCGATTGAGCATCAGTTTTTATCAAAAACTTTTGGTTGTATAAGTCGTCTTGAAATTTTAATACACACTTAACAATAGTTAACATTTCATGCGCCACAGTAGCGTATTTCTTTTGAGCTTCGGTCCATTTACCAGAGTGAAATCTTATTAAGTATTCACTCTTATTATTGGGATTTACTTGTTTCAAAATCCCTCCATATCCAACATTAGACGCATCTGTCTCGATAATCTTTTGCCAAGTAGGATTGGCAAGGGTTAAACATGGTAAAGATTTAACACGCCCCTTAATACTTTTGACTAACTCAGTATGTTGGTTAGTCCAAGGGTGTTTATGATCTTTCTTTAGCCGATCGTATAGAGGGGCTAGATCACGTGACAAACTTTTATAAAAAGGGGAAATATAATTTAAGCTTCCCAAAAATCTTTGTAATTGAGTCCTGTCAGTGATAACATCAGGAAATTTTGAGGCAAAATCAATAGATCTTTGTATTGGGGTAATTTTTCCCTGGCAAATATTATGACCTAGAAAACGAACACTTGTTTGGAATAGACTCATCTTGGGCTTAGAGATTACTAAACCGTTTTGTATAACAATTTTCTTGAAAATATCAAGATGCTTAATATGCATCTCCAGAGTTTTAGAAAATACCAATATGTCGTCAATATAAACGATGATAAAATCCAAATATGAGTTAAAAATATCATTCATAATTTTTTGAAATTCAGAAGGGGCATTTTTCAAACCAAATGGCATAACATTCCATTCATATTGCCCAAATGGAACATTAAAAGCAGTCCTATAAGTATGCTCTTTAAATATTTGAATTTGCCAATAACCAGATTTTAAATCAAATTTTGAAAATATATTGGCGTCATATAATCTGGATAGCAAGTCCCTTTTGTTAGGGATAGGATACCTAATCCATTTCAAATGTTTATTTAATGGTTTATAATTTATGACTAAGCGGGGAATACCTCGTTCCTTTTCTGCCGCATTATTAACATAAAAGGCAGAACATGACCAAGGAGATTTTGAGGGTTTTATCAAACCCTTTTGTAACAAACTATCAATCTCGTTTTTGCAGAATTCAACTAGCTCAGCATTCATCTGGCAAGGTCGAGATTTAGTAGGAATATCATCCTCAGAGAAGGTTTCTTCGTATGGAAGAGTTACAATATGCCTTTTCCTGTTCCAAAAGGCACTAGGGTGAT
Organism: Nicotiana sylvestris; assembly: GCF_000393655.2. NCBI lineage: Eukaryota > Viridiplantae > Streptophyta > Magnoliopsida > Solanales > Solanaceae > Nicotiana > Nicotiana sylvestris. Next base: position 1,464,402 of record NC_091066.1, on the reverse strand, counting down.
CGGCGCAAACATCAACGGCCATTTTTTCAGCAATTAATTTAATCTTCTGCTGAACTTTTGCAGATTGTATAGTATCAAATATATTCATACTAAGAATTTCTAATTGTAGTGAATTAACATGCCTTTGTTTCATATTAATCAAGGCATTAATATCTCTAGTTACGGGATCTGTAACAAAGGAATAACTTATCTTTTTATCTTGATAAGTAGCAGAAAAACCATGTTTATCTATATTATTAAACGGATAAATAGCATTAATAAAAGGTGTTCCAAGTATGATTGGAGGGTATAACTGGTTTTTTACCAAAAAGAAGAAATGTGGAATACAGACTTTATTCTGGCAAATATGAGTATTAGGCAATTTGTACTCTATATCTAAAGCATGACCAGAAGCGGATTTCACCAAATGAGTAGTCTTTTGAAAATATCTAGTAGGAATCAATCCTTCCTGAATGCAGCTTACATCTGCACCACTATCAATCATAGCTATATCAGTTATAGAAAAATTATTATCAATTAAAATAGTACATTTAATATACCATTTGTGTGCAGTAACAATTTGCATCATTCCTAAAAATAAATCAGATTTTTCATCAGAAATTTCTTTTCCTTTATCATTAGAAAAATCAGAAAATCCTTTAGTCGAAGATTCAGGTAGAGAATTATTTTTCTCAATTTGAGTAATCCGGTGATCGCAAATCATTTGATTTTGCTTAAGAGACTTAATATCTCTTTTCAAATTTTCGATTTCTTCTTTTAAATCATCAAAAGAAGTATCTCGACTTGGAGTACTGGACTTTTGAAGTCTTCTATTTATCTCAGATAAAGAATATGGTGCAAAGTGTTCAAATTCGTTTTTGTATTTTTCAACAGTTTTTGAACTACTAGAACTTGAACTTGCAGCTAAAGTAATAATTTTTTCACGAAGTTTTTCATCAGTAACTTCTTTTAAAAGTTCTATTACATTGTCAGATGTAATAGTTTTTATATTAAGATCATCAAATTGTGATTTCAATTTATAAAATTCGTCACTATCACAAGCACAAATATCACCTTTGCAAGCAGTGCAAGCAGTATCAACATTTTTATTATTATCAGAAAAATCAATTAACTCAACTTCAGCTTCAGATTCAGTCTCTGAGTAATAGTCAGATTCTGATCCCGAAGTGTATAACAAGCCATAAACCTTATCGTGTAACTCATCATCGAGTTCTAAGGTTTTTAGCTTTTGAAGCTTGCAGTTTGGAGAAATATGACCAAACTTTCCACACTTATAACACTTAATATCAGCGAGATCACGTTTGGATCTATTCTTCGCAAATCGAGTAGATTTCCTGTTCGCTTTTCTAGTATCACGTTCTTCCTTAGGCCTATATCTAGACCTCTTTTTCTTATACGGGCTATCCGAGTTAGGGTACCTATGATATTTGGTTTTCTTCTTCCTATTTTGAGTGGAAGTTCCGGGTAAACCAAACTGGGTACAAAAGTCACCTACTTGGGACCTTTCTTTAAGCTTATCTATCTTAAGCTGTCTAGAAAGTCTTAGCTCATTACATAATTTAAGACCTTCTTCTGTACAAACACCTATAAGCTTACCATAGGTGTAATTATTATACAGAATCTCTCCGCAACTACCCTTTAACACATTCCTTACTCTTTCAGCAAATAAGGAAGGGAGGCCGTCTATAAACTTGGCTTTCCAGTGCTCATATCTATTCTCGGGTAGTTCCATAACTCTACTCATAAAAGTATCTTTATACCATCTAAACTCACTAAGGGTCTTACATCTAAGTCCATTAAGTAAAGTTCGGACGGTCTGATGGTTTGAGGTAAATCTACCGTTGAAATGCTCTAAAATTGTAAGGATAAGAGTATAGACTGCATCCTCTCTGCCCACTACTAGAGCCATACCTATGTTATCAACACCTTCGTCGGTTGCCGTAGCATTTATAACGAACGCCTTTTCCTCTACAGATAAATGATTATCCCACCAGCCACGAAGTTGGCCAGTAAAACCTGCAATAATCATTTTGCAAATAGTTCTATCTGTATTTTTAACACTTTTACAGATAGTCGAATACATGAGCATTCTGTGTACGAGAATGGTTAATTGTCTATCAGTTAGACCATCAAGATTCCATTCATAAATTTCGGAACCGTTATAAGACGTATTAGTCTGATTCCAATCTCGTTCCTCAATCAACACATCTTGAGGAGTAGGACGAGGATAATAATAGGTCTGCATTCTCGGTTTATCAGCATACCTATGATTTTGTTTAACAATCCCTTTGAGTTTATTAAACTCTGACCAAGTCTCAGTTTTATAATCAGAAACGGTCTCCATTTTATCAGCAAAATTTTTTGATAAATCAATAGGTCTAATATTTAAACCAGAAAGCTTTTTATCTAAAAGCTGAGCTAAGTCATCAAGAGATTTAAATTTAAAATCCTGAATCTCAGGAGGTCTTTGAATATGGGTAAGAATGTTTTGATCAGCTGTTTTACTTCCTGAAGTGGAGGCAATATCAGTTGGTCCTTTCTTAGTACCCATTTTTTTTATTAAAATAGTCAAATCATCAAGTTTTTTATCAAGAGAACCAATATGTTCTCCTAAAATTTTAACATATAAACCCAAATAATTGTTTTGAGAAATCAATTTATTAATTTCTGCAATACTAATAGCTGCCACATTATCATCAATAAATTTTTGAAAGGCAGTGAAAGTAATACCAGTATTATTAGGTAAAATAAAGGGAGCCTGAGGCGGATAAATTGCTTTAGTAATATTACCACTCCCGTCTTTATAAGATCTTTCTAATACCTTTATATAAAGAGGTAAATAAGTTGTTATAAACCAAGGAACAAAATACATAATTTGATTATGTAAGGCACAAGTTTCATAAAATTCTTGAGATATATTACTCAAATCCTCTTTACTATAAGTATCAAAAAACCATGTTTTAAACTGGTTCCATTTTTCACTAAAAAATTCTTTTTGAATATAAATACGGGCCCGGGAACCTGGGCTAAAATCAATTTGGTGTGGAATCATTAAATATTATTGGGGTCGAAATCCATCTCAGATAGAGAAGGAATATCCTTATCTGAAATATTGTCATTATCTTGAACAATATTTGTTTGAGGGTTAATCTTAACCCTTTCAACCCTCTTATCTTTGGTATCGGGATAATCACTAGCAATAGTGTGTAAAGAAGCCGCACGATTGCGAGCTGGACCGTAAACTGGTTCAACAGGGGAAATATGTTGCATAGCAGGTAGAAGTCTGTGATTAGAAAAAGAATGTCTATTATAAATAGTAGACTTATCATCAAATTGAATACAAATCCTACCATCCGGATTTTGAGTGACATGCGAAAATTCAGTATTTGACAAGTCGTTAGTAATCTGACTTGGGGATATAACAGAATTTAAAGTCCATGTAGTCGGAAAATTAATTTCCTCCCATCTGATAGGTCTCCTAGTGGTGACCTTGGACTTTGCAAAATTGGTTTCGACCAATATGGTCTGATCCGAAGTATCGTATAACTTACATTTCGGATTTAAAGTAGATAATAATTTGAAATAAATCCTATAGGACAGACATATAAGTTCAGAACCAGGCGCATAATTATAACCATGCGTTTTCACATTTAAAGTTAAAGCATCAAGAATATTAACATCAGAAAGAGATAGTTGCAAATTGGGTTGAGTATTAAAATATACTGGACCATAAGCCACTGTAGATTCTATCGAACCCATTAGAGACTGTCTGAAATTCAGATTTCTAGCATCTCTAAGAGCTGCTAAGAAGGTCTCTGGTAACCCTTTAAGGGTTAAAGGTTTAAAAGCAATTTGAACCATACCAATATGCACATAATGGTAATGATGTTTATATAAATCAATATCATGCTTGTTTAACAAACGAATAGTCTGTTCAGATGAATTTAATGCTAAAGACTGTTCAGTCGTTTTTATCAATTGTTTAGAAGAAAGTTTATCAAACCAACCATAATCATAAATGGTTTTTATAGAAACTTTAGGAATTGTCCATTTATTTAACAAATCAAGGTTTTGAGGTATATCTACCTCTTCAAGTCTAGTACTTTTAGTACTTGTTTCTCCCAGATCCATTCCAAAAGCTTCATATCTATGTTGAATCTTTCATATCTATTACACAATTACCATGAAAATTCCTAGGCTCTGATACTCCAACAGATGCAAAATATGGACAAAAAGAAGACTTGACAGCTTATCAGCCGCCAGGACCCACTTAAACAGTAGATACACTGTTCATCAACAGTAGAAACACTGTTTATCTACAGTAAAAACACTGTGTAGGGACCCAGATGTGGGACCCATTTTACTATTCAAGATTCTTTTTTTTTGTTATTTAAGAATGCTTCTTCATTTGAAGAAGAAGAAGGCCGGAACCCCCCTCTCTCTCGACTTTCTCTCTCCTCTCTCTCTCTCTCAACCAACCCCCTTTGTAAACACTTAGTTCATAGCTTAGTTTGTAAATCGAGTTCAAGAATTAATAAAAGTTTTGAAGTTCATCTTCAGGGCCTTGCTTCTCGGCCTACAAGGTACATATTTATTCTTCTTTCAAGTATTTTTAGTATCTCTCCCTAGCCGTGACTATGTCCGGCTAAACGGATTCATATCTATGTTGAAGCACTAATTTCTCTTGCATATTAACCATGAAGAATCCAGACTCTTTCAAAATATAAAGAAATTTTAATATAGTTTCTTGATTTGGTTCCAAGATGGTGGTACAGTCGGTTCTGGTACTACTCTTATTGGCTTTGCCTTAGTGGCTACGTCTAGCCAGCTGTGACATTAAAGCCCGCTGAAGTTGTCAAAAGGGCTATCTCTTTCACAGTTAGAACTGCTAGACACATGGGCTCCGTAAGAGTATGTATCGGGCTTAGACAGGCCCCTTGCTTGGGTAAAAGGATATAGATCCTTCCATACAGTCATTAAACTATAATAGAATTTCCGTATATTTCGAATCCTTATTGGTCGTGCGGACTACCGCCAACCTTTAAAAGTGTACTAAAGCAGCTAGATCTGGATGGCCGTGCGGACTACCGCCCGCCTACCTAGATCCTGGTGTAAAATGGTATCAGAGCCTAGGAATTTTCATGGTAATTGTGTAATAGATATGAAAGATTCAACATAGATATGAAGCTTTTGGAATGGATCTGGGAGAAACAAGTACTAAAAGTACTAGACTTGAAGAGGTAGATATACCTCAAAACCTTGATTTGTTAAATAAATGGACAATTCCTAAAGTTTCTATAAAAACCATTTATGATTATGGTTGGTTTGATAAACTTTCTTCTAAACAATTGATAAAAACGACTGAACAGTCTTTAGCATTAAATTCATCTGAACAGACTATTCGTTTGTTAAACAAGCATGATATTGATTTATATAAACATCATTACCATTATGTGCATATTGGTATGGTTCAAATTGCTTTTAAACCTTTAACCCTTAAAGGGTTACCAGAGACCTTCTTAGCAGCTCTTAGAGATGCTAGAAATCTGAATTTCAGACAGTCTCTAATGGGTTCGATAGAATCTACAGTGGCTTATGGTCCAGTATATTTTAATACTCAACCCAATTTGCAACTATCTCTTTCTGATGTTAATATTCTTGATGCTTTAACTTTAAATGTGAAAACGCATGGTTATAATTATGCGCCTGGTTCTGAACTTATATGTCTGTCCTATAGGATTTATTTCAAATTATTATCTACTTTAAATCCGAAATGTAAGTTATACGATACTTCGGATCAGACCATATTGGTCGAAACCAATTTTGCAAAGTCCAAGGTCACCACTAGGAGACCTATCAGATGGGAGGAAATTAATTTTCCGACTACATGGACTTTAAATTCTGTTATATCCCCAAGTCAGATTACTAACGACTTGTCAAATACTGAATTTTCGCATGTCACTCAAAATCCGGATGGTAGGATTTGTATTCAATTTGATGATAAGTCTACTATTTATAATAGACATTCTTTTTCTAATCACAGACTTCTACCTGCTATGCAACATATTTCCCCTGTTGAACCAGTTTACGGTCCAGCTCGCAATCGTGCGGCTTCTTTACACACTATTGCTAGTGATTATCCCGATACCAAAGATAAGAGGGTTGAAAGGGTTAAGATTAACCCTCAAACAAATATTGTTCAAGATAATGACAATATTTCAGATAAGGATATTCCTTCTCTATCTGAGATGGATTTCGACCCCAATAATATTTAATGATTCCACACCAAATTGATTTTAGCCCAGGTTCCCGGGCCCGTATTTATATTCAAAAAGAATTTTTTAGTGAAAAATGGAACCAGTTTAAAACATGGTTTTTTGATACTTATAGTAAAGAGGATTTGAGTAATATATCTCAAGAATTTTATGAAACTTGTGCCTTACATAATCAAATTATGTATTTTGTTCCTTGGTTTATAACAACTTATTTACCTCTTTATATAAAGGTATTAGAAAGATCTTATAAAGACGGGAGTGGTAATATTACTAAAGCAATTTATCCGCCTCAGGCTCCCTTTATTTTACCTAATAATACTGGTATTACTTTCACTGCCTTTCAAAAATTTATTGATGATAATGTGGCAGCTATTAGTATTGCAGAAATTAATAAATTGATTTCTCAAAACAATTATTTGGGTTTATATGTTAAAATTTTAGGAGAACATATTGGTTCTCTTGATAAAAAACTTGATGATTTGACTATTTTAATAAAAAAAATGGGTACTAAGAAAGGACCAACTGATATTGCCTCCACTTCAGGAAGTAAAACAGCTGATCAAAACATTCTTACCCATATTCAAAGACCTCCTGAGATTCAGGATTTTAAATTTAAATCTCTTGATGACTTAGCTCAGCTTTTAGATAAAAAGCTTTCTGGTTTAACCGAACTTTACTTAATGGACTTAGATGTAAGACCCTTAGTGAGTTTAGATGGTATAAAGATACTTTTATGAGTAGAGTTATGGAACTACCCGAGAATAGATATGAGCACTGGAAAGCCAAGTTTATAGACGGCCTCCCTTCCTTATTTGCTGAAAGAGTAAGGAATGTGTTAAAGGGTAGTTGCGGAGAGATTCTGTATAATAATTACACCTATGGTAAGCTTATAGGTGTTTGTACAGAAGAAGGTCTTAAATTATGTAATGAGCTAAGACTTTCTAGACAGCTTAAGATAGATAAGCTTAAAGAAAGGTCCCAAGTAGGTGACTTTTGTACCCAGTTTGGTTTACCCGGAACTTCCACTCAAAATAGGAAGAAGAAAACCAAATATCATAGGTACCCTAACTCGGATAGCCCGTATAAGAAAAAGAGGTCTAGATATAGGCCTAAGGAAGAACGTGATACTAGAAAAGCGAACAGGAAATCTACTCGATTTGCGAAGAATAGATCCAAACGTGATCTCGCTGATATTAAGTGTTATAAGTGTGGAAAGTTTGGTCATATTTCTCCAAACTGCAAGCTTCAAAAGCTAAAAACCTTAGAACTCGATGATGAGTTACACGATAAGGTTTATGGCTTGTTATACACTTCGGGATCAGAATCTGACTATTACTCAGAGACTGAATCTGAAGCTGAAGTTGAGTTAATTGATTTTTCTGATAATAATAAAAATGTTGATACTGCTTGCACTGCTTGCAAAGGTGATATTTGTGCTTGTGATAGTGACGAATTTTATAAATTGAAATCACAATTTGATGATCTTAATATAAAAACTATTACATCTGACAATGTAATAGAACTTTTAAAAGAAGTTACTGATGAAAAACTTCGTGAAAAAATTATTACTTTAGCTGCAAGTTCAAGTTCTAGTAGTTCAAAAACTGTTGAAAAATACAAAAACGAATTTGAACACTTTGCACCATATTCTTTATCTGAGATAAATAGAAGACTTCAAAAGTCCAGTACTCCAAGTCGAGATACTTCTTTTGATGATTTAAAAGAAGAAATCGAAAATTTGAAAAGAGATATTAAGTCTCTTAAGCAAAATCAAATGATTTGCGATCACCGGATTACTCAAATTGAGAAAAATAATTCTCTACCTGAATCTTCGACTAAAGGATTTTCTGATTTTTCTAATGATAAAGGAAAAGAAATTTCTGATGAAAAATCTGATTTATTTTTAGGAATGATGCAAATTGTTACTGCACACAAATGGTATATTAAATGTACTATTTTAATTGATAATAATTTTTCTATAACTGATATAGCTATGATTGATAGTGGTGCAGATGTAAGCTGCATTCAGGAAGGATTGATTCCTACTAGATATTTTCAAAAGACTACTCATTTGGTGAAATCCGCTTCTGGTCATGCTTTAGATATAGAGTACAAATTGCCTAATACTCATATTTGCCAGAATAAAGTCTGTATTCCACATTTCTTCTTTTTGGTAAAAAACCAGTTATACCCTCCAATCATACTTGGAACACCTTTTATTAATGCTATTTATCCGTTTAATAATATAGATAAACATGGTTTTTCTGCTACTTATCAAGATAAAAAGATAAGTTATTCCTTTGTTACAGATCCCGTAACTAGAGATATTAATGCCTTGATTAATATGAAACAAAGGCATGTTAATTCACTACAATTAGAAATTCTTAGTATGAATATATTTGATACTATACAATCTGCAAAAGTTCAGCAGAAGATTAAATTAATTGCTGAAAAAATGGCCGTTGATGTTTGCGCCGATCACCCTAGTGCCTTTTGGAACAGGAAAAGGCATATTGTAACTCTTCCATACGAAGAAACCTTCTCTGAGGATGATATTCCTACTAAATCTCGACCTTGCCAGATGAATGCTGAGCTAGTTGAATTCTGCAAAAACGAGATTGATAGTTTGTTACAAAAGGGTTTGATAAAACCCTCAAAATCTCCTTGGTCATGTTCTGCCTTTTATGTTAATAATGCGGCAGAAAAGGAACGAGGTATTCCCCGCTTAGTCATAAATTATAAACCATTAAATAAACATTTGAAATGGATTAGGTATCCTATCCCTAACAAAAGGGACTTGCTATCCAGATTATATGACGCCAATATATTTTCAAAATTTGATTTAAAATCTGGTTATTGGCAAATTCAAATATTTAAAGAGCATACTTATAGGACTGCTTTTAATGTTCCATTTGGGCAATATGAATGGAATGTTATGCCATTTGGTTTGAAAAATGCCCCTTCTGAATTTCAAAAAATTATGAATGATATTTTTAACTCATATTTGGATTTTATCATCGTTTATATTGACGACATATTGGTATTTTCTAAAACTCTGGAGATGCATATTAAGCATCTTGATATTTTCAAGAAAATTGTTATACAAAACGGTTTAGTAATCTCTAAGCCCAAGATGAGTCTATTCCAAACAAGTGTTCGTTTTCTAGGTCATAATATTTGCCAGGGAAAAATTACCCCAATACAAAGATCTATTGATTTTGCCTCAAAATTTCCTGATGTTATCACTGACAGGACTCAATTACAAAGATTTTTGGGAAGCTTAAATTATATTTCCCCTTTTTATAAAAGTTTGTCACGTGATCTAGCCCCTCTATACGATCGGCTAAAGAAAGATCATAAACACCCTTGGACTAACCAACATACTGAGTTAGTCAAAAGTATTAAGGGGCGTGTTAAATCTTTACCATGTTTAACCCTTGCCAATCCTACTTGGCAAAAGATTACCGGGGCAGAGGTAGGGGAAGATCTTCCCCTAGTAGAACTTATTCTCAGGGATCGTCATACGGATCCTCATCAACCGCTCCAGTAATACAAAGAGGAAAAAAGAGTTTGATAAACTCAAAGGTACCGCATACAGGAGAATCCTCAGGACATTCTATACATCTGGAAGATATTCCAGAAGACAGTCCGTTATACGGACATCTGCAGGCTTATTTAGCATCTAAAAAGCAAAGTGATACTTTTGCTTCAATTGCTAAGGAAGAAGACAATGATGATATCAAGTCATATGAAAAGTTACCAAAAAGAGAAATGATATTTCTCCTTGAAAACTCTGAGATTCAGAGAAAAGAAGAACCGTGGAAAATATTTCAGAGATATCTGATTAATGGATTATACTATCCGGGTGAATCATATAAAACCCGTACCTATTATGAAACTATCCTGATCAGTACAGGTAGTGCAGAATTCCAGCACTTTTCAGGTTATAACACAAATGAAAATGTTTATAACTTTTCAAAAGTCATTATCAAACAGATTATATCTGTTGAAGAATGGGGTATTTCCACAATGAAAGAAAGGCAGATAAGCCTTAATAAATCACCAATGAATTTCACTTATTGGGATTATATTCAAGCATTTGATAGAGTGCTTTATTATAACAATGAAAGACATAAGCATACTTGGTTTATCAAGGTATGCGCTAAGGTATTTACAGGACCTATCCCTAACTGGTTTTTAAACTGGTGGTCATACCATGGTCCTACTACCAAAATTTTGCCTGAACCATTCCTGAAATTATACAAAGAATGGACAAAAGCCTCTCCGTTCTTAACAAATTTATATCACGCAGATCATATCTGCTATTTAGAAAAAATTGATCAGATTTACTTCTTTATTGAATTTTCTATCCCCTGGATCCATAAATGGACCCCGGAAATGGGTTATACGGAAGAACAAATCCCTTGTTTATATAGGGTATTCTACAACAATTTTTGGGACAAATTGATGAAAACTGATCCCAAAACAAAGACGTTATACGGCCAAGAATTATTAGATTCTATAAAAACACAAATTCATTTATATGTGACAGCCCCTCAAAAAAGGATAGTAGAAGAAAGCACTGTTAAACATATTGCTCGGAGAATATCAATCCAAGATGGAGATAAAATGGATTTGATAAATCAATACTTAGAAGGGTTGAAAAGAAATCTGCTCCAATCACTAGATCAGTGTGAAAAATCAGACACTTCAATGAGAAGTGAGACGAGTGGTGATGACCTCGTAGAAGATACTCAACCTATACAGCCAGAAATGATATTATCTGACAGAGAAATTGACAAGGTGGAAGAATTCACGATCCCTGAGAATAAGTTCTACTAGGGGAAGATCTTCCCCTACCTCTGCCCCGGGTGACCCATGAAGGGTCCATTCTGCGGAAATTACAAATCATTATTAAAAAGTGATTGCAAATCATTATTAATTAAAAAGGATAACATAATTCTAGCTCTGATACCATTTTACACCAGGATCTAGGTAGGCGGGCGGTAGTCCGCACGGCCATCCAGATCTAGCTGCTTTAGTACACTTTTAAAGGTTGGCGGTAGTCCGCACGACCAATAAGGATTCGAAATATACGGAAATTCTATTATAGTTTAATGACTGTATGGAAGGATCTATATCCTTTTACCCAAGCAAGGGGCCTGTCTAAGCCCGATACATACTCTTACGGAGCCCATGTGTCTAGCAGTTCTAACTGTGAAAGAGATAGCCCTTTTGACAACTTCAGCGGGCTTTAATGTCACAGCTGGCTAGACGTAGCCACTAAGGCAAAGCCAATAAGAGTAGTACCAGAACCGACTGTACCACCATCTTGGAACCAAATCAAGAAACTATATTAAAATTTCTTTATATTTTGAAAGAGTCTGGATTCTTCATGGTTAATATGCAAGAGAAATTAGTGCTTCAACATAGATATGAATCCGTTTAGCCGGACATAGTCACGGCTAGGGAGAGATACTAAAAATACTTGAAAGAAGAATAAATATGTACCTTGTAGGCCGAGAAGCAAGGCCCTGAAGATGAACTTCAAAACTTTTATTAATTCTTGAACTCGATTTACAAACTAAGCTATGAACTAAGTGTTTACAAAGGGGGTTGGTTGAGAGAGAGAGAGAGGAGAGAGAAAGTCGAGAGAGAGGGGGGTTCCGGCCTTCTTCTTCTTCAAATGAAGAAGCATTCTTAAATAACAAAAAAAAAGAATCTTGAATAGTAAAATGGGTCCCACATCTGGGTCCCTACACAGTGTTTTTACTGTAGATAAACAGTGTTTCTACTGTTGATGAACAGTGTATCTACTGTTTAAGTGGGTCCTGGCGGCTGATAAGCTGTCAAGTCTTCTTTTTGTCCATATTTTGCATCTGTTGGAGGAATTCTTCCACCTTGTCAATTTCTCTGTCAGATAATATCATTTCTGGCTGTATAGGTTGAGTATCTTCTACGAGGTCATCACCACTCGTCTCACTTCTCATTGAAGTGTCTGATTTTTCACACTGATCTAGTGATTGGAGCAGATTTCTTTTCAACCCTTCTAAGTATTGATTTATCAAATCCATTTTATCTCCATCTTGGATTGATATTCTCCGAGCAATATGTTTAACAGTGCTTTCTTCTACTATCCTTTTTTGAGGGGCTGTCACATATAAATGAATTTGTGTTTTTATAGAATCTAATAATTCTTGGCCGTATAACGTCTTTGTTTTGGGATCAGTTTTCATCAATTTGTCCCAAAAATTGTTGTAGAATACCCTATATAAACAAGGGATTTGTTCTTCCGTATAACCCATTTCCGGGGTCCATTTATGGATCCAGGGGATAGAAAATTCAATAAAGAAGTAAATCTGATCAATTTTTTCTAAATAGCAGATATGATCTGCGTGATATAAATTTGTTAAGAACGGAGAGGCTTTTGTCCATTCTTTGTATAATTTCAGGAATGGTTCAGGCAAAATTTTGGTAGTAGGACCATGGTATGACCACCAGTTTAAAAACCAGTTAGGGATAGGTCCTGTAAATACCTTAGCGCATACCTTGATAAACCAAGTATGCTTATGTCTTTCATTGTTATAATAAAGCACTCTATCAAATGCTTGAATATAATCCCAATAAGTGAAATTCATTGGTGATTTATTAAGGCTTATCTGCCTTTCTTTCATTGTGGAAATACCCCATTCTTCAACAGATATAATCTGTTTGATAATGACTTTTGAAAAGTTATAAACATTTTCATTTGTGTTATAACCTGAAAAGTGCTGGAATTCTGCACTACCTGTACTGATCAGGATAGTTTCATAATAGGTACGGGTTTTATATGATTCACCCGGATAGTATAATCCATTAATCAGATATCTCTGAAATATTTTCCACGGTTCTTCTTTTCTCTGAATCTCAGAGTTTTCAAGGAGAAATATCATTTCTCTTTTTGGTAACTTTTCATATGACTTGATATCATCATTGTCTTCTTCCTTAGCAATTGAAGCAAAAGTATCACTTTGCTTTTTAGATGCTAAATAAGCCTGCAGATGTCCGTATAACGGACTGTCTTCTGGAATATCTTCCAGATGTATAGAATGTCCTGAGGATTCTCCTGTATGCGGTACCTTTGAGTTTATCAAACTCTTTTTTCCTCTTTGTATTACTGGAGCGGTTGATGAGGATCCGTATGACGATCCCTGAGAATAAGTTCTACTAGGGGAAGATCTTCCCCTACCTCTGCCCCGGGTGACCCATGAAGGGTCCATTCTGCGGAAATTACAAATCATTATTAAAAAGTGATTGCAAATCATTATTAATTAAAAAGGATAACATAATTCTAGTGCTGATATCATCTTGACCGAAGGGACGCACATTTTCAATTAACTGAAGAATATCAATAACTTCTTGAAAATTAGAGTGTTCTTCATCCCTTGTTTGAATAATGTCAGCCATAATAATATCAAGTATAACTTCTTGTAAGTCTCTATTTAATTTAATCACTTTAAGAATAGTGATTAGTACCTTATCATCCAAAAACATGGTATAATAATTCATAATCTATTCTAAATATTCCCGGGATAGAAAATCCGGAAGGGAATTATCAATTCCTTTTTTGTATTGTATTTCAAAATCGAAAGGTGCTAGCTGAGCCTGCCATCTAGCAAATATTAATTTTGAAGCATCGTGCTTAAAATCTTTGTCAAACATGTATTTAACCGATTGAGCATCAGTTTTTATCAAAAACTTTTGGTTGTATAAGTCGTCTTGAAATTTTAATACACACTTAACAATAGTTAACATTTCATGCGCCACAGTAGCGTATTTCTTTTGAGCTTCGGTCCATTTACCAGAGTGAAATCTTATTAAGTATTCACTCTTATTATTGGGATTTACTTGTTTCAAAATCCCTCCATATCCAACATTAGACGCATCTGTCTCGATAATCTTTTGCCAAGTAGGATTGGCAAGGGTTAAACATGGTAAAGATTTAACACGCCCCTTAATACTTTTGACTAACTCAGTATGTTGGTTAGTCCAAGGGTGTTTATGATCTTTCTTTAGCCGATCGTATAGAGGGGCTAGATCACGTGACAAACTTTTATAAAAAGGGGAAATATAATTTAAGCTTCCCAAAAATCTTTGTAATTGAGTCCTGTCAGTGATAACATCAGGAAATTTTGAGGCAAAATCAATAGATCTTTGTATTGGGGTAATTTTTCCCTGGCAAATATTATGACCTAGAAAACGAACACTTGTTTGGAATAGACTCATCTTGGGCTTAGAGATTACTAAACCGTTTTGTATAACAATTTTCTTGAAAATATCAAGATGCTTAATATGCATCTCCAGAGTTTTAGAAAATACCAATATGTCGTCAATATAAACGATGATAAAATCCAAATATGAGTTAAAAATATCATTCATAATTTTTTGAAATTCAGAAGGGGCATTTTTCAAACCAAATGGCATAACATTCCATTCATATTGCCCAAATGGAACATTAAAAGCAGTCCTATAAGTATGCTCTTTAAATATTTGAATTTGCCAATAACCAGATTTTAAATCAAATTTTGAAAATATATTGGCGTCATATAATCTGGATAGCAAGTCCCTTTTGTTAGGGATAGGATACCTAATCCATTTCAAATGTTTATTTAATGGTTTATAATTTATGACTAAGCGGGGAATACCTCGTTCCTTTTCTGCCGCATTATTAACATAAAAGGCAGAACATGACCAAGGAGATTTTGAGGGTTTTATCAAACCCTTTTGTAACAAACTATCAATCTCGTTTTTGCAGAATTCAACTAGCTCAGCATTCATCTGGCAAGGTCGAGATTTAGTAGGAATATCATCCTCAGAGAAGGTTTCTTCGTATGGAAGAGTTACAATATGCCTTTTCCTGTTCCAAAAGGCACTAGGGTGATCGGCGCAAACATCAACGGCCATTTTTTCAGCAATTAATTTAATCTTCTGCTGAACTTTTGCAGATTGTATAGTATCAAATATATTCATACTAAGAATTTCTAATTGTAGTGAATTAACATGCCTTTGTTTCATATTAATCAAGGCATTAATATCTCTAGTTACGGGATCTGTAACAAAGGAATAACTTATCTTTTTATCTTGATAAGTAGCAGAAAAACCATGTTTATCTATATTATTAAACGGATAAATAGCATTAATAAAAGGTGTTCCAAGTATGATTGGAGGGTATAACTGGTTTTTTACCAAAAAGAAGAAATGTGGAATACAGACTTTATTCTGGCAAATATGAGTATTAGGCAATTTGTACTCTATATCTAAAGCATGACCAGAAGCGGATTTCACCAAATGAGTAGTCTTTTGAAAATATCTAGTAGGAATCAATCCTTCCTGAATGCAGCTTACATCTGCACCACTATCAATCATAGCTATATCAGTTATAGAAAAATTATTATCAATTAAAATAGTACATTTAATATACCATTTGTGTGCAGTAACAATTTGCATCATTCCTAAAAATAAATCAGATTTTTCATCAGAAATTTCTTTTCCTTTATCATTAGAAAAATCAGAAAATCCTTTAGTCGAAGATTCAGGTAGAGAATTATTTTTCTCAATTTGAGTAATCCGGTGATCGCAAATCATTTGATTTTGCTTAAGAGACTTAATATCTCTTTTCAAATTTTCGATTTCTTCTTTTAAATCATCAAAAGAAGTATCTCGACTTGGAGTACTGGACTTTTGAAGTCTTCTATTTATCTCAGATAAAGAATATGGTGCAAAGTGTTCAAATTCGTTTTTGTATTTTTCAACAGTTTTTGAACTACTAGAACTTGAACTTGCAGCTAAAGTAATAATTTTTTCACGAAGTTTTTCATCAGTAACTTCTTTTAAAAGTTCTATTACATTGTCAGATGTAATAGTTTTTATATTAAGATCATCAAATTGTGATTTCAATTTATAAAATTCGTCACTATCACAAGCACAAATATCACCTTTGCAAGCAGTGCAAGCAGTATCAACATTTTTATTATTATCAGAAAAATCAATTAACTCAACTTCAGCTTCAGATTCAGTCTCTGAGTAATAGTCAGATTCTGATCCCGAAGTGTATAACAAGCCATAAACCTTATCGTGTAACTCATCATCGAGTTCTAAGGTTTTTAGCTTTTGAAGCTTGCAGTTTGGAGAAATATGACCAAACTTTCCACACTTATAACACTTAATATCAGCGAGATCACGTTTGGATCTATTCTTCGCAAATCGAGTAGATTTCCTGTTCGCTTTTCTAGTATCACGTTCTTCCTTAGGCCTATATCTAGACCTCTTTTTCTTATACGGGCTATCCGAGTTAGGGTACCTATGATATTTGGTTTTCTTCTTCCTATTTTGAGTGGAAGTTCCGGGTAAACCAAACTGGGTACAAAAGTCACCTACTTGGGACCTTTCTTTAAGCTTATCTATCTTAAGCTGTCTAGAAAGTCTTAGCTCATTACATAATTTAAGACCTTCTTCTGTACAAACACCTATAAGCTTACCATAGGTGTAATTATTATACAGAATCTCTCCGCAACTACCCTTTAACACATTCCTTACTCTTTCAGCAAATAAGGAAGGGAGGCCGTCTATAAACTTGGCTTTCCAGTGCTCATATCTATTCTCGGGTAGTTCCATAACTCTACTCATAAAAGTATCTTTATACCATCTAAACTCACTAAGGGTCTTACATCTAAGTCCATTAAGTAAAGTTCGGACGGTCTGATGGTTTGAGGTAAATCTACCGTTGAAATGCTCTAAAATTGTAAGGATAAGAGTATAGACTGCATCCTCTCTGCCCACTACTAGAGCCATACCTATGTTATCAACACCTTCGTCGGTTGCCGTAGCATTTATAACGAACGCCTTTTCCTCTACAGATAAATGATTATCCCACCAGCCACGAAGTTGGCCAGTAAAACCTGCAATAATCATTTTGCAAATAGTTCTATCTGTATTTTTAACACTTTTACAGATAGTCGAATACATGAGCATTCTGTGTACGAGAATGGTTAATTGTCTATCAGTTAGACCATCAAGATTCCATTCATAAATTTCGGAACCGTTATAAGACGTATTAGTCTGATTCCAATCTCGTTCCTCAATCAACACATCTTGAGGAGTAGGACGAGGATAATAATAGGTCTGCATTCTCGGTTTATCAGCATACCTATGATTTTGTTTAACAATCCCTTTGAGTTTATTAAACTCTGACCAAGTCTCAGTTTTATAATCAGAAACGGTCTCCATTTTATCAGCAAAATTTTTTGATAAATCAATAGGTCTAATATTTAAACCAGAAAGCTTTTTATCTAAAAGCTGAGCTAAGTCATCAAGAGATTTAAATTTAAAATCCTGAATCTCAGGAGGTCTTTGAATATGGGTAAGAATGTTTTGATCAGCTGTTTTACTTCCTGAAGTGGAGGCAATATCAGTTGGTCCTTTCTTAGTACCCATTTTTTTTATTAAAATAGTCAAATCATCAAGTTTTTTATCAAGAGAACCAATATGTTCTCCTAAAATTTTAACATATAAACCCAAATAATTGTTTTGAGAAATCAATTTATTAATTTCTGCAATACTAATAGCTGCCACATTATCATCAATAAATTTTTGAAAGGCAGTGAAAGTAATACCAGTATTATTAGGTAAAATAAAGGGAGCCTGAGGCGGATAAATTGCTTTAGTAATATTACCACTCCCGTCTTTATAAGATCTTTCTAATACCTTTATATAAAGAGGTAAATAAGTTGTTATAAACCAAGGAACAAAATACATAATTTGATTATGTAAGGCACAAGTTTCATAAAATTCTTGAGATATATTACTCAAATCCTCTTTACTATAAGTATCAAAAAACCATGTTTTAAACTGGTTCCATTTTTCACTAAAAAATTCTTTTTGAATATAAATACGGGCCCGGGAACCTGGGCTAAAATCAATTTGGTGTGGAATCATTAAATATTATTGGGGTCGAAATCCATCTCAGATAGAGAAGGAATATCCTTATCTGAAATATTGTCATTATCTTGAACAATATTTGTTTGAGGGTTAATCTTAACCCTTTCAACCCTCTTATCTTTGGTATCGGGATAATCACTAGCAATAGTGTGTAAAGAAGCCGCACGATTGCGAGCTGGACCGTAAACTGGTTCAACAGGGGAAATATGTTGCATAGCAGGTAGAAGTCTGTGATTAGAAAAAGAATGTCTATTATAAATAGTAGACTTATCATCAAATTGAATACAAATCCTACCATCCGGATTTTGAGTGACATGCGAAAATTCAGTATTTGACAAGTCGTTAGTAATCTGACTTGGGGATATAACAGAATTTAAAGTCCATGTAGTCGGAAAATTAATTTCCTCCCATCTGATAGGTCTCCTAGTGGTGACCTTGGACTTTGCAAAATTGGTTTCGACCAATATGGTCTGATCCGAAGTATCGTATAACTTACATTTCGGATTTAAAGTAGATAATAATTTGAAATAAATCCTATAGGACAGACATATAAGTTCAGAACCAGGCGCATAATTATAACCATGCGTTTTCACATTTAAAGTTAAAGCATCAAGAATATTAACATCAGAAAGAGATAGTTGCAAATTGGGTTGAGTATTAAAATATACTGGACCATAAGCCACTGTAGATTCTATCGAACCCATTAGAGACTGTCTGAAATTCAGATTTCTAGCATCTCTAAGAGCTGCTAAGAAGGTCTCTGGTAACCCTTTAAGGGTTAAAGGTTTAAAAGCAATTTGAACCATACCAATATGCACATAATGGTAATGATGTTTATATAAATCAATATCATGCTTGTTTAACAAACGAATAGTCTGTTCAGATGAATTTAATGCTAAAGACTGTTCAGTCGTTTTTATCAATTGTTTAGAAGAAAGTTTATCAAACCAACCATAATCATAAATGGTTTTTATAGAAACTTTAGGAATTGTCCATTTATTTAACAAATCAAGGTTTTGAGGTATATCTACCTCTTCAAGTCTAGTACTTTTAGTACTTGTTTCTCCCAGATCCATTCCAAAAGCTTCATATCTATGTTGAATCTTTCATATCTATTACACAATTACCATGAAGACTGCATCCTCTCTGCCCACTACTAGAGCCATACCTATGTTATCAACACCTTCGTCGGTTGCCGTAGCATTTATAACGAACGCCTTTTCCTCTACAGATAAATGATTATCCCACCAGCCACGAAGTTGGCCAGTAAAACCTGCAATAATCATTTTGCAAATAGTTCTATCTGTATTTTTAACACTTTTACAGATAGTCGAATACATGAGCATTCTGTGTACGAGAATGGTTAATTGTCTATCAGTTAGACCATCAAGATTCCATTCATAAATTTCGGAACCGTTATAAGACGTATTAGTCTGATTCCAATCTCGTTCCTCAATCAACACATCTTGAGGAGTAGGACGAGGATAATAATAGGTCTGCATTCTCGGTTTATCAGCATACCTATGATTTTGTTTAACAATCCCTTTGAGTTTATTAAACTCTGACCAAGTCTCAGTTTTATAATCAGAAACGGTCTCCATTTTATCAGCAAAATTTTTTGATAAATCAATAGGTCTAATATTTAAACCAGAAAACTTTTGAAGTCTTCTATTTATCTCAGATAAAGAATATGGTGCAAAGTGTTCAAATTCGTTTTTGTATTTTTCAACAGTTTTTGAACTACTAGAACTTGAACTTGCAGCTAAAGTAATAATTTTTTCACGAAGTTTTTCATCAGTAACTTCTTTTAAAAGTTCTATTACATTGTCAGATGTAATAGTTTTTATATTAAGATCATCAAATTGTGATTTCAATTTATAAAATTCGTCACTATCACAAGCACAAATATCACCTTTGCAAGCAGTGCAAGCAGTATCAACATTTTTATTATTATCAGAAAAATCAATTAACTCAACTTCAGCTTCAGATTCAGTCTCTGAGTAATAGTCAGATTCTGATCCCGAAGTGTATAACAAGCCATAAACCTTATCGTGTAACTCATCATCGAGTTCTAAGGTTTTTAGCTTTTGAAGCTTGCAGTTTGGAGAAATATGACCAAACTATACCATTTTACACCAGGATCTAGGTAGGCGGGCGGTAGTCCGCACGGCCATCCAGATCTAGCTGCTTTAGTACACTTTTAAAGGTTGGCGGTAGTCCGCACGACCAATAAGGATTCGAAATATACGGAAATTCTATTATAGTTTAATGACTGTATGGAAGGATCTATATCCTTTTACCCAAGCAAGGGGCCTGTCTAAGCCCGATACATACTCTTACGGAGCCCATGTGTCTAGCAGTTCTAACTGTGAAAGAGATAGCCCTTTTGACAACTTCAGCGGGCTTTAATGTCACAGCTGGCTAGACGTAGCCACTAAGGCAAAGCCAATAAGAGTAGTACCAGAACCGACTGTACCACCATCTTGGAACCAAATCAAGAAACTATATTAAAATTTCTTTATATTTTGAAAGAGTCTGGATTCTTCATGGTTAATATGCAAGAGAAATTAGTGCTTCAACATAGATATGAATCCGTTTAGCCGGACATAGTCACGGCTAGGGAGAGATACTAAAAATACTTGAAAGAAGAATAAATATGTACCTTGTAGGCCGAGAAGCAAGGCCCTGAAGATGAACTTCAAAACTTTTATTAATTCTTGAACTCGATTTACAAACTAAGCTATGAACTAAGTGTTTACAAAGGGGGTTGGTTGAGAGAGAGAGAGAGGAGAGAGAAAGTCGAGAGAGAGGGGGGTTCCGGCCTTCTTCTTCTTCAAATGAAGAAGCATTCTTAAATAACAAAAAAAAAGAATCTTGAATAGTAAAATGGGTCCCACATCTGGGTCCCTACACAGTGTTTTTACTGTAGATAAACAGTGTTTCTACTGTTGATGAACAGTGTATCTACTGTTTAAGTGGGTCCTGGCGGCTGATAAGCTGTCAAGTCTTCTTTTTGTCCATATTTTGCATCTGTTGGAGGAATTCTTCCACCTTGTCAATTTCTCTGTCAGATAATATCATTTCTGGCTGTATAGGTTGAGTATCTTCTACGAGGTCATCACCACTCGTCTCACTTCTCATTGAAGTGTCTGATTTTTCACACTGATCTAGTGATTGGAGCAGATTTCTTTTCAACCCTTCTAAGTATTGATTTATCAAATCCATTTTATCTCCATCTTGGATTGATATTCTCCGAGCAATATGTTTAACAGTGCTTTCTTCTACTATCCTTTTTTGAGGGGCTGTCACATATAAATGAATTTGTGTTTTTATAGAATCTAATAATTCTTGGCCGTATAACGTCTTTGTTTTGGGATCAGTTTTCATCAATTTGTCCCAAAAATTGTTGTAGAATACCCTATATAAACAAGGGATTTGTTCTTCCGTATAACCCATTTCCGGGGTCCATTTATGGATCCAGGGGATAGAAAATTCAATAAAGAAGTAAATCTGATCAATTTTTTCTAAATAGCAGATATGATCTGCGTGATATAAATTTGTTAAGAACGGAGAGGCTTTTGTCCATTCTTTGTATAATTTCAGGAATGGTTCAGGCAAAATTTTGGTAGTAGGACCATGGTATGACCACCAGTTTAAAAACCAGTTAGGGATAGGTCCTGTAAATACCTTAGCGCATACCTTGATAAACCAAGTATGCTTATGTCTTTCATTGTTATAATAAAGCACTCTATCAAATGCTTGAATATAATCCCAATAAGTGAAATTCATTGGTGATTTATTAAGGCTTATCTGCCTTTCTTTCATTGTGGAAATACCCCATTCTTCAACAGATATAATCTGTTTGATAATGACTTTTGAAAAGTTATAAACATTTTCATTTGTGTTATAACCTGAAAAGTGCTGGAATTCTGCACTACCTGTACTGATCAGGATAGTTTCATAATAGGTACGGGTTTTATATGATTCACCCGGATAGTATAATCCATTAATCAGATATCTCTGAAATATTTTCCACGGTTCTTCTTTTCTCTGAATCTCAGAGTTTTCAAGGAGAAATATCATTTCTCTTTTTGGTAACTTTTCATATGACTTGATATCATCATTGTCTTCTTCCTTAGCAATTGAAGCAAAAGTATCACTTTGCTTTTTAGATGCTAAATAAGCCTGCAGATGTCCGTATAACGGACTGTCTTCTGGAATATCTTCCAGATGTATAGAATGTCCTGAGGATTCTCCTGTATGCGGTACCTTTGAGTTTATCAAACTCTTTTTTCCTCTTTGTATTACTGGAGCGGTTGATGAGGATCCGTATGACGATCCCTGAGAATAAGTTCTACTAGGGGAAGATCTTCCCCTACCTCTGCCCCGGGTGACCCATGAAGGGTCCATTCTGCGGAAATTACAAATCATTATTAAAAAGTGATTGCAAATCATTATTAATTAAAAAGGATAACATAATTCTAGTGCTGATATCATCTTGACCGAAGGGACGCACATTTTCAATTAACTGAAGAATATCAATAACTTCTTGAAAATTAGAGTGTTCTTCATCCCTTGTTTGAATAATGTCAGCCATAATAATATCAAGTATAACTTCTTGTAAGTCTCTATTTAATTTAATCACTTTAAGAATAGTGATTAGTACCTTATCATCCAAAAACATGGTATAATAATTCATAATCTATTCTAAATATTCCCGGGATAGAAAATCCGGAAGGGAATTATCAATTCCTTTTTTGTATTGTATTTCAAAATCGAAAGGTGCTAGCTGAGCCTGCCATCTAGCAAATATTAATTTTGAAGCATCGTGCTTAAAATCTTTGTCAAACATGTATTTAACCGATTGAGCATCAGTTTTTATCAAAAACTTTTGGTTGTATAAGTCGTCTTGAAATTTTAATACACACTTAACAATAGTTAACATTTCATGCGCCACAGTAGCGTATTTCTTTTGAGCTTCGGTCCATTTACCAGAGTGAAATCTTATTAAGTATTCACTCTTATTATTGGGATTTACTTGTTTCAAAATCCCTCCATATCCAACATTAGACGCATCTGTCTCGATAATCTTTTGCCAAGTAGGATTGGCAAGGGTTAAACATGGTAAAGATTTAACACGCCCCTTAATACTTTTGACTAACTCAGTATGTTGGTTAGTCCAAGGGTGTTTATGATCTTTCTTTAGCCGATCGTATAGAGGGGCTAGATCACGTGACAAACTTTTATAAAAAGGGGAAATATAATTTAAGCTTCCCAAAAATCTTTGTAATTGAGTCCTGTCAGTGATAACATCAGGAAATTTTGAGGCAAAATCAATAGATCTTTGTATTGGGGTAATTTTTCCCTGGCAAATATTATGACCTAGAAAACGAACACTTGTTTGGAATAGACTCATCTTGGGCTTAGAGATTACTAAACCGTTTTGTATAACAATTTTCTTGAAAATATCAAGATGCTTAATATGCATCTCCAGAGTTTTAGAAAATACCAATATGTCGTCAATATAAACGATGATAAAATCCAAATATGAGTTAAAAATATCATTCATAATTTTTTGAAATTCAGAAGGGGCATTTTTCAAACCAAATGGCATAACATTCCATTCATATTGCCCAAATGGAACATTAAAAGCAGTCCTATAAGTATGCTCTTTAAATATTTGAATTTGCCAATAACCAGATTTTAAATCAAATTTTGAAAATATATTGGCGTCATATAATCTGGATAGCAAGTCCCTTTTGTTAGGGATAGGATACCTAATCCATTTCAAATGTTTATTTAATGGTTTATAATTTATGACTAAGCGGGGAATACCTCGTTCCTTTTCTGCCGCATTATTAACATAAAAGGCAGAACATGACCAAGGAGATTTTGAGGGTTTTATCAAACCCTTTTGTAACAAACTATCAATCTCGTTTTTGCAGAATTCAACTAGCTCAGCATTCATCTGGCAAGGTCGAGATTTAGTAGGAATATCATCCTCAGAGAAGGTTTCTTCGTATGGAAGAGTTACAATATGCCTTTTCCTGTTCCAAAAGGCACTAGGGTGATCGGCGCAAACATCAACGGCCATTTTTTCAGCAATTAATTTAATCTTCTGCTGAACTTTTGCAGATTGTATAGTATCAAATATATTCATACTAAGAATTTCTAATTGTAGTGAATTAACATGCCTTTGTTTCATATTAATCAAGGCATTAATATCTCTAGTTACGGGATCTGTAACAAAGGAATAACTTATCTTTTTATCTTGATAAGTAGCAGAAAAACCATGTTTATCTATATTATTAAACGGATAAATAGCATTAATAAAAGGTGTTCCAAGTATGATTGGAGGGTATAACTGGTTTTTTACCAAAAAGAAGAAATGTGGAATACAGACTTTATTCTGGCAAATATGAGTATTAGGCAATTTGTACTCTATATCTAAAGCATGACCAGAAGCGGATTTCACCAAATGAGTAGTCTTTTGAAAATATCTAGTAGGAATCAATCCTTCCTGAATGCAGCTTACATCTGCACCACTATCAATCATAGCTATATCAGTTATAGAAAAATTATTATCAATTAAAATAGTACATTTAATATACCATTTGTGTGCAGTAACAATTTGCATCATTCCTAAAAATAAATCAGATTTTTCATCAGAAATTTCTTTTCCTTTATCATTAGAAAAATCAGAAAATCCTTTAGTCGAAGATTCAGGTAGAGAATTATTTTTCTCAATTTGAGTAATCCGGTGATCGCAAATCATTTGATTTTGCTTAAGAGACTTAATATCTCTTTTCAAATTTTCGATTTCTTCTTTTAAATCATCAAAAGAAGTATCTCGACTTGGAGTACTGGACTTTTGAAGTCTTCTATTTATCTCAGATAAAGAATATGGTGCAAAGTGTTCAAATTCGTTTTTGTATTTTTCAACAGTTTTTGAACTACTAGAACTTGAACTTGCAGCTAAAGTAATAATTTTTTCACGAAGTTTTTCATCAGTAACTTCTTTTAAAAGTTCTATTACATTGTCAGATGTAATAGTTTTTATATTAAGATCATCAAATTGTGATTTCAATTTATAAAATTCGTCACTATCACAAGCACAAATATCACCTTTGCAAGCAGTGCAAGCAGTATCAACATTTTTATTATTATCAGAAAAATCAATTAACTCAACTTCAGCTTCAGATTCAGTCTCTGAGTAATAGTCAGATTCTGATCCCGAAGTGTATAACAAGCCATAAACCTTATCGTGTAACTCATCATCGAGTTCTAAGGTTTTTAGCTTTTGAAGCTTGCAGTTTGGAGAAATATGACCAAACTTTCCACACTTATAACACTTAATATCAGCGAGATCACGTTTGGATCTATTCTTCGCAAATCGAGTAGATTTCCTGTTCGCTTTTCTAGTATCACGTTCTTCCTTAGGCCTATATCTAGACCTCTTTTTCTTATACGGGCTATCCGAGTTAGGGTACCTATGATATTTGGTTTTCTTCTTCCTATTTTGAGTGGAAGTTCCGGGTAAACCAAACTGGGTACAAAAGTCACCTACTTGGGACCTTTCTTTAAGCTTATCTATCTTAAGCTGTCTAGAAAGTCTTAGCTCATTACATAATTTAAGACCTTCTTCTGTACAAACACCTATAAGCTTACCATAGGTGTAATTATTATACAGAATCTCTCCGCAACTACCCTTTAACACATTCCTTACTCTTTCAGCAAATAAGGAAGGGAGGCCGTCTATAAACTTGGCTTTCCAGTGCTCATATCTATTCTCGGGTAGTTCCATAACTCTACTCATAAAAGTATCTTTATACCATCTAAACTCACTAAGGGTCTTACATCTAAGTCCATTAAGTAAAGTTCGGACGGTCTGATGGTTTGAGGTAAATCTACCGTTGAAATGCTCTAAAATTGTAAGGATAAGAGTATAGACTGCATCCTCTCTGCCCACTACTAGAGCCATACCTATGTTATCAACACCTTCGTCGGTTGCCGTAGCATTTATAACGAACGCCTTTTCCTCTACAGATAAATGATTATCCCACCAGCCACGAAGTTGGCCAGTAAAACCTGCAATAATCATTTTGCAAATAGTTCTATCTGTATTTTTAACACTTTTACAGATAGTCGAATACATGAGCATTCTGTGTACGAGAATGGTTAATTGTCTATCAGTTAGACCATCAAGATTCCATTCATAAATTTCGGAACCGTTATAAGACGTATTAGTCTGATTCCAATCTCGTTCCTCAATCAACACATCTTGAGGAGTAGGACGAGGATAATAATAGGTCTGCATTCTCGGTTTATCAGCATACCTATGATTTTGTTTAACAATCCCTTTGAGTTTATTAAACTCTGACCAAGTCTCAGTTTTATAATCAGAAACGGTCTCCATTTTATCAGCAAAATTTTTTGATAAATCAATAGGTCTAATATTTAAACCAGAAAGCTTTTTATCTAAAAGCTGAGCTAAGTCATCAAGAGATTTAAATTTAAAATCCTGAATCTCAGGAGGTCTTTGAATATGGGTAAGAATGTTTTGATCAGCTGTTTTACTTCCTGAAGTGGAGGCAATATCAGTTGGTCCTTTCTTAGTACCCATTTTTTTTATTAAAATAGTCAAATCATCAAGTTTTTTATCAAGAGAACCAATATGTTCTCCTAAAATTTTAACATATAAACCCAAATAATTGTTTTGAGAAATCAATTTATTAATTTCTGCAATACTAATAGCTGCCACATTATCATCAATAAATTTTTGAAAGGCAGTGAAAGTAATACCAGTATTATTAGGTAAAATAAAGGGAGCCTGAGGCGGATAAATTGCTTTAGTAATATTACCACTCCCGTCTTTATAAGATCTTTCTAATACCTTTATATAAAGAGGTAAATAAGTTGTTATAAACCAAGGAACAAAATACATAATTTGATTATGTAAGGCACAAGTTTCATAAAATTCTTGAGATATATTACTCAAATCCTCTTTACTATAAGTATCAAAAAACCATGTTTTAAACTGGTTCCATTTTTCACTAAAAAATTCTTTTTGAATATAAATACGGGCCCGGGAACCTGGGCTAAAATCAATTTGGTGTGGAATCATTAAATATTATTGGGGTCGAAATCCATCTCAGATAGAGAAGGAATATCCTTATCTGAAATATTGTCATTATCTTGAACAATATTTGTTTGAGGGTTAATCTTAACCCTTTCAACCCTCTTATCTTTGGTATCGGGATAATCACTAGCAATAGTGTGTAAAGAAGCCGCACGATTGCGAGCTGGACCGTAAACTGGTTCAACAGGGGAAATATGTTGCATAGCAGGTAGAAGTCTGTGATTAGAAAAAGAATGTCTATTATAAATAGTAGACTTATCATCAAATTGAATACAAATCCTACCATCCGGATTTTGAGTGACATGCGAAAATTCAGTATTTGACAAGTCGTTAGTAATCTGACTTGGGGATATAACAGAATTTAAAGTCCATGTAGTCGGAAAATTAATTTCCTCCCATCTGATAGGTCTCCTAGTGGTGACCTTGGACTTTGCAAAATTGGGTTTATATGTTAAAATTTTAGGAGAACATATTGGTTCTCTTGATAAAAAACTTGATGATTTGACTATTTTAATAAAAAAAATGGGTACTAAGAAAGGACCAACTGATATTGCCTCCACTTCAGGAAGTAAAACAGCTGATCAAAACATTCTTACCCATATTCAAAGACCTCCTGAGATTCAGGATTTTAAATTTAAATCTCTTGATGACTTAGCTCAGCTTTTAGATAAAAAGCTTTCTGGTTTAAATATTAGACCTATTGATTTATCAAAAAATTTTGCTGATAAAATGGAGACCGTTTCTGATTATAAAACTGAGACTTGGTCAGAGTTTAATAAACTCAAAGGGATTGTTAAACAAAATCATAGGTATGCTGATAAACCGAGAATGCAGACCTATTATTATCCTCGTCCTACTCCTCAAGATGTGTTGATTGAGGAACGAGATTGGAATCAGACTAATACGTCTTATAACGGTTCCGAAATTTATGAATGGAATCTTGATGGTCTAACTGATAGACAATTAACCATTCTCGTACACAGAATGCTCATGTATTCGACTATCTGTAAAAGTGTTAAAAATACAGATAGAACTATTTGCAAAATGATTATTGCAGGTTTTACTGGCCAACTTCGTGGCTGGTGGGATAATCATTTATCTGTAGAGGAAAAGGCGTTCGTTATAAATGCTACGGCAACCGACGAAGGTGTTGATAACATAGGTATGGCTCTAGTAGTGGGCAGAGAGGATGCAGTCTATACTCTTATCCTTACAATTTTAGAGCATTTCAACGGTAGATTTACCTCAAACCATCAGACCGTCCGAACTTTACTTAATGGACTTAGATGTAAGACCCTTAGTGAGTTTAGATGGTATAAAGATACTTTTATGAGTAGAGTTATGGAACTACCCGAGAATAGATATGAGCACTGGAAAGCCAAGTTTATAGACGGCCTCCCTTCCTTATTTGCTGAAAGAGTAAGGAATGTGTTAAAGGGTAGTTGCGGAGAGATTCTGTATAATAATTACACCTATGGTAAGCTTATAGGTGTTTGTACAGAAGAAGGTCTTAAATTATGTAATGAGCTAAGACTTTCTAGACAGCTTAAGATAGATAAGCTTAAAGAAAGGTCCCAAGTAGGTGACTTTTGTACCCAGTTTGGTTTACCCGGAACTTCCACTCAAAATAGGAAGAAGAAAACCAAATATCATAGGTACCCTAACTCGGATAGCCCGTATAAGAAAAAGAGGTCTAGATATAGGCCTAAGGAAGAACGTGATACTAGAAAAGCGAACAGGAAATCTACTCGATTTGCGAAGAATAGATCCAAACGTGATCTCGCTGATATTAAGTGTTATAAGTGTGGAAAGTTTGGTCATATTTCTCCAAACTGCAAGCTTCAAAAGCTAAAAACCTTAGAACTCGATGATGAGTTACACGATAAGGTTTATGGCTTGTTATACACTTCGGGATCAGAATCTGACTATTACTCAGAGACTGAATCTGAAGCTGAAGTTGAGTTAATTGATTTTTCTGATAATAATAAAAATGTTGATACTGCTTGCACTGCTTGCAAAGGTGATATTTGTGCTTGTGATAGTGACGAATTTTATAAATTGAAATCACAATTTGATGATCTTAATATAAAAACTATTACATCTGACAATGTAATAGAACTTTTAAAAGAAGTTACTGATGAAAAACTTCGTGAAAAAATTATTACTTTAGCTGCAAGTTCAAGTTCTAGTAGTTCAAAAACTGTTGAAAAATACAAAAACGAATTTGAACACTTTGCACCATATTCTTTATCTGAGATAAATAGAAGACTTCAAAAGTCCAGTACTCCAAGTCGAGATACTTCTTTTGATGATTTAAAAGAAGAAATCGAAAATTTGAAAAGAGATATTAAGTCTCTTAAGCAAAATCAAATGATTTGCGATCACCGGATTACTCAAATTGAGAAAAATAATTCTCTACCTGAATCTTCGACTAAAGGATTTTCTGATTTTTCTAATGATAAAGGAAAAGAAATTTCTGATGAAAAATCTGATTTATTTTTAGGAATGATGCAAATTGTTACTGCACACAAATGGTATATTAAATGTACTATTTTAATTGATAATAATTTTTCTATAACTGATATAGCTATGATTGATAGTGGTGCAGATGTAAGCTGCATTCAGGAAGGATTGATTCCTACTAGATATTTTCAAAAGACTACTCATTTGGTGAAATCCGCTTCTGGTCATGCTTTAGATATAGAGTACAAATTGCCTAATACTCATATTTGCCAGAATAAAGTCTGTATTCCACATTTCTTCTTTTTGGTAAAAAACCAGTTATACCCTCCAATCATACTTGGAACACCTTTTATTAATGCTATTTATCCGTTTAATAATATAGATAAACATGGTTTTTCTGCTACTTATCAAGATAAAAAGATAAGTTATTCCTTTGTTACAGATCCCGTAACTAGAGATATTAATGCCTTGATTAATATGAAACAAAGGCATGTTAATTCACTACAATTAGAAATTCTTAGTATGAATATATTTGATACTATACAATCTGCAAAAGTTCAGCAGAAGATTAAATTAATTGCTGAAAAAATGGCCGTTGATGTTTGCGCCGATCACCCTAGTGCCTTTTGGAACAGGAAAAGGCATATTGTAACTCTTCCATACGAAGAAACCTTCTCTGAGGATGATATTCCTACTAAATCTCGACCTTGCCAGATGAATGCTGAGCTAGTTGAATTCTGCAAAAACGAGATTGATAGTTTGTTACAAAAGGGTTTGATAAAACCCTCAAAATCTCCTTGGTCATGTTCTGCCTTTTATGTTAATAATGCGGCAGAAAAGGAACGAGGTATTCCCCGCTTAGTCATAAATTATAAACCATTAAATAAACATTTGAAATGGATTAGGTATCCTATCCCTAACAAAAGGGACTTGCTATCCAGATTATATGACGCCAATATATTTTCAAAATTTGATTTAAAATCTGGTTATTGGCAAATTCAAATATTTAAAGAGCATACTTATAGGACTGCTTTTAATGTTCCATTTGGGCAATATGAATGGAATGTTATGCCATTTGGTTTGAAAAATGCCCCTTCTGAATTTCAAAAAATTATGAATGATATTTTTAACTCATATTTGGATTTTATCATCGTTTATATTGACGACATATTGGTATTTTCTAAAACTCTGGAGATGCATATTAAGCATCTTGATATTTTCAAGAAAATTGTTATACAAAACGGTTTAGTAATCTCTAAGCCCAAGATGAGTCTATTCCAAACAAGTGTTCGTTTTCTAGGTCATAATATTTGCCAGGGAAAAATTACCCCAATACAAAGATCTATTGATTTTGCCTCAAAATTTCCTGATGTTATCACTGACAGGACTCAATTACAAAGATTTTTGGGAAGCTTAAATTATATTTCCCCTTTTTATAAAAGTTTGTCACGTGATCTAGCCCCTCTATACGATCGGCTAAAGAAAGATCATAAACACCCTTGGACTAACCAACATACTGAGTTAGTCAAAAGTATTAAGGGGCGTGTTAAATCTTTACCATGTTTAACCCTTGCCAATCCTACTTGGCAAAAGATTATCGAGACAGATGCGTCTAATGTTGGATATGGAGGGATTTTGAAACAAGTAAATCCCAATAATAAGAGTGAATACTTAATAAGATTTCACTCTGGTAAATGGACCGAAGCTCAAAAGAAATACGCTACTGTGGCGCATGAAATGTTAACTATTGTTAAGTGTGTATTAAAATTTCAAGACGACTTATACAACCAAAAGTTTTTGATAAAAACTGATGCTCAATCGGTTAAATACATGTTTGACAAAGATTTTAAGCACGATGCTTCAAAATTAATATTTGCTAGATGGCAGGCTCAGCTAGCACCTTTCGATTTTGAAATACAATACAAAAAAGGAATTGATAATTCCCTTCCGGATTTTCTATCCCGGGAATATTTAGAATAGATTATGAATTATTATACCATGTTTTTGGATGATAAGGTACTAATCACTATTCTTAAAGTGATTAAATTAAATAGAGACTTACAAGAAGTTATACTTGATATTATTATGGCTGACATTATTCAAACAAGGGATGAAGAACACTCTAATTTTCAAGAAGTTATTGATATTCTTCAGTTAATTGAAAATGTGCGTCCCTTCGGTCAAGATGATATCAGCACTAGAATTATGTTATCCTTTTTAATTAATAATGATTTGCAATCACTTTTTAATAATGATTTGTAATTTCCGCAGAATGGACCCTTCATGGGTCACCCGGGGCAGAGGTAGGGGAAGATCTTCCCCTAGTAGAACTTATTCTCAGGGATCGTCATACGGATCCTCATCAACCGCTCCAGTAATACAAAGAGGAAAAAAGAGTTTGATAAACTCAAAGGTACCGCATACAGGAGAATCCTCAGGACATTCTATACATCTGGAAGATATTCCAGAAGACAGTCCGTTATACGGACATCTGCAGGCTTATTTAGCATCTAAAAAGCAAAGTGATACTTTTGCTTCAATTGCTAAGGAAGAAGACAATGATGATATCAAGTCATATGAAAAGTTACCAAAAAGAGAAATGATATTTCTCCTTGAAAACTCTGAGATTCAGAGAAAAGAAGAACCGTGGAAAATATTTCAGAGATATCTGATTAATGGATTATACTATCCGGGTGAATCATATAAAACCCGTACCTATTATGAAACTATCCTGATCAGTACAGGTAGTGCAGAATTCCAGCACTTTTCAGGTTATAACACAAATGAAAATGTTTATAACTTTTCAAAAGTCATTATCAAACAGATTATATCTGTTGAAGAATGGGGTATTTCCACAATGAAAGAAAGGCAGATAAGCCTTAATAAATCACCAATGAATTTCACTTATTGGGATTATATTCAAGCATTTGATAGAGTGCTTTATTATAACAATGAAAGACATAAGCATACTTGGTTTATCAAGGTATGCGCTAAGGTATTTACAGGACCTATCCCTAACTGGTTTTTAAACTGGTGGTCATACCATGGTCCTACTACCAAAATTTTGCCTGAACCATTCCTGAAATTATACAAAGAATGGACAAAAGCCTCTCCGTTCTTAACAAATTTATATCACGCAGATCATATCTGCTATTTAGAAAAAATTGATCAGATTTACTTCTTTATTGAATTTTCTATCCCCTGGATCCATAAATGGACCCCGGAAATGGGTTATACGGAAGAACAAATCCCTTGTTTATATAGGGTATTCTACAACAATTTTTGGGACAAATTGATGAAAACTGATCCCAAAACAAAGACGTTATACGGCCAAGAATTATTAGATTCTATAAAAACACAAATTCATTTATATGTGACAGCCCCTCAAAAAAGGATAGTAGAAGAAAGCACTGTTAAACATATTGCTCGGAGAATATCAATCCAAGATGGAGATAAAATGGATTTGATAAATCAATACTTAGAAGGGTTGAAAAGAAATCTGCTCCAATCACTAGATCAGTGTGAAAAATCAGACACTTCAATGAGAAGTGAGACGAGTGGTGATGACCTCGTAGAAGATACTCAACCTATACAGCCAGAAATGATATTATCTGACAGAGAAATTGACAAGGTGGAAGAATTCCTCCAACAGATGCAAAATATGGACAAAAAGAAGACTTGACAGCTTATCAGCCGCCAGGACCCACTTAAACAGTAGATACACTGTTCATCAACAGTAGAAACACTGTTTATCTACAGTAAAAACACTGTGTAGGGACCCAGATGTGGGACCCATTTTACTATTCAAGATTCTTTTTTTTTGTTATTTAAGAATGCTTCTTCATTTGAAGAAGAAGAAGGCCGGAACCCCCCTCTCTCTCGACTTTCTCTCTCCTCTCTCTCTCTCTCAACCAACCCCCTTTGTAAACACTTAGTTCATAGCTTAGTTTGTAAATCGAGTTCAAGAATTAATAAAAGTTTTGAAGTTCATCTTCAGGGCCTTGCTTCTCGGCCTACAAGGTACATATTTATTCTTCTTTCAAGTATTTTTAGTATCTCTCCCTAGCCGTGACTATGTCCGGCTAAACGGATTCATATCTATGTTGAAGCACTAATTTCTCTTGCATATTAACCATGAAGAATCCAGACTTTTAATGATTCCACACCAAATTGATTTTAGCCCAGGTTCCCGGGCCCGTATTTATATTCAAAAAGAATTTTTTAGTGAAAAATGGAACCAGTTTAAAACATGGTTTTTTGATACTTATAGTAAAGAGGATTTGCAAATTCCTAGGAATTTTCATGGTAATTGTGTAATAGATATGAAAGATTCAACATAGATATGAAGCTTTTGGAATGGATCTGGGAGAAACAAGTACTAAAAGTACTAGACTTGAAGAGGTAGATATACCTCAAAACCTTGATTTGTTAAATAAATGGACAATTCCTAAAGTTTCTATAAAAACCATTTATGATTATGGTTGGTTTGATAAACTTTCTTCTAAACAATTGATAAAAACGACTGAACAGTCTTTAGCATTAAATTCATCTGAACAGACTATTCGTTTGTTAAACAAGCATGATATTGATTTATATAAACATCATTACCATTATGTGCATATTGGTATGGTTCAAATTGCTTTTAAACCTTTAACCCTTAAAGGGTTACCAGAGACCTTCTTAGCAGCTCTTAGAGATGCTAGAAATCTGAATTTCAGACAGTCTCTAATGGGTTCGATAGAATCTACAGTGGCTTATGGTCCAGTATATTTTAATACTCAACCCAATTTGCAACTATCTCTTTCTGATGTTAATATTCTTGATGCTTTAACTTTAAATGTGAAAACGCATGGTTATAATTATGCGCCTGGTTCTGAACTTATATGTCTGTCCTATAGGATTTATTTCAAATTATTATCTACTTTAAATCCGAAATGTAAGTTATACGATACTTCGGATCAGACCATATTGGTCGAAACCAATTTTGCAAAGTCCAAGGTCACCACTAGGAGACCTATCAGATGGGAGGAAATTAATTTTCCGACTACATGGACTTTAAATTCTGTTATATCCCCAAGTCAGATTACTAACGACTTGTCAAATACTGAATTTTCGCATGTCACTCAAAATCCGGATGGTAGGATTTGTATTCAATTTGATGATAAGTCTACTATTTATAATAGACATTCTTTTTCTAATCACAGACTTCTACCTGCTATGCAACATATTTCCCCTGTTGAACCAGTTTACGGTCCAGCTCGCAATCGTGCGGCTTCTTTACACACTATTGCTAGTGATTATCCCGATACCAAAGATAAGAGGGTTGAAAGGGTTAAGATTAACCCTCAAACAAATATTGTTCAAGATAATGACAATATTTCAGATAAGGATATTCCTTCTCTATCTGAGATGGATTTCGACCCCAATAATATTTAATGATTCCACACCAAATTGATTTTAGCCCAGGTTCCCGGGCCCGTATTTATATTCAAAAAGAATTTTTTAGTGAAAAATGGAACCAGTTTAAAACATGGTTTTTTGATACTTATAGTAAAGAGGATTTGAGTAATATATCTCAAGAATTTTATGAAACTTGTGCCTTACATAATCAAATTATGTATTTTGTTCCTTGGTTTATAACAACTTATTTACCTCTTTATATAAAGGTATTAGAAAGATCTTATAAAGACGGGAGTGGTAATATTACTAAAGCAATTTATCCGCCTCAGGCTCCCTTTATTTTACCTAATAATACTGGTATTACTTTCACTGCCTTTCAAAAATTTATTGATGATAATGTGGCAGCTATTAGTATTGCAGAAATTAATAAATTGATTTCTCAAAACAATTATTTGGGTTTATATGTTAAAATTTTAGGAGAACATATTGGTTCTCTTGATA
This sequence comes from Nicotiana sylvestris, assembly GCF_000393655.2. Taxonomy (NCBI): domain Eukaryota; kingdom Viridiplantae; phylum Streptophyta; class Magnoliopsida; order Solanales; family Solanaceae; genus Nicotiana; species Nicotiana sylvestris. The sequence continues at coordinate 1,428,648 of NC_091066.1, read as the reverse complement.
AAAAACTTGATGATTTGACTATTTTAATAAAAAAAATGGGTACTAAGAAAGGACCAACTGATATTGCCTCCACTTCAGGAAGTAAAACAGCTGATCAAAACATTCTTACCCATATTCAAAGACCTCCTGAGATTCAGGATTTTAAATTTAAATCTCTTGATGACTTAGCTCAGCTTTTAGATAAAAAGCTTTCTGGTTTAAATATTAGACCTATTGATTTATCAAAAAATTTTGCTGATAAAATGGAGACCGTTTCTGATTATAAAACTGAGACTTGGTCAGAGTTTAATAAACTCAAAGGGATTGTTAAACAAAATCATAGGTATGCTGATAAACCGAGAATGCAGACCTATTATTATCCTCGTCCTACTCCTCAAGATGTGTTGATTGAGGAACGAGATTGGAATCAGACTAATACGTCTTATAACGGTTCCGAAATTTATGAATGGAATCTTGATGGTCTAACTGATAGACAATTAACCATTCTCGTACACAGAATGCTCATGTATTCGACTATCTGTAAAAGTGTTAAAAATACAGATAGAACTATTTGCAAAATGATTATTGCAGGTTTTACTGGCCAACTTCGTGGCTGGTGGGATAATCATTTATCTGTAGAGGAAAAGGCGTTCGTTATAAATGCTACGGCAACCGACGAAGGTGTTGATAACATAGGTATGGCTCTAGTAGTGGGCAGAGAGGATGCAGTCTATACTCTTATCCTTACAATTTTAGAGCATTTCAACGGTAGATTTACCTCAAACCATCAGACCGTCCGAACTTTACTTAATGGACTTAGATGTAAGACCCTTAGTGAGTTTAGATGGTATAAAGATACTTTTATGAGTAGAGTTATGGAACTACCCGAGAATAGATATGAGCACTGGAAAGCCAAGTTTATAGACGGCCTCCCTTCCTTATTTGCTGAAAGAGTAAGGAATGTGTTAAAGGGTAGTTGCGGAGAGATTCTGTATAATAATTACACCTATGGTAAGCTTATAGGTGTTTGTACAGAAGAAGGTCTTAAATTATGTAATGAGCTAAGACTTTCTAGACAGCTTAAGATAGATAAGCTTAAAGAAAGGTCCCAAGTAGGTGACTTTTGTACCCAGTTTGGTTTACCCGGAACTTCCACTCAAAATAGGAAGAAGAAAACCAAATATCATAGGTACCCTAACTCGGATAGCCCGTATAAGAAAAAGAGGTCTAGATATAGGCCTAAGGAAGAACGTGATACTAGAAAAGCGAACAGGAAATCTACTCGATTTGCGAAGAATAGATCCAAACGTGATCTCGCTGATATTAAGTGTTATAAGTGTGGAAAGTTTGGTCATATTTCTCCAAACTGCAAGCTTCAAAAGCTAAAAACCTTAGAACTCGATGATGAGTTACACGATAAGGTTTATGGCTTGTTATACACTTCGGGATCAGAATCTGACTATTACTCAGAGACTGAATCTGAAGCTGAAGTTGAGTTAATTGATTTTTCTGATAATAATAAAAATGTTGATACTGCTTGCACTGCTTGCAAAGGTGATATTTGTGCTTGTGATAGTGACGAATTTTATAAATTGAAATCACAATTTGATGATCTTAATATAAAAACTATTACATCTGACAATGTAATAGAACTTTTAAAAGAAGTTACTGATGAAAAACTTCGTGAAAAAATTATTACTTTAGCTGCAAGTTCAAGTTCTAGTAGTTCAAAAACTGTTGAAAAATACAAAAACGAATTTGAACACTTTGCACCATATTCTTTATCTGAGATAAATAGAAGACTTCAAAAGTCCAGTACTCCAAGTCGAGATACTTCTTTTGATGATTTAAAAGAAGAAATCGAAAATTTGAAAAGAGATATTAAGTCTCTTAAGCAAAATCAAATGATTTGCGATCACCGGATTACTCAAATTGAGAAAAATAATTCTCTACCTGAATCTTCGACTAAAGGATTTTCTGATTTTTCTAATGATAAAGGAAAAGAAATTTCTGATGAAAAATCTGATTTATTTTTAGGAATGATGCAAATTGTTACTGCACACAAATGGTATATTAAATGTACTATTTTAATTGATAATAATTTTTCTATAACTGATATAGCTATGATTGATAGTGGTGCAGATGTAAGCTGCATTCAGGAAGGATTGATTCCTACTAGATATTTTCAAAAGACTACTCATTTGGTGAAATCCGCTTCTGGTCATGCTTTAGATATAGAGTACAAATTGCCTAATACTCATATTTGCCAGAATAAAGTCTGTATTCCACATTTCTTCTTTTTGGTAAAAAACCAGTTATACCCTCCAATCATACTTGGAACACCTTTTATTAATGCTATTTATCCGTTTAATAATATAGATAAACATGGTTTTTCTGCTACTTATCAAGATAAAAAGATAAGTTATTCCTTTGTTACAGATCCCGTAACTAGAGATATTAATGCCTTGATTAATATGAAACAAAGGCATGTTAATTCACTACAATTAGAAATTCTTAGTATGAATATATTTGATACTATACAATCTGCAAAAGTTCAGCAGAAGATTAAATTAATTGCTGAAAAAATGGCCGTTGATGTTTGCGCCGATCACCCTAGTGCCTTTTGGAACAGGAAAAGGCATATTGTAACTCTTCCATACGAAGAAACCTTCTCTGAGGATGATATTCCTACTAAATCTCGACCTTGCCAGATGAATGCTGAGCTAGTTGAATTCTGCAAAAACGAGATTGATAGTTTGTTACAAAAGGGTTTGATAAAACCCTCAAAATCTCCTTGGTCATGTTCTGCCTTTTATGTTAATAATGCGGCAGAAAAGGAACGAGGTATTCCCCGCTTAGTCATAAATTATAAACCATTAAATAAACATTTGAAATGGATTAGGTATCCTATCCCTAACAAAAGGGACTTGCTATCCAGATTATATGACGCCAATATATTTTCAAAATTTGATTTAAAATCTGGTTATTGGCAAATTCAAATATTTAAAGAGCATACTTATAGGACTGCTTTTAATGTTCCATTTGGGCAATATGAATGGAATGTTATGCCATTTGGTTTGAAAAATGCCCCTTCTGAATTTCAAAAAATTATGAATGATATTTTTAACTCATATTTGGATTTTATCATCGTTTATATTGACGACATATTGGTATTTTCTAAAACTCTGGAGATGCATATTAAGCATCTTGATATTTTCAAGAAAATTGTTATACAAAACGGTTTAGTAATCTCTAAGCCCAAGATGAGTCTATTCCAAACAAGTGTTCGTTTTCTAGGTCATAATATTTGCCAGGGAAAAATTACCCCAATACAAAGATCTATTGATTTTGCCTCAAAATTTCCTGATGTTATCACTGACAGGACTCAATTACAAAGATTTTTGGGAAGCTTAAATTATATTTCCCCTTTTTATAAAAGTTTGTCACGTGATCTAGCCCCTCTATACGATCGGCTAAAGAAAGATCATAAACACCCTTGGACTAACCAACATACTGAGTTAGTCAAAAGTATTAAGGGGCGTGTTAAATCTTTACCATGTTTAACCCTTGCCAATCCTACTTGGCAAAAGATTATCGAGACAGATGCGTCTAATGTTGGATATGGAGGGATTTTGAAACAAGTAAATCCCAATAATAAGAGTGAATACTTAATAAGATTTCACTCTGGTAAATGGACCGAAGCTCAAAAGAAATACGCTACTGTGGCGCATGAAATGTTAACTATTGTTAAGTGTGTATTAAAATTTCAAGACGACTTATACAACCAAAAGTTTTTGATAAAAACTGATGCTCAATCGGTTAAATACATGTTTGACAAAGATTTTAAGCACGATGCTTCAAAATTAATATTTGCTAGATGGCAGGCTCAGCTAGCACCTTTCGATTTTGAAATACAATACAAAAAAGGAATTGATAATTCCCTTCCGGATTTTCTATCCCGGGAATATTTAGAATAGATTATGAATTATTATACCATGTTTTTGGATGATAAGGTACTAATCACTATTCTTAAAGTGATTAAATTAAATAGAGACTTACAAGAAGTTATACTTGATATTATTATGGCTGACATTATTCAAACAAGGGATGAAGAACACTCTAATTTTCAAGAAGTTATTGATATTCTTCAGTTAATTGAAAATGTGCGTCCCTTCGGTCAAGATGATATCAGCACTAGAATTATGTTATCCTTTTTAATTAATAATGATTTGCAATCACTTTTTAATAATGATTTGTAATTTCCGCAGAATGGACCCTTCATGGGTCACCCGGGGCAGAGGTAGGGGAAGATCTTCCCCTAGTAGAACTTATTCTCAGGGATCGTCATACGGATCCTCATCAACCGCTCCAGTAATACAAAGAGGAAAAAAGAGTTTGATAAACTCAAAGGTACCGCATACAGGAGAATCCTCAGGACATTCTATACATCTGGAAGATATTCCAGAAGACAGTCCGTTATACGGACATCTGCAGGCTTATTTAGCATCTAAAAAGCAAAGTGATACTTTTGCTTCAATTGCTAAGGAAGAAGACAATGATGATATCAAGTCATATGAAAAGTTACCAAAAAGAGAAATGATATTTCTCCTTGAAAACTCTGAGATTCAGAGAAAAGAAGAACCGTGGAAAATATTTCAGAGATATCTGATTAATGGATTATACTATCCGGGTGAATCATATAAAACCCGTACCTATTATGAAACTATCCTGATCAGTACAGGTAGTGCAGAATTCCAGCACTTTTCAGGTTATAACACAAATGAAAATGTTTATAACTTTTCAAAAGTCATTATCAAACAGATTATATCTGTTGAAGAATGGGGTATTTCCACAATGAAAGAAAGGCAGATAAGCCTTAATAAATCACCAATGAATTTCACTTATTGGGATTATATTCAAGCATTTGATAGAGTGCTTTATTATAACAATGAAAGACATAAGCATACTTGGTTTATCAAGGTATGCGCTAAGGTATTTACAGGACCTATCCCTAACTGGTTTTTAAACTGGTGGTCATACCATGGTCCTACTACCAAAATTTTGCCTGAACCATTCCTGAAATTATACAAAGAATGGACAAAAGCCTCTCCGTTCTTAACAAATTTATATCACGCAGATCATATCTGCTATTTAGAAAAAATTGATCAGATTTACTTCTTTATTGAATTTTCTATCCCCTGGATCCATAAATGGACCCCGGAAATGGGTTATACGGAAGAACAAATCCCTTGTTTATATAGGGTATTCT